>NC_071998.2:86967339-87592339 GCF_028885655.2 Pongo abelii | reverse complement strand
AGCTGTGAAGTCCGCCTGCCTCTCTGTCTCATAGGGTCGGTATTCCCTGTAGGATCTCCGCTCAGCTCTTCCAAGCATCCCCTCCGGCCCACGGCTGTCATTCCATCCTTGCTGCTCCCCTCTTCTAGGAGTCCGCTTCTGGCCTACCAACAGAAAATCAAAGCAGAGAGCTGGAACACAACGTCTGCAACAGCACAGTATTAAACTTTACAGGTACTTGTAAATTTCATTTTTCTAGAAATCAACATCATAGGAGAATTCAGGAAGTTTAGAAAACTTCAAAGAAAAAAGTTGCTGATATTACAACTGCCCACAGTCTACTACTTTTTAATAGAATGCTACTATTAAATCATGCTTTCCCTATATCCTAGAAAGTATATGACAAACTAAGCTCACCTATAATTACAGGCACCTCCCAATAACTGTGACAGCCATGGGTACATTTTACTAAATAAGCCACAGTTCACAAAAGCAGTCTTACAAAAACACAGTGTGTAAGCCGTACCTAGAAAATGAAAGAATATCCTATATTTCAGACTATACTTTTAGAATCCCAACTGCCCATTACACAGCAACTATGGCTTATCACTGGCTACTAAGGTTTTTGTTTTTATTTTGTATTTTGTTTATTTACTTACTTAATTACTTGAGACAGAGTCTTGCTCTGTTACCCAGCCCGAAGTGCAGTGCACTGTGCAATCTTGGCTCACTGCAATCTCTGCCTCCTGGGCTCAAGCAATTCTCATGCCTCAGCCTCCCAAGATGCTGGGATTACAAGCATGTGCCACCATGCCCAGCTAATTTTTGTATTTTTAGTAGAGACAGGTTTCACCATGTTGGCCAGGCTGGTCTCGAACTCCCAGCTTCAAGCAGTTCACCCACCTCAGCCTCCTGAAGGGCTGGGATTACAGGCATGAGCCTCAGCGCCTGGCCAAGGTTTTTGTTTTTAAAGTTTGTAGTACTTACATTTTTACTTTGAAAACAGATTTTCCTGCTATTCTATGAGATATATAGACTTGGAATTATAACTTCCTGAATATGAACCAAACACTGCTATTTGGCAACGTGCCCAAGAGTCAGCCAGTACTTGAGGGCATCTCTTTTTGTCCACACAGTCCAGCACTTGGACACTGTGCTGGGACCACAGACTCTGGTTTTGTTCTTGTGTTCTTTCTTGAGACTGAGTTTCGCTCTTGTTGCCCAGGCTGGAGTGCAATGGCCCGATCTCGGCTCACCGCAACTTCCGCCTCCCAGGTAGAGATTAGCTGGGATCACAGTCCTGCGCCACCACGCCTGGCTAATGTTGTATTTTCAGTAGAGACGAGGTTTCTCTACTCGTCTCCTCGGCCAGGCTGGTCTCCTCGGCCTCCCAAAGTGCCAGGATTACAGGCATGAGCCACCGCGCCTGGCCAAGACTCTGGTCTTTTCCTCTGTCCTGTCACCTTGCTTTACTCCCCTTTAGTTTTAACGCTTTAAACATCTTAAGCAAAGTCTATGTTTGAAGCCATCTAATACTTGGTAAATACATTGTGGAGAACTTTGTCACATCTTTAATCTTCAAAAAAAGTCTATCTTTTTTTATATACATTTAAAAGATCTCTCACTATGTGCAATTTTTACTATAGTGGCTTCAATTTTTCTTGGTACAAATTACTCTCCACATTAGTTGTATAGCTATAAAATATGACATTTATTCAAGTTAATGGATATATATATTTTTTTTTTTTCTTTTTTTGAGATGGAGTCTTGCTCTGTTACCCAGGCTGGAGTGCAGTGGCGCCATCTTGGCTCACTGCAAACTCCGCCTCCCAGGTTCATGCCATTCTCCTACCTCAGCTTCCCCAGTAGCTGGGACTATAGGCGCCCGCCACCACGCCCGGCTAATTTTTTGTATTTTTAGTAGAGACGGGGTTTCACCATGTTAGCCAGGATGGTCTCGATCTCCTGACCTCGTGATCCACTCTCCTCGGCCTCCCAAAGTGCTGGGATTACAGGCGTGAGCCATTGCGCCCGGCCACGGATATATTTTTTAACTATTAGACTTCCCTCCCACTTAGATACACATAAGACCTTAAGGAATATATGTATATACATACTTTTCTATTTTCCCATTTAATATTTTCTACCAAAATTTTATCATCTGGGTACAGGTAAATCTTAACCGGTCTCATTTTAAAGCAAAAATGATGTTTATGACATCACTAACATAAAATTATATAATTTATTCCTTGTTAAAGTATTTTTTTCAAGTGTGAAAGTTGCACAACAGATCTAAATTCAACCTACTATAATTTTAATGTCCCATAACCTAGAAATATTTAAATTCAATTCATATCCTGTAGTGAGGTCATAATCTGAGGCTTGTGATATGTTTAGGATATGGGAAAGATGTTATCATAAGTGGAGCATAATGTTTTATTTACTTATTTATTTTTTGAGGCAGAGTCTTGCTCTGTCACCCAGGCTGGAGTACAATGGTGTGATCTCGGCTCACTGCAACCTCCGCCTCCCAGGTTAAAGCAATTCTCCTGCCTCAGCCTCCTGAGCAGCTGGGATAACAGGCATGTGCCACCATACCAGGCTAAGTTTTGTGTTTTTAGTAGAGCTAGGGTTTCACCATGTTGGCCAGGCTGGTCTCGAACTCCTGACCTCAAGTGATCCACCTGCCTCGGCCTCCCAAAATGCTGGGATTACAGGCGTGAGCCACTGCGCCTGGCTTTTTTTTTTTTTTTAGACCGAGTCTCACTCTATCACCCAGGCTGGAGTGCCATGGCACCATCTCGGCTCACTGCTACCTCCACCTCCCTGGTTCAAGTGATTCTACTGCCTCGGCCTCCTGAGTAGCTAGGATTACAGGTGACTGCCACCACATCCAGCTAATTTTTTTGTATTTTTAGTAGAGATGGGGATTCACCATGTTGGCCAGGCTGGTCTCGAACTCCAGACCTCAGGTGATCCACCCGCCTCAGCCTCCCAAAGTACTGGGATTACAGGTGTGAGTCACTGTGCCCGGCCACCTTTTTTTTTTTTCTTTTTTGAGACAGTCTCACTCCGTCACCCAGACTGCCAGGCTGGAGTACAGTGGCACAATCTCAGCTCACTGCAACCTCTGTTACCCGGGTTCAAGCGATTCTCATCTCAGCCTCCCAGGTAGCTGGGATTACAGGCCTGTGCCACCACGCTCAGGTAATTTTCTGTATTTTTACTACAGACAGGGTTTCACCATGTTGGCCAGGATGGTCTTGAACTCCTGACCTCAGGTGACCCACCTGCCTCGACCTGCCAAAGTGCTGGGATTACACACATAAGCCACTGCACCTGGCAGAGTATTATGCTTTGACTGCAGACATATCAAGATAATGACACTTTTCTTTTTTTTCGACAGGGTCTCTGTCACCCAGGCTGGACTGCAGTGGTGTGATCATAGTTTACTGCAGCCTTGACTTCGGGGGCTCAAGTGATCCTCCCACCTCAGCCTCTCAAATAGCCAGGACTACAGGCTGCACCATCACACCCAGCTAATTAAAAAAAAATTTTTTTTTGGTAGAGACAGGTCTCATTTTGTTGCCCAGGCTGGTCTTGAACCCCAGAGCTCGAGTGATCCTCCCGCCTAGCCTCCCAGTGCTGGGATCACAGGCGTGAGCCACCATGCAGCCCCCACTGTGACTGACACTTGTGCCCAGTTGCCTAGGAGTGTGCAACATCAGATCTGGGGGCACGTGCTTTATTAAGAGTTCAGAACTGGGGCCGGGTGCAGTGGCTCACGCCTGTAATCCCAACACTTTGGGAGTTCGAGGCGGGCAGATCACAAGGTCAGGAGATTGAGACCATCCTGGCTGACGTGGTGAAACCCTGTCTCTACTAAAAATACAAAAAATTAGCCGGGCGTGGTGGTGGGCATCTGTAGTCCCAGCTACTGGGGAGGCTGAGGCAGGAGAATGGCTGAACTCGGGAGGTGGAGCTTGCAGTGAGCCAAGATCGTGCCACTGCACTCCAGCCTGGGCGACAGAGCGAGACTCTGTCACAAAAAAAAAAAAAAAAAAAAAAAGAGTTCAGAACTGGAAAAGGCATTCAAAATGTAAGGTAGAAAAAGCCACTAAGAAAGTTAATTACCCAACAAGTTGAAAATTATAACAGATCATGACATAACAGTCATCAGAAAATTTGTCAACAGTAACAATACTTTTCCATACTTTTACCTCAGCGCAAAAAGAGTTATTTTAACACAGTTTCAGATTTCCTATTTCCAACCCATAGTTTTAAAAACATCTTTTATTATCTCCACTCAACTACAGAATTACTTATAGGTGCTTATCCCACCTCTCTGCTTCCTCCAAGTTATTTTTTAATTGCGTCAAATTTGGAATTCATCAAACTTAAAATAGGACATTTACTGTACACCATATTAAAGCCTTTTCCAACAGTATAAAACTGAAAACTGTTAAATACAATTGGCTACTTATTAGAATAATTATCAATATCAAGCAAACATTTGATTTTCCCTCCCAAACCCCCCAAAACAAAGATAATTAGAATAATTATCAGTTTTGGGCAAACATCTCGTTCTCCTTCACAACCCTCCCAAAACAAAGATAATCAGCATCCAATTTTTTCCCCACTATTTAGTACTAAGAGATCAACACTGCCATGAATTGGGCTTGTTTTTCTGTGCTGGATCAGCAGCTCCAAGTGGAGAATGCAAGCACTGCATTTCACTAACCTCCCCAAGAAAAGGCTGGCACATGCATTCATCATCATCTAAACCAAGCCCAGGTAAAGAAACAGAATACAATAAAATTTACAGTAAGATTTTCCACAAAATAAAATTGAGCTTTGTTTCAAAGAACATAATTCTGAAAGGCTAGGAAAACCAAAACTGAAACGGCCTCTCATGACTTTAAGAATGAACTTATTGAGCAAGGCTCACCCAAGGGTTTATATATATATATTTCTAGACAGATAGTCAGACATTAAAAACCTACATTTTTGGCCAGGCATCATGGCTCACGCCTGTAATCCCAGCACTTTGGGAGGCTGAGACAGGCGGATCACCTGAGGTCAGGAGTTCAAGACCAGCCTGGACAACATGGTGAAACCCCATCTCTACTAAAAATATAAAAAATTAGGCTAGGCACGGTGGCTCACACCTGTAATCCCAGCACTTTGGGAGGCCAAGGCAGGCAGATCATGAGGTCAAGAGATCGACACCATCCTGGCCAACATAAACATAGTGAACCCATGCCTCTACTAAAAAATATACAAAAATTAGCTGGGCATGGTGGCGTGCGCCTGTAGTCCCAGCTACTCAGGAGGCTGAGGCAGGAGAATCACTTGAACCGGGGAGGCAGAGGCTGCAGTGAGTCGAGATCCCGCCACTGCACTCCGTCTCAAAAAAGAAAAAAAATTAGCCGGGCATGGTGGCAGATGCCTGTAATGCCAGCTACTCAGGAGGCTGAGGCAGGAGAATCGCTTTAACCCAGGAGGTGGAGGTTGCAGTGAGCCGAGATCATACCACTGCACTCCAGCCTGGGTGACAGAGCAAGACTCTGTCTCAAAAAAAAAACCCAAAAAACCGTTTTCCACAGGAAAAGCTTGTGACTTCCACATTCTTTCAGGATTAACATTTCTATGATATATCAAACATGTTTTATTTTTGTCTACGCTAAGCATTCACTTACAACATTCTAACTAAATTAAAAATTTTGAATGTTAGAAAAGTACAGTGCTTCATATCAACTAGGGTTACAAAACCTTGAGAGAATAGCTCTGACACCCATTACAGATAAATTTAGTACAGTAACTACATAAATGGAAATTAATGAGCTGTTTGCTCCTGAAATAACACATACTTGAAAAAGAACTTGAATGATAAAATTTCCGTTCTAACTACAAAATCAACTAAATACCTTTAGTTGATTTCAAAAGCCAGATCACTTAGACCTAACTACTGACAGAAAAAAAAAGTTATGAGTGTACTACATGACAACATCAAGTGCAGGAAACGGGTTGCAACCCAGTTTATATCATTTAAGTTTAGAAAGAAAAGAAATAGCTCTGTGCATTTACGTATATAAATGCAAAGTGTCAACAGTAGGAAAAATAAGAGGATTTTCACTTAACCTCATACATTTTGGAATTGCTTAAAATTTTTAACAGAAAAATGCATGACAATTTTAAAAAGGCTAAAAATCAATGTATTAACAGCACTAACTCGTCTCACGTTTTTCTGAAGAACAGAATTGTTGTCGTTTTTTTTTTTTTTTTTTGAGACGGAGTCTCGCTCTTTCGCCCAGATTGGAGTGCAGTGGCTCGATCTCGGCTCACTGCAAGCTCCACCTCCGGGGTTCACGACATTCTCCTGCCTCAGCCTCCCGAGTAGCTGGGACTACAGGTGCCCGCCACCACGCCCGACTAATTTTTTGTATTTCTAGTAGAGACGGGATTTCACCGTGTTAGCCAGGATGGTCTCGATCTCCTGACCTCGTGATCCGCCCGCCTCGGACTCCCAAAGTGCTGGGATTACAGGCGTGAGCCACCACACCCGGCATTTGTTAAAAAATAAAGGGTGAAGAAAAGCTTAGCCTTCCTCAATTCCTTTATTATATTGATGTAAATAAGTTTAAGAGAAAAACATAAAAAACAGGATATAAAATGCACAATGTATCTCCAGTCTCACTGTTTAGATAGGCTCAGAAATTTACTGACCTACCAAAGTGTCGTGAGATAGTCAATAACATTTTTTTTAAATCATTTTCAACATCTTTATTGTAGTGACTTGATTTTCAAGTGATGACTCTGGATTTAACTTTACACAAATAAAGGTAAACATTACCCAGCTGCACATCAAAGCCCTAATACTTAAACCTGAGACGTTTCCTCAGGGCTGTGATGCACAATTTTTATCAAGCAAGGAACAAACCAATAAAGCCAAGTTGAACACACTGGCAAACGTTGGCAGGAATGGTCAACCTACACATCTTAATCGTAACACTCTGCAAACCTTGGGACCGCTGCCTTATTTCAAGAAAACAGGAAACACAGGTGGAGTGTTGCTGGCTCTGCCACTGACGCAGTTCAGGTGAGAGAATGAACTCTGAAGCACCCTCCCCGTCCGCAGCCAGCAAGACACCACGCTGCGCACCGGTTTTTCTTGCTAAATAGGGAGTCGGGAACTCCGAATATTCTTGCTGGAAAGGTTAAAAACGCTTTTCTTAAATTAGCCTTGAGCTATTTATAAGTTGCACATCCCATCAACACCACACAAAGTACTGAAATACGATGCCCGCTGCCTCCTGGAAGCTACCGGACGGGGAAGGGGCGAAGGCGCCAGGCCGGACCGCGCCGGGTACCCCCGCCCGGGCCCCGACGTCACAGGCCGTCCCGCGGTCGCCCAGGCCTCCGGCATCACAGAGGCCCCCAGCCCCGGGACTGGGCGCCCTCCTCCTCCCCACCGCGCTCTCGGGTGGCTCCGACCTCAATCTTGCAGAGGCTGGGCTGGAGGATGAAGGTCCCCGCCAGGTCTGGATGTGGGAGCCCCGGGGTAGCGACCTCGGCGTTCGCCCCCACACGCCACCCCAGCAACCTCCCTCAACTTCGTCCAACTTGCCGTAGAGCCTCAGCGCCAGGGTTTGAGGGCCCCACCCCACCCCAAGCCAGCGTTTCCCCCGGAGCCCCGCAAGGGGCTGGCGAGGGCTGGAAGGGGTGTGACCCCTGCCCCTCTCCTCCTACCTTCGGCGGCCACCAGGACCCTCAACTCTCCCTGCTCTTTCCGGGCCCCTCCTCCTGAAACCGGCCCCCGGGACCCCAGTCTCACAGCGGGCCGAGCCGTGGTCCGCTACCCGCGCCGTCCCCGCGTACCCGGCGCCTGCAGGCCGCCCCCGGGGCTATCCGGCCGCTGAGCGACGGGCGCCGGGAGGCTCTTGCGCTCCTTCTGCGACTCCCTCCTGCCGCCCGCGCCGGCTCTGTGGCCTGAGGCCCCGGCTGGGCTCCTGCCGCCGCGGGGACCGGCCCCGGCCGCCGCCGCCGCCGCCTCGTCGCGCCTCTTGCGCTGCAGCTGCTGCTGGCGCCGGCGCTCGGCCTCGCGCAGGATGTCGAACGGGTCCGACTCGTCGTCCAGCAGCTGATGGAAGCGGTTGGCCACCACGCAGCCGAAACTCTCCTGCATCGCGGCACCGGCGGCAGCCACGGGGCTCCCCAGAGCGCCCTTCATGCCGCCGCCACCACTGCGGGCCCGGGAGGGCAGCCCACGCGAGCGCGTCTCAGCGAAGCCGGCGGCTAGGACCCATACCGCCCTCTCCGCCGCCACCGCCCTCCGGGCCCTACCCTGTCCGGCCCCTACCGGCGCCCGCCCCCGCGGCGCCGCCGCCGTCCGCCCAGCCGCGCCAGACAGCCAATCAGCGCGTGCGGGTACGCCCCCTTTCCGAGACGGCGCGCCTGGAGACCCAATCACCGACCGGCTGCTGCCACGTCACGCGACCTCTGGGCCCTGCCCCGTCCCCTCAGCAGGGAGGGGCGGGGCCCAGGGGCGGAGCTACTAGCTGGTCCAGGCGGCGCGGACGGGGCGGTGGGGTCTCGGCCGTGTGTGCTTTCTCCCGGGACTGCGACCGTATTTGCTATCGGCCACTCTGCTTTGAAGCTTATGTATACATTTAGCCGTGCAACAGCTACATATTGCGCACTTACCGTGTGCCAGGCATTATGTTGTAGGAAATACTAGCTCCGTGTTGTCACAGATCTGAGTCTATAGATGGAGAAAAAGTGCCCTGAAGGACAGGCGCAGAGCTCTCTACGGGTTGCAGCAAAGGGATCTGACCTAATTGGGAAGTGACAGTTAAGCCGAGGGAGAGGGGTGACAAGGGGTTGGAGGAGGAACAGCAAGTGCAGCAGTCTTGAGATGGGATGTGCACAGCCTCTTCAAGCTGAAAGTGGTCTCTCTTCTAAGAGCAGTGGGAAGCAAGTTTTGAGCATGAGCAGATTTGGGTTTGAAAAGGCCACCCTACCTGCACTGTGAACTACTAGTTTGGAGGGAAATACAAATGGATGCTGGGAAGCCAAATATGATTGTTGCAAAGCTCCAGGGAAGAGTTGATAGTGACTGGGATTAGGATGGTGGCGGTGGAGGTGAAGAGAGTAGATGGATTCAAATACTTGGTGATGCGCTAGAGGTGGTGATGAGGAAGAAGAAGATATGGTGACTCTTATTTTCCTGGCTCCAGCATCTGAATGATAGTATTAGTCACCACTGGAAGACACTACTTTAACGAGAATCATGAATTCAGTCTTGGACACGTTGAGGTTTGGATATTTGTTTTCTTTTGAGATATTCAGTTGAGGCCTGGAGCTTAGAGAACGCTGGACTGGACTTCCTTCAGGAAATCTTTGCATAGGCAGCGGTGGAGACACGCTTGGCTGCCTATACTACAGCCGTTCTTTCCCTCTTACATTTTTCCAGAGACTGTATTTTGTTCAGGCATCATATTCCCCGGGGGAAGCGGGCCCCTTCCAGCCTCAAACTTGATTAATCGTACATTATTCATTGCACCTGATTCCAATTCCTTGCCAGTAATTGGCTTAGGAATAGGCTGTGGGGCAAATCGGGCAGAACAGATCTGAGGAGAAGTATTCTGGGAAAGTTTTTCTTGCACCTAACAAGGGATTGAGAAGGGATCTCCCCCTCTTCTGTTCCCTGGTCCTTGTTCCATGAGAAGACATGATGCCTGGGGTGGCTGTTCCTTAGTGTGGCCATGAGGATGGCAGAGCACGATGGAGAAAGCCTAGATCCTTGATGATGTTGAGCTGCCGACTGGATCCACTTGGGAACCTCCCTACTTGAGGCTTATGATGTAAGGTGACAGATGTGATTGCGCTTAGTTGTATTTGCTTGTTTCATCCGAAAGCATCCAGTTAGAGCATCTTGCCAGGTGCTCTGTGACCAGCTTTTACTTTCCTTTAATAGCAAATAGAAAAGGAATTCCTAATCCTAAATGCTGCAAAGTCTGTGTTTTACTCACTTATTGAATTTTGTGTTGTTCCCAAGGAGGACAGGGATGATGCCTGTCTTATTCATTGCAGTATGTATTCCCAGTGCTTGGCGTTCTAAGCAGCTATAGAGTAGGTTTTCAGTAAATATTTGTTGAATGATTGAAGAATTTAAGATACTTGGTCATCTCCTTTTGAGTGAGCAAAGATTAATGCCTATACTTTCTACCCAAAAGAATTAAAAGCAAGTGTTCAAACCAAAACTTGTATATGAATATTCATAGCAGCACTATTCACAATAGCCAAAAGACAGAAACAACAAATATACATGTCACCCGATGAATGGATAAATAAAATGTGGTACAAAAAAATATTGTTTGGTCAAAAAGGAAGTATTGATACTTGTTACAACATGGATGAACCTTGAAAACATTGTCCTAAGTGAAAGACGGACAAAAAGGGCCACACGTTGTATGATTCCATTTATATGAAATGTCCAGAATCTATAGAGACAGAAAGCAGATTGGTGGTTGCCAGGCGTGGGGGTTGGGAGTGTTGGAAAGTAACTGCTTAATGGGCATGGGAGTTTCTTGTGGGGTGATGAAATATTCTGGAACGAGATAGGGGAGATGGTTGCACAAAATTGTAAATTTAGTAAATGTCACTGAGTTGTACACTTTAAAATTGTAAAAATAGTAAATTTTGTGTAAAATTTAGTAAAAATAGTAATTTTTTTGTAAAAATAGTAAATTTATCTTAATGAACCAGAGTAAAAATAGTAAATTTATCTCAGTGAACCAGAATCACTACATGCATCAGAGACCACACTTTGAGAAGCACTGCTTCAAGCTAAAGTTATCTTTGGTATCTTTAAACTGCTCATCACCAAACCACACCACCAAGGAATCATGACCATGTGAGAGAAGGGCCTGTCGTCTTCCCACTGGGCATCTGGAGTTAGCCTGCTCCCATGTTTTCTTCTTATCTTCCTTACAGCATAACCAGCCACTGTAAGTTCTTAAAGCATGCCTTGTGAGCACTGCCGCCTCATTTCCAAGTCACAAATGCCCCAAATGGTTGTAAGAGAATCAACTCTCGTTGCTTCAGGATTCAGAACATCTTTAGAACCACTGAAATAGAGATGAGTAATCCTTACCTGGTATTAGATGGCCACAAGTTTCTTTCTTTTTTTTTTTCTTTTTTTTTTTTCTGTGTGTGTGTGTGTGTGTGTGTGTGTTTGTGTGTTTAGCAGAGACAGGGTTTCACTATGTTGGTCAGGCTGCTCTCAAACTCAAGTGATCTGTCCACCTCGGCCTCCCACAGTGCTGGGATTACAGGTGTGAGCCACCATGCCCGTCCATGGCCATGAGTTTCTTACGGGGCTATTGACTACTGCACAATTTACTGAGAGTAACATTAAGCAGCCTCATATTTTTTACTGATTGTTTTTTCTGCTGGGAGATTGCATCCTTAAATGCATTCCTAAAATACAACTCTACCACATTAGCATAAGTTATTCACACATTGTGTTTAATGTGGTCAGTTTAATAGACTGATCTTTCTCATAATCTGATATATGAAAACAGCTTTTAGTAATCATAATACCAAACAATAACACACATCGTATAGCATGGAAAAACAAAGCACATCAAAAATGAAGTGAAGTGTGGATGCTGAATAACCAGCCCTTCCATGGTTATTATGTATATTCCAGTGGTTATTTATTACCACCAATGGAAATGCAGTGTAACTTAACTGTATACAAGATGTAAATTACCTTGAATTACTTAATAGAGGAGTCCCATTAGGAATAATAAAATACACTAACATCTTCCAGATTGACTTGGAATTCACAGAACCATTAATTGAGAGTTTAGAAGTTTAGACACATGTAGCTTCATTACTTTCAATTACATGCAGGGAGCAACACCTGGGTGAGAGCCAAGGAGGAGAGGCCAGGTCAGGCTGGCGAGGATGTGAGTTCTTGTTAATTACCAAAGCACTGCATTCAATCTGCTCTGTTTTGCCACTGAATTCCTGCTCTCTCTCTCCTTACCTTTTTCTTGTCCCTAAAGTTAGGATGATTATAACCTGTCTTGCATTCCTCATATAGTTGAATGGAAGACAAGACCAAAGAAGTCAATTGAAAAAGGTAAAAATAAATCTCACTATTTTATAATTGTTTCTACTTGCATAATATATGCAAGAACAAAAGTATTTTTCCTAACTCTAAGAGGATCTGATCTTTTATGCCAGTTGAGTCAATTATGACAGGATCAATGAAGTTACATGATAGTTCCTGGTTTCACTATTCCAAGGGTGATAAGTGAGTTCAAATTCAGTTTCCCACAACAAATGAATAAAGCAAGTAGCAAGTATGTAGGCTCAAAGTCAGGAGTTGTAGAACCATAAACAATTAGTTAACAATCAGGATGCACCAGAAGAACTTCTAGCAAGCGGAAATCCATTCATGATGATCAGATACACAATGTTTAAATCAGGAAATAATTTCCCCAACCTGCTAATAATATTTGTGTTCTTGGTGTCATCGAGGGTCTTTCCAACTTGCTTTCTTATGATAAAATGTTACTGGATAGCTTAGTGCTTTGTATACTCAAAGCAATTGTGCCAATAGAAATTTTTATTCTCTCTCGTTTCTACTATTAAAAGTTTGATCTCTAGTTGTAACTTTAATCAAGGCCAAATAAATAATTGGGGATTTAGAACTTTTTATTTCCTCATTTATTCTAGATCCTTCAAGTTGTGAGCAACAGAAAACCCTCTTTAAGTTGTGAGCAACAGAAAACCCATCTGGAATAAGTAAAACCAAGGACTTTGTTGGCTCAATAAAAAAAAAAAAATCCACCAGGAACAGTGATTCGCTCCAGAAATTCCAGACCAGCCTGGAACTCCTGAGCTCAGGCAATTTGCTCAGGAGTTGGGATTACAGCCATGATCCACCATGCCTGGCCAACTTGACTTTATTTATTCATTTATTGAGATGGAGTCTCACTCTATTGCCACAGCTGGAGTGCAGTGGCGCAATCTTGGCTCACTTTAACCTCCACCTTCCAGGTTCAAGTGATTCTCCTGCCTCAGCCTCCCCAGTAGCTGGGATTACAGGTGTGCACCACCACACCCAGCTAATTTTTGTATTTTTAGTAGAGACAGGGTTTCACCATGTTGGTCAGGCTGGTCTCGAACTCCTGACCTCAGGTGATCCACCTGCCTCAGCCTCCCAAAGTGCTGAGATTACAGGCGTGAGCCACCATGCCTGGCCGACTTGACTTTAGTGCATGCACAGAAGTCCCAGAATTGAATCACAGGCCTATGTCTTGGGTCACACATACACCATTGAACCCAGTTGCTGTACTGAAGATCATTTAATTCTCTGATCATCCAGGCTTGATTACCAGCCCAAGCTGGAGTCTGATTGAAGTCATCACCCCCTGAACCACTGGAACTGAGAGTTGATGGGGTGGTTCCCTGAGGAAAATAAGGTTTCTAAACCAGCAGGTAGGAATAGATGCTGGGCAGGTAGCAAACAGAATTCCTCACATGTGATGATGAGCATGAATGTGGTATTGCTGTGCCTCTTGTCACACTGGATTATTGGCCTGCATTATAGTTCTTTGTCCTTATTTCTCCTCCCTAAAATTAGAAATAGTGTCTAATTCATTTCTGAATCCCTTCCTTCCCTTCTCTCTGGTTTCATCTTCAGTGCCTTTTATTCAGGAAATATTTGTTGTTTGGTGAATGAATTTCTTGTTTATATACATGTACTTATGACAAGTAATTTTACATGTGTTAAAAACAAAGTAAAAATGTGGCTGAGTGTGGTGGCCACATTTTTACTTTAATCTCAGCACTCTTGGAGGCCAAGGCATGAGGATCACATGAGCCCAGGAGTTTAAGACCAGCCTGGGTAACACCATGAGACCCCATCTCTACAAAAAAATTTAAAAATTAGCCAGCTGTGGTGGTGTACACCTGCGGTCCCAGTTACTTGGGAGGTTGAGGTCGGAGGATCACTTGAGCCAGGGAGGTTGTGACTGCAGTGAGCCATTATCATGCCACTATACTCTAGCCTGGGCAACACAGTGAGACCCTGTCTCAAAAAAAAAAAAGTAAAAATGCAGCAAATTAATTAATAGATGAGAAGCTGATAAATGCATATTATAAGACAAACAGATGTGATACTGTTTCTTTTTCTGAAAGATTTATTATTTTACACATTTGCAGATAATCGTAAGCTGAATCTTATATAGTGCTTACTGGGTACCAGTAATAATTTCTAATCATTTCTAAGCATTTTGTATCTGTTCATTTAATTCTTTTTTTTTTTTAGATGGAGTTTCGCTTTTGTTGCCAGGCTGGAGTGCAATGGCGCGATCTCGGCTCATCGCAACCTCCGCCTCCCAGGTTCAAGCGATTCTCCTGCCTCAGCCTCCCTAGTAGCTGAGATTACAGGCATGTGCCACCACGCCCGGCTAATTTTGTATTTTTAGTAGAGATGGGGTTTCTCCATGTTGGTCAGGCTGGTCTCAAACTCCCGACCTCAGGTGATCCGCCTGCCTCGGCCTCCAAAAGTGCTGGGATTACAGGCATGAGCCACCACGCCTGGCCTGTTCATTTAATTCTGATGAACCTGATGAGGTAGATGCTTTTGCAGTCCCATGGTATGCTGAGATGAATGCCTCAGCAAGTGGAAGAGTCAGGCTCATGAACACGTCTAAGTGTCATGCTCTACTGCTAAAGCATTGAGCTAAAACATCGGGTGTTAGTAGGACATAGTCTCTCTCCTTAAAGACCTATGCAAGCAGGAGGCAGACATCACTGTGTATATAAAGCACTAGTTCTTAGAATCACTCTAAAGGGAACCAGGCTCAGTGGCTCACACCTGTAATCTCAGCACTTTGGGAGGCTGAGGCAGGTGGATCATTTGAGGTCAGAAGTTCAAGACCAGCCTGGCCAACATGGTGAAACCCCGTCTCTACTAAAAATACAAAAATTAGCCAGTCGTGGTGGTACACTCCTGTAATCCCAGCTACTCGAGATGCTGAGACAAGAGAATTGCTTGAACCCGGGAGGCAGAGGTTGCAGTGAGCCAAGATTTCGTCATTGCACTCCAGCCTGGGTGACAAGAGTGAAACTCCATCTAAAAAAAAAAATTGCTGTAAAGGGGAATTGTGTGTAAACCCACAGCTAGATCACTAATAGAAATGATTTCAAGACCAGCCTGAGCAACACAGGGGGACCCTGTCCCTACAAAAAATTTAAAAATTAGCCAGGCATGGTGGCATGCTCCTGTGGTCCCAGCTACTTGGGAGACTGAGAGATGAGAGGATCACCTGGACCCAGGAGGTAGAGGCAGCAGTGAACCATGTTCACACCACTGCACTCCAGCCTGGGTGACAGAGTGAGACCCTGTCTCAATTAAAAAAAAAAGAAAAGAAAAGAAAAGAAAGAAAGAAAAAGAAATGATGGGCTGGACGCAGTGGCTCACACGTATAATCCCAGCACTTTGGGAGGCCGAGGTGGGCGGATCATGAGGTCAGGAGATCGAGACCATCCTGGCTAACACGGTGAGACCCCATCTCTACTAAAAATACAAAAAATTAGCCGGGTGTGGTGGCGGGCGCCTGTAGTCCCAGCTACTCGGGAAGCTGAGGCAGGAGAATGGCATGAACCCAGGAGGCAGAGCTTGCAGTGAGCTGAGATGGCGCCACTGCACTCCCACCTGGGTGACAGAGCAAGACTCTGTCTCAAAAAAAAAAAAAAAAAAAAGAAATGATGTGAGGACATGCTTACTGAGGCCCTAGTGGGGGCAACTGGTATACACAGACCTCCCACAAAATATCATTTTGCAGAGTGAAAGTTATACTGTGTCTGTGCTAACATTGGGCTAAGATGTTGAAATAGGGCTGTTCTCCTATTTAGACTACACTTCAGAAGTGTGTTCAAAAATAAGCTAACACCTCACTTCTTTAAGGATGGTCTGTGGACCAGTAGCTTCCACATCTGAGAACTTTTTAGAAATGCAGAATTTTAGGCCTATCCCAGAGCTACTGAATTAGAATTTACACTTTACAACATCTGTAGGAGATTCCTGTATACAGTAAAATTTTAGAAGCATGGAGCTAAAGTAAAGATACACAGTCAGAAATTAGATCTGTCAGTATCATCTGGATAGATACCCAATCGTCCTTTGTGGCTGAGGCAGTTTAGCCTTATCCAGCAGCTGGTACATTTAATGTGTTCAGCCTGGGACCTAGGCACATCATTGAAAAAGATAGCCTGACTACCGCATAGGGACAGAGGTCCCTTGGCTGGAGCACAGGCCCCATGTGTTCTGGGGCTCCTGGCTATCCTGCCACTACTGCTTAAATTGAAAGCTGGAAAAAGTAGAAGACTAGCAGGCCGTAGAGAAAAAAACCACTTGGGGCCAAGTGGTGAGGAAAAAAGTGTGCTCTGCAGGAGCCTGGCAAGCAAGCTACCCCAGATCTAAGAAAAGAAGTATTCTTTCTCCTCCAGTGTCCCTCTAGCTCCCTCTACTGACAGGGCTTAACATCCAACTTCTGGCAAAGGAAAACAATTTAAAAGGTCCAGCCAGATGCATTTTTCACAGTGCAGGCAATAAAGGGTGAGTTTGGTGCTGCCAGGCAATACCTTAATAACTTGCATACTATAATGTACTTAACCAGTTCCCTAATAGTGGACATTTTAGTGTGTCCCATTTTTCACCATTCTCAACAATGTTGACTGACTGTAGACATACATATTCTCACACTTGAATGATTATTACACAAAAATTTTAAATTGAGGAGAGGGACATGAAGAGATTTGCATCCCATTCTTGGGTTAATCAATCAAAGTAGGTCCTGGGATAAATTTGGCCAGAGAAAATGTGGAAATCAGCAGCGGCCTGTATTACTTAGAGATATCCAAGGGCTTTGTTTAGAGTTGGCCACAGTTGCTTTCTTAACAATCACCGTGGCTGCTAGGAAAAAAATGTCTGTTTAAGAAGTCTTTAGGCCAGGCACAGTGGCTCATGCCTGTAATCCCAACACTTTGGGAAGCTAAGGCAAGAGGATCACTTGAGCCTAGGAGTTTGAGACCCGCTTGGGCAACATTGGGAGACTTTGTGTCTACAAATAAAATAAAAAATTAAAAAATTAGCAGGGAGGCTGGCCACGGTGGCTCATGTCTGTAATCCCAACAATTTGGGAGGCTGAGGTGGGCAGATCACCTGAGGTCGGGAGTTCGAGACCAGCCTGATCAACATGGAGAAACCCCGTCTCTACTAAAAATACAAAATTAGCTGGATGTGGTGGCGCATGCCTGTAATCCCAGCTACTTGGGAGGCTGAGGCAGGAGAATCGCTTGAACCCAGGAGGCGGAGGTTGCAGTGAGCCGATTGTGCCATTGCACTGCAGCCTGGGCAACAAGAGTGAAACTGTCTCAAAAAAAAAAAAAAAAATTAGCAGGGCATTGTGGGTCATACCTATAGTCTCAGCTACTCAGGAGGCTGAGGTGGGAGGATCACTTGAGCCCAGGAGATTGAGGCCGCAGTGAGTCATGATTGCACCACTGCACTCCGGCCCAGGGACAGAGTGAGACTTTGTCTCAAAACAAAATAAAAAGAAGTCATTATAGGCTCAAGGATTCACTTCCCATCTCTGAATGGTCATCTAAGTCCAAGCTCTTAACCAGTTGAGCCTCTCCCAGTGTAACACACCCCTACCCAGCCACACCCAGGACCATCAGAACTCTTTCAACTCCTTCAGGTTTATTTAATACCTGAGGAGCCAAATTTTTACTCTTAGGAGATTAATTTATTCCTCTTGGGAATATTTTTAAAATTGTATTATCATATTACACATAACATTTATAGATGTTTGTAAACAGAATTAAAAGCTGTTGGCCAGGCATGGTGGCTCATGCCTATAATCTCAGCACTTTGGGAGGCCGAGGCAGGCGGATCACCTGAGATAGGAGTTCAAGACGAGACTGGGCAATATGGTGAAAGCCCATCTCTACTAAAAATACAAAAATAACCCAGGCATGGTCCAGGCACCTGTAATACCAGCTACTCAGGAGGCTGAGGCAGGAGAGTTGCTTGAACCCAGGAGATGGAGGTTGCAGTGAGCCGAGATTATGCCATTACACTCCAACCTGGGCAACAACTCCATTTCACACACACACACAAAAAAGTGTAGAAGGCCCCATTTTCTGCATGAAAGGCTTCTTTTTCCTGCTCACCCCCACCCAGTTCCTACCTAGAAATTCCTCAGTTCAGCCTATTGGTGTTCACTTCTTGAAGACATATCTCAAAATCCATTAATCAAGTGAGCACCCACATTATGCCAGGAAATCTTTACAAAGATCCTGGAAAACTGGCATCATGATCATCATTTTATACACAAGGAAACGTATGGTCAGACACCTAAATGATTTGTCTGAGGTCACAGCAGTAGCAATTAGTAAAGCTGGAATTTGACCTCAGATTTTCTAAGTCTAAGCCAAAGCCACTGCCATGTTTTAAAACATATATAGGCTGGGAACGGTGGCTAAAGCCTATAATCCCAGCCCTTTGGGAGGCCGAGGTGGATGGATTGCCTGAGGTCAGGAGTTCAAGACCATCTTGGCCAACATGGTGAAACCCCGTCTCTACTAAAAATACAAAAAATTAGCCGGGCGTGGTGGCGTGCGCCTGTAATCCCAGCTACTCTAGAGGCTGAGACACAAGAATCGCTTGAACCCAGAAAGTGGAGGTTGCAGTGAGCTGAAATTGCACCACTGCACTCCAGCCTGGGCGACAGAGTGAGACTCTGTCTCGAAAAAACAAACAAACAAACAAAAAACCCCACCATATATAAATAGTCTATGGGGCAAAGACCCAGTAGACTTGCTGTCTTCTACATTGGCTTAAAAGGCTGCGCTATGGTCACTGAAGTCGCCTATGAAAGCCCCTCCCTGTCTGTTCTGGTCCTGGTGGTCCTTCCTTCAGGGTCCCTTCCCACAGACATCTGAACACCTCTTCACACATACAGAGCCCCCTCCTAAGCCTTTGCCCCTCTGTCCTTTGGAGTTCTCAATCCTAGCCAGGTCTTACTAGAGAGGGGACAGAAGTTACTTCTGAGGGGATGAGCCCTTCCTTCCCAGCATCTTTGGAGCTATGACCCAGCTGAGAGATTAGCAAGCAGTGAGGATGTTGCCAACCTTTATGGAGCATCAGCTGAGAGTTAGGCCTTGCATGGGCAGAAGTACAGGATGTGGACCAACCGCCCTTGTTTTTGATTATTGATCCCCAGGAGCTGGCCACCCTTTTGTTTTCTTACACATTTTTTTTTCTGATTACAAATTTACATAGACACACACACAGGTAAAAAAGAAATTCAAATATTATCAAAATATATGACCAAATATCCTTGTAATATACCCCTCCCCCATCATTATTAACAGTTTAGCATATTATTTGTTTTGCATTTTAAAAAACTGTAATAGACTACTTTTAGAGTGGTTTCATATGCACAGCAACATTGACCAGAAAGTACAGAGCCCCATAAGCCCCCTGCTTCCACTCACAGCCTCCCCACTGCCAACATTCTCCGCCATAATGCACACGTGTTACAATCACTGAGCCCACATCCATGCATTGTTATCACCCAGAGTGCGTAGTTGGCACTAGGGCTCAGTCGTGGGGATGCACATTCTGTGTGTTTGGACAAATGTATAATGACATGTATCTACCATTATAGTATCACACAGAGCAGGGCTGCTGCCCTAAGTAACCTCTGGGCTCCGCTTCTTCATCCCACCCTCCCCCATCAACCCCTGGCAAACACTGATCTTTTTACTGTCTCCATAGTTTTACCTCTGGACATATCCTTCCAGAATGTCATAGAGTTGGCTAGTACAGTATGTAGCCTTTTCAGATTGGGGAGCTGAAGAACTTGCCCAAGGTCACCCATGATGTAACATCAGGCTACACTAAACATCAGGCTGTACTAAAAATACAAAAATTAGCTGGGCGTGGTGGCATGCACCTGTAATCCCAGCTACACAGGAGCCAGCCAATTTTTATATTTTTAGTAGAGACGGGGTTTCACCATGTTGGCCAGGCTGGTCTTGAACTCCTGACCTCAGGTGATCCACCAGCCTTGGCCTTCCAAAGTGCTGGGATTACAGGTGTGAGCCACCACGCCTAACCCAGATTGGCATATTTTAAATAATTTTTTGTCCTTAAGTATACATGATTCTTTGTTTGCTTATTATTAATTAAATAGAGATAATGGCAAATATATTGTTCAGCAACCTTCTTCAGGTAAAACTATCGGCTATATTTTCTTGTCAGTGTATATAAAATATAATGATAGTAATAATAATAGCTAATATGATTGAACATTCACTATGTACCACATGCTGTTCCACTGTAAATGTTTTCCATGTGTGTTATGGGCTGAATTTGACCCCCTAAAATTCATATGTTGAAATCCTGACCCCCAGTACCTTGAGATGTGACTATATGTGGAGATGGGGTCTTTCGAGGAAATTAAGTTAAAATGAGGTCATCAGGGTGAACCCTAATCCTATATGGCTGTTGTCCTTATAAGAAGAGAGTAGGGCACAGACATGCATAAAGCAAAGGTTCTGTGAAGACAGAGGGAGAAGACAGCCAGCAGCAAGCCCAGGAAAGAGGCCTCAGAAGAATCCAGCCCTGCCAACACCTTGATCTGGGACTTCCAGCCTCCAGAACTGTGAGGAAGTAAATTTCCCATGGTTAAGCCCCCCAGCCTATGGGCCTTTGTTATGGCAGCCGGAGCAAACTGACACAGTGTGTAACTCAGTTCTTCTCACCAGAGTCTTGAGAGGTTGGCATTATTGTCCCCATTTTACAGGTGAGAAAACTGAGGAGCAGGGGAGCTGAAGAACTTGCCCAAGGTCACCGGCGATGTAACATCAGGCTAGAGTAAGATATTCTGTGGGCCGGGCAGGCGGAGTGGCTCACGCCTGTTATCCCAGCACTCTGGGAGGCCGAGGCAGGCGGATCACGAAGTCAAGACATCGAGACCATCCTGGCCACCGTGGTGAAACCCCATCTCTACTAAAAATACAAAAATTAGCTGGGCGTGGTGGCGCACACCTGTAATCCCAGCTACTCGGGAGGCTGAGGCAGGAGAACGGCTTGAACCTAGGAGATGGAGGTTGCAGTGAGCCAAGATCGCGCCACTGCACTGCAGCCTGGTGACAGAGTGAGACTCCATCTGAAAAAAAAAAAGATATTCTGTGGCAAAGAACATCTGACATCTCAGCAGTTTCACACAACAAAGGTTTATTTCTCACGCACGCAGCAAGTCTGGCAAGGGTTGGGGTGGACACATGTTCCCCCTGGTTACTCAGGGGTCCAGGCTGATGGAGCTTTCATCTCAACACCCTCTCCGCTCCCTGAGGTAGAGGAAAGGGCCTGTGGTGAATCTGGCATTGACTCCTGAAGCTCTGCTGCTCAGCTGAGGCATGTCACGAGACCACACCTGTCTTCAAAGGGTGCACGGAAGCACAGTCCCACAAGTGTGCTGAAGGAGAGGAGAACCAGGCCTCACAGCGACTGGCGACCACACACGGCAGGCAAACCCAGACACACTCCAAAGCCTGCACTCCTAACCTGTATTCACAATACAGCAGGGTGCTGTGCGATGCAGAATTCACTTCCTCTGAAGAGAGGCCTGGCCTTTGTGCGTGTGGCTACTGGGAGGTGACTTGGGGGTCCCTGGAATATCCTGCCTTATATTTATTTATTTGTCTGGAGTGCTTTTGTGATCAGACAACCGTAATCATGTGATTTCTGGTGGGGGCTTTGGGACATGCCCTATCAGTTGCGACTTCCGGAGGGGCGGAGACTAAAAAGGTCAGCCATGAAAACAGTGTGTGATCAAGCCCCAGTAAGAACGAGGACACCAGAGGCTCAGCTGAGCTTCCTGGGCTGGCAGTCCTCCAGTGCATTGCCACACGTGGACACCAGGCCAGTAACCATTCCTGAAGACAGGAGCGCTGCACATGGGGATCCACTATGGTTTTCGCTTGAGATGTCTCTTCCTTTGGCTGGTTCTGAGTTGTAGCCTTCCACTATAACAAAGCTATAACCATAAATATAACACTTTCCAGAGTTCTGTGAGTCATTCTAGTGAATTATCAGACCTGAGGGTGGTCATGGGAACCCTAATTTGCAGCTAGCTGGTCTGAATGAGGGTGGCCCAGGGAGCCCCCAAACTTGAGGCTGGTGTCTGACTTGAGGACACTCTTGTGGCACCTATCTGCTCTGACTCATCGTGGCTGTTGTCTGCAGTCTTAGGCAGACTTGGCAGTCTGAAGGACTGTGCCCTTCACCTCGAGCTTGGCTAACTCATTTTCAGATAGAACCTTTTCTTTATTTTTTTCTCTTTTGTTTTTTTCCTTGTTTTCATTCATTCATTTTCTCTCTCTCTCTCTCTCTTTATTTTATTTTATTTTTTCACACAGAGTCTTGCTATGTTGACCAGACTGGTCTTAAACTCCTAGGCTCAAGTAATCTCAGCTTCTCAAGTACCTGGGACCACGGGCATGTATCACCATGCCTAGCTATACTTTCTTAATCATATGCCAGCTTTCCTCTCCAGTTTTTTCCACCACCTTCTCCACTCTCTCGTATGATCCTTACAGGACTATGTTCTGCAAACATCCCTGGCTCCTTCATGCCTCAGTGACCTCACATATGCTGTTTCCTCTGCTTGACTTACCCTCCCTGAGCTCCTCAGGGAGACTATTCACCATTCCAGAGGAAGCTTGGAAGCCACCTTTACTTCAAGGTTGTTCGTTCCCCCACCAGAAAGTGTTAGTCCTTCCTTTTACTCTGCCTCATACTTTTTACCAGCATGTCCTGTGGGCTTTCTGTTTGATTATCCAACAAAAGTAAATATACATAAAGATAATGCAAATGAGAAGGTGTTAGGACTGTTCTGCAGAGATGGCTCACAATGAGGTACACCTCGCAGTTCTCGTGTGTTTGTGCAGTCACCTCCCTCATTGAATCTGGACTGGCTGTGACTTGTGTTACCTAATAGAATGTAGTGGGAATGATGCTGTGCCAATTCCGGACCTAGCATTTAAAAGAAATGGCAGCTTCTGCTTTCTTTTTCTTGGGATTCCCCTTGGACCCAGCTGCCATTCTGTAAGGAAGCCCAAGCAGCCACGTGGAAAGGCCACTTGGAGAGGAGAAGCCCTAAAACTATATGGGGAAGGAGAAAGACTCAGCCATTCCTTTATTACTGGCAAACTTCCAGATCACTTTAGCCCCATTTGCCATCTGACTGCAACTGCCAGAGACATACAAAACAAGACCAGCAGAACTGCCTAGTTGAGCTCAGTCAACCCATGGAATTATAAGAAAATGAAATGGTGGTTGTTTTAAGTCACTAAGTTTTGGCCTTACAGATCATTAAGCTGGGAAGTCAGTAACACGAAGATACCCAATATCCTGGATATTTCCACAGCATAGGCAAAAATCCAAGAGGACAGGAGATGAACATCCTGAGCGAGAAGTGTGCTTGCTGTGACACAGAAGGCAGTTCAGTTCAACAAATGTCCAGCTAGAAAGCCATCTCTTCTGGTTGTTCTTCCCTGGCCAACTAAATTTTTCAAGCGCTTCATGATGTGTAGCTTAAGTAAGCCCTTTAGGTAAAACTTCAATTTATTAAAGAAGAAAGACAAAGTTGTCTGCATGGTGAAGACATAATAGTAAGTAGAATGAATAAATAAAGTGATCAATATTTTATTCTTAAAAATATTTGACATTCTTTAGGTAACAGAGGCATAGTAGCTTTTACTATTTATTAGAAATATTATTTTAAATAAAAGTAATCACGTAAATATAAGACATTCTTCTCACTACCTTTAATATTGGGGGAAAAGTTGAAAGTTATTGGCCCTCCTCTGGATCACTTGGGAATGAGAGAATTTGTCTTCTACACTTTTGTTTTGAGGCGGAGTTTCGCTGTTGATGTCCAAGCTGCAGTGCAATGACACAATCTCCGCTCACTACAACCTCCGCCTCCCGGGTTCAGGCGATTCTCCTGTCTCAGCCTCCCAAGTTGGGATTACAGGTGCCCACCACCATGCCCAGCTGTTTTCTACACTTTTAAGAATGAAACTCACACCCGTAATTCCAGCACTTTGGGAGGCTGAGGTACGTGGATTGCTTGAGGCCAGGAGTTCGAGACCAGCCTGGGCAACACAGTGAGACCCTATCTCTACAAAAAAGTAAAAATTAGCCAGGTGTGGTGGGGCATGCCTGTAGTTCTAGCTACTCGGGAGGCTGAGGTGGGAGGATTGCCTGAGCCTAGTTCAAGGTTACAGTGAGCTGTGATCATGCCACTCCTCTCCAACCTGGGCGACACTCTGAGCGAAACTCTGCCTCTTTAAAAAAAGAGAGAAAGGGAGAGAGAGAGAATGAGAGCATTTTTTCTCCTACCCCAGGGCCTTTCTACTGTTAAAGGATGTTTCTACCTGCTGTTTGCTCTGCTCAGAGCCAAGTTTCCCTAAGATGGCTCACTCTCTAAATTCTTTTAAGTCCCTGCTCAGATGTCACCTAATCAAAGAGAACTTCCCTGACTAGCTTTTCTTTTCTTTCTTTCTTTCTTTTTTTAAGAGATGGGTTCGGTTGGGCGCAGTGGCTCACGCCTGTAATCCCAGCACTTTGGGAGGCCGAGGCGGGTGGATCATGAGGTCAGGAGTTCAAGACCAGCCTGGTCAAGATGTTTGAAACTCCGTCTCTACTAAAAATACAAAAATTAGCTGGGTGTGGTGGCACTCGCCTGTAATCCCAGCTACTTGGGAGGTTGAGGCAGAGAACTGCTTAAACCTGGGAGACGGAGGTTGCAGTGAGCCAAGATCGCACCACTGCGCTCCAGCCTGGGCAACAGAGCGAGACTCCATCTCAAAAAAAAAAAAAAAAAGATGGGTTCTTGCTCTGTTGCCCAGCCTGGAGTGGAGCGGCACAATCTGCAGCCCCAAACTCCAGGGCTCGAGGAATCTTCCTGCCTCAGCCTCCCTAGTAGCTGGGACCACAGGCACGCCCCACCACACCCAGCTTCTGACCAGCCTCTCTGCCCCATTTTCCACCTTTTCTTCCTCCATCGCATTGTCCACTGTGTATATGCATTTGTTTGTTTCCTGGTCCCTGCCACAAGAGTTTGAGCTTCCTGAGAGCAGGACTGTTTTGCTCACTGCTGTATTTCCAGTGAGGAGAACAGAGCTGACATGCAACTGACACTTAATAAATATTTGTTGAATGAATAGGGGGTGAAATATCTGAAAACTCTTGCTTCCAACTAAATAGAAATGCTGAGCAATACAGTGTACTTGATTCTTTTGCTTAGCATCCAAGATCATTTCTGTCATTACAGTAAGTCTTTAAAAGTGGCTGGGTTTTCTAAATTCATTATATAATTACCCTCTTAAGGCTGAGTGAGCACTTAAAAATGCAATTCCTAAATTGTTTTTGCCTACATGATATCTCTGCTATTGATGTTATCATTTATCAAACACTGTGATGGGACATATCATTAAAACACGTCTTAAGAGAAATTCAGGCTCTGATGAGCACTATGGCATAAAGCAAAGAAGAGTGGACTTGTGCCAGTCCTAGCCCTACCCCATGTGAGCCATATGGCCTTAGCAAAGCCACTTAAATCTCTTTGATATTTTTCTCTTTAGCTATAAAATGCAGATACTCTGCTAAGTCAGCCTGATAAGAGATGTTGTGAGGGTCGAATAAGAAAATACACAGAAGTGCTTTCAACACCTGAAAAGCATCATGAAGGGTTATGATTATATCAAAATAATAGTAAGTCATCAACTTTTGAGCACCTGATATAGCCAGGGAATTCGGCAAGAGCTCTGGAGCCATCTTTATCTAAACTCCCAGACAAGCTTTCCATGTAGTTGGGGGGAATGGTGAACAGTATGCACATAAAATACATGCACATCTTGGCCCGGCACAGTGGCTCACGCCTGTAATCCCAGCACTTTTGGAGGCCAAGGTAGACAGATCTCTTGAGGTCAGGAGTTCGAGACCAGCCTGGCTAACATTGTGAAGCCCCGTCTCTACTAAAAATACAAAATATTAGCTGGATGTGGTGGCGCACACCTGTAATCCCAGCTACTCAGGAGGCTGAGGCAGGAGAATGGCTTGAATCCAGGAGGCAGAGGTTGCAGTGAGCCAAGTTCATGCCTTGCACTTCAGCTTGGGTGACAGAGCAAGACTCCATCTCAAAAAAAAAAAAAATTTGCACATGTATCTAATGACGCTACATTAGATTCTAAAATGTACCTCAGATAAAAATGTAATTCTTGAGAACTGGCTGACTCAAACTGTATCTTGGCATGCTAATTTATACCAAAAGGGACAGATTGAACCATAGACCCTATGTACTAGACACCTACCAATTAGAGACTACCCTTTTTTGTGTGTATGTGTGTGTATCCCCTCTGGGTCTTATTCTTTTGTCCATCTTGCTTTTCAAAAATTATATAGGCCAGGTGCTGTGGCTCAAGCCTGTAATCCCAGAACTTTGGGAGGCCGAGGCGGGCAGATCACGAGGTCAGGAGATCGAGAACATCCTGGCTAACACAGTGAAACCCCGTCTCTACTAAAACTACAAAAACCCCGTTTCTACTAAAAATACAAAAATTTAGCCAGGTGTGGTGGTGGGCACCTGTAGTCCCAGCTACCCGGGAGGCTGAGGCAAGAGAATGGTGTGAATCCAGGAGGCAGAGCTTGCAGTAAGCGGAGATTGCGCCTGTGCAGTCCAGCCTGGGAGACACAGCAAGACTCCTCTCAAAAAAAAAAAAAAAAAAAAAGCCGGGCGCGGTGCCTCACAACTGTAATCCCAGCACTTTTGGAGGCCAAGACAGGAGGATCGTGATCAAGACCATCCTGCTAACACAGTGAAACCCCGTCTCTACTAAAAATACAAAAAATTAGCCAGGCCTGGTTGTGGGCGCCTATAGTCCCAGCTACTTGGGAGGCTGAGGCAGGAGAATGGCATGAACCCGGGAGGCAGAGTGGGCAGTGAGCCGAGATTGAGCCACTGCACTCCAGCCTGGGCGACAGAGCGAGACTCCATCTTGAAAAAAGAAAAAAGAAAAAAGATCATATTATTACCTCCTTAAAAGGAGAGAAAGCCTTTGGAAAAAAATCCACATACATTTGTCATAAAGCACTCAGGAAGATAGGAATTAAAAAATATGTTCTTAACATAATTGAATGTATATGCCTTATTCTGAAAATTAGTTTCTTATTTAATGGGGATACACTATAGGGAATTCTAGCATTGAAAATAAGGCAAGGATGTTCACTATCCACTACTTTTCAACATTGTATTGGAGGTATTAACTACTATGATTAGATGACAGAAATCAATGACAGGTTGAGCATCCCTAACCTGAAAATCCAAACTTGAAAATGCTCCAAAATCTGAAACGTTTTGAGTGCTCACATGATGCCAGAAATGGAACATTCCACACCTGACCTCATGTGATAGGTTGCAATCAAAATGCAGTTGCACAACATGGTTTATTCAGCATCCCCAACAGAAAAAAAAGACCCTCCCGGTCCCTTTCAGCTGTGGTATATCTTTTCTGTGCATGCCCAGATTACCCACCAACAAGCGTGCATGTAAAGGGTAATAAAATTGCACATATGCAGCTGGATGCACTAATGACAGTTTCCCCACAATGCCCCATATAGGGCCAAGACCTATGTGCATTGCTCACTGTGTTTTTTTTTTTGCTTATTCTCTGCTCTGTGTTTAAAGATATTGTTGGAAATGCCAAAAAGATACCCCTGTGGGTAACAGTGATAAGAAAAAAAGAAGCACTTATGTTTATCTATAGCACAGAAAGTCATGCTGTTGGAAAAATTGGATGGCGGTGGAAGTGTGAAATGCCTTACAGAACAGTATGGTGTTGGAATGACCACCATATGTGACCTGAAGAAACAGATGGATAAACTGTTGAACTTCTGTGCTAAAAGTGATGAATAGAAGTTAATGAAAAATAGAAAAACACTGCAAAGCTGAAAATGAAGATCTTGATCATGTATTGAAAGAGTGGATCCATTAGCATAGCAGTGAGCATATGCCACTTAATGGCCTGCTTATCATGAGACAAGCAAAGATCTATCACGATGAACTGAAAATTGAAGGGAACTGTGAATATTCAGCAGGCTAGGTGCAGATTTAAGAGAAGACACAGCATTAAATTTTTTTAAAGATTCGTGGTGATCATGAAGCAGCAGAGAAAATCACTAACTAGTGTGCCAAGGTCATTGCTGATGAAAATCTGACAGCAGAACAAGTCTATAATGCTGATGAAACATTATTGTTTTGCTGTTATTACCCCAGAAATACATTGACTACAGCTGGTGAGACAGCCCCTACAGGAATTAGGGATGCCAAGGACAGAATAACTATGTTGCAATGTGCTCATGCAGCAGGCACACATAAATGTAAACTTACTGTAACAGGCAAGTGAAAAAGCTTGCTGTTTTCAAGGAGTGAATTTTTTACTGATCCATTGTTCTGCTAACAAAAAGGCAGGGATCATCCGGGACAGCTTTTCTAATTGTTTTCACAAACATTTTGTACTAGTGGCATGTGCTCATTGCAGAGAAACTAAACTGAATGAGGACTGTAAGATTTTGTTATTCCTTGATACCTATTTTGCTCATTCCCCAGCTGAAATTTTCATCAAAAATGTTTGTGTCAGCCGGGTGCGGTGGCTCACACCTGTAATCCCAGCACTTTGGGAGGCCGAGGCAGGTGGATCACCTGAGGTCAGGAGTTCGAGACCGGCCTGGCCAACATGGTGAAACCCCATCTCTATTAAAAATACAAAAAAATTAGCTGGGCGTGGTGGCACATGCCTGTAGTCTCAGCTACCTGGGAGGCTGAGGCAGGAGAATTGCTTGAACCCAGGAGGTGGAGGTTGCAGTGAGCCGAGATTGCTCCACTGCACTCCTGCTTGGGCGACAGAGCATGACTCCGTCTCAAAAATATATATATATATGTGTGTGTGTGTGTGTGTATATACATATATACATATATACATATATACACATATATACATATATATATATGTAGTCTGTGTCAGAGCTGGAAGAAGTGGATATTGAAGATGTTTTTAACATCAGTAATGAGCCTTGTTCCTTCACTAACTGAGGGTGAAATATCTGAGTTGCTTCTGAACCAAGGTGATCGTGATAACCGTGACAGTGAAGATGATGATGTTAACACTATGGAAAAAGCACCTATAGAGGACCCGGTGAAAATGTGTGATGGGCTTATTGAAAACTAGAGCAGTGTGCATTCACAACCAAACAAGAAATCATGTCAGTTCATAAAAATCAAGAGAGACGTCTAAGACAGAAACTGGCCGGGGGTGGTGGCTCATGCCTGTAATCCCAGCACTTTGGGAAGCCGAGGCGGGTGGATCACCTGAGGTTGGGAGTTCAAGACCAGCCTGACCAACATGGTGAAACCCCATCTCTACTAAGAATACAAAATTAGCCAGGCATGGTGGCACATGCCTGTAATCCCAGCTACTTGGGAGGCTGAGGCAGGAGAATTGCTTGAACCTGGGAGGTGGAGGTTGCAGTGAGCCAAGATCGCGCCATTGCACTCCAGCCTGGGCAACAAGAGCAAAATTCCATTTCAAAAAAAAAAAAAAAAGACAGAAACTGTTGTTAATGAGGCAGATGATGCTGGAGGAAACATTTTGAAAAGCCATCCAGCAGATGCCTCCTCACTCCTATGGGACCCACTTCCTGATCCTTTAACTGCTACTGATGTTTTTTTTTTCACTGAAAAAAAGAAGATACAGTATACAATAGCCTTTCAATCAAAACGTAGTATCGTAGGTGGAGACCAGAAGCTGCTGTTGTTTAGCCACTGATGCAGGTATCTGGTGATGCTATCTTGGGTGCCCTGAACGCATTATTTTTTCACTGCATTAATGGAATGTCATATTTTTTACTGGTAAGTACGTATGTGTGAGTTTAAGAAAATGATTGCTTATTGGTATCATATAAATGCAGAGTCGGGAAGCATGGGGATGTCCACATTGGTGGCTGAGATAGTGACATCTTCGCCTCTGATGGTTCAACATACACACACCTTTACTTTTATTTAAAACGTTGTATACAATTACCTTCAGGCTACGTGTATAAGGTGCACATGAAATGTAAATTAACTTCATGTTTACATTTAAGCCTCATCCCCAAGATATCTCATTATGTATATGCAAAAATTCCATAATCCAAAAAAATCTGAAATCCCAAACACTTCTGGTCCCAAGCTACCTGGGAGGCTGAGGCAGGAGAATCGCTTGAACCTGGGAGGTGGAGCTTGCAGTGAGCCGAGATCGCACCAGTGCACTCCAGCCTGGGCGACAGAGCAAGACTCTGTCTCGAAAAAACAAAAAACAAAAATCAAACAAACAAAAACCCAGGCAAACAGACTGGTAGAACAGAATGCAGTTAGACCCAAATACATATGGAAACTTAGTATATGACAAAGGTGGCATTTCAGATCACAAGGATAAAGATAAATTTTTAAATAAAGTCATGTGATAAAAATTTCATGAATGAAGTCAAAAGACAACTGATGACAGCTTGGGAGAAAATATTCACAACATATACTACAGACAAAAGGGCAATGTTCTCATATATATAGAATTCTTAAAAAAAATTAAGAGACAGCTTGGCACGGTGGATCACGCCTATAATCCCAGCAGTTTGGTAGGCTGAGGTGGGTGGATTGCTTGAGCTGAAGAGTTTGAGGCCAGCCTGAGCAACAAGGCGAGACCATGTCTGTATCAAAAAAGATGCAAAACTTAGCTGGGCATAGTGTTGTGCACTTGTAGTCCCAGCTATTTGGGAGGCGAAGGTGGGAGGATTGCTTATGCCCGGGAGGTTGAGGCTGCAGTGAGCCATGATTGCACCACTGCACTCCAGCCTGGGCAACAGAGTGAGTGCAGCTGCTTTGGAAAAGTTAAGTCAGATCCCCAAAATGTTAAACCCACGGCTGCTCTATGACCCAGCAATTCCACACCTAGGTATAACCAAAAATAAAAATAAAAACATATATCGACATAAAAACAGACACACGAGTGTTCACAGCACCACTGTTCATAATAGCCAAAAGGTGGGAGCAACTTAAATATCCATCAACTGATGAATAGATAAGCAAAATATAGTATAGCTATACAATGAAATATTATTTCTCCGTAGAATGGAGAAAGGATTCTCCATTGGCACCCAGCCAATTTCATAATTCTGACCAATTCAGAATTATGAAAAACAAGGGGCTGGGTGTGGTGGCTCACGCCTCTAATCCCAGCACTTTGGGAGGCTGAGGCAGGCGGGTCACGAGGTCAGGAGTTCGAGACCAGCCTGGCCAATATAGTGAAACCCCGTCTCTACTAAAAATACAAAAAAATTAGCCGGGCGTGGTGATGGGTGCCTGTAATCCCAGCTACTTGGGTGGCTGAGGCGGGAGAATCGCTTGAACCCGGGAGGCAGAGGTTGCAGTGAGCCGAGATGGCGCCATTGCACTCCAGCCAGGGCAATAGTCTGAGACTTTGACTCAAAAAAAAAAAGGAAAAACAAGGAGCCACTGAGCCACTGAAGAACTGTTACTCACTGCAGGGAACTAAGGACAAATAATCCCTAAATGCTATGTAAGATCCAGACAGGATCTTGGAACAGAAAAAGAGACATTAGTGGAAAAAAAGAAAAAGATTAAAATAGAATAAGGAGTGTAGTTTAATAAATAATATTGTACACATGTTAATTTCCTGGTTTTGATACGTGGTTGTGGTAATATAAGATGCTAGCATTAAGGGAAGTTGAGTGAGGTATGCGTGAAAAATTTACTATTTTTGCAACTTTTCTGTAAGCCCCAAATAATTCAGAGTAAAAAGTAAAAGACAGAATATCAGAAAAACAACAATAATTGTACTGACAACCCACTCTCCAAAGTTGAACTCTGACACACAGAAGTGAGGAGGAACAGAATTTAAACTAAAAATGTGTATGTCCTTACTTACCTTAATTAAATGGCAATAAACATGATGAAATACCACAGTGGAAAGTCTTCCTGGATGTAAAATGTACTGACTACTTTGGCACAAGCTTACAACTAGGGCACTCGAGATACTCGCAGATCCTAAGTGTGATAAAACGGGAAGCTGTCCCAAGAGTCAGTTCAATGACCTCTCATAAGACTTAAGTGCTTCTTGAAAGTATTATGAATCTGCTGCCCTAATTAAACTGCTTCATTTAAATCTACTTTGGATTTTATTCTAACAAGTCAAATTGGTATAATTTACAGTGTAGAGCCACATATCATTTTAAAGTTGATTCCATATCCAGCTGATAATTGATCATTGTGGGTCTAAGATAACGAAACTGATGTTTTTGTGGAGCATAAGAGAACCAATATTAGTACCTCACAGTCACTCAGTCACTTACTCATTTTCTTTTTTCTTTCTTTTTTTTTTTTTGAGACAATCTCACTCTGTTGTCCAGGCTGGAGTGCAGTGGTGCAATCTCGGCTCATTGCAACCTCCGCCTCCTGGGTTCAAGTGATTCTTCTACTTCAGCCTCCCGCGTAGCTGAAACTACAGGTGTGCGCCACCACGCCTGGCTCATTTTTGTATTTTTAGTAAAGATAGGGTTTCACCATGTTGGCCAGGATGGTCTTGAACTCCTAACCTCATGTGATCAGCCTGCCTCGGTGCCCCAAAGTGCTGGGATTACAGGCAAGAGTCACCTGGCCCACTCAGTCACTTTCAAGATTACAGAAGGGTCAAACGGTCAAACCTCCAGATCCTTGATGACAGTGGGGGTGTCAAGGAATGCTTAGAAGATGGGTCAGTCCCCCAAATCACCACCTGTGTCACCAAAAGCAATTCCAGAGGTGAGCAATAATAGTAGAATTCATTTGTAGGAGTAACAAACTTTCTCAATCTTGTGTAAGTTTTGCAAAAGTATTTACTATTTACTATTTTGTATTGATACATAACTTATACTTTAAGTAAAAACATTGTGCTTGTAGTTAGGCTCCATGGAGTCCCAGCTACTTAGGAGGCTGAGGCAGGAGTATTGCTTGAGGCCAGGAGTTTGAAGCTGCAGGGAGCTATGATGTGCCTGTGAATAGGCACTGCACTCAAGCCTGGGTAACATAGTGAGTCCTCATCTCTTAAATTAAAAAAATATATATATATGTACATATATACACACATACATACATATATGTGTGTGTATATATATATATACTTGCTATGGAAAGATAGTTTCAAGGCAAGTCCTTGGGACGGCCTTCTGAATCGGACTGTCATTCCCAAGCTGTCTCACTGACAATTCTGGAGGCCCAAAGTCCCTGTATTATTAGGAATGTGGTGATCTCAGGTTGAAGGAGGTTTGGTAGGTTATCCCTAATGTGGTTAAGCAGCTAAAAATGATTTGTTTATAGTTAGTCAAGTTATCTGTTAGCCAAGAAGCATTTTACCGTGCTCCCATGAGGGGAAGACTATCTTATCTGAGGTTTATGTGGGCCCCAAGTTTAAAGTTTGTGTGATATTGTAGTCCTCTTGTTACAAAATGTCTTTTGTGGGACTCAGTCACATAGCAGGGCCTGTGCAAACTTGCAACTGTGCCCTGGAGCAGCGGCCCCCAACCTTTTTGGCACCAGGGACTCGTTTTGTGGAAGACAACCTTTCCACAGATGGAGAGGGGAAAGGGAACGGTTTTGGGGTAAAACTGTCCCGCCTCAAATCACCAGGCATTAGATTCTCAAAAGAAGCACACAACCTAGATCCCAGATCCCTCACATGCACAGTTCACAACAGGGTTTGTGCTCCTATGAGAATCTAAAGCCACCGCTGGTCTGACAGGATGCAGAGCTCAGGCAGTAATATTTCTTTACCGCTGCTCACCTCCTGCTGTGTGGCTGGTTCCCAATAGGCCACACAGTCCACAGCCCGGGGGTTGCAAACCTGTGCCCTGGAGAACATGTCTTTCAGCATCTCTTCAACATGTGGCACTGGAGTTAACAGCCTGGCACCACAGGAGGGCATTCACACACCCAGACTGTGAGGGTGTTAATGGCCCGATTCTTCACCCTCCCTTGTATCCACACCCTCAGCCAAGTAACTTTGCAGTGTCCTCCCATGTAACGTCAGGGCATAATTCTCCAGTCTTGGGCTGAGCCATGTGGCTTGTTTGGCCAATGGGATGTTAGCTGACGTAAAGCAAGCTGCTAGGAATGCATCCTTAGTCCTAGTTAAGTGGGAGAGAAATGAGAATTAGATTGAGGACTGCCTATAATCCAGTGCTTTGGGAGGCTGGGGGAGGAGGATTGCTTGAGGCCAAGAGGTGGAGACCAGCCTGGGTAACATAGTGGTACCCATTTCTACAAAAAATTAGCCAGGTGTGGTGATGCGTGGCTATAGTTCTAGCTACTCAAGAGGCTGAAGTGGGAGGATCACTTGATCCTCATTTGAGATTGCATTGTATCTCTCATCAATCAAACCAAATGCTGGGGTTGGGCACGTGGCTCACGCCTGTAATCCCAGCACTTTGGGAGGCCAAGGTGGACGGATCACTTGAGCCCAGGAGTTGGAGACCAGCCTAGCCAACATGGTGAAACCTCATCTCTACTAAAAATACAAAAATTAGCTGGGTGTGGTGGCGCATGCCTATAGTCCCAGCTACTCGGGAGGCTGAGGCTGGAGAGTAGCTTTAACTCAGGAGGCAGAGGCCGCAGTGAGCTGACATCTCACCACCGCACTCCAGCCTGGGCGACAGAGCTAGACTCCCACTCAAAAAAATAAAAAATAAAAATGAGCCAGGCGCAGTGACTCATGCCTGTAATCCCAGCACTTTGGGAGGCCGAGGCGGGTGGATCACAAGGTCAGGAGATCGAGACCATCCTGGGTAACACAGTGAAACCCCATCTTTACTAAAAATACAAAAAAATCTAGCCGGTCATGGTGGCAGGTGCCTGTAATCCCAGCTACTCAGGAGGCTGAGGCAGGAGAATGGTGTAAACCCGGGAGGCGGAGCTTGCAGTGAGCCAAGATCGCGCCACTGCACTCCAACCTGGGCGACAGAGCGAGACTCCATCTCAAAAAAAAAGAAATATGTATATATATATATATATAAAATATTATATATATATTATATATATTATATATATAATATATATTATATATATTATATATAATATTAATATTATATATATATTATATATATTATATATATAATATATATATAATATATATTATATATATAATATATATATAATATATATTATATATATAATATTATATATATATTATATATATAAAATTAAAAATAAAAAACAAAGTGAAACAAAAAACCTTGCTATTTGTTGTTGTTGTTGTTATTTTGAGATGGAGTCTCACTCTGTCGCCCTGGCTGGAATTCAGTGGCGCGATCTCTGCTCACTGCAACCTCTGCCTCCTGGGTTCAAATGATTCTCCTGCCTCAGCCTCCCCAGTAGCTGGGACCACAGGCGCATGCCACCATGCCCAGCTAATTGTTTTTGGATTTTTAGTAGAGGTGGGGTTTCACCATGTTGGCCAGGATGGTCTTGATCTCCTGACCTCAGTTGATCCATCTGCGTTGGCCTCCCAAAGTGCTGGGATTACAGGCGTGAGCCACCACCCCTGGCCTGCTATGTTTTACGTAGACTTTAATAACTGCGCTTTGTCTTACTTCAATTTTATCTTGAAACTTTAAAATACATTTTTTTAAAAGGGGGTTTGAGGTTTATATCTTTATCAGAAGGGGCATATATATATATACATGTATATACACATATATATATATACACACACATATATACATGTATATACATATATATATACACACACATATATATATATATATATTTTTTTTTTGAGTTGGAGTCTCGCTCTGTTGCCCAGGCTGGAGTGCAGTGGCGTGATCTCCACTCACTGCAACCTCCACCTTTCGGGTTCACGCCATTCTCCTGCCTCAGCCTCCCGAGTAGCTGGGGCTACAGGCGCCCGCCACTACGCCCGGCTAATTTTTTGTATTTTAAGTAGAGATGGGGTTTCACCCTGTTAGCCAGGATAGTCTCGATCTCCTGACCTCATGATCTGCCCGCCTCGGCCTCTCAAAGTGCTGGGATTATAGGTGTCAGCTACCGCGCCCGGCCGAAGGGGCCTATATTTTTAAGAGTTGAAAAGACTACTTTAGTAATATAGTAAGTATCCTGAGATAGGTTTCAGTATTTTTCAGAGTTAGTATGTATTGTTGTTACCGGAAAGGGGTCCTGATCCAGACCCCAAGAGAGGGCTCTTGGATTTCACACAAGAAAGAATTCAGGGCGAGTCCACAGTGCAGAGTGAAAGCAAGTTTATTGAGAAAGTAAGGGAATAAAGAATGGCTACTCCACAGGCAGAGCAGCCCTGAGGGCTGCTGGTTGCCCATTTTTATGGTTATTTTTTGATGATATGCTAATCAAGGGGTGGATTATTCATGCTTCCCCTTTTTAGACCATATAGGGTAACTTTCTGACATTGCCATGGCATTGTAAACTGTCACGGCGCTGGTGGGAGTGTAGCAGTGAGGACGACCACAGGTCACTCTCATGGCCATTTCGGTTTTGGTGAGTTTTGGCCGGTTCCTTTACTGCAACCTGTTTTATCAGCGATGTGTTTATGACCTGTATTTTGTGCTGACCTCCTATCTAATGCTGTGACTTAGAATGCCTTAATCATCTGGGAATGCAGCCCAGTAGGTTTCAGCCTCATTTTACCCAGCTCCTGTTTAAGATGGAGTTGCTCTGGTTCACAGGCCTCTGACAGTATGGGCTGTTAATATCTGAGACAGAATAAAGACATCAGGAATATGATCCACACACTTCAGACAGCTTCCTCATTGCATGAAAATGGAGCCAAACAAGCAAAGATCTGGTATGACCTCAGCTTTGCTCCTGGAATCACCCTCTGCCCAGTTCACGCATTCCTGGCATGTCTTTCATTCTCTTGGGGAAGAGAGCAAGTGGAGTTGCCAGGTTACTGTTGATGAAGGGCAATTTTTAGAAGCAGAAAGTCAGCATCCTGTGCTGGATGATTCATCTTGCCCTCTGGGGCATGCTCTGAATGTTAAACAGTAACTATTTGTTGGTGATTAATCTGTTGGATTTTGCTCAACTCCTAATTCGAGTGTCCATGATGGATAGATCACTTTTTTCTTTACACTACTTGTCAAGTATAAAATAGGTGGATAACATTTCCCTTCCAACTGATTCAGAAAAAATATGTTTTTTGGTATTAAACTGTAAAAACAAAATGAATGTTTACTAAATTAGGTGAAAGTAGGGCTGAACTTTCAGCTTTCTAGATCAACCATTACAATATGAAATGTGCCCCTAAACCCTGAAAGTTTTGGAATATGAGAAATGGGACTGAGAAATGTGTGAGTCCCATTTTTCAGCCTTTTCCTCCTTTTGCTCAGCAGACACTGAAGTATAATCCACAGGTAGTACAGACTTACTCTTCCAAAGGATTTATTATGCAATCTTGTACAAGCCTCAACTTTTCTCATTTATAAAATGGGAAAAATATCTTCCTTACCCAATTGTTGAGTGAACTGTGAAACATCCACATGTATTATTGTGTATCAGTACATATATGCTATTTTTGTAGTAGGCCTCCAGAAAATGGAGGCTATATAATGTTTCATTTCTTAAAAGGATACTTTCACTTGGTTCAAAGTTCAAAAGATACAAAGAGTTATATGTTGTATTTCTTGAAATCTTTTCACTTCTGTTCCCAGCCACATAATTTCCCTCCATGATCCATGTTTCTTTTGCATCTTGCCAGATATTTTATGTACGTCTAAAAGTAAAAACGTACATTTTCCCCACTTTAACAATTTTACATAAAATCACACTATTGCTTGTTTTGCCTTTTAAAATAAAAATACATTTTTGAAATTGTTCATATCAGTACACAAAGAGTTTCCTTTATTTGTTTTTAAACAATTGTGGCTTAATTTAGGCATAGCTGTGCATTTGTGTGTGTGTCTTTCACAGAAAGAAAAGCTATTCAGCTTAGTTATCTACTATTATGCAGTCGTGTTCTAACATAATTACCAATTCTAACCCTTAACCAATGGATATTCACTCATCCATTCAACAAATATTTATTGAGCCCCTACTGAGAGTCAGGCGGTGCCTGGGAATCTGTATTCCCAAGAACAAAACGCAGCTCCCCAGGCCACATCTAGCGGGTAGGAAGCTGGGTACCCCCTCCGCCCGGTCCTTCCTCTGCGGCCTGCGAGCCCCACCCGGGCAGCGGTCGGCGCCAGCCAGGCGGGGCTGGGGCGGGGCGGGCAGAGGACGTTGGGGCTCCGCGCGTCCCGGGGCTAGTACGAGGACGCGGCCGGGGCAGGTGGGGGCCGAGCAAAGTGGGGCGCTGCCCCGACCCCCGGAGCAGCCGCTCGGTAGAGCGGGGTCGCCGGGGTGGGGGGATCCCCGAGGCAACTTCGGGGCATCAGTCCAGGGTGAGTGGACACTCGCCCAGCTCTTGTGGTCTCCGCGCCGCGAGCGGCCCGCAGGGACTTCGGAGGCCACTTCCTGAACTCTCCCCTTTCCACAAATGGGGAACGGGAGGCCCACAATCGGCCCGGGGGAGTCAGGGCGGTGCTGACGGGGCTGGTTCACAGAGCGTGCAACAGCTGAGCAGACGGAACACGATTAAGAAACCAGGCACGCCGGGTGCCCATCAGGACCTCGGGCAGCAGAGACTCCAGCCGCCGGGCGGGTGGTGGGACCGAGGGCGGGGCGGGCGGAAGGGCCCCAGCCCTTTAAACTCCCTGCGCGCGGGAACCGCGGCCCAACAACCAACGGCGGGCGGGGCCGAGCGGAGCGCGCGCCTCCACCGCCCAACGATCACCCCCGACCCCGCCCCGCCGCTGTCCAATCAGCCGCCCTCCCCGCCACCCCCGTCTCCCTGGCCGGGACGAACCACGCGGAGGGACGGCGGGGCGGGGCGGCAGGCGGGTGTGTCCGGGCGAGTGCAGACGCCGCGCGCTCCACTGGAGTTTCGAACGCTGTTGGCCCTCCAGACAGAAAAAAATATAAGAGCGGCGGCCAATGGCGAGGTGGGAAGGACCCGCGCGCAGACCCGGCCCCGCCCCGGCCGGCTGGAAAGAAGGCCAGGCCTGGCCATTGGTTCGCGCCGCCTGTCACTCGCCGGTGCGGCCAGCGGGCAGCGGCCTCGCGGTGACTGGTTCCGCCCAGGCGCGAAATGTAACGCGGGAAAAGCCGGGGCAGGCACCGCGGCGGCAGGTTGTTATTTTTGGGGGCTCAGCGCCGCGCGTCCTGCTTTCCTGTCACCGCAAGGGCCGGGCCGCCCGCTGCAGCCTGCGCTGCGGAGTACAAAGAGCGGAGGGCGCGCTTGACCTGGGGCTGGGGTCCAGCCCTGCCCGCCGGTGCCGTCCGCTCAACTCGTTAGGTGGCTGCTTGCGCAGGATTCCGGGAAACGTCAGTCTGCCATGAGCCGGCAGGACTGAGCCTGCGACTCGGAGCAGAGCGAGCGAGGGGCAGAGCGGTGCTCAGGAGTGCGGCCCGGGGCCGCCGGAGCTGCGGGTCGGGCCGGGCGATGATCCGGGGCGTCGAGGCGCCCATGGCGGAGAACCCGCCGCCGCCACCGCCCGTCATCTTCTGCCACGACTCCCCGAAGCGGGTGCTGGTGTCGGTCATCAGGACGACCCCGATCAAGCCAACGTGCGGCGGTGGAGGGGAGCCGGAGCCGCCGCCGCCGCTCATCCCCACCAGCCCCGGCTTCAGCGACTTCATGGTGTACCCGTGGCGCTGGGGCGAGAACGCACACAACGTGACGCTCAGCCCTGGGGCCGGGGGGGCCGCCGCCTCGGCCGCCCTGCCTGCTGCCGCAGCCGCCGAGCACTCGGGGCTTCGTGGCCGGGGCGCGCCCCCGCCCGCCGCCTCGGCCTCCGCCGCCGCCTCGGGAGGTGAGGACGAGGAGGAAGCGAGCAGCCCAGACAGCGGCCACCTCAAGGTGAGCGGCGCGGGCGGGCGGGACGCGGGGCAGCCGGGGCCCGTTAACGGCGCGGCGGGCGGGGCGGAGTTGAAAACGCGAGGTCGATCCGGCCACGGCGGGGGCTGCGGCTGACAGGATGCTGACGTCACTGCCGCGCGCCAAAAACCGGCCCCAGTCGAAGGGGGGGGCTGTCACGTGACAGGCGGGAGCGGCGCGGGAGACCGTCCTTGCGGCAGGTGCAGTGGGCGGGAGCGCGGCCCGGGGTCGCTGGGGATGCCGGGTCAACGGCCACTGCCATCCTCCTGGCGGGCTGCCGAGTCCTCAGTTCCGAGAGGAAACGAGAGGGATGAGGGCCTTGAGTTGTTCCACCGACTGCGAGAGGGAAGGGAGCGCACATTACTGCAGATCGCCCTGGTCCTGTTAAAAATGCCCTGCAGAGACAGCCGAAGAGCAAGAAAGGACTTCTGGGCCTGTTCTGCGGCTGAAGTTGAGCCTTCGCTGCCTTTCATTTATCCAGCATACTACTTGCTAGGTGTTGAGAGCACATAGTGGAATGGGACGCTAAAATTGCTTGCAGTCTCCGACTGCTTAAAGCTGGGAAGGTTGTTACCACTGGTTCAAACCTATTTTACAGATCAGGCAGCTGGGGCTTACAGTGATTAGTGAGGCGACCTCCCCACGATCGCACAGCTCAGTAGTGGAAAAGCGGGGACTAGGTCGAGGTTTTGTGGCTTTTAGTCCTGCATGTGTTTGGGGTGACTTTCTGCTGACTTATACTGAACTCTGTAGACTGTAAGCTCCAGGTGAGCCAGGAGTATTTCTGTCTGGAAGACTATATGACTTTACTACCTTACATTCTGTAAATGCTTAATAAAGGTGCTCAAGAAATATTTGTGTAATGAATGAATGGTGCTAACAGAAGGGTTAACATCCAGGTTCCATTTGTTAAGTGGCTGTATAAGATAAGCAATTTGCAAGAGATAACAAGTAAATCACATAGTGGATAACTGCATCTGTACCAGCACATAATGTGTAAGTTGAAACGAGTTTGATCGTTTTACATGCAGTCACAAGGATGTTGAAACTACATTGTTTGGGTTTTGAGGAAATTGATACATTTTATGTGGCGTTATTATTAAATAATTATAAAGTTATAAAACTATAGGTTTTTATACACTTCAGCTCTTGAAACTGCACCTCAGTAAACATTTGAAAGAACAGAACCTGGGCCGGGTGCGGTGGCTCACGCCTGTAATCCCAGAACTTTGCGAGGCAGAGGCGGGCGGATCACGAGGTCAGGAGATCAAGACCATCCTGGCTAACACGGTGAAACCCCGTCTCTACTAAAAATACAAAAAATTAGCCGGGCTTGGTGGTGGGCGCCTGTAGTCCCAGCTACTCGGGAGGCTGAGGCTGGAGAATGGCGTGAACCGGGAGGCGGAGCTTGCAGGGAGCTGAGATCAGGCCACTGCACTCCAGCCTGTGCAAAAGAGCCAGAATCCGTCTCAAAAACAAAAAAAATAATAATAATAACAGAGCCTGGTGAGGTGGCTCATGCCTATAATCCCTTCAGGAGGCTGAGGCTGGGGAATCACTTGAGACCAGGAGTTCAAGACCAGCCTGGGCAACATAGTGAGACCCCATCTGGCGGCCTGCACCTATATTCCCAGCTACATGGGAGGCTGAGGCAGGAGGATCACTTGAGACCAGGAGTTTGAGGCTATAGTGAGACATGATAGCACCACTGCACTTCAGCCTGGGTGACAAAGCAAGACCTCAACTCTTTAACAAAAATGGAAGAAACTTGCCAGGTGCGATGGCTCGCGCCTGTAATCCCAGCAGTTTAGGAGGCTGAGGTGGGTGGATCACCTGAGGTCCAGGAGTTCGAGACCAGCCTGACCAACATGGTGAAACCCTGTCTCTACTAAAAATATAAAAATTAGCCGGACGTGGTGGCGAGCGCCCATAATCCCAGCTACTCGGGAGGCTGAGGCAGGAGAATTGCTAGAACTCGGGAGGCGGCGGTTGCAGTGAGCCGAGATTGCACCATTGCACTCCAGCCTGGGGGACAGAGTTAGACTCCGTCTCAAAAAAAAAAAAAATGAAGAAACTAACGATAGAATTGTTGATAGTATTGCTGAGTATTACTAAAGGCTACAGTTGCTGTTGGGCTGCCTCTAGGTAGCCCCTAGTGAGATGTAAGACGGATGGGTATCCGCTGGGCGCGGTGGCTCACGCCTGTAATCCAAGCACTTTGGGAGACCGAGGCAGGCGGATCACAAGGTCAGGAGATAGAGACCATCCTGGCTAACACGGTGAAACCCCGTCTGTACTAAAAATACAAAAAAAAAAAAAAATTGGCCAGGGGTGGTGGCTGGCGCCTGTAGTCCCACCTACTTGGGAGGCTGAGGCAGGAGAATGGCGTGAACCCGGGAGGTGGAGCTTGCAGTGAGCTGAGATCGTGCCACTGCACTCCAGCCTGGGCGACAGAGCAAGATTCTGTCTCAGAAAAAAAAAAAAAATTTTGGATGGGTATCCTAGATATTTTTGTGTTAACCATTTATAAGTTTTAGTCTTTTTAAAAAAACACTAAATTAGATTATGTAGTTGAACAATATAAAGGCATACATTCATAAGTTCTTGTGTAAGATTTTGCCTTTATGGTTTTATTCTTATAGATTAATCTAGTTCTGGATCACCCAAGAAGATTAATGTTATATAGATGAAATCTATAGGTATGTTGTTTTTGGCCTAAAACAGACTTATCCTTACCCAGACATTTTATAAAAATTGCTAACTGTGGCCAGGCGCGGAGGCTCACGCCTGTAATCCCAGCACTTTGGGAGGCCAAGGCTGGCTGGTCACGAGGTCAAGAGATGGAGACCATCCTGGCCAACATGGTGAAACCCTGTCTCTACTAAAAATACAAAAATTACCTGGGTGTGGTGGCACACGCCTGTAGTCCCAGCTACTCGGGAGGCTAAGGCAGGAGAATCACTTGAACCCTGGAGGCGGAAGTTGCAGTGAGCGGAGATCGGGCCACTGCACTCCAGCCTGGCCACAGTGAGACTCCCTCTGAAAGAAAAAAAAAATTGCTAACAAGATGCATGGGCTTGAATTGTATTTCCATGCTGTACACCTCTTTTCAGAGGTAAAGTATACCAACAGTTGTAAAAAACATGTAAAAGTGAAATGGCTGTTTTGTATTTCTGCTTTTTTCCTTTCTCATGTAGTTTTTCGTGTTGTAACTTTCATAAATTATTTGGTAAATTGATTTGAATATGTCTTTCTATTGATGAAGCAATCCACATGCAGCTCCAAAAATTCATTTATTTAGCTTTCCCACCGTAAGACAGAAGGGTCTGGAATACACCTTTATTTAAGAAAGTTGCTAGACTAAGCTTTGTGGGGGCAAGAAAGAAAAAGAAAAGGAAGTTGCTTAGTTTGATTTGTGGTCAATACACTGAACTACAAAGATAGAGAGTCCCAGCCTGTTTTACTGTTTTGCTTCTTTAAAGTACTTGTAGTTCTTTATCTCCATGTGCATCATCAGGGAATTGTGCTGAGTCTGCTCATTTTTGGGGAAGACAGGAAACAAGTTTGTAATGTAGCCAGTGCCAATAACATGCTCTTAATATGCCACATACAGGCACTAACAGCTGTGGGTTTGAGAACAACATTTGCGTTCATTTACTATCTATTCTTTGCCACTGCTCCCAGGGGAGGTGTCAGCATCTGAGTCCTGCACACCCTGTGTCAGCTTTCTCTTGCTCTTTTGTTTGTTCCTGCCCAACACTGCCTCCCTCGCCTGTGGGAACATCTACCAGCTTATTTTGGCTGCTCATCACACGTGCTTATCACTGTTGGCATATAATTATATATTATCTTCTTCTGGATTGTAGAATTCTGAGAGGGAAGAAAGCAGGTCTAACTGCCTTCTGCCACAAGTTGTTCCAAGGCTCCCCACCTTGTCCCTGTGCCCTCTACTCAGACTGCATTTGAAGTTACTTCTTCACTGGGGCTGGTGGGGTCTGGCTTCTCAGATACTATTCACCCTGCAGGATCTACCGGCTGCCTATCCTGCTTCCCCTTTCTGTGTCACCTGAACACTTCAAAACCTAGACTGTACATACTGTTACGAATAGCTGATTTTTAAATACTTTATACATAATACATAAATTCATATTATTTATGAATAGTAATGTTTGAGCACCATGTTAAACCTAACATCATGTTAACATAGTAGGCACTATTTATTGCCTGGCACAGGGTAAGCATTTCATAATGTTAGCAGCAAACTGCTGGGCTCTGTGTTGATCATTTTGAATTCTTTAATTCATTTTATCCTGTTTACCTGATGAGGAATGAGAAATTAGAGTCCCCAAGACAAAGTCTAGTTAAGATTGTATGGTAAGTGGCAGAACTGATCGGAACCTTCTAGAGTCCCTGTTCTTAGTCCCTATACCACACTGCTCCTGGGACTATCACATGTAAATGGACTTCAGGGGTTTATTTTTGTTTTTTAAATATTAAGCTGAGATAAGTAGACATAAGAAATACATACTATTGGCTGGGCATGCTGCCTCATGCCTGTAATCCCAACACTTTGAGAGGCCAAGGTGGATGGATCACTTGAGGCCAGGAGTTTGAGACCAGCCTGGCCAACATGGTGAAACCCTGTCTCTACTAAAAATACAAAAAAATTAGCCGGGCGTGGTGGTGCACACCTATAGTCCCGGCTACTTGGGAGGCTGAGGCATGAGAATCACATGAACCCGGGAGGCAGAGGTTGCAATGAGCTGAGATTGTGCCACTGCACTCCAGCCTGGGCGACTAAGCAAGATTCTGTCTCAAAAAAACAAAAGAAAAAAAAGAAAAATACATACTATGTATAGCTTGTCTGTGTCTCAGTTGAGATGCTTTATAAGAGTGCACTCAATTCAATAAACTGGAATTAAAACTTGGGAAGTTGTGAAGATAGATCAGGATGGGAAGTAGGAAGTTACAAGTTAGGAAGCATGTATGCAAGTCATGGGAAGTTTGTATCTAAATCTGAATGTGAAAAGGTTCACACGCCTCCCTCTGAGACCTATTTTTGTTTTCCTTCTAGGTTGTGCTTGTTCCCTTTATTTGAATTCTACTTATAAAAATGTGTCAAGGACTTTCAGGTTTTTTAGTTATCACATGACTAAACACTTTCAAAATCACTAATCAACCTTCTAGAGATATGGAGATTGTTTTTAAAATTATAATTACTAAGGTAAGCAAAAGTTTTTGGCAATTTAATAATTTTGTGTTGCGAATCGTCAACAGTCTTGACAAGATCTGTCCTTAGCCTCCAGGTGCACTTGGCTGCTGAGTGTAACACTCTGTAATTGTCCGAAGATGCCTAGAAACATGGTTTTCTCATTGTTAAGGCCAAAAGGAAGAGGGTCCTCTTTAAGTAACATTGCTTATTTTAATATGTATTGTTAAAAGATGGTCTTTATTCATTTATTTAGGGCATTATATGATTATTTGTTTTGTCTTATTTCTGAGCTAAAAGAATGCACTTATTAATTAGCTGGGCATGGTGACGCATGCCTGTAGTCCCAGCTACTCGGGAGGCTGAGGCAGGAGAATCGCATGAATCCGGGAGGCGGAGGTTGCAGTGAACTGAGATCACGCCACCGCACTCTAGCCTGGGCAACAGAGCAAGAGTCCATCTCAAAAAACAAAAAACAAAACAAAAAAACCCAAAAGAATGCACTTAGTGAACCCCTCCCTGTATATGGCCAGTATGTTGTATTATGCTGTATATTTCAGCACTCATACTCCATTTCTCATTTGGAAAATATAAGTGTGTTGCTGGTGGCAGAAACAGTCTCTTAGAGTTGCTGGGAGGCAGCCATATGGTTAACTTTTTTTTTTTTTATGTTAACTTATCAGTTATTTCAAATTGCAAAAGTTAGCAATATGTTCTTGCATATTTATTTGTTTACTTATTTTTTATGTTTTTCAGACAAAGCCTCACTCTCACCCAGGCTGAGTGCAGTAGCACTGTTAGGGCTCACTGCAGCCTTGAACTCCCACTCTCAAGCGATCCTCCCACCTCAGCCTCAAGCGATCGTCCCACCTCAGCCTCCTGAGTAGCTGGGACTTCAGGTGTATATCACACCTGGCCTTTTTTTTTTTTTTTTTTTTTTTGTAGACAGGGTCTTGCTGTGTTGCCCAGGCTGATCTCAAACTCTTGGACTCAAGCAATTCTCCCGCCTCAAATTCCCAAGCAGTGGGATTACAGGCATGAGCCACTGTGCCCAGCCTTTCTTACATATTTAAAAATACTAGGAAAGGGATCCTTTTATGGCAGAGGACTTGTATCACTAAGGTTTTTTTGTTTGTTTGTTTGTTTTGAGACAAGGTCTCACTCTGTTGCCCAGGCTGGAGTACAGTGGCGCAATCATGGCTCACTGCAGCCTTGGCCTACCGGGTTCAAGTTTTCCTCCTGAGTATGGGACCACAGGTGTATGCCACCACACCTGGCTATGTTTTTTTTTTTTTGTAGAGATGGAGTCACACTATGTTGTCCAGGCTGGTCTTGAATTCTGAGTTCAAGTGATCCTCTTGCCTTGGCCTCTTAAAAGTGTTGGGATTACAGGCGTGAGCCACTGTGGCCAGCCACTATGGGTTTTTTGTTTTGTTTTGTTTTGTTTTTGACGGAGTCTCGCTCTGTCGCCAGGCTGGAGTGCAGTGGCGCAATCTCGGGTTACTGCAACCTCTGTCTCCCGGGTTCAAGCAATTCTCCTTCCTCAGCCTCCCAAATAGCTGGGACTACAGGTACGTGCCACCACACCCAGCTAATTTTTTTTGTATTTTTAGTAGAGACGGGGTTTCACTATGTTGGCCAGGATGGTGTCGATCTGTTGACCTTGTGATCCGCCCGCCTCGGCCTCCCCAAGTGTTGGGATTACAGGCGTGAGCCACCGTGCCTGGCTTATGTTTTTTTTTTTTTTTTTTTTTTTTTTTTTTGAGACGGAGTCTAGCTCTGTCGCCCAGGCTGGAGTGTAGTGGTGCCATCTCGGCTCACTGCAAGCTCCGCCTCCTGAGTTCACGCCATTCTCCTGCCTCAGCCTCCCGAGTAGCTGGGACTACAAACGCCCACCACCACGTCCGGCTAATTTTTTGTATTTTTAGTAGAGACAGGATTTCACCGTGTTAGCCAGGATGGTCTCCATCTCCTGACCTCGTGATCCACCCGCCTCGGCCTCCCAAAGTGCTGGTATTACAGGCGTGAGCCACCATGCCCAGCCAGGCCTATGGTTTTTTTTTTTGTTTTTTTTTTTTGAGATAGAGTTTCGCTCTGTCGCCCAGGCTGGAGTGCAGTGGTGCGATCTCGGCCCACTGCAACCTCCGCCTCCTGGGTTCACGCCATTCTCCTGCCTCAGCCTCCCGAGTAGCTGGGACTACAGGCGCCCGCCACCGCGCCCAGCTAATTATTTTGCATTTTTAGTAGAGACAGGGTTTCACCATGGTCTCGATCTCCTGACCTCGTGATCCACCCGCCTCGACCTCCCAAAGTGCTGGGATTACAGGCGTGAGCCACCACGCCCGGCCTGTGGTTTTTAATGGACCTGATTTCATGTTCTATTTCTTCCTTAACAGAATCAGCTGCTATTTTTATTGATCACAGATGCTATATTCTTTTATATTTATTTTTTACTTATTAAAACAATTATTCATGATATGACCATAACCAGCAATAATCCATGAAATTATTGTGGCTTAATAAATGATGGCAATAAAGATTTCACTCCTGTGTAGCTCCTTCTGTCTGACTCTGGGTTAATAATTTTAGCAAGCAAGACTTGAGCTATATGTGGCTACTGAGGATCACAGCCAAGGAGTAAAGAAGATGAAAGAATTTGATGACCACCAATCATGGCCACAAGTTGATTTGTTAATTTGCACTTTAACAAGTCATGGTCCATTTAGGATCTTGCTAATTCCTGCTTCATTATGCATGGGAATTTCTTGAGTAATTAAGTAAGGTTGATGAGCTTTTTGTTTCCTCAACAGATATTTGTTACTAACCTACTGAGTCAGTTAGCTCAGGCTAAAAAGCAGGCTGCAGAATGCAACTTCAAGATGGCAATCTCAGCCTCAACATGGCTCATGTTATGTGTCCTGGGAGGGTTGACCACTGGTGTGCTCCACATTCTGTTCATTCTAGGATCCTGAAGGAATCTCTCTAAGCTGGGACAGATGGGTCTTAAGGCAGAGAGAAAACAGAGATGGCAGAACCATATGTTGTATTAGTCCATTTTGCATTGCTATAAAAAGAATATCTGAAGGTGGGTGATTTATGAGGAAAATAGGTTTATTTGGCTTGTAGTTCTGCAGGCTGTACCAGAGGCATGGCACCAGAATCTGCTTCTGGTGAGGGACCTCAGGGAGCTTCTGATCATGGCAGAAGGCGAAGGGGAGCAGGTTTCACATGGTGAGAGAGGGAACAAGAGGGAGGGGAGGAAGTGACAGGCTTTTTTTAACAGTCAGATCTCATGGTAACAATATGAGCGAGGACAGCATCTAGATGTTCATGAGGGATCTGTCTTTATGACCCAGACACGTTCCACTAGGCTCCGCCTCCAATACTGGGGATCAAATTTCAACATGAGATTTGGAGGGGACAAACATCCAAACTACACATGCTATTTTCACTCACATTTTATTGGCCAAAGCAAGTCATATGGCTAAATTGTACTCTGGACCCACAGTGAAAGGGGCAGTGAATGTTTTTGCAATAATATCTGCCACAGTGCCTTCTAACATTTTTAAAATTGTGGCAAAAACCCCATAACATTTACTACCTTAACCATTTTTAAGTATACAGTACAGTAGTTCTGACTATATGTAAACGGTTGTGCAACAAGTCCCTAGAATTTATTCATCTTGTAAAACAAACTCTATACTTACTGCACTTGCCTTTCCCCCGCCCCTCTCTAGTCCCTGGCAATCACCACTCTTCTAAGAGTTTGATGACCTCCGATACCTCATATAGGTAAAATTATGCAGTATTTGCCTTTTTGTCACTGGTTTGTTTTACTTAGCATAGTTTCCTAAAGGTTCATCCATGTTATGGCATATGGCAGGATTTCCATCTTTCTGAAGGCTGAGTAGTACTCCATTGTTACTATAACACACTGAGTTTGCTTAGGCTGAACTGTATATAGCACTATTTATCCATTCATCAGTCAGTGGACATTTGGGTTGCTATCGATTGTGAATAATGCTGCAATGAACACAGATATGCAAATATCTCTTTGAGATTCTGTTTTCATTTCTTTTGGATATGTAGCCTTTCCACATTCTGTTTTTAAAAAAATATTTATTATTTATTTATTTATTATACTTTAAGTTCTAGGGTACATGTGCACAACGTGCAGGTTTGTTACATATGTATACATGTGCCATGTTGGTGTGCTGCACCCATTAACTCGTCATTTACATTAGGTATATCTCCTAATGCTATCCCTCCCCCCTCCCCCAACCCCGCTACAGGCCTGGTGTGTGATATTCCCCTTCCTGTGTCCAATGTTTATTTATTTATTTTGTGTTCCATTAAAACTTCATTTACAGAAACAGGCTATTTGCCAATATTTTAATCTATTAAAAATTACTCACGCTGGCCGGGCACGGTGGCTCATGCCTGTAATTCCAGCACTTTGGGAGGCTAAGGCGGGCGGATTACAGAGATCGAGACCATCCTGGCTAACACGGTGAAACCCCGTCTCATTGGCCTGATGAATCTTTCATATTTAGGTGGTTTTCTTGTAAAGCCATCTCCAACAAAGCACACTTTAGTAACCATCCTCTTCCATGCCTTCTTTCTCTTTCCTGTTCGAATAACTTTTAATACTTCTGCTTCTCCCTGGGCACATACTTTAGGCAGAGGGACTTCCCATTTTCCTGCCTTTTCTTTTCGTTTCTGTTTAATCATATTGGAAAGTACTTTAGTTCGAGATTGTCCCTCTCTGTCCAGCAGATAGGCAGGTACTGCTCCCTGTGGAGTCTTTTCATCATTCTTGTGTTTGGTGTTTCTCTTTTCATGAATCTTTGATAGTCTTTTTCATTTGTATTTTCTCAGCATGGCGCTGTTTATGTTAAAGCTTAGCCTTCAGACCAATCATTTTCTTTGCCTTCTTTGAACGTTCATGAGCCTCTCCACTTTCTTTCTTTCTCTTTTTCTGTTGGTAATCCAAACGGTATCCATAGTGTTTACGGTGTAATTCAATATATTCGTTCTGTGGCATGGTGACGGCCGCAGAGCCGCCAGGAGCAGCCCCTGGGGTGCGAAAATGCTCTCAATTTTCGGGTCTCAAAGACCCACAAGCCCACGCCACGCAGGCCAGGACAGGAAAGCTGTTTATTTATTTAATAATAGAGATGGGGTCTTGCTATGTTGCCCAGGTTGGTCTCTAACTTCTGGCCTCAAGCGACCCTGTCACCTCAGACTCCCAAAGTGCTGGGATTACAGATGTGAGCCACTGTGCCTGACCCCCACGTTCTTTTTTTTTTTTTTTTTTTTGAGGTGGAGTCTCGCTCTGTCACCCAGGCTGGAGTGCAGTGGTGCCATCTCGGCTCACTGCAAGTTCCACCTCCCGGGTTCACGCCATTCTCCTGCCTCAGCCTCCCGAGTAGCTGGGACTACAGGCGCCCGCCACCACGCCCGGCTAATTTTTTGTATTTTTTTTAGTAGAGACGGGGTTTCACTGTGTTAGCCAGGATGGTCTCGATCTCTTGACCGCCTGCCTCGGCCTCCCAAAGTGCTGGGATTACAGGTGTGAGCCACCGCGCCTGGCCCCCACGGTCTTAATCATTAAAAAAGTTAACTGTAATGGCTAATGAGAATTTACCAACATAAAACATATTTCTTCAGTTATTAATAATTTTTAGGTGTTCCTGTTTTACGCTGCCTGTATCTAAAGACTAAAGGAAAAATAGGTAAAGACTTCATTAAATCTTTTGAAAACTTTCTGTGGACTTTCAGAATAAAAGTAGTAAATGTACAACTAATTTGAATATTCATGGTATAAGACTGAAATCAGGTCATTAAGTTGTGCTGAATATAGATTTTAATATCTAAGGATTTTCTTAAAACATGATTTATCCTAGAAGAGAACTCATCCATGTAGGGATTGAACTTTTCTTTCAATGTGAAAATTTGATTGAAAGGAATTTTGCTGTAGCTTATTACTATCCTTCAAGGTTTCAGGCTGATGTTTAAGCTTTTGGAAGGCTTTGAGTTTTGATACTGAAAGCCCTAAAAGCATCTTCGTTTTAGATGTAGTTGTATATGATCCTTTTATGATTTTTTTTTCATGTAACTTGTATGTGTGAAAGTTCACTTAACTGGGAAACAAAGTTTCTTTCAAGTAAATGTTTATTTTATATTAGTTTTAGCTGTATAGAAAAGCTGTGAAGGTAGTACAGAGAGTTCCCATAAACTGCACACCCAGCTTCCCCGTTAACATCTTACACTAGTGTGGTACATTTGTTAAAAATTAATGAACCAATACTGATGCACTAGTATTAACTGAAGCCCATAGCATATTCAGATTTCCTTAGGTTTTTAATCAACGTAAAATTACATAACATTAAATTAATCATTTTAAAGTGTACAATCTAGTGACATTTAGTACATTCATAATGTTCTACAAGTTCCAAAACATTTTTATCACCTGTAAAGAAAACTTGATCTGTTAGGCCATGTTTCCCTGTTCCCTACTACATGCAGACCTTGGAAACCAACAACCTACTTTCTGTCTCTATGGATTTACCTATTCTGGATATTTCATTAAATGAAGTCACACAATATGTTGCCTTTTGTGTTTGGCTTCTTTTTTTAGCATACTGTTTTTTAGGTTCATCCACTTTGTAGCACATATTATTTTCATGGCTGAATAATTTCATTATATATGTATACATATTCCATTGTGTATGTATATGTATATATATGATATCGATACAAAACTATCAAACTTTTCCACAGTGGCTGAGCCATTTTACATACTCATCAGTAGTATATGATGGTTCCAATTTCTCTACATTTTTTATAAAAAAACTATTTCCTACTTATTTTCCTTTTTTTCTCCCAGTATAGTATAACCTAGTTGGTGCAAAGTAGTATCTCACTGTGGTTTCAATTAGCATTTTCCTAAATGATGAATAATTTTGAGGCTTTTTTTTTTTTGAGACAGAGTTTCGCTCAGTTGGCCAGGCTGGAGTGCAGTGGTGTGATCTCTGCTCACTGCAACCTCCGGGTTCAAGCGATTCTCCCACCTCAGCTTCCTGAGTAGCTGGGATTACAGGCACTCGCCATCATGCCCGACTAATTTTTGTATTTTTAGTAGAAACGGGGTTTCACCATGTTGGCCAGGCTAGTCTTGAACTCCTGACCTCAGGTAATCCACCCACCTTGGCCTCCCAAAGTGCTGGGATTACAGGCGTGATACACTGCATGTGGCTGATTTTGAGCATCTTTTTATGTATTTGCTGGCCATATAACTGCATTTGTCGGCCATATAACTGCTTTGGAGAAATGTCTGTTCAAATCATTTGCCTATTTTTTAATAGAGTTTTTTTGTGTTTTTTGTTGTTGTTGAGTTCTAAGAGGTCTTTTTATATCCTTGATACTAGGCCCTTATCAGATGTATGGTTTGCAAATAATTATCTCCCATTCTGTAGGTTGGCCTTTCGTTTTCTTCATAATGTCCTTTGATGTACAAAAGTTTTACATTTTGATTCAGTCCAATTTATTCTTTTGTTGCTTAGCTCTTGGTGCCATATCTAAAAATCCATTAAAAAAATACAAAGTCAAGAAGAGTCATCCCTATGTTTTTCTTTAAGAGCATTACAGTCTTTTTTTTTTTTTTTTCCGGAGACGGAGGCTCGCTCTGTTGCCCAGGCTGGAGTGCAGTGGCGTGATCTCGGCTCACTGCAAGCTCCGTCTCTCGGGTTCACGCCATTCTCCTGCCTCAGCCTCCCGAGTAGCTGGGACTACAGGCGCCCGACACTGCGCCCGGCTAATTTTTTGTATTTTTAGTAGAGATGGGGTTTCACCATGTTAGCCAGGATGGTCTCCATCTCCTGACCTCGTAATCCACCCGCCTCGGCCTCCCAAAGTGCTGGGATTACAGGCGTGAGCCACTGCGCCCAGCCAAGTTTTTGTATTTTCAGTAGAGACGGGGTTTCATCGTGTTAGCCAGGATGGTCTTGATCTCCTGACCTCGTGATCCGCCCGCCTTGGCCTCCCAAAGTGCTGGGATTACAGGCGTGAGCCACCGCATCCGGCCTTGTTTTTGTTTTTTTGAGACAGGGTCTCATTCTGTTGCCCAGGCTGGAATGCAGTGGCGTGATCTTGGCTCACTGCAACCTCTGCCTCCTGAGTAGCTGGGATTCCAGGCATGTGCCACCCTGCTCGGCTAACTTTTTGTATTTTTGGTAGAGATGAGATTTCACCATGTTGCCCAGGCTGATCTCGAATTTTTGGGCTGAAACAATCCACCCACCTCGGCCTCTCAAAGTGCTGGGATTACAGGCATGGGCTACCGTGTCCAGCTAAGAGCTCTATAGTTTTAGTTCTTATATTTAGCTCTGTGGTACATTTTGAGTTAGTTTTTGTATATAGTGTAAGGCAGGGGTCTAACTTTATCCTTTTGTATATGGAAATCCAGTTATCCCAGAACCATTTGTTAAAGAGACTATTATTTCTCTGTTGAATGTTCTTGGGTCCCTTGTTGAAAATCAATTGGCCTTTCATGTATAGGTTAGGTTCTGTACTCTAAATTTTATTTCATTTGTCTATATGTCTTTCCTTATGCCATTACCACACTGTCTTAATTGCCAGTGCTTAGTAGTAAGTTTTGAAATTGGGAAGTGTGAGTCCTCCTGTTTTGTTCTCTTTTTCAAGATTATTTTGGCTATTTGGAGCCTCCTATAATTCCATATGAACTTGAGGATAGCCTTTTCCATTTCTGCAAAAAAAAAAAAAAAAAAAGAAAAAAACCCCCTGGAATTTTAATAGAGATTGCACTGTGGCTGTAAGATTGCTTTGGATAGCATTGCTCTCTTATCAATTTTAAGTCATCTAATTCCTGAATTGTATCCTATAAGTTTGGTATGTTGTGTTTTTGGTATTATTTGTGTCAAGGTATTTTCTTTTTTCCTTTGTGATTTCTTCTTTGACCCATTGGCTATTTAAGAGTGTGTTGGGCCGGGCACGGGGGCTTACGCCTGTAATCCCAGCACTTTGGGAGGCCAAGGCGGGTGGATCACGAGGTCAGGAGTTCAGGACCAGCCTGGTCAATATGGTGAAACCATGTCTCTACTAAAAATACAAAAATTATCTGGGTGTGGTGGCGCACACCTGTAGTCCCAGCTGCTCAGGAGGCTGAGGCAGGAGAATTGCTGGAACTCGGGAGGTGGAGATTGCAATGAGCTGAGATCATGCCACTGCACTCGGGCCTGGGCAACAGAGCAAAACTCCGTCTCAAAAAAAACAAAAGGTGTGTTGTTTAATTTCTATATATTTGTTCCTGTTTTCCTTCTGTAAAGTTTCATTCCATGAGGTCAGAGAAGATACTTGGAATGCTTTCAGTCTTTTAAAATTTATTGAGACTTTTTTGTGGTCTAACATAAGGTCTGTGTTGGAGAATATCCTTGTGGATCTTCTGCCTAGTTGTCTTATTCATTATTGAAAGTAGGGTATTAACTGGGCACAGGGGCTCATGCCTGTAATCCTAACACTCCGGGAGGCCGAGATGGGCGGATCACTTGAGGCCAGGAGTTCAAGACCAGCCTGGCCAACAAGGTGAAACCGTCTCTACTAAAAATACAAAAAAAAAAAAAATTAGCCATGCGTGGTGGTGGGCACTTGTAATCCCAGCTACTCGGGAGGCTGAGGCAGGAGAATCACTTGAACCTGGGAGATGGAGGTTGCAGTGAGCTGAGACTGCACCACTGCACTCCAGCCTGGGCAACAAGAGTGAGACCCTGTCTCAAAAAAAAAAAAAAAAAAGAAAGAAGTAAAGGAAGTAGGGTATCGAAGACTCCTGCTGTTTTTGAACTATTTCTCCTTTTAATTCTGTCACCTTTTGCAGGGGGCTCTGTTCTTAGGTGTATATGTATTTCTGAAAGTTATAAGTTTTTCTGTCCTTTCACAGTTCTTTCTTTCTTTCTTCTTTTCTTTTGTTTGTTTGTTTCTTTTTTTTTTTGGAGATGGAGTCTAGCTCCGTCGCCAGGCTGGAGTGCAGTGGTGCGAACTCGGCTCACTGCAACCTCCGCCTTCTGGGTTCAGGCGATTTTCCTGCCTCAGCCTCCTGAGTAGCTGGGACTATAGGTGCGTGCCACCATGCCCAGCTAATTTTTGTATTTTTAGTAGAGTCGGGGTTTCACCATGTTGGCCAGGATGGTCTTGATCTCTTGACCTCGTGACCTGCCCACCTCAGCCTCCCAAAGTGCTGGAATTTAAGAGATAGGGTCTTGCTCTGTTGCCCAGGCTGGAGTGCAGTGGTGTGATCATAGCTCACTATAGCCTTGAACTCCTGGGCTCAAGTGATCCTCCTGCCTCAGCCTCCTGAGTAGCTGGGACTATAGGCACATACCACTGCACCTTGCTAATTTTAAATTTTTTTTTTTTTTTTTTTTTTGTGATGGCATCTCACACTGTCTCCCAGGCTGGAGTGCAGGGGCGCAATCTCGGCTCACTGCAACCTCCACCTCCCAGGTTCAAGCGATTCTCCTGCCTCAGCCTCCTGAGTAGCTGGGATTACAGGCGTGCGCCACCACACCTGGCTAATTTTTTTTTTTTTTTTTTTGTTTGAGACGGAGCTTCGTTCTTGTTGCCCAGGCTGGAGTGCAATGGTATGATCTCGGCTCACCGCAACCTCTGCCTCCCAGGTTCAAGCAATTCTCCTGCCTCAGCCTCCTGAGTAGCTGGGATTACAGGCATGCACCACCACGCTCAGCTAATTTTGTATTTTTAGGAGAGACAGGGTTTCTCCATGTTGAGGCTGGTCTCGAACTCTAGACCTCAGGTGATCTGCCCGCCTTGGCCTCCCAAAGTGTCGGGATTACAGGCTTGAGCCACTGTGCCCGGCCTAATTTTTGTAGTTTTAGTAGAGGCGGGGTTTCGCCATGTTGGTCAGGCTGGTCTCGAGCTCCTGACATTGTGATCTGCCCACCTCGGCCTCCCAATCAGCTGTTAATCTTATTGAGGACCCCTTTTACATGATGAACCACTTTCTTTTCCTTTTGAGTCCCGGTCTTGTTTTGTCCCCAGGCTGAAGTCCAGTGGTGCGATCATGGCTTATTGCAGCCTTGACCTCCCAGGCTCAGCTGATCCTCCTTCCTCAGCCTCCTGAGTAGCTGGGACCACAGGCGTGTACCACCACACTTGGATAATTTTTAAATTATTTGTAGAGATGGGGTCTCCTTATGTTTCCCAGGCTGGTCTCAAACTCCTGGATTCAAGTGATCCTCCTGCCTTGGCCTCCCAAAGTGTTGGGATTACAGGCTTGAGCCACGGTGCTTATCCAAGTCACTACTTTCTTGCTGCTTTCAAGATTCTTTTTGTCATTTGACAGTTTGATTACAAAATGTCTTGGTGTGGATCTCTTTATTTTTCTTGAAGTGTATTGAGCTTCTTGGATGTTTAGATTTGTGTCTTATCAAGTTTGGGAAGTTTTCCGTCATTATTTCTTCAAATATTCTTCCCTTTTCTCTCTTGCCTCTACAACTCCAGTTATATGTATGTTGGTATGCTTGATGGTGTTCCATAGGCATCTTAGACTCTGTTGATTTCCCTTCCTTCTTTTTTCTTTCTGTTCTTCAGACTGGATAAATTCAACTGATCTATCTTCAAGTTGGCTGATTGTTCTGTCAGTTCAAATCTGCCATTGAAATCCTCTAGTGAAGTTTTTTTTTTTTCAGTTATTGTACTTTTCAGCTCCAGAATATCTATTTGATTCTTTTTTATAATTTCTGTCTCTTTGTTGGTTTTCTGTTTGTTGAGACATTGTTCTCCTGGTTTCTTGTCCTTCTTTTTCCTTTTTTTTTTTTTTTTTAATACAGGGTCTTGCTCTATTGCCCAGGCTGGAGAGCAGTGGTGTAATCATGGCTCACTGCAGCCTTGACCTTGCAGGGTCAAGTAATTCTCCCACCTTAGCCTCCCAAGTAGCTTGGGAGAAGTGCCACCATGCCTGGCTAATTTATTTTTCTTCCTTTTAGAGAGGGGGTCTTGCTATGTTACCCAGGCTTCTTGTTATTCTTTGTCCATCATTTCCATTAGCTCACTGAACACATTTAAGACAGTTGATTTAAAATCTTTGTCTAGTAAGTCCAGTGTCTGTTCTTCTTCTCAGTCTCTTTGTGTTAATTTCTCCAGTGTATGTACCATACTGTTTTTTTATTTCTTCTCATGCTTTGTAACATTTTGTTGAAAACTGGATGTTTTGAATATTATAACGTGGTGACTCCGGAAATCAGACCCTTCCTTCTGAGTTTTTGTTGTTTGCTATGAGTTGTAGTTAGTTGTTTAGTGATTGTTTTAAACTCTTTCTAAATTCTGTGTTCTTTGTTGTGTTTGTTCTCTAAAGTCTCTTTCTTAGCCTGTGTTCAGCTGATGCTTTTTTTGTTTGTTTGTTTTTTGTTTTTTTGAGATGGAGTCTTGCTTTGTCACCCAGGCCAGGGTGCAGTGGCGCGATCTCAGCTCACTGCAACCTCCACCTCTCAGGTTCAAGCAATTCTCCTGCGTCAGCCTCCTGAGTAGCTGGGACTAGTGGTGTGTGCCACTATGCCTGGCTAATTTTTGTATTTTTAGTAGAGACGGGGTCTCGCCATGTTAGCCAGGCTGGTCTTGAACTTCTGACTCAGGTGATCCACTGGCCTCAGCCTCTCAAAGTGCTGGGATTACAGGCGTAAGCCACCATGCCCGGCACTTTGTTTTTTGTTTTTTAGAGATGGGGTCTCACTCTGTCACTCAGGCTACAGTGCAGGGGCATCATAACTCAGTGCAGCCTTGAACTCCTTCGCTCAAGTGATCCTCCCACCTGAGTCACTGGGATTATAGGCTGAGCCACCACTAGTGTTTTGCCAGACTTTTTTGAATACCTAGAGCCTCCCTCCACCATCCCCCAAAAAAGAGTAGAAAGAAAGGAGGACAACCACCTTCTCCCAGTCTTTGCAGAATGGCTGTGTTGGGGGACACTGTCATTGCTTAGCCCTGCTGTTTACAACTCTACTCTAGCCTCATTTCCTGCTTGTGCTGAGCCGAAAGTTCAGCTAAAGGGTCTTTTCAGATCTTTTCTGAGCATGCTTCCTGCCCTGGGCATATATGCATGACTTTCTAAATTCCTAACCTTAGTATAAGTGGACATTGTTGAATGCCCTAATTTCCAAAAGAAACTTTCTCCCAGCTTTTCCTCTCAGGCTGTTGGTGTGTCTGTTTGCCTCAACTGAAATCTTTTGCCCCAGGTGGCTGCAGATTATTTGTCTTACAAGTTTTTTGAGCAATACCCTCTGAAGAGACACCTCTCTGCCCTGTTCCAAGTTAGGGAAAGCAAAGACCAATGCCTTGTGTCAGTCCTTCAGGTAACCCGCAGGCTCAAAACAGGCAAATGCAATTTTTTCAGAATTTCTCCCTCTGGAAGCAGGGACTAAAGGAGTAGGTTCCCAGACTGAGAATGCAGGCTGCTGTCTTCAAGACTGCCACTGGGGAAGGGAAAGAGAGAGGGCAAGTCAAAATGCTGCAAAGCTTTTCTACTGTTTCAAGTTGCTTTTTTATTGATTCAGTTTGCTTAGTTGCTATAAATGTATTTTCTGGAGTTGTGACAAAGCTGATCTGACAGTTTTTGCTTGATTTTTCAGTCATCTGTGGAGGGATGGGCCATTGGAGTTACCTGCCTCACCATTTTTACTGATGTCCCTTAAGAAAGACTTTTGCTTTGTTTTTAGAGACAAAACAAAAATGTTTTGTGCTATGTTGCTTCGAACTCCTGGCCTCAAGCGATCCTCCTACCTCAGCCTCCTAAATAGCTGGGACTATAAGTGTGTGCCGCTGTGCCCAGCTCCCAAGAAAGATTTTTAAAAGTTATATTATGATATGTTGCTTTAATGAGTAGAGTTAAATAAATTATATTAATGTTTATAAAAATTATCAACAGGATGGAATCCGACGTGGTAGGCCCAGAGCAGATACTGTCCGCGATTTAATAAACGAAGGAGAGCACTCATCCAGCAGAATCCGTTGTAACATCTGTAATAGGGTGTTTCCACGGGAGAAATCTCTCCAGGCTCACAAAAGGACTCATACAGGTAAGTTGAGCAAATTTTATAGAGACTGCCAGAAGTAACACTTTTTTCTTTTTTTTGAGATAGTCTCGCGCTGTTGCCCAGGCTGGAGTGCAATGGCGCGATCTCGGCTTACTGCAAGCTCCGCCTCCTGGGTTCAAGCAATTCTCTTGCCTCAGCCTCCTGAGTAGCTGGGATTACAGGTGTGCACCACCACGCCCAGCTAATTTTTGTATTTTTAGTAGAGACGGGGTTTCACCATGTTGGTCAGGCTGGTCTCGAACTCCTGACCTTGTGATCCGCCTGCCTCAGCCTCCCAAAGTGCTGGGATTACAGGCGTGAGCCACCGCGCCTGGCCAGAAGTAACACTTAACTGAACGCTGATTTGATATTGAGTAAAAATTAACTTTTTAGTTGCTTTATATTTTCTTATTACCATTATTAGTTGTGAAGTTTTTAAAAAAGGCAGTATAGTCAGTTTCTTTTTGGTGGAGAGTGGTGGTTTTGTGAATACTGGTTACATGTGATTTCTAAAGTTATCATGGTAATTAACCTAGATGTCATAGTCATGTTATTGGCAAATTTAGTTTTACCCCCTACTTGCCCAAATTGTACTTGATATACTTTTATCTATGTAATTGTTAAAATTCATCTGTAGGCCAAAAACATTAATTGTCAAGTTTTTAATAGAATGTTTAGAGTCCTCACTGTGCTATCAGGACATTTGACCTAAGCATTAAATCTGTGGTGAACTATGGTAGGCAGCCATCTCAAGATTATGGTACATCTTTATTTGCATATGGAAATTATATTTGCATTTTAAATATCATTTAGAGAGCCAAAAAAAAAAAAAAAGTATAGAGGGCCCTTGTTCTCGCTATAAAGTTGGCCCCAAAGGAAGGAACTTTATAGTTCATCTAATAGTTTACAGGTGAGGAAACTGAAGTGCCAAAAATCCAACTACTACCGGCTTACAATCAGTCTCTCATACCTTTAAAGGTAGAGCTACACTGCCCCATACAGTAGCCACTGTGACTCCTGAGCACTTGAAATGTGGGTAGTCTAAATTGAGATGGGCAGTAATATAAAACATACTTAATATGAAAAAAAGAGTAAACAATAATTTTTACTGTTGATTATGTATTGAAATGACACTTTTAGATAAATTGGATTAAATAAAATACATCATTAAAATTAATTTCACGGCTGGGTGCCGTGGCTCACTCCTGTAATCCCAGCACTTTGAGAGGCTGAGGTGGGTGGATCACCTGAGGTCAGGAGTTCAAGACCAGCCTGGCCAACATGGAGAGACCCCATCTCTACTAAAAATACAAAATTAGCCAGGTGTGGTGGCACATGCCTGTAATCCCAGTTACTCGGGAAACTGAGGCAGGAGAATCACTTGAACCCGGGAGGTGGAGGTTGCGGTGAGCCGAGACGTGACATTGCACTCTAGCCTGGGCAACAAGAGCAAAACTCAATCTCAAAAAAAAAAAAAAAAAAAATTTATTTCACCTCTTTCTCTTTACTTTTTCTAATGTGCCTTCTAGAACTGGTTCATATTGTCTTTCATTGGGCAGTACTGGTTTAGAACTTAAGCTTGTAACCCTCAGTCCCCTATTTTTTTCCACCATGTTTACGGTGCTCACCTGTTTCTCACTTTTTTTAACTTGTGGTTTTTGAAAATATATATTTAAATGATATGATAGAATAGAGGGTTTTTTAAGTTAAATCCCTGGAAAGGGGTAATGTTTGAATTTTAAATCATTATAAACTAAGGTGTCTAGAAGTTTTGACTTTAGATACCATTAGTAAAATGATTACTTAATGAAACATTCTAATTTTGAGAATTTTTATATATTTTTTTCAATCTAAATATTCTAAAATATCCCCTGGATAACTGGTTTGCAGGCCATAGAGTTGCCAGTATGGGTAAGATTCAAGACTGTGGCAGAATGAAGAAAGGGCTGAGTGCCGTCCTGATCACCACTACCTCACTGTGTCACCTGATACCCCAGGCATGAGCCTAGATGTCTGTACATCAAGGAACTGAAAGGAGGATCCCTAAGGGATAGTTGAGCCCTATTAGCATATTTTGTAAAAAGCTTTTCCCTTACTATTTTAAACAATCCATCTATATATGTGTTTTATTTTAACTTGTATTCAACTATCACAACCATTTATTATGTCTCTAAATAATGAGAAATTTAGGGAGGACTTGTTATTGTTCTTTGAGTTACACTGGAAAATGCAAACTAATGTACAATTGTTGATTAAATAATGTTTTTTTCAATAAATAATGTTTAATTATCATTGAACAAATTTTTCAGCACTTGAGCCTGGCACTGTGTTGTCTATAGGAATTTAAGTGAAGTATAAGGTACTAGGAATCTTTGCAGGAGACTACCATGACACATAAACAACACAGGACCTCAGGTTAATGAAGGTATACAAAGTTCAATTATTTGGAGGTAGATAGGAAGAATTCAGTTATTTGGGGAGATAGGAAGAATCTCACTGAGAGCCCACAGGATTGGGAAGATTTGAATGGGCAGAGAAAATAGGATTTTCAAGGATTGGAACAAGATGAGGAACTGCCTCCTGGCTGGAATGATTCTCCAGGAGGGAAGTAATAAACTCTGCCCCTTAACCCCAATAGCTAATGAGGTTGGTGAGATTGCCTAGAGTGCCGATCTTAGAGGACCATTTAAGTCAGCAGATAATTTTTAGTTGTCCAAGGGGTGTAATAGGATTTGGGGGTGGTTCAGGGGCTAGTTGGTATGACAAAAGCAGACTTCTATGCCAGCTACTCTGGGAGTGCTGTGCAGGGGAAGAAACGAGAGGCCGGCCAGGAGGCTGTCGGAGGGTTCATCCTAGTGGGAGGGCTGCCCGTCTGACCAGGGGAAGCTGAGTGGGAAGGCAGGAGTGGGTGGAAGACATAGTGAAGAATCAGCAAGATCTAGTGATTTGGAGTATGAGGGAGAAAAAGTACGGGATAAGCTCAAGATGATAACCTCAAGGCCTAAAGAATAGATTGTGTTCCCCAGCAGATAGTCATTGATGCCATTTCCACCTGCAGCTCAGTGGGGGCCATGACATGTTTTATTGTTATTGGGAGTCATGACCTATATAAAGGCTGATTCTCTCCCCATCCCCCTCCTCTTCTGGCCTTATTATCTCAGATATAATATCTAACATCTGTCTACTTAGGTGAGAGGCCCTATCTGTGTGACTATCCAGACTGTGGAAAAGCCTTTGTTCAAAGTGGACAGCTCAAAACACATCAGCGTCTTCACACCGGAGAGAAACCTTTTGTTTGTTCAGAAAATGGTATGGTGTTAGAAGTTAAGTTTATGAAATAACTAGTTGTGACTTAACAGTTAAAATATCTTTTCCTTGAATTTTTTTGAGGGGAAAGATTTTTTAATATAAATTTTATAAAACTTTATAAAGTTTTTCTTTGATAATTGTGATATATGCTGAATTTCTCAGAAATGATTGATTTTAAAAATTTGTTGGTTTTGATTTTTGTGGGTACATAGTAGGTATACATATTTACAGGGTACATGAGATACTTGATACAGACATGCAATGCATAATAATCACATGGTAAATGGGCTATCCATCCCCTCAAGCATGGGTCCTTTGTGTTACAAATAATCCCGTTATACTCTTAAGTTATTTTAGAATGTACAGTTAAATTATTATTGACTATAGTCACCTTGTGCTATAAAATACTAGGTCTTATTCATTCTTTCTATTTTTGGTACCTATTAACCATCCTTACCTGCCTCTCATCCCCCAGCTCCCCTTCCTAGCCTCTGGGCACCATTGTTCTACTCTCTATCTCCATGAGTTCAATTGTTTTGATATTTAGATCCCACAAATAAGTGAGAACAAGTGATGTTTGTCTTTCTGTGCCTGGCTTAAGAAATGATTGATTTTTAAATAAAGTAATCCTTTTTGATGAAACCTTAAAGGACAATTAAAGATACTATATCCAGTTGTAGACAGTAGAAAAATCTGTAAAAGTAATTACAGCCTTTGGAGCAACATTTTAAACTTTTTAATTATTAAAGTGAAGTAAGCATATTATCCTATGTGATTTTCTTAATCTTTTATCAGTTTCTAAAGATGCACATTTTTATGCAGTTACAGTATATTTGAAGTTCAGTGCAGTCTGTCCTGTTGCTCTGTAATTTTCTTGATTATTACAAATGTTGCAAAGGTCTGCAAACTTTTCATCTATCAAGTTTGCTTAAGCCTATACACAATGGTTTCCTCTATGTTGAATAATGAATATTTGTTTATTTATTTTTTGAGACGGAGTTTTGCTCTTGTTGCCCAGGCTGGAGTGCAATGGCACCATCTCAGTTCACCGCAACCTCCGCCTCCTGGGTTCAAGCGATTCTCCTGCCTCAGCCTCCCGAGTAGCTGGGATTACAGGCATACGCCACCATACCCAGTTAATTTTGTATTTTTAGTAGAGACGGGGTTTCTCCATGTTGGTCAGGCTGGTCTTGAACTCTCGACCTCAGGTGATCTGTCCACCTTGGCCTCCCAAAGTGTTGGGATTACAGGCGTGAGCCACTGCGCCCAGCATTTATTTATTTATTTTTTATTGTTTTGAGATGGAGTCTCACTTTTCGCCCAGGCTGGAGTACAGTGGCACGATCTTGGCTCACTGCAACCTTCGCCTCCTGAGTTCAAGCAGTTCTCCTGCCTCAGCCTCCAGAGTAGCTGGAATTACAGGCTTGTGCCACCATGTCCGGCTAATTTTTGTATTTTTAGTAGAGATGGGGGACCATGTCGGCCAGGCTGGTTTTGAACTGCTGACCTCAGGTGATCCACCCGCCTCGGCCTCCCAAAGTGTTGGGATTACAGGCATGAGCCACTGCGCCTGGTCTGAATATTTAATTTGTTTTTTAAATGTTCTTGTTACCAACAAAGCTGAGGGGAATGTTTTCATACTTGTAGCTTTGTTCATCTTTTGGGATGCTTCCTTACGTTGGAATCCACAAATGGAATTCTCGGGTCTGAGGTTTTGAACTCCACCCCACCCCTGCGATGGAGTCTGGCTGTGTCACCAGGCTGGAGTACAATGGCGTGATCTCGGCTCACTGCAACCTCTGCCTCCTGGGTTCAAGCTATTCTCCTGTCTCAGCCTCCTGCGTTGCTGGGATTACAGGCAGAGACCATTACGCCTGGCTAATTTTCGTATTTTTAGTAGAGATGGCATTTTGCCATGTTGGCCAGGTTGGTCTCTAACTCCTGATCTCAAGTGATTTGCCCGCCTCGGCCTCCCAAAGTGCTGGGATTACAGGCGTGAGCCACTACGCCCTGCCATTTTGAACATTTTGAACTCATGCTAATAAATCACTTTCCAATGGTGTTGGACACACATGGCCACGACCAAAATGTGACTGTCTTCCTGTCCCCGCTCTAGCACTGATGAGACTGTGCTGGTTTGTTTTCTCCTCCAAATTATAGATCCTAAATTTCACCATATTAATTTACTTTTCTGGATACCAGTGAAACTGAATGTTTTCCATATGTCTGTGTGCTGGATGTCCAGATCCTAACAGGTGTTAACCTTGTGTTTTGAAGGCTGCCTGAGCAGATTCACCCATGCAAACCGCCACTGTCCGAAGCACCCCTACGCCAGGCTGAAGAGAGAGGAGCCCACGGACACACTCAGCAAACATCAGGCTGCCGACAACAAGGCCGCGGCCGAGTGGCTGGCGAGGTCAGGAATGCTGCCTTTAGTCCACCGTGAAGATGCACAGCGCGGGCTTGGGCTATGTTAGGGACTTGGACACTCCTCTCATTTTAAATAAGCTGCATTTATACACATTTTATAACATAATTAGAAATGACCCCTGATTTTCTATAAAATTGTTATGAGTGGTATTAGGATCTTAGCATCTGTGTGTGATAGAAAATTACAATATAATTAGAGTGCCCAGACCACAGTTTATTTTAAAAGGAATAGTTTTCCCATTTTGAAAAAATGTTTTATATGTATTGTATTTCATTCGTCATGAATGCAACCTTCTTCATTTTCTTTATGTTAGCCTTAGCTATGTGCCAATTAAAACAGGGATAGACAGCCGAGGTGGGTGGATCGCCTGAGGTCAGGAGTTTGAGAACAGTCTGATCAACTTAGTGAAAACTCATCTTCACTAAAAATACAAAAATTACCTGGGCAGTAGTGGCACGCGCCTATAATCCCAGTTACTTGGAAGACTGAGGCAGAAGAATCGCTTGAGCCTGGGAGACGGAGGTTGCAGTGAGCCGAGATGGCCCCACTGCACTCTTGTACTCCAGCCTGGGTGACAGAGTGAGACCCTGTCTCAAAACAAAACAAAACAAAACAACAAAAGAAACACCAGGGATAGATGTTAGTGGTTCTTCTTAGGTGAGGTTCCAAAAACACCAATTTAATTTTTTCCAATGGCAACAAGGCAGCCAGTATAAAAGAATTTCTCTAAGGATATTTCGGTTGAAGGACCTGTCTGCTGTACACGAGCCAGCAGCAGCTGCTCAGGCCTCACCCAGGCCTCACTGGCTGCTTAGGGTAAAGTCCAGGATTCCTAGCTGTGCTGCCATAGCCCTGCCTTCCTCTGATAAGGCAACTGTCCCCTGCCATGCTGGGCTGTGGGTTTCTCAACACAGGTGCCTTTGTATGAGGGCCTGTGTGCACCCTGCTTCCTCTGCCTGGAGCACTCACTCCCCACTTGGCTTAGCCTCTTGCTCACCTTCATCTCTTACTCAGGAAGGCCTCCCTGACCTGCTCAGCAACAAACGGGCTGGGACCCCCTTAACAGATGCTTTCATTTTCCTTTTCAAAACATCCATCACACATTTATTTGTTTGTTTTATACCTTCCCTGCCAGACTGAAAGCTTCCCCGGGCAGGGATATTTGTCTTGTTTATTATGGTAAGCCTAGGGCCTAGCATAGCTTCTGGGCCTTGATAAATATTTGAAGGAATAAACTCTGTTTTGTTTGGATAAAAATACATAAGAATAGATAATGGAATCTGGAAATACTATTTGATTATTCACATCCAGGGAAATTTGTTAGCACTGTCATAGAAATTGTTTAGATGGGCTATTCTAGGGGTACCTTAAACTAAATATCTCCATCACTTCCTCCCCTCCTGTTTCTCCTGGTTGGCTCCTACTGCCCCATTATTTCTAATTGTGTCCCAGCCAGAAGCTTACTGGTCATCCTTGTCTTTTTTTTTTTTTTTTTTCGAGACAGGGTCTTACTCCGTTGTCAAGACTGGACTGTAGTAGCAGGATTATTAGCTCATTGAGCCTTGACCTCCTGGGCTCAAGTGATCCTCCCACTTCAGCCCCCTGAGTAGCTGGGACCACAGGTGTGTGCCACCACGCCCAGCTAATTTTTAAGTTTTTTGTAGAGACTGGGTCTTGTCACGTTGCCCACGCTGGTCTCAAACTCCTGGCCTCAAGTGATCCTCGCACCTTGGCCTCCCAAAGTGTTGGGATTACAGGCATGAGCCACCGCACCTCGCCTCCTTGTCTTCTCCTGTCTACTCAGTGACCGAGTTATGACATCTACCTCCTTACTAACTCACATTCAGCCACTTGAATGCTCTCAGTCCATTTTCCATGCTGCTGCCAGAGGGATCTTTCTAAAATGTCAGTATGATCCTTAGTCTAAAGCCTAAACCCTTTATTATGGAATTCGAAGTCCTTCATTACCTGGTTCCTGCTGACTTGCTGAACTTATCTTTTGCCATTCTCCTTTTCTAGTCATCCTTCAAGTCATACTGAACAATTTGCACTTCTTTTTTTAGACCTCTGTGGGCATTGCCAAAACTTTTCCACTTTAAGTAGTCTGGATTTCCTGAAATTTGGTAGTTGTATTTTTTTTTTTTTTTGTATGTAATTTTAAAAACAGCTTTGTTGGGGCTGGGTGCGGTGGCTCACGCCTGTAATCCCAGCACTTTGGCCGAGGTGAATGGATCACCTGAGGTCAGGAGTTCAAGATCAACCTGGCTAAATGGCAGGACCCCATCTCTACTAAAAATACAGGCCCGGCGCGGTGGCTCACGCCTGTAATCCCAGCACTTTGGGAGGCCTAGGCAGGCAGATCACCTGAGGTCGGGAGATCGAGACCAGCCTGGCCAACATGGTAAAACCCCGTCATTGCACTCTAGCCTGGGCAAGAAGAGTGAAACTCTGTCTCCAAAAAAAAAAAAAAAAAAATTAGCCAGGCATAGTGGTGGGCGCCTATAATTCCAGCTACTCAGAAGGCTGAGGCACGAGAATAGTTTGAACCCAGGAGGTGGAGGTTGCAGTGAGCCAAGATTGTGCCACTGCCCTCCAGCCTGGGTGACAAAGTGAGACTCTGTCTCAAAAAATAAAATAAAAATAAATAAAAACAGCTTTGTTGGTATATAAGTAATATATAAGAAATTATGATACATTTAAAGTGTACAGTTTGATACATTTTAAAGTATACAATTTGATACATTTTTGACATGTATATACTGTGACACCATCTCCACAATCAAGATGGTGAACATATCCATCATTTCCAAGTTTCCTTGTGCCCTCGTTGTGAACCGAACCACACATTCCTCCCTGTCCCCCTTCCCCCCATACAACACTGATCTGCTGTCACTATAAAATAGTAGTTTTATACAAATGTAGTTTGTTTATTCACTCGATGGGCATTTGGGTTATTTTTGGCTATTACATATAAAGCTACTACGAACATTAATATACAAGGCTTTGTATGGACAGTTTTGTATGATCTGTTACTGTCATTTAAAATGCATTTTTCTTTTTTTTTTTTTTTCTTGAGACGGAGTCTCGCTCTGTCACCCTGGATGGAGTGCAGCGGCCCAACTTCAGCTTGCTGCAACCTCCGCCTCCCAGGTTCAAGTCATTCTCCTGCCTCAGCCTCTGGAGTAGCTGGGATTACAGGTGCCCACCACCACGCCCGGCTAATTTTTTTGTATTTTTAGTAGAGAGGGGTTTTCACCATGTTAGCCAGGCTGGTTTTGAACTCTTGACCTCAAGTGATCTGCCTGCCTCGGCCTCCCAAAGTGCTAGGATTACAGGCGTGAGCCACTGCACCCAGCCTAAATACGCATTTCTTTAGTTACCAAAGAGTTGAGCATTTGCATTTTCTCTTGTAAGTTATCAGCTGGCCATGTAATAGAATAAGGGTAGTGTTTTTAAGTTTTTGAACAAACTCTGTGTCACAGATGTTAATCACTTTGTCATAGTTTGTGGGTTTAATATTTACAGCATTAACGCTGTCAGAAGTTACCATCCTTCTGTAGATAGGATAAATAAGTTTCTAAGGACTGTTTTTTCTACTATTTCTGTATTTTACTCAACTCCACTTCACACAGGCTTTTTAAGGCGGTGATAGTTCAATGGCAAAAACGTGATTTGAGAGTGAGTAGAAGATCTAGAACTGCCAGGTTTATTATGGAAACCTGAGCACGTCTCTTACCCTCGTTGAACTTCAGTTTCTTTCTTCTATAAATAGGAAATGTATGTTAAATCACTTTATAACTTTATAAACTGAACCACATAAAAGTAATATTATGGTACGGAACTTTTTAAAAGAAAAGTAAACATTTGGAAATTTCATGTCTGCCATGTAACTAATGTGGCTGCATTTCACATAGGTATTGGGAAATGAGAGAGCAGCGCACCCCCACTTTGAAAGGCAAGCTGGTTCAGAAGGCTGATCAGGAGCAGCAGGACCCTCTGGAATACCTTCAGTCTGATGAAGAGGACGACGAGAAGAGAGGGGCCCAGCGCCGGCTGCAGGAGCAGCGGGAGCGCCTGCACGGAGCCCTCGCGCTCATAGAGCTTGCCAACCTGACTGGGGCGCCACTCCGACAGTAGTTTGGACACTGACTCTTCCACTGTACAAAAGTACTGCCCAGCGTACTTAAAAAGTAGATCCTTGGGCATAAGCTAAGCACCTTATTTGCTTATCATAGGCTGCTATTCTGTAGAAATTTATGAAGAATGTTATTGCCCCAGAATATGGGGTGAGAGAGAACTGCACTTTTTTTATATGGAAATGAATTCGTTGTAAAGTTTAAAGTATTTTGTAAATATGGACTGCACAGTACAGGGTAGAAAACTACATATTGTGGGAAGCTAGATTTTGCAAGTTTAATGCATTCATTGGAAGCAGTTCTCACAGGAAGCACTTTCTGAATAAGACACTTGTTTGAAAAACAGAATGGTACAAATAGCCAAAGAAAGTTAAAACAGATTATTTATAAGATCATTTTTAACAATATATATTAGTATGTTTAACAATACTGTAAACACTGAAGCAAGCAAGAAAGTATAAAATATGTAAGATAAATAATTTTAATTGCAAAATACTGTGCCCACTAAGGCTAGAGAAATGGGAGGCTGACTATTTTGGAAGATGTTCTAAGTAACGGACTTAGAAGAAAATAGATATTTGAGGCTCTTGGTAAGATGCACAATAGTTCAGAATTTTTGAAATTGGAGCAAAATCAGTCTTATTCTATCTTTCTGGGGCTTTACAACTCAGTAAAATGTTTAAGTTTGAAAAGCACTTGTCATCCCTAGCATGTTAACTTGGGAACTTTTGCACATTTCATATTTCTCATTTGCTGAAATTGAGTGATTAATCTTGCAAAGTCTAGGTAACATAGTAATTGGTAATTTTAAAAATACATATTAAGGGCCCTGTAATGAGATTTGGCACTTGGATTTTTACTAAAGGGACACCTACAGGGTTATTTTGTAGTGAAATGTTTTAGATCTTTTGTTAGCAAACACTACATTTTAATTGTACTGCTTGTTTAGAATTATTAGCAAATGGAAGCCTCCATATTTATATTTTCAGTGCATAAAGCCACCTTCTTGCTTTACTTCAGAGTAACATGCCAAGCTATTTTGTGTTCACTAAATTTAGCTATCAGTTAAACACTGCAGAAAATATTAGCTACTCAAATAAGTAGGCTTCTGAAATAGTTTTAACTGCAAGTGTGTTAACTTGTGTGGTGGTTTGAAGCCATTTTTCCAAATAAAGTTATTAAACACCACTTTATGTACTGAAGCATGAACAGAAAAATCAAGAGCTGAGCAGACCACCTCCTTTATGTAGGCAAAACTTCCATCATTTTGGCTTTTGTTCTAAACAGAACTAAATGACATGCATAGCATGGTAATTCACAGATTGCTTAATTGGAGTAAAACTCAAGAGTAATAGAGGGAAATATGGGCTCTTCAGTGCCTTTTTAGCTTTTTTGAGTTGAAGAGGTTCCTACAGATGTAGTTTAAACATTACAAAGTAGGCTTCTTTATCCAAAAATCCCAATGTGTCATAGTACACAGATAGTTTAAAATATGTAGCCACGGGGAAGGGGAGGCATGTAAATGTCTTGAAGAGGAGAAAAAGTATGAAAGAAGATAACGATAGTTACGAATAATGTGCATGATGAGGACATACTTTAAAAATGTAATTCCTCTGTACAGTAAATTACAAATCTTTAGGGATTTTTTTGTAATAAGAGAATTTATATTTGTAATGGTCTAAGAATTTTGTTTGTAATGTGGTATATAGAAATTTAATTTGGAGCACTTATAAGCTGGTAAGAGAGACTATAGCATCTGAATTATCTTGGTTTATGTTTCAGCATTTCCTCTAGAATTTTTGCTCTCAAATATGTGATTTAATGAACTAAAAACAACACTCATCAGTCTTGGGAAATTTGAACTTTGATCAACTTAACTAAAGAAGGAAGGGTAGTAAGAATTTTTCAAATACAAATATTTGCCAATTCACAGATGATAACATTTAAGGCCTTCAAAAGTAAGGGTTTTTCCTTGTTTCTCCAGTCAGCTTTTGTCAACTCTAATAGTTTTTTCATAAACATTTTTTATTTGTATAATTGCAACAGTTTAAGAAATTATCACAACTATTTAGAAACATTTAAAATGTTCTTTTTGATATAAGCTATATACTTGGAAAAATACATTGGCATCTAAAATTCGAGGTGTGTTAAGACTGCTTTTTGTTTTAAAAAATGTGGTTTACATTCAAATTTTTGAAGTGTTTTATGCTTCATATGGCTAAGTTGTAGTTTGGCAGAGTTAACAGCATAAGAATAAACATGCTGTAATTTTAAAAGATGCTTTGAATAAAAATTTATTTTAATTTAAAATTTAAAGTACACGGTCATTCTTAAAGCCTTTATCATTTGTTTTCCTATCAAAAATATAATAACCATGATATAAAAAATTTTAAAAGATAGAAACATCACCTACAGCCTTATGTTCAGCCATCATTATTTCAGTACATGTTTGCGTAGTTGTAAGTACAGTGTGGATTGCTTTTTCTTACCTTAATTATGGCCTTTAAGGTTATAGATATTTAACTTCCTTATCTGGTTCATTATTACAGTGTTAAAAATATACTGCTGTGGATAAGTATTGAACTATTGCCACCCCATTTCCAGGCCTTAAATTAGCGTAATAAGGAAAAGGGATTTCATTTCACTTACATTTAGGATGGGTTGTCTCTGGGGTCACCTCCTCAAGAATCCATTTAAAGCCTGTGTACTTTCCTAAGAGTCTAGCAAATTGGTTTTCTTTTTTCATCAGTTATTTTTGGTAGATCTTTAGTTGTGTATTTGCAATGGCAAGGGTCAGCCTGTCCTACCCTTGTGCAGAAGAATATCACAAGCAACTCCTTAGTGTGAGTTGCTGTTTAAACAGGGTAAGGATGGGATTTTGACAGCGAGGTAAGGTCCTGGAAGTATGTATATACAAGCAAACTAAATGCAATTGTGATGAAGGTCATCATTAAAAGTGACTTTAAAATATTCTTTTTTCAGTCAAAACATTTGGAGACTCAGAAGAAAATTGAATGTTCTGAGGAAATTAACCAAAATGACGGATTTCCTGTTTAACTTGAATATGGATTCATTTTCTCTTTTAAAACGGACTTAACATGTCTTTTCTTTTCTTGTTTTGGGTAACTTGGGCACTTCTGGTCTTTTTAATGCTAGCTAATTTTCACGAGTTCTGCTTTAGTTCTTATCAGGGCTGAAAATGTTTCCCAGTTTTCATTCTCCTGGTTGTTTAGTGCCTACAGGTAGAAAAACAATTATCTGGGCATCTATATAGTTAGGCCCCAACTTTTGTTTAACTTGAAATCCAGCTTTTCTAAGAAGCTAAAAGTTTATATATATATATTATACACTATATATTTAATATATAATATATATTATACACTATATATTAAATATATAATATATGTATTATACACTATATATTAAATATATAATGTATGTATTATACACTATATATTAAATATATAATATATATTATACACTATATATTAAATATATAATATATATTATACATTATATATTAAATATATAATATATGTATTATACATTATATATAATATATAATATATGTATTATACATTATATATAATATATAATATATGTATTATACATTATATATAATATATAATATATGTATTATACATTATATATAATATATAATATATGTATTATACATTATATATTATATATGTATTATACATTATATATTAAATATATAATATACATTATACATTATACATTAAATATATAATATACATTATACATTATACATTAAATATATAATATACATTATACATTATACATTAAATATACAATATACATTATACATTATACATTAAATATACAATATACATTATACATTATACATTAAATATACAATATACATTATACATTATACATTAAATATACATTATACATTATACATTATACATTAAATATATAATATACATTATACATTATATATTAAATATATAATATACATTATATATTAAATATATAATATACATTATATATTAAATATATAATATACATTATATATTAAATATATAATATACATTATACATTATATTAAATATATAATATACATTATACATTATATTAAATATATAATATACATATTATACATTATATATTAAATATATAATATATATATTATACATTATATATTAAATATATAATATATATTATACATTATATATTAAATATATAATATATATATTATACATTATATATTAAATATATAATATATATATTATACATTATATATTAAATATATAATATATATATTATACATTATATATTAAATATATAATATATATATTATACATTATATATTAAATATATAATATATATATTATACATTATATATTAAATATATAATATATATATTATACATTATATATTAAATATATAATATATATATTATACATTATATATTAAATATATAATATATATATTATACATTATATATTAAATATATAATATATATATTATACATTATATATTAAATATATAATATATATATTATACATTATATATTAAATATATAATATATATATTATACATTATATATTAAATATATAATATATATATTATACATTATATATTAAATATATAATATATATATTATACATTATATATTAAATATATAATATATATATTATACATTATATATTAAATATATAATATATATATTATACATTATATATTAAATATATAATATATATATTATACATTATATATTAAATATATAATATATATATTATACATTATATATTAAATATATAATATATATTATACATTATATATTAAATATATAATATATATTATACATTATATATTAAATATATAATATATATTATACATTATATATTAAATATATAATATATATTATACATTATATATTAAATATATAATATATATTATACATTATATATTAAATATATAATATATATTATACATTATATATTAAATATATAATATATATATTATACATTATATATTAAATATATAATATATATATTATACATTATATATTAAATATATAATATATATATTATACATTATATATTAAATATATAATATATATATTATACATTATATATTAAATATATAATATATATAATACATTATATATTAAATATATAATATATATAATACATTATATATTAAATATATAATATATATAATACATTATATATTAAATATATAATATATATAATACATTATATATTAAATATATAATATATAATACATTATATATTAAATATATAATATATATAATACATTATATATTAAATATATAATATATAATACATTATATATTAAATATATAATATATATAATACATTATATATTAAATATATAATATATATAATACATTATATATTAAATATATAATATATATAATACATTATATATTAAATATATAATATATATAATACATTATATATTAAATATATAATATATATAATACATTATATATTAAATATATAATATATATAATACATTATATATTAAATATATAATATATATAATACATTATATATTAAATATATAATATATATATTTTTTGAGACGGAGTCTTGCTCTGTCGCCCAGGCTGGAGTGCAGTGGCGCGATCTCGCCTCACTGGAAGCTCTGCCTCCCGGGTTCACGACATTCTCCTGCCTCAGCCTCCCGAGTAGCTGGGACTACAGGCGCCCGCCACCACGCCCGGCGAATTTTTTTTGTATTTTTAGTAGAGACGGGGTTTCACCGTGTTAGCCAGGATGGTCTCGATTTCCTGACCTCGTGATCTGCCCGCCTCGGTCTCCTAAAGTGCTGGGATTACATGCGTGAGCCACTGCGCCTGGCCAAAAGTTCATGTTTTTTAAAGACTGACAAGACTAGGTGGTTCTGGGAAGCTGTCCTTCAACTGACCTGACCCGAAGGCAAAGGGCCCTCCGCGAGGAGTGGACCTGCCACAAAGCACCCAGAGGAGACCCAAGTCCCAAGGCTTCACCCACCTTACTCCTAGCCACTCCACTCCTAGATATTTATTTAAGAGAAGTGAAAACAGAAGTCCCACAAACGCCCACGAATTTTCATGGAGGCATTTTTCCTAATGGTCCTAAACTGGAAACAACCAATGGATACACAATTTGTGATACTACTCAACGATTAAACAAACCACATGGTCGAGTCCAAAGCATGTAGTGAAAACCCCTGAGACCACATGCTCATTCATAAATTCCAGAAAGCACCTTGTTTATTTGAAATTCCGGAAAAGGCAAACCTAACCTACAGCAGTAGTCATCGATGAGATGCGGGCGTTAACTTCAAAGGGGCAGTAAGGGGAATTTTTGGGGCGATGGAAATGTTCTGTTTTGAGTAGTTACTCCGGTGGATGCCTTTGTCGAAGCTCATCTCAAACTATGGACTGGCAAGATGTGTACACTTCACTGTATGTAAATTATACACTAAACAAAAAAGTTGTAGGGAAAAAAAAAGCAGAACAAGCCCTGAGACTTACTGAAGCGTTTCTCTCCGGGAAAGCCTGGAGGAAGGCAGCGCTTTTCAACTCCCCAACGCATTGCCGGCCCTGGAGACCGAAGGAGGTGCCTGGAACCACGGTGAAGTCCAGCGCGCAGAGTCCTCCCGCGCCGGCCTCGGGCGCTCGCAGGGGGCGGGCCGGGACCTGGGATTGCACCGGGCTCTTCCTGTTCCTGCCGCGCCCTCTTCCCCGGCCCGGCCGGGCGGGACCAGTGCGCAGCCGGGGCTGGCGGGCGGCGGGGTCCGCGGGGCTGCAGGAGATGACGGCCGGCAGCCAGGCCGAGGCCGAGGGCGCTGGCGGGGAGCCCGGCGCGGCGCGGCTGCCCTCGCGGGTGGCCCGGCTGCTGTCGGCGCTCTTCTACGGGACCTGCTCCTTCCTCATCGTGCTGGTCAACAAGGCGCTGCTGACCACCTACGGGTGAGGCGGGGCCCGGGGCCGGGGGGGTCTGCGGGAGTGCGGGGCTGCCCTTGTCCTCCGTGCGCTTCAGCGGCGCCCGGGACAGGGCGGGTGGGGACAGGGACCCTCGAGTCTCAGCTGGGCACATTGGTCGAGTTTCCCAGGCGCCCTCCAGAACTCGCTCAGCTTTCTACACTCAGGCCACAACCTGAGAAAGTCGTTCTCCTCCTGAGCGCTCCTGCCCTGCTGCGAGGCGCCGTGTCCTAAGTGGGCTGGTAGAGCTCAGACAGATTCTTTCACACACCCAGCGAGCTGAAAACAGGGATTCAAATGCCTGCTTCAAAGGACGCAATTCCTTACACAGATCTCCATGTTCAACGGTCAGGTATTCCTGAGCCAGTAAGTCTGTATTGATTGACTATTCATTCTCAAGATGACCAGCGTGTTCATGGAAAACTCGGGAAAACAATCGGAAGTTCATATGAAGTACTTTTTTGGATTAGTGTGAAGTAAACCAGCAAATTTGTGCTGCCTTGAACCTATTTGTAAGGACTAGAAAATTCTGCTTAATTCTGCTACCATTGTAGCGGCACTGACAAAATTGTGGATTTAGACCCAGCTCCACCGGTTAACAGCTGTCTCTTTGGACCAGTCTCACAGTCAGCAATTTTTTTCAGATGCAGAAAAACTGAATGATTACAATCGTGTTAATTACCTTCCAGGGCTCTGCACGAGCTGTTATATGTGAAGGCTCTTTGTAAACTCTACTATGTTACAAGAATGTGCCATCAACATTTTAGAGCCCAAAGAGACCTAGAGAGTATCTTAGCTAGAGAGTATCTTAGAGTATCAGCTTTCTTATTTTATATATATATATATATATATATATATATATATACAGATTCAGCTTATGTGGGTCTCAGTTTTCTCGAATATAAAATACGAAAGCTGAGACTGGCTGAGGTGGTTTGCACCTGTAATCACAGCATTTGGGAGGCCAAGGCAGGCATATATATATATATATAGTGTGTGTGTGTGTATAATATTTTTTTTGAGACAAGGTTTCACTCTATTGCCCAGGCTGGAGTGTAGTGACACAATCATGGCTCACTGCAGCCTCGACTATCTGGGTTCAAGCAATCCTTCTGCTGCAGCCTCCAGAGAAGCTGGGACCATAGGTGTGCACCACCGCACCAGCAATTTTTTTGATTTTTTGTAGAGGTGGGGTCTCAGTGTGTTTCCAAGGCTGGTCTAGGCCTGCTTTGGCCTCCCAAAGTGCTGTGATTACAGGTGCAAACTATCTCATCCAGCCTCACCTTTCTTATTTTATATTCAAGAAAACTGAGACCCACATAAGCTCGATTGGTTGTACCTCCGACAGATATTTATTAAGCACCTACTAAATACTGAGCCCATTGCAAGCACCAGGGAAGCCTCTGTGAACAGCACAAAGTCTCTGCTCTGGAGATTCTGCTTCAGTGGTGGAGACAGAAAATAAACAAGTAGGTTCATGAATAAACGAGACACTTTCAGATCTGATGTGAGAGTGCCTGGGCTGGAGTAGCTGTCACAGAACATTCCAGGTAGAAGTGAGCATCAAGTGTACAATGTGCTGAAGTGGGCATGAGCTTGGCTGCTGGAGGAACAGAGAGAAGGTCACTGTGCCTGGGTGAGGAGGTAGGCAGGGAAGGCAGGAGTCAGCTCTTTCTCTCATTTTCGATAGCTTTCACTAAGCACTTGTGATGTACCAGCACTGTTCGAGGAGAACAGTGTTTTCCCACTGTTCTTGGGAAAGAGAATTGAAGAGAGCAGATCAGAATCCTTAACTTCATGGAGCTGCATCCTTGTGGACCAATAAATGAGCCAGTAACATTAACATTATGTCAGATGTGACCAAGGTGCTGGGGAAAAAATAAAACAGGAAAGGGAGAGAGGGAGGGGAGAGTATGCAGTGTGAGCATGATCAGTGGAGCCTCAGGAGGAGGTGGCATTGGAGCCAAGACCGGAGTGAGGTGGGGACATAAGCCACACTGGGGGATGGGGGAAGAGCATTCCAGGCCTGGAGGAGTGAAGAGTTTGAATGGGAATGGTAGCAGATGGGGTCTGAGAGTAATGGATTGCTGGCCTGTGTGGGGCCTTGGGAGGCCACCACCAGGGCTCTGGCATCAGCTCTGAATGAGATGGGAGCCACGCAAGGTGTTGGGCAGGGGAATTACATGATCTAAATCACTCTGGCTGCTTTGTTGAGAGCCAATATCTGGGGACCAGGGTGGAAGGATGAGACTGGATAAATAGTTGTAGTTTCATGCTAAATGCAATTAGAAGTCCCTTGGAAGGTTTTGACATGGGAGTGACCTGACACAATTTGTGTGATTAAAAAGATCTCTCTGGCTGGCAGGCGGGTGGAGAACTGACAGTACTGGCATCAGGGAGAGGGGCTAGAAGCCACTGCAGGGCTGCAGGTAAAGACGGCATGGACTGGGCAGGGCATAGCAGCGGAGGTAAAAGGAATGGATGGATTTGGGATATTTTTTGGTGATCTTGTGGCCGTCAGTATTCTTGGCAAGGTCTCTCCAGTGTGTTGCAGCCTGCTGCCTGGTGTCCATGGGAAACACAGCCCTGCCTCAAGGAAATGAACATGGACATACTGTACCTAAACCTGGAGCATTTGACATGGAAGCTAATGAAGGAAAAAGAAAACTTAAACACTTAGGATAAAAAAAAGAAAAAAGGCCGGGCGTGGTGGCTCACACCTGTAATCCCAGCACTTCAGGAGCCTGCGGTGGGCAGATCATGAGGTCGGGAATTCGAGACCAGCCTGGCCAGCATGGTGAAACCCTGTCTCTACTAAAAATACAAAAAAAAAAAAAAAATTAGCTGGGCATGGTGGTACACACCTATAATCCCAGCTACTTGGGAGGCTGAGTCAGGAGAATCACTTGAACCCAGGAGGCAGTGGTTGCAGTGAGCTGAGATCACACCACTGCACTCCAGCCTGGGCAATAGAGCGAGACTCAGTCTCAAAAAAAAAAAGAAAAAATACCAGAAAATGAAAATGCTATTGATGGGCTTGTTTGGGAGTGGCCAGTCATTATGTCAATGATGGTTGAAGATAAGTCTTCATTTTGTGCACTTGAGTGAGCAGGGTGCTGACTGACCATGGCAGTCAACACCTCCAAAACCCAAGTCCTCTTATTGGAAGCAGGCACCAGCAAACCATGGTCAGTGCTTTGAAGATGAAGGGCAGTATTTAACCAGGAAGACTTATGATATAAGACACCTCCTAAGAAAGGCTCTAAGGGCCGGGCGCGGTGGCTCACGCCTATACTCCTAGCACTTTGGGAGGCTGAGGTGGGTGGATCACCTGAGGTCAGGAGTTTGAGACCAGCCTGGCCAACATGGTGAAACCCCATCTCTACTAAAAATACAAGTATTAGCTGGGTGTGGTGGCGGGCGCCTGCAAAACCAGCTACTCGGGAGGCTGAGGCAGAGAATCGCTTGAACCTGGAAGGCGGAGGTTGTGGTGAGCCGAGATCACGCCATTGCACTCCAGCCTGGGTGACAGAGTGAGACTCTGTCTCAAAAAAAAAAAAAAAAAAAAAAAAGACTCTAGCCTTTCTATCTTTAAATTATTGAGTTTCATGATTGAAGGAGAAAACAGAGTTCTTGCCTTAGGAAGGCCAAAACCCTCATAATCCTTTTAAATAAACATTCCACATTTCTGTAATGTAATATACAGTTGGAGAACCCTGTTCACATAACATTGTTCATTCTTTCCTCTCAAAATGCCTTAAGCACACATTATTGAGGGGAGGAGGACTGGGTTGATGTGGTTACAACAATAAACCGTAGAAATCGGATCCAAGTATGAGCTGTCTGAGGATAGAACGTTGTGTTGTAGGATAGAAGAAAGGACCTTTTGGTAGTTACCTAATTCACAGGGTCATGGGAATGTAGCTCACGGGATGCTTTTTCCTCTTTCATTTTGGGCAGATTGTTTCTGGTCAGGGTACAAAATGTATGGGTGATCTTAGTGATTTGTTAGTTTTATAATTCATTGTAATGCCAGATTTACCTGGTTGGACAGAGAGGCCTTTGAAGGCTGTGAACTGTGAGAACCTATTGGGGCGAGAGGGGAAAATAAGGGCATTTCAGAGTTTGTGGCCAGTTGGTTATGTCTTTTTTTTTTTTCTTTTTGAGACGGGGTCTCACTCTGTCACCCAGGCTGAAGTGCAGTGGCACCATCACAGCTCACTTCAGCCTCTACCTCCTGGGCTCAAGTGATCTTCCCACCTCAGCCTCCTGAGTAGCTGAGACTACAGGATTGTACCACCACACCCGGCTAATTTTTGCATTTTTTTTTTTCTTCTGTAGAGAGGGGTTCTTGCCATGTTGCCCGGGCTGGTCTTGAACTCCTGGGCTCAAGCAATCCATCCGCCTTGGCCCCTTGAAGGGCTGGGATTACAGGTGTGAGCCCCCGCGCCTGGCTTGGTTATACTCTTGGTCCTTTGGGATCAAGTTCATAAGGGTTGTACAGTTGTTCTGGAGTTGTGCAGTTTTTTCTCTTCTTTCTTTTGAGACTGGGTCTTGTTCTGTCACCCAGGCTGGAGTGCGGTGGCGTGATCAAGGCTCACAGCAGCCTCTACCTCCTGGGCTCAGGTGATCCTCTCACCTCAGCCTCCTGAGTAGCTGAGACTACAGGTATGCACCACCACTCCTGGATCATTTTTGAAATAAAATTTTTTTTTTGAATTTTTAATTTTTGTAGAGACGAGGTTTTGCTCTATTGCCCAGGTTGATCTCAAATGACTGAGTCAAGTGATCCTCCTGCCTCAAGCCTCCCAAAGTGCTGAGATTACTAGCGTGAGCCACCACACCAAGCTGGTCTTTTCTGCCTTAACATTATATAATATTATACTCCTAGTCTATGACATGGAAGAATTTGCTAATGATGCTTAATAAAAATATCTAACTTTACTGTATTCATTTCAACAAATATTTGCTCACTATTTGCTATATATGTTTAGTATGCATCCAAAGGCTTTGAGGTTTTTTTTGTTTGTTTGTTTGTTTTGTTTTTTGAGACAGGGTCTTACTATGTCACCCAGGCTGGAGTGCAGTGGTGCAATCTCGGCTCACTAGAACCTCTGCTGGCTCAGACAATCCTCCAAAGTCAGCCTCCTGAGTAGCTGGGACTGCAGGTGTACACCACCATGCCCAGCTGTTTTTTTTTTTTTTTTTAGAGATGGAGTCTCAGTATGTTGCTCAGGCTGGTCTCGAACTCTTGGGCTCAAGTGGTCCACCTGGCTTGGCCTCCTAAAGTGCTGGGATTACAGGCATGAGCCATCGTGCCTGGTTTAGACACAGTAATTTCCAAACCTGCCCAGTAGTCTCAATCACTTGGAGAGGTTTTTTTTAATAAAAGGTACTGAATTGGAATCCTCAGTGGTGGGAACTGGAATTCTGTATCCCAAACCAAAAGCAACTCCTAATGTGCTCTTACTTTAATGAGAACCTGACTCTGTCCTGAAGATGTTGCTTCCTTCATCCCCCTTGATGGAGCTGGATCTTTGCCTCAACCACTAGGCCTGGGCCAGGAGATGGGATTGGGTCCTCCTAGCTCCCAGCTGCTCATGTTCTGTTGAGACTCTGGATGTGCCATCCTTTCTGTCCCCTGTGGAATGCTGCCTGAGCTTCTGCTGACTGATTGTCTAAGTCTTAGCCTTCCTCTCCACCTAGCTCAGGTCACCCTTCCTGTGGCTTCAGAGCCCACACACTGAAGTGTCACAGTCTACTCTGGTCTCCAGCAAACTCTTCTGAACCTTGCTTCCCATGACTGCTGCCAGGATCCTCTCCTTACAAGTGTCAAAGTCAAAATAACAATGTGGAGACAAGGCTGTAAATTTAATGTTTTATTTGGGAAGAAAGAATTGCCATGTGAGTCATACATACAATCTGGGTGATCTTTGGTATGTCTGAAGAACAAAGAGAAGGTTCGAGGTTTTGCTGAAAAAGAAGAAATGTTACATACTGCGCTGGGAGAAAGTTTATTGGCACTGTCAGTGTTTGGAGAGCTGGCGAGCAATGACTGGTGAGCAAAGGTGGTGGACAAAATTAGTCCTGGAGTTGCAGCAAGTGGTCTCAGAAGCTAGAGATAAAACTGGTTTCAGGTTACAACAAGCAGTTCCAGCAGTTGGGCTTGCAGAGAATTACATTCTTGGAGCCACATTTTGTACCCTGAATGCTTTTCCTACCTGGCTACTGTTTTAGTTTGGTATGACAAGAGTGGCCCGTTTCGGATGATCAGTGGTAACGCGAGTAACCGCACCTCTCCGAGATCTCCCCTGCAGGCTGTCCACTCTTGGCTTCCCCAGGCCTCGTCGTCACTCCCTTCTTGCTGCTGTGACTGTGCCTCCTGGCATTGTTTCCCTGCTTGGTCCGCTGAGAGCCACTCTAGGAGGGACACGTGAGACTCCTTTCTTCTCACTTTGGCATGCACTTGTCTTCTGCTTGCTTCTTTCAGCACTTGAGCAGCTCTGAGTGTTGTGAGCCGAAAACCACATCTGGCTGGCTGGTTTACTTTTAAATTGTTGACCCCATGGCTGGGCACAGTGGCTCACACCTGTAATCCTAGCACTTTGGGAGGCCGCGGCCGGTGGATCACTTGAGGTCAGGAGTTCGAGACCATCCTGGTCAGCCAACATGGTGAAACCCTGTCGCTACTAAAAATACAAAAATTTTTAGCCGGGCCTGGTAATCCCAGCTACTCAGGAGTGCAGTGGTGTGATCTCGGCTCACTGCAACCTCTCCCTCCTGGGTCCAGGCAATTCTCCTGCCCCAGCCTCCCAAGTAGCTGGGATTAATGGGCGCCCACCAACACTCCTGGCTTATTTATTTATTTATTTATTTTGAGTCAGAGTCTCTCTCTGTTGCCCAGGCTGGAGTACAATGGCACGATCTCGGCTCACTGCAATCTCCACCTCCTGTGTTCAAGCAATTCTCCTGCCTCAGCCTCCCAAGTAGCTGGGATTACAGGCACCCGCCACCATGCCTGGCTAATTTTTATGTTTTTTTTAGTAGAGACGGGGTTTCACCATATTGGCCTGGCTGGTCTCTTGGCCAGGCTGGTCTCGAACTCCTGACCTTGTGATCCACCCGCCTTGGCCTCCCAAAGTGCTGAGATTATAGGCGTGAGCCACTGCGCCCAGCCAGTTTTTGTATTTTTTTTTTTTTGAGACAGAGTCTTACTCTGTCACCTGGGCTGGAATGCAGTGGCTCAATCTAGGCTCACTGCAACCTCCACCTCCCGGGTTCAAGCAATTCTCTTGCCTCAGCCTCCCGAGTAGCTGGGATTACAGGTGCCTGCCACTACGCCCAGCTATTTTTTTGTATTTTTAGTAGAGACGGGGTTTCACCATGTTGGTCAGGCTGGTCTCAAACTCCTGACCTCGTGATTCGCCTGCCTCAGCCTCCCAAAGTGCTAGGATTACAGGTATGAGCCACTGCGCCCAGGCAATTTTTGTATTTTTAGTAGAGATGGGGTTTCACCATATTGGCCAGGCTGGTTTTGAACTCCTGACCTCAAGTGATCCACCTGCCTCGGCCTCCCAAAGTGCTGGGATTACAGGAGTGAGCCACTGCGCCTGACTCCCCGGCTAATTTTTGTATTTTTAGTAGAGACAGGGTTTTGCCATGTTGGCCAGGCTGGTCACAAACTCCTGACCTCAAGTGATCCACCTGCCTTGGCCTCTCAAAGTGCTGCGATTACAGGCGTGAACCACCACACCCAGCCAGAATCAGAAGACTCTTGAAGGAGTTCTGCCCACATGATCTTCACTTCCTCATGTTCATATCTACAAGAACTCAGTTAAAACATTGGGGATACAGAAATGAGAAAAGAAGACAATAATAATTCCCACTACCTAGAATCAATACCTTTTTTTTTTTTTGAGATGGAGCTTTGCTTTTGTTTCCTAGGCTGGAGTGCAATGGCATGATCTTGGCTCACAGCAACCTCCATCTCCTGGGTTCAAGTGATTCTCTTGCCTCAGCTTCCTGAGTAGCTGGGATTACAGGCATGAGCCACCATGCCCAGCTAATTTTTGTATTTTTAGTAGAGACGGGGTTTCATCATGTTGGCCAGTCTGGTTTCGAACTCCTGACATCAGGTGATCCACCCACCTTGGCCTCCCAAAGTGCTACAATTACAGGCGTGACCCACTGCACCCAGCTGTCAGTACCTTTTTTAAGAAAAGTTATTCTGTTGTGATTATTATAAAGAATTCAGGTGGGCGGATCACCTGAGGTCAGGAGTTCAAGACCAGCCTGGCCACCGTGGCGAAACCCATCGCTACTAAAAATACAAAAATTAGCCGGGCATGGTGGTGGGCACCTGTAATCCCAGCTACTTGGGAGGCTGAGGCAGGAGAATGGCTTGAACCCGGGAGGCAGAGGTTGCAGTGAGCTGAGATTGAGCCACTGCACTCCAGCCTGGGCAACAGAGCGAGATTCAATCTCAAAAAAAAAAAAAAAAGAATTCCAACAAAATAGAAAGATTAGGGTGAAATTTAAAAAAAATTTACTGTAATGAACATGAGGCAACAATTTCAGACATCTTTTTGGATGGATGGATATAGATAAATAGGTGGAGACATAGAAACATAAATGAATTATTATTATTATTTTTTTTTGAGGTGGAGTCTCGCTCTTGCTCTTTTGCCCAGGCTGGAGTGCAGTGGTGTGATCTTGGCTCACTGCAAGCTCTGCCTTCCGGGTTCACGCCATTCCCCTGCCTCAGCCTCCCGAGTAGCTGGGACTACAGGCGCCGGCCACCACGCCCGGCTAATTTTTTTGTATTTTTTTAGTAGAGACAGAGTTTCACCATGCTAGCTAGGATGGTCTCGATCTCCTGACCTCGTTGATCCACCCACCTCGGCCTCCCAAAGTGCTGGGATTACAGGCGTGAGCCACCGCACCCGGCCTACTTTTTTTTTTTTTTTGAGACGGAGTCTCGCTTTGTTGCCAGGCTGGAGTGCAGTGGCATGATTTTGACTCACTGCAACCTCTGCCTCCCAGGTTCAAGCGAGTCTCCTGCCTCAGTCTCCCAAGTAGCTGGGACTACAGGCGCAAGCAACTATGCCCAGCTAAATTTTGTATTTTTAGTAGAGACGGGGTTTCACCATGTTGGCCAGGATGGTCTCTATCTCTTGACCTCGTGATCCGCCCGCCTTGGCCTCCCAAAGTGCTGGGATTACAGGCGTGCGTGAGCCACCACACCCGGCCAATGAATTACTTTTTATAAAGATGGATTCATATTATAGAAGCTATTCATTTATAAATTATTTTCTTTAATCCAAAAAGGAGTTGGAAATGGGGCCTTTGATTTAATTATTTAATTTTATGAGGATTACTTAGATTCCTCCTCTCCCAAACTTTTTATTTTGAAAAGTTTCAAGCATACTGAAAACGGGAAAGCAAAGGAGTGAACACGGCACACACAGTACTAGGATTCCCCTCCAGCCTTTGAAAGTAAGTTGCAAGCATCACAGCACTGCACTCCGAAATACTTCAGCTTGCCTCTCCTGAGATCTTAGGATATTCTCCTACATTGTATCATTTGACTTTTAACAAACTTAACAATAACTTCCTAAAATAATCTACTACCAAATCTATAATCATCTGGTCCCCCTAAAGCGAAGAAGCTGAGGGAAAATTAATGTACAGAGCTTATTTGGGCTGAGGTTGAAGATTGCAGCCTGGGACACTTGAAACACTTCCGGGTTTCCTTGGGGAGTGCTCAGGAGAACAAAAGAGGCTCAAATTATTATTATTATTATTTTTTTGAGAGAGTCTTGCTCTTGTCGGCCAGGCTGAAGTGCAATGGCATGATCTCGGCTCACTGCAACCTCTGCCTCCCGGGTTCAAGCAATTCTCCTGCCTCAGCCTCCCGAGTAGCTGGGATTATAGGCACCCGCCACCACACCCGGCTAATTTTTGTATTTTCAGTAGAGATGGGGTTTTGCCATGTTGGCCAGGCTGGTCTCGAACTCCTGACCTCGTGATCCGCCCGACTTGGCCTCCCAAAGTGCTGGAATTACAGGTGTGAGCTACTACTCCCGGCCGAGAGGCTTAAGTTTTTAAAGAAAAAAAGGACATATCAGGGGAGGGGTGATTACAAAAGTGGTTTGTCAGGAATTCTCATTGTTTGCAGAAATAATATTGGTTAGTGATTGGCTACACATTGTTGAACTATAGGGTGTATGGCATTTTATGGCTACTTGGTATTGTTCTAGCTCCCACATAGCAAGTGGCTTTAAGAGGTAATTATTGGGCCGGGAGTTGTGGTTTATGCCTGTAATTTCAGCACTTGGGAGGCCGAGGCGGGTGGATCACCTGAGGTCAGAAGTTCAAGACCAACTTGGTCAACATGGTGAAACCCCATCTCTACTAAATATACAAAAATTAGCCAGGCGTGGTGGTGGGTGCCTGTAATCCCAGTTATTCGGAAGGCTGAGACAGGAGAATTGCTGGAACCCAGGAGGCAGAGGTTGCAGTGAGCCGAGATTGTGCTATTGCACTCCAGCCTGGGCAAGAGCGAAACTCTGTCTCAAAAAAAAAAAAAAAAAAAAAAAAAAAAGGCCTGGGCGTGGTTGCTCATGCCTGTAATCCCAGCACTTCGGGAGGCGGAGGTGGGCGGATCACCTGAGGTCAGGAGTTCGAGACCAGCCTGGCTAACATGGTGAAACCGCGTTTCTACTAAAAATACAAAAAATTAGGCAGGCGTGGTGGTGCATGCCTGTAATCCCAGCTACTCCGGAGGCTGAGGCAGGAGAATTGCTTGACCCTGGGAGGCGAAGGTTGCAGTGAGCTGAGATCATGCCACTGCACTCCAGCCTGGGCAACAGAGTGAGATTCCTTCTCAAAAAAAAAAAAAAAAAAAAGAGGTAATTATTTAATTATTTAGCTCAAAGAGGAGCAATATGAATGCTGTTACATTCCAGGGCCTCTCTGGGACCTGATAATTCCTTAGATAAAAAGTTTCTTTTCTTCTTTTCCCCCCACAATCCCAGTTGTCCCAAAGATGTTTTTTATGGTTTTATGATCCAATCAAGGCTCATGCAATACATACAGGTTTGTCTTTTTAGTTTCTTTTAATGTGGATAAGTTCCCTATCCCACTCCCTCCCCGTAATATTGACTTTTTGAAAAGCCTGGACCAGTTGTTTTGTAAAATGTCCCATATTTTGGATTGTCCAGTTCATCTTTTGAAGTCTCAACTTATCTTCCTCATTTTCTAACTGAAAGTTAGATCTAAAGACTTCATTTCATTTGGTTTAAACATTTTTGGCAAGAATACTTGATAGCTACCCTGGGAATGTCGTCTCGCACCGTGTCAGGAGTGGCCACAACTCGGGTCATGCTGGCTGCACTTGAAGAGTTATTTAGATGGGTATCGCCATAGCATGCATGTGTGAAATTTAGTTTTAACTGAACTGAATGGAGAAAAGAGAAGTAGAATTTCAACTGAAAGAATTATTGACTTTCAAAGATATATATTTCTTCACTACAAGGATTAATATGTCTTAAAAGTCTTAAAAGATCCCTCTAAATATAAGAGGTCTAAGATCAATAAAAAATATTAAAAAGCTAAAGTTATTGAGTTTCTTTTAGACCCAATGTTTCAATTTTTTTTTTTTTTTTGAGACAGAGTCTCGCTCTGTCACCCAGGCTAGAGTGCAGTGGCGTGATCTCAGCTCACTGCAACCTCTGCCTCCCAGGTTCAAGTGATTCTCCTGCATCAGCCTCCCAAGTAGCTGGGATTACCAGTGCGTGCCACAACGCCTGGCTAATTTTTGTATTTTTTAGTAGAGATGGGGTTTCACCATGTTGGCCAGGCTGGTTTCGAACTCCTGACCTCAGGTGATCCACCCACTTCGGCCTCCCAAAGTGCTGGGATTACAGGCGTGAGCCACTGCATCTGGCCTATTGAGTAGTTTAATAACTCAGGTGGTTTAACTTAAATTATAGAATGGAATTCAATATAAAGTTATGGAATATAGTCTTCTAAATTCCAGGCCTACTAACTAGCCCTGTATGGTGGTGGTTTTCTGTCTTCCAGATCAATTTATCTTTTAGGGTTGTTTTCCTCTGCATGCACTATGATCATCTCAGGTGTTGGTCATTCCATTTTCAGCAGTCGCCATGTAGCTCCTGGGTGTTTCTAAAGGTATTTCCTTATGTGGCAGTTAGGTTGTTTGGTCTTAGCTGGTTTCCTTAGGTCTGCATGCTTTCTTTTAATCTCCTTTGACTGTCATATCAACTCAATTTTGAGCTTTTGTTTTATTGGTTTTATTCTTTCTGAGGTGTTCTATGGCCTGAAGCAATTAGCAAGACTTCCTTCTCTTCCATGCATTAAATTTTCTTCTAGGCTGGGCTCTTTGACTTATCTTCTGTGAACCTTTTTGTTGTTATTTTACTATTTTTTAAAATTTATTTATTTTTTATTTTTTGGAGACAGAGTCTTGCTCTGTCACCCAGGCTGGAGTGCAGTGGCACGATCTCGGCTCACTGCAACCTCTGCCTCCTGGGTTCAAGTGATTCTCATGCCTCAGCCTCCTGAGTAGTTGGGACTACAGGCGCCCACCACCATGCCCGGCTAATTTTTGTATTTTTTAGCAGAGACGGGGTTTCACCATGTTGGCCAGGCTGGTCTCGAACTCCTGACCTCAGGTGATCTGCTCATCTTGGCCTCCCAAAGTGCTGAGATTATAGGCATGAGCCACAACTCCCAGCCGGGTGACCCTTTTTGTTGTTGTTTTACTGTTTGTTTATATTGTTGCCTTGTGATTTTGCTTCATGTTACAGGTTGTATTCTCAGAGGCGTAGGAAATATGTTGGGAAGTGATGCCAGGAAGCAGACTTAGGCAGAGGGAGAGGTTGGGCTCTGAGGCAGTCACAGCAAAGGCCTCATCCCAGGGGCTCTTGAGTTGTACTGGCTTTGCAGAGCTGTCCTGAATTGGGGCAGGGGTGTAGCCGTTATACCCCTGTAGAGACCAACAGTTAAAATGCAGGCCATGCTCAGGGAGTGGACATGCTATTATCAGGCAGCTTTCTGCAGCAGAGGACCCAGCTGGGGAATGATTGCTTCTGTGTGGAAGAGGGTATGGGTGGCATGACCCAGCACTCAGTAGAGTTAATTTTATTTGCATGGTGGTACTGTCCAGCCATTCATTTTGTTTTCTCTGATAAGGTAGGTTTATTCTTTATTCTCTTCTTAGCCTGTCTGAGACAGGTGTGTTTCCCTTCCGACATACAGATTGAGGGCTGAGTTTTGTGGGGTATTCCAGCTTTGTGAGTAGCCTGAGAAATGACTGGGAGCCAGTGAAGGGTTGAGCCAGTGCAGGTGCGGTCCTGCCTTGTTAAAATATGATGTGAGGTAGGGGTCAGAAGTCTGCATCCAAATCACTCAGTGCCATTTGCTGAAAGATCGTTTTTTCCCCACAGCTCTGCAGCATCATCTATGTCATAAACCAGGTGTCCGTATATGCGTGTCCCTGTCTTGACCTCTGTTCTTTTCCATTGTCCCATTGGATTATCTTTGTGCAAATACCACACAATCTCATTTATTGTAATTTGAAAATGAATCCTGACATCCATTAGAGTCATTCCTCTGACTTTGTTTATCTTCAGAATTGTCTTGGGTGATATGTTTGTGCTCTTTGCCTTTCTTTCCATTCAGCTTTAGGATCAGATTGTCAGTTTCCACAAAATATCTGCTGATATTTCTGCTAGATTGCACTGATTCTATAAATAAGTTCAGGGATAATGGACCTCACTACAATATCGAGTTTCTAACCCATGACCTTTGTTTAGATCTTTAATTTTGAGAATATTGATATGTAATTTTTTATACAGATGCCTTTCTTGCAAATCTTTGATTAGATTTGTTCCTGGGTTATTATCTTTTAAAACTAGTGTAATGAATCACTATGTAGCCATTACCCAGTGTCCACAACCTTGCTGCATTTGTGTCCATCTCCCACTCACTCCACCATCTCCCCCCAGAGTATTTTGAAGCAAATTAAAAATATATCATGTTTAGCTGGGCACAGTGGCTCCCGCCTATAATCCTAGCACTTTGGGAGGCCGAGGCAGGCAGATCATTTGAGGTCAAGAGTTTGAGACCAGCCTGGCCAACATGATGAAACTCCGTTTCTACTAAAAATACAAAAATTAACTGGGCATGGTGGTGCGTGCCTATAGTCCCAGCTACTCGGGAGGCTGAGGCAGGAGAATCGCTTGAACCCAGGAGGCGGAGGTTGCAATGAGCTGAGATCGTGCCACTGCACTCCAGCCTGGGTGATAGAGTGAGACTCCATCTCAATGTATATATGTACACGTGTATATGCACACATATGTACACGTGTATATGCACACATATGTACACGTGTATATGCACACGTACACGTGTATATGCACACATGTACACGTGTATATGCACACACATATGTACACGTGTATATGCACACATATGTACATGTGTATATGCACACATATGTACACGTGTATATGTACACACATGTACGTGTATATGTACACATATGTACGTGTGTATACGTACATATGTACGTATATACATATGTACGTATATACATACGTATATACATATACATATATACATATATACATATATGTATATATATATGTAGAGAGAGAGAGGGAGTATAATATATATTTATATAATACACACATATATATGTGTGTGTATATAATGTTTAGCTGAGTGTGGTGGCATGTCCCCTGTGGTCCCAGCTACTAGGGAGGCGGAGGTGGAAAGATGGCTTGAGCCATCACACCACTGCACTCCAGCCTGGGTGGCAGGAAGCTGAGGTGGGAGCATCTTCTGAGCCCAGAAGGTTGAGACTCCAATGAGCCATGTTTACACCACTGCATTCCAGCCTGGGTAACAGAGCAAGACACTGTCTTAAAAAGAAAAAAAAAAAAAAGAATTAAATGAAAAGTGAACAATTTGATAAATTTTCATTTTCTTAGATTGTTTAATAACTTGTCATTATTTATTATGTACTATCTTCAGAGTTTTATATTTGCTCAACTGATTTGTTTGTTCTGTGTTCTTTGTAGTTTCCCGTCACCAATTTTCCTCGGAATTGGACAGGTGAGTAAAAAAAAATAGAATTAACCTCTTATTTTGTCATCAGTGTTCATAATGACATTTTAAGTCCTTTTGTTTAAAGCTGTGGTTTGCAAATTTATTCAGCTGGCAGAAGACCAGAGGGTCATGGAACTCCTGGTGAGACAACAGGACATATTGACACTTATTTTATTTCAGTCTACAATTTAGGAACAATTGTATTTATGGGAAAAACAGCTTCTTATTTTAAGTTCCTTAACTGAATTTAATTACTCTAAAGCAGGGGGCTACAAGACTCAAAGCCTCCAAGGCCTGGAGGGTAACACATGAGTTGACTGAGGACTGGGTGGGAGAGAGAATACTTGTCCCACTCAAAGTGTCAGCTTGATACTTAGTTTAAGCCATTGTGCCTGACAGGAAAAGGGTTGAGAGATGGGGTGGGACCCACCATGCTGCCCTTATTATTAGCATCAGAAGCTTTTCAAGAGAAAGAGAGTTTGATTTTTTTTTTTTTTTTGAGACGGAGTTTTGTTCTTGTCGTCCAGACTGGAGTGTGATGGCACGATGTTGACTCACTGCCACCTCTGCCTCCCAGGTTCAAGAAATTCTTCCAGCTCAGCCTCCCAAGTAGCTAGGATTACAGGCACCTGCCACCGTGGCCAGCTATTTTTGTATTTTTAGTAGAGACAGGGTTTCGCCATGTTAGCTAGGCTGGTCTCGAGCCCCTGACCTCAGGCGATCCGCACCCTCCTTGGCCTCCCAAAGTGCTGGGATTACAAGTACAAGGATGAGCTTGGGTAAGCTTTCAAACTACGCCCATTTGGCAGTTTCTGAAATTTCCCATTTATGTTAATTTGTGGCTTGTTTATTCTTGTGGTTGTATACTGGTGATTTCCAGATAAATAAATAGTAACAGACACCAATGTTTTTTGTTTGTTTGTTTTGATTTTGATTTAATTCATAGAGGGAAAAGCTTAACATTATGAAAATAGTACCTGTTAACTAAATTTTTAATTGTGAATCTGGAAAAGCCTGTCGTTTATGTGAGTAAACATTATTCTTTTTTTTTTTTTTTTTTTTTTTTTTTTTTGTGACTGAGTCTCAGTCTGTCGCCCAGGCTGGAATGCAGTGGTGTGATCTTGGCTCACTGCAACCTCTGCCTCCTGGGTTCAAGTGATTCTTCTGCCCCAGCCTCCCGAGTAGCTGGGATTACAGGTGCGCACCACCATGCCCAGCTAATTTTTTGTATCTTTAATAGAGACAGGGTTTCACTATGTTGGCCAGGTTGGTCTCTAGCTCCTGACCTTGTGATCCACCCACCTTGGCCTCCCAAAGTGCTGGGATTACAGGCATGAGCCACCGTGCCTGGCCAAATAAACATCATTCTGATTAAATGTCTTGCTAATAAATACTTCTTTGCAACATCATTTTAGGGAGAAACAATTATAACAAGAATTTTCTTACAGTAAAAAAATTATTTTTATATTTCAATGTAAAAATATTAGAAAAAAGCACGTTTAAAAAAAAAAAAGATCAGGCCGAGCACAGTGGCTCATGCCTATAATCCTAGCACTTTGGGAGGCCGAGGTGGGTGGATCACTTGAAGTCGGTAGTTTGAGACCAGCCGGGACAACATGGTGAAACTCAGTCTCTACTAAAAATACAAAAATTAGCCAGAAATTGCTTGAACATTCACTGGGAGGCAGAGGTTGCAGTGAGCCGAGATTGCACCACTGCTCTCTAGCCTGGGTGACAAGCAAAACTCCGTCTCAAAAAAAAAAAATAATAATCAGTGATAAGGTACCCTATGTAGTCTCTAAGTGAAATAAATTCATTACTCTTTAACCCAGTGGCTTATACTCAAAGGTAAAGCCTTTCTGATTTGCAATTTGTTGAGGGAAGAGGCCAGTTAGACCTAATTTTAAAAGTCTGAATTACATTTAAGTGTTAGTATATTTATTTTATTTTATTTTTATTTTCTTCCTTCCTTCCTTCTTTTCCTTTTTTTTTTTTTAGTGTCTGGCTCTGTTGCCCAGTCTGGAGTACAGTGGTGTGATCTTGGTTCACTGTACCCTTCACCTCCTGGGCTCAAGTGATCCTCCTGCCTCAGCCTTTCAAGTAGCTGGGACTACAGGCATGCATCACCACCACACTGGCTAATTTTTGTATTTTTTGTAGAGATAGGGTTTCGCCATGATGCCCAGGCTGGTCTTGAACTTCTGGGCTCAAGCGATCTGCCTACCTTGGCCTCCAAAGTGTTGGGATTATGGGCGTGAGCCACTGTGCCTGGCCAATGTTATTGTATTTCTTTAAGAATTATAAAGTGAGGCATAAGTACAAAGTACAGTTATAATTCAGGATGGGCTTAATTACATAAATATATTATAAGTTTTAAGTTTGTAAACTCAGAAGCGAGGTATAGGATTATAATCATGTTGAAGGAGTCTTAAATTTTCGCATCCTAAAATGGAGAGAATTAGTAAGTTCTAAAACTTGCATGAAAGATGACGTTAAATTTTTATTTCATAATAATGATATGGAGTATTTCCAGTATACCTAGGGTACTCCAGATTAAGAGGATTTGAAGGAGACATTTTTGCTATACCAGCTAGATTGAAAAGTAAATCTTTAAAGTTTAAAGAACTTTTTTTCCTCTTTGTTGGTCTTCTGTTTTATGGAAATAATGGACTTTTTAAAAAATGTGCTTAGGTGTGGAGTTTCTTTTAAAAGAATGTTCCCGTGCCTTTATGGGGGAGGATGCCATATGTTTAGTATATGGTAACTATGGTCCAGGATCAATGTGTCACCTCACTGGCTGTGATCACTTTTGCACATTTGTCACTGTCAGAGAGACCATTCCCTTTCTCCCTCTGCCACAGTTCATTCCTAGAGCCCCGTGAGATAATGTGTATGTGTGTCTATTGGATATTACACTTTTTTTTTTTTTTTTGAGATAGAGTCTTGCTCTGTCTCCCAAGCTGGAGTGCAGTGGCATGATCATGGCTCACTGGACTCACTGCAGCCTTGACTTTCCAGGCTCAGGTGGTCCTCCTACCTCAGTATCCTGAATAGCTGGGACCACAGATCACCAAGACTGGCTAATTTTTTGTATTTTTTTGTAGAGATGGGTTTTCACCATGTTGCTTAGGCTGGTCTGGAGCTCCTAGGCTCAAGTGATCTTCCCGCCTCAGCTTCCCAAAGTGCTGGGATTACAGGCATGAGCCATGGCACCCAGCCGATATTACCTTTTTTTTTTTTTTTTTTGAGATAGTGGTGTCTCACTCTGGAGGGCAGTGGTGTGATCTTGGCTCACTGCAACCTCGGCCTCTCAGGTTCAAGCGATTCTCCTGCCTCAGCCTCCTGAGGAGCTGGGATTCTGCATTTGCCACCATGCCCAGCTAATTTTTGTTTTTTAGTAAAGACAGGATTTCACCATGTTGGCCTGGCTGGTCTTGAGCTCCTGACCTCAAGTAATCCACCCATCTTGGCCTCCCAAAGTGCTGTGATTATAGCTGTGAGCCACTGTGCCCTGCCCGACGTTACTTTTTTTGCCTAGAGTTCTGATGGAATCTGTACTGTGGCAAGGAAAACAATGTTAATATTCTAAGAAATAGTTATTTTTTTCTGGAACCTAGAAAATGAATTTTTTGCTATATTTCTTTTTGATGAATGTGTTTTCTTCTGATGATGTCATTGTACCTCAAGCAATCTTTGCAGATGTTTTGCTGAAGTTTCTCTCTCCCCTTTTCTTCAGATGGCAGCCACCATAATGATACTATATGTGTCCAAGCTAAACAAAATCATTCACTTCCCTGATTTTGATAAGAAAATTCCTGTAAAGGTAAGTAATGAAAAGTATGTATGACTGTGATAGAAGATGTGAAAATACACATTGATTTTAGAGTACAGGTCAATTTCTATACACACTGTACTTTCTGCCTACACTGGATAGAAACTTCTTTTTTTGTTTGAGATGGACTCTCGCTCTGTCGCCCAGGCTGGAGTGCAATGGTGCGATCTTGGCTCACTGCAATCTCCGCCTCCTGGGTTCAAGTGATTCTCGTGCCTCAGCCTCCCTAGTAGCTGGGATTACAGGCGCCTGCCACCATTCCCGTCTAATTTTTTTTGTTTTGTTTTGTTTTTGTGTTTTTAGTAGAGATGGGGTTTCACCATGTTGGTCAGGCTGGTCTCGAACTCCTGACCTCAAGTGATCCACCCACCTTGGCCTCCCAGAGTGCTCGGATTACAGATGTGAGCCACTGTGCCTGGCCAAGAAATTTTAATAAAGACCATATATCATTTAGTTGTCCATTTATGTAATGCAATAGTAGTAAAAGTATGTGCTTAACAACTGACATCAAATAAATGAATGCTGTGTGTCTTGGGAAGTGAGAGAACTCTAAATTAGGCATTGGCAAACTTTTTTGGTAAAGGGTCAGACCATCTCTCGTAATTATTCACTTCTGCCACTGTACCATGAAAGTAGCCCTTGATGACATTTAAATGGGTTGATGTCCATGTGTTCCAATAAAACTTTATTTACATAAACAAGAGCTGGGCTGGATTTGGGCCCTAGTTTACTGATTTCTGTTTTCAGTTTTCATTTTTATCCTGAACTGACAAAAGCTGTGAGTGGAATCAAGAACGCAATTTGATATACATAGAAATACGCAGTTTTTTCCGTCCTGGAACTAGAAACATAAAATCCGCCATTCCTTCCTGGACTGTGGATGGAACTAACGTTTGTTGAACAGTTGCTGGGTTCCAGACATTAGGGCAGGCATTTAATTCTTAGACCAGTCCCATACAACAGGTGGTATTTATGGATATGACAGCATTTAGGTTTAAATCAGACTGTCAGTTCCCTGAGGGTGAGGACCTCATGTGGCTGGTTTGCTGCTGTTTCTCTAGTGCTTGGAAAAATGGTAGCATCTAGCACTGGATTATTTGTCAGACAGACCAAAGAAGCACATGCTTACAGCCTCAGTAATTAGGGAAGCCCAGTGTGGTGGCTCACGCCTATAATGCCAGTGACTCGGGGAGATCAAGGCAGGAGGATCGCCTGAGGCCAGGAGTTGGAGGTCAGTGTGGGGAACGTAGTAAGACATTGTCTCAAAAAAAAAAAAAAAAAGCCAGGTGGGGTGGCTCATGCCTGTAATCCCAGCACTTTGGGAGGCCAAGGCAGGTGGATCACCAGTTCAAGAGATCGAGACCAGCCTGGCCAACATGATGAAATCCCATCTCTACTGAATATACAAAAAAATTAGCTGGGCATGGTGGTGCACACCTGTAGTCCCAGCTACTCAGGAGGCTGAGGCAGGAGAATTGCTTGAACCCGGGAGGCAGAGGTTGCAGTGAGCCAAGATCACGCCACTGCACTCCAGCCTAGGCCACAGAGTGAGACCCCATCTCCAAGAAAAACAAAAACAAAAACAAAAAAAACAGAGATGTCCAGAAAAAGAGAAAAATAAAAGGTTGAAGTATATGAAAGCTGTCAACCTAATCATCATGAGAAAAACCAGAATATTACTGGGCTTACTTACTCTTACTTTATGGTATAGTATAATTTTAAAACATTTTAAAATGGTAAAATCTAATCTATACATAGAGAAAAAAGCATCCTATTTGAATGTGTAGTTGAATGAATAATTACCCTTGTAAACCATTATTTAGGTCATGAAATGTGATCACAAAGTCTTCCTTACCCACTATCCTAACTTTTCTAACAATAATTTTCTTGCTTTCTTTGTAATTATTCTAAATCTGGATGCATCCCTACTTTTTTTTTTTTTTTGAGACGGAGTTTTGCTCTTGTTGCCCAGGCTGGAGTGCAATTGTGCAATGTCAGCTCACTGCAAACTCTACCTCCTGGGTTCAAGCGATTCTCCTGCCTCAGCCTCCTGAGTGGCTGGGATTACAGGCATGCGCTGCTATGCCTGGCTAATTTTTTATTTTTAGTAGAGACGGGGTTTCTCCATGTTGGTCAGGCTGGTCTCGAACTCCTGACCTCAGGTGATCCGCCTGCCTTGGCCTCCCAAAGTGCTGGAATTGCAGGCTTGAGTCACTACACCCAGCCACATCCCTAAATTCTGTAGTCTCGTTTTACCTGCTTTTAAACTTGAGATAAAGGGAATCTAAATCTATGTTCTTAGGTCTCTTGCTTCTTTCACTTAATATTATGATGGTGAAATTCATCTGTGTTGTGTGTGGCTGTATTCTTTTATTTTCATTCTATGAATATACCACAATTTACTTATCTGTTCTATTGTTCATAGTAATTTGGATGTTTCCAGTTTGGGGGCTAGAAAAATAAAAAGTACCACTCTGAACATGCTTCTAGTTGGACCCTGGCGTACATGTGTTAGCTGGGGCTGCCGTAACAAAATACCCCCAGCCAGGTGGCTTCAACAACAGAAATGGATCTCACAGTTCTGGAGGCTGGAAGTCCAGGACCAAGGTGCTGGCAGGGTTGACTTCTGGTGAGGCTTTGCATCCTGGCTTACAGATGGCCACCTTCTCACTGTGTCCTCAATGGCCTTTCCTCTGTGTGTGCACTCCTCGTATCTCTTCCACTTCCTTTTTTTTTCTGTTTTTGTTTTCATTTTTATTATTATTTTGAGACAGGGTCTAGCTCTGTCACCCAAGCTAGAGTGCAGTGGTACATCCACAGCTCACTGCAGCTTCGAACTCATGGGTCCAAGTGATCCTCCTGCCTCAGCCTCCCAAGTAGCTGGGACTACAAGCATTCGCTACCATGCCTTGCTAATTTAAAAAATTTTTGTAGAGACAGGGTCTCACTATGTTGCCAGGGCTGGTCTTGAACTCCTGGGCTTAAGCTATCTTCCTGTGTTGGCCTCCCAAAGTGTTACAATTACAGGTGTGAGCCACCGTGCCTGGCCTCTTCTCTTCATACAGGGACACCAGTCTTGTTGGGCTAGGGCTGTACCACTATGCCCTCATGTAACCTGAATGACCTTGGTTAAGACCTCATCTCCAAATACAGTCACATTGGGGATTAGGACTTCAACATATGAATGTGGGGAAAAACAAGATTCAGTTCATAACGTGCATATGAGTGAGGAATATGTCTATCAGAGTGGAACTGCTGGCCCCTGGGGCGTGCATATCTTCAGCTTTAATATGTATCGTTGAACTGTTCTTCATGGTGGCTATACCAATTCACCTTCTGACAAACGTGCCTGAAAGTCCCTGTTGCTTCATATTCTTGGTATGTGAGTCATTTTAAATTTGGCTAGTCTGGGCCGGGCGTGGTGGCTCACACCTGTAATCCCAGCACTTTGGGAGGCTGAGGCAGGCAGATCACCTGAGACCAGGAGTTCGAGACCAGCCTGGCCACCATGGCAAAACCCCATCTCTACTAAAAATACAAAAAATTAGCCGGGCATGGTGGCGGGTGCCTGTAATCCCAGCTACTCGGGAGACTGAGGCAGGAGAATTGCTTGAACCTGGGAGGTGGAGGTTTCAGTGAGCTAAGATCACACCATTGCACTGCAGCCTGGGCAATAAGAGCAAAACTCTGTCTCAAAAAAAAAATTAATAAATTTTGCTAATCTGATGGATGTGTCATGACATCTTATGGGCTTTAGTTTGCATTTCCCTGATGACTAGTGAGGAGGAGCGCCTTTTCTTTTCTTTTTTTTTTTTTTTTTTTGAGATGAAGTCTTGCTCTGTTGCCCAAGCTGGAGTGCAGTGGTGCAGTTTTGGCTCACTGCAACCTCTGCCCCCTGGGTTCAAGCGATTCTCCTGCCTCAACCTCCCGAGTAGCTGGGACTATAGATGTGTGCCACCATGCCCAGTTAATTTTTGTATTTTTAGTAGAAATGGGGTTTTGCTGTGTTGGTCAGTCTGGTCTCGAACTCCTGACCTCATGATCCGCCTACCTTGGCCTCCCAGAGTGCTGGGATTACAGGCATGAGCCACCACGCCCCACCAAAATCATTTTTTTAATGCCTGTTTGAAGATCCTCTCTGGTGAAGTATCTGTCACCATTTTTATATGTGAAGGAAAATGCTTATTGGAGTTCTAACCAAATATTTCTTCTTTTTTTTAATGGAAGCTGTTTCCTCTGCCTCTCCTCTACGTTGGAAATCACATAAGTGGATTATCAAGCACAAGTAAATTAAGGTAGAGTACAGGATAATGGCTGGTGGAAAGTTCCTCACCTCTGTGCTGCCAGTGGTACAAAGACCAAGACTGATTTTTGCCATTGATAGTGCTTGTACCATATATAGAAGACAATAATATTTAGTAATTTAAGGAAGTAAGGTGGAGTTTTGAGTTTAATTGGCCAATGATTTTAGGAATGTTAAAAAGCTTATTTTTTTAATTATATTCAAGCCTGATCATAGAATATGAGAGCTGTAGACATTAAGGTAGAGAAGGTCTGATTTATCCAGGTAGGATTCTTGGTATGAATATGATTTTGTGTGACTTTTGGTTTCATCTCAGTTTTATAAGAGCAGGAACATCCCCTCAGCCTTGGTGTAGACCAGGTTTGGTGCAGGGAAAAATAATGACAGACATTTTCAAGTGTGTGCTATAAACTTCTGAAATTTGCATCTGCATTTATTTCAGGGTCTTTTTTTTTTTTTTTTTTGAGACGGAGTCTCACTCTGTCTCCCAGGTTGGAGTGCAGTGGTATTATCTTGACTCACTGCAACCTCCACCTTCTGAGTTCAAGCGATTCTCCTGCCTCAGCCTCCCAAGTAGCTGGGATTATAGGCGCCTGCCACCACGCCTGGCTAAGTTTTGTATTTTTAGTAGAGACGGGGTTTCACCGTGTTGGCCAGGCTGGTCTTGAACTCCTGACCTCAGGTGATCCATCCGCTTCGGCCTCCCAAAGTGCTGGGATTACAGGTGTGAGCCACTGCGCCTGGCCTCTTTCAGGGTTTTTTGATTATGGGGCACATAATACCTTATCCTTCTTGGAATGCTATTAAATGGATCAGTTTCACTGTTAATGATTTTTTTTTTTTTTTTTTGAGACGGAGTCTCGCTCTGTCGCCCAGGCTAGAGTGCGTTGGCACAATCTTGGCTCACTGCAAGCTCCACCTCCCAGGTTCAAGCCATTCTCCAGCCTCAGCCTCCCCAGTAGCTGGGACTACAGGCGCCCGCCACTACGCCCGGCTAATTTTTTGTATTTTTAGTAGAGACAGGGTTTCACCATGTTAGCCAGGATGGTCTCGATCTCCTGACCTCGTGATCCGCCCGCCTCAGCCTCTCAAAGTGCTGGGATTACAGGCGTGAGCTACCATGCCCGGCCACTGTTAATGATTTTAAGGGGTTGATATCTTATCTTTTTTTTGAGATGGAGTCTTGCTCAATCACCCAGGCTGGAGTGTAGTGGTGTGATCTTGGCTCACTGCAACCTCCACCTCTTGGGTTCAAGCGATTCTCCTGCCTCCCAAGTAGCTGGGATTCTGCACCTGCCACTATGCCCAGCTAATTTTTGTATTTTTAGTAAAGACGGGGTTTCACCATGTTGGCCAGGCTAGTCTTGAACTCTTGACCTCAAGTAGTCTGCCTGTCTTGGCCTCCCAAAGTACTTGGATTACAGGCATGAGCCACTACACCCAACCTAAACTTTTTCGATAAGGACAAATTTTCACCACTTCATATAGGAAAAGCAGGATAAAAGCTTCCTTTATTAATGTTCAGACTAATAAATTAGTGTCCTGACACCTTCAATAGTGACCAGGAAGGGTTGTTTTTTATTTGTTTGTTGTTGTTTTTACCTATCATGGATTCATGGTTTTTCATTTACTTGATACAAGTCCTTTATCAAATATGTGTTTTGCAAATATTTTTTTCCTAGTTTGTGGCTTATCTTTTTATTTTCTTAACACTGTCTTTCACAGAGCAGAAGTTTTTAATTTTAATGAAGTTCACAATCATTTTTTTTCTTTCATGGATTATACTTCTGGTTTTGAATTTGAAACTCATCATCAAACCAAGATTACCCAAATGCTATCTTCCAGAATTTTTATAGTTTACATTTTACATTTAGGTCTCTACAAATTTGCCTACTCTAGACATCTCATACAAGTAGAATCGTACAATATTTTTGCCTTTTTTGTCTGGTTTATTCTCTTACATCATATTTTCAAGGTTTATCCATGTTATATTAGGTATCAGAATTTAATTCTTTTTTCAGGCTGATTAATATTCCATTGCAGGTATATATATGTGTGTGTGTGTGTGTGTGTGTGTGTGTGTGTGTGTATATATATATATATAATGTTTTGTTTATCCATTTATAAAAATATTATTTATTTATTTATTTTTTGAGACAGGGTCTTGTTTTATTACCCAGGCTGGAGTGCAGTGGTGCGATCACAGCTCACTGCAGCCTCACCCTGCTGGGCTCAAGCGATTCTCCTGTCTCGGTCTCCTGAGTAGCTGGGGCTACAGGTGTGTGCCACCACGCCTGGCTTATTTTTATATTTTTTGTAGAGACTAGGTCTCACCATGTTGCCCAGGCTGATCTTGAACTCCTGAGCTCAAGCAATCTGCCTGCTCCGGCCTCCCAAAGTGTTGGGATTACAGAAATGAGCCACTGTACCCAGCCTGTAAAAGTTTTAATTTTGATGAATTCCAGTTTTTCTATGTTTTTCTTTTGTTGCTTGTACTTTTGATGTTTTATCTAAGGCTTTGCCTAACCGAAGGGTCATAAAGATTTACTTCTATACTTTCTTCTAAGAATGTTATAGTTTTAGATCCTATGTCCAGGTCTTTAATACATTTCAGTTAATTAAAAATTTTTTTCTTTTAAGTGATGGGGTCTTTCTATGTTGCTGTGTTACCCAGACTCAAATGCAGTAGCTTTCACTGGTGCAATCATGGCTCACTGTGGCCTCAAACTCCTGGGCTCAAATGATTCTCCACCTCAGCCTCTCGAGTACCTGGGACTGCAGGCACATGTGACCGTACCCAGCTTTTGGGTTAATTTTTTATATGTGGTATGAGATAGAAGTTCAAATTCATTTTTTTTGCATGTGGATGTTCAGTTGTCCCAGCACCATTTGTTGAAAAGACTGTTCTTTTTCCATTGTATTGTCTTGGCATCCTGGTAGAAAATCAATTGATCATAATTTTAAGAATGTATTCTATTGATTGTATGTCATCTTTATTTATTTTTTATTTATTTCTTTTTGAGATGGAGTTTCGCTCTTGTTGCCCAGGCTGGAGTGCAATGGCGCGATCTCGGCTCACCGCAACCTCCACCTCCCAGGTTCAAGCAGTTCTCCTACCTCAGCCTCCAGAGTAGCTGGGATTACAGGCATGCACTACCACGCCCAGCTAATTTTGTATTTTTAGTAGAGACGGGGTTTCTGCATGTTGAGGCTGGTCTCGAACTCCTGACCTCAGGTGATCCATCCGCTTTGGCCTCCCAAAGTGCTGGGATTACAAGCATGAGCCACCACGTCCAGCCTATCTATCTTTATTATTATTTTTTTGAGACAGGGTCTTGCTCTGTCACCCAGGCTGGAGTGTGGTGGCACAGTCACCACTCACTGCAGCCTTGACCTCCCAGGCTGAAGCGATCCTCCCACCTCAGCCTCCCAAGTAGCCGGGACCACAGGTGAGCACCAGCACACCTGGCTAATAATTGTTTTAATTTTTTGTAGAGATAGGATTTCACCATGTTGCCCAGGCTGGTCTCGAACTCCTGGGCCCAAGGGATCCGCCTGCCTCAGCCTCCTAAATTGCTGGGATTATTGGAGTGAGCCACCGTGCCCAGCCAGCTAGCTAGCTAGCTAGCTATCTTCTATCTTTAAACCAGTACTAGCTAGTCTTGATTATTGTAACTTTGTATTAAATTTTGAAATTGGAAAGTGTAAGTACACCAACTTTGTTCTTCTTTTTCAAGATAGTTTTGATTTTTTAATTCTCTTGCATTTCCTTGTTAATTTTAAAATTAGCTTGTCAATTTCTGCAAAAAAAAAAAAAAAAAAGAATAAATAAAGCCAGGTAAGATTTGATAGGGATTGTGTTGAATCTGTGACTTAGTTTGTTAGTGTTGCTGTAAAGGACTACCTGAGGCTGGGTAATTTATGAAGAAAAAAGGTTCGTGTGCTTCACAATTCTGCAGGCTGTGCAAGAAGCATGGCGCCAGCATCTGCATCTGGTGAGGGCCTCAGGCCCTCCTGGCAGAAGGGGAAGGGGAGCTAGTGCGTGCAGAGATCCCGTGGCAAGAGAGGGGATGCTATCAGGCTCCTTTAACAATCAACCTTCATGGGAATTAACAGAGTGAGAACTCACTCCCCCTGCCCCAGTTGATTAATCTATCCATGAGGAATCAGCCCCCACAGCTTAAACATTGCCCACCAGGCTCCACCTTCAACATGGGGATCCAATTTTAACATGAGGCATAAAGGGTCAAATATCCAAACTGTAGCAATCTGTGTATCTATTTGAAGAGTATTTTTAATAACGTAAGGTTTTAATAACATAAGGTCTTTTGATCCATGAACATGGAGTGTCTTTCCGTTTATTTAGGTCTTCATTACTTTCTTTTTTTAATTTAAAAATTTTCTTAGAAGGCCAGGCACAGTGGCTCAACGCCTGTAATCCCAGCACTTTGGAGGCCGAGGCAGGTGGATCACCTGAGGTCAGGAGTTCGAGACCAGCCTGACCAACATGGTGAAACCCCGTGTCTACTAAAAATACAAAAATTAGCTGGGTGTCGTGGTGGATACCTGTAATTCCAGCTACTTGGGAGGCTGAGGCAGGAGAATTGCTTGAACCCAAGAGGTGGAAGTTGCAGTGAGCCAAGATCGCGCCATTGCACTCCAGCCTGGGTGACGAGCAAAACTCCGTCTCAAAAAAAAAAAATTTTTTTTTTTTCTTAGAGACAATATCTCACTCTGTTGCCCAGACTGGAGTACAAGTGGCATGATCATAGCTTACTGCAGTAGCCTCGACCTCCTGTGCTCAAGCCATCCTCTTGTCTCAGCCTCCCAAGTGGCTGAGACTGCAGACATTCACTACTGTGAATTTAAAAAACATATTTTTTTTTAGCTTGGCGTGGTGGCTTACGTCTGTAGTCCCAGCACTTTGGGATGCCAAAGCAGGTGGATCACTTGAGGTCAGGAGTTTGAGACCCAGCCTGGTCAACATGGTGAAACCCCACCTATACTAAAAATACAAAAATTAGCCAGGCATGGTAGTGCACGCCTATAATCCCAGCTACTTAGGTGGCTGAGGCACAAGAATCGCTTGAGCCAGGAGGCGGAGGTTGCAGTGAGCCAAGATGATGCCACTGCACTCCAGCCTGGACAACAGAGCAAGACCCTGTCTCAAAGTAAAGACGGGGTCTTGCTCTGTTGCCCAGGCTGCTCTCAACCTCTTGGCCTCAAGCAATTCTTCTGCTTCAGCCTCCCAAAGTGCTGGGATTATAGGCATGAACCACTGCACCTGGTTTTTTAAATTTTTTTAAACAATGTTTTGTAGTTTTCTGCACACAAGTCTTACACTTCTTTTGTTAAAATTGTGTCTAAGAATTTTATTCTTTTTGATGCTATTTTAGATGAAATTGCTTTGGTAACTTAATTTTTTTTTTTTTTTTTTGAGATGGAGTCTCGCTTTGTTGCCCAGGCTGGAGTGTAGTGGTGCGATCTTGGCTTACTGCAATCTCTGCTTCCTAGGTTCAAGCAATTCTCCTGCCTTAGCCTCCCGAGTAACTGGGATTATAGTCATGCACCACTACGTCCAGCTAATTTTTTGTATTTTTAGTATAGGTGGGGTTTCACCATGTTGGCCAGGCTGGTCTTGAACTCCTGACCTCAATTCATCCACCCACCTTGGCCTCCCAAAATGTTGGGATTACAGGCGTGAGCCACTGTGCCCAGCCTAATTTCATTTTTGGATTGCTCATTGCTAGCGTATATTGAGAGTTGACTTTTGTATATTCGTTTTGTTTCCTGCATATTTGCTTGATTCACTTATTGTGGTTCTAATAATTTTTAAGTGGATCCCTTAGGATTTTCTGTATAGAAGATGTTCTCTGCAAATAGAGATAGCGTTAGTTCTTCCTTTCCAAATGAGATGTTTGTTTTTAATAACTGCACTGTCTAGAACCTCAAATACAGTGTTGAATAGATACAATAGTGAGAGTGAACCTCCTGGTCTTGTTCCTAATCATAGGGGGAAAACATTCACCTTTTAACCATCAAGTATACCTTATTTGCTTTTAAAAGGCATAATCTAGAATACTTTTCGAATGCAATTGAAAATATAAAACGTTTTGTTGTTGTTGCAGCTTTGAAAAATGTAGGTCCAGCCAGTCTCGTAAGACATCTTTAGGTGTGAATATAAAGTTCCTGAACATTCTTTCTGCAGCTGCTCTCTGGATGCAGTGTGGTTGATGATGTGAAGCCTGTGCTGGGGTATGGTTGGCTGAGCTGCCACTCTCCTCCTGTGCTGCTGTTCCAGCTCTGACTTTGTTTCCCTAGCTCATCGGCCGCTCAGGGTCGCATCTAGAAGCAGGTGGAGATGGGCTGGCATGGCATTTGGCAGCCCTGGCAGTCTGTTGACTATGCACTGAGCTGCATCCTGGAATCTCTGGGTATTAGGAGTGGGTAGAAGGTTCTTAACTATATATTTTAAGGCAGTTTAGCCTTACTACATAACATTTGGGGAAGAAAACCACCCATAATCGACCTTTTAACACACAATTTTAAATACTCATTTTCAGCCCCGTGCGGTGGCTCATGCCTATAATCCCAGCACTTTGGGAGGCTGAGGCAGGTGGATCGCCTGAGATCAGGAGTTCGGGACCAGCCTGGCCAACATGGCAAAACTTCATTTCTACTAAAAATACAAAAATTAGCTGGGCGTGGTGGTGTAATCCCAGCTACCCGAGAGGCTGAGGCAGGAGAACCGCTTGAACCCGGGAGGTGGGGATTGCAGTGAGCTGAGATCGCGCCACTGCACTCCAGCCTGGGTGACAGAGTGAGACTCTATCTCAAAATAAATAAATAAATAAATAAATAAATAAATAAATAAATAATCCTTTGCAGCCCTTTTCTATATACAGAATGTATCTTGTTACAGTTGTAGATCCTACATGGTTTTGTATCCATTTGTTTTATTTAATATTCATTTTCTAATAGTATTTGTATTACAGAGTTATAGTATCATGTTACCTCAACTGAATGTATCATAATTTATTTAACTATTGTGATGTCTGACATTTAGGTTGTTTCTGATGTTTTTCCCACAGACACTACAGTGAACACATTTACGTGTGTGGTTTTTTTTTCTGTCTTTCGATTATTACCTTAAAATGTAAGTTTCCCAAGAAGAAGTAATTAGGTCCAAGGTCAGAACCTTTTTTTATTTTTTTGAGACAGAGGTTGCAGTGGTGCGATCCTGGCTCACTGCAACCTCCGCCTCACGGGTTCAAGCAATTCTCCTGCCTCAGCCTCCCGAGTAGCTGGGACTGCAGGTGCACATCACCATGCCTGGCTAATTTTTGTATTTTTAGTAGAAACAGGGTTTCACCATGTTGGCCAGTGTGGTGTCAAACTCCTGACCTCAAGTGATCCGCCCGCCTCGGCCTCCCAAACTGCTGGGATTACAGGCGACAGCCACCGTGCCCAGTCGGTCAGGACTATTTAATGATGACGCATAGGTCTGACTTGATTTGTCAAAGGATGTATTGGTTCACATCATGAAGTAGTTTCAGCACAACCTTTAGAATGGATGGACAGAACGGTGTCTTAAATTGCCAAGTGAAGCCTGGGTGCAGTGGCTCACGCCTGTAATCCCAACACTTCCGGAGGCTGTGGCGGGCAGATTACCTTAGGTCAGCAGTTTGAGACCAACCTGGCCAACATGGCGAAACTCTGTCTCTTCTGAAAATACAAAAATTAGCCGGGTGTTGTGGCGCATGCCTGTAATCCCAGCTACTTGGGAGGCTGAGGCAGGAGAATCGCTTGAACCCGGGAGGCAGAGGTTACAGTGAGCCGAGATTGCACCACTGCACTATAGCCTGGGCAACACAGCGAGACTCTGTCTCCAAAAAAATAAATAAATAAATAAAAAATAAGTAAATAAATTGCTAAGTGAAAGTGGTATGATATTATTTAATCTCCATTTATTTTTATTATTTAATGTGATTTGTTAATGGTAAATGTGAAAATTGATTTGGAAAATTAGTAAGCTTAATTAAAAATGTAAAACATGTAAAAATAAAACCAATCAACCAACCCTTGGTGTCTGACATGCTTCACTCTTTTCCTGGCAGCCTACCGATGTTCACCGTGCTCAGGAAATTCACCATTCCACTTACCTTACTTCTGGAAACCATCATACTTGGGTGATTTTGTTTTTCCTCCATTCTTCCAGTGTGTCTCCCACCCACTGCATTTCTTTTACCCAGCAAATTCTAGTAGCCATTGCTAGTTGCAATAATTTAAGGACAAATGGTTTATTCATTTAAAAGTAGTTTTGTGCTTCTGTGATTCCCTAAGAACTTAATGAGGGATTTTTAAAAAGTCGTAATTTTACCATAGACAAATAATGCATGTTTGTGGTAGAAAATCGTAAGAAAGTAAAAGAAACATTCCAAAAAGGATGTAAACCTGTTTCCTGAGCCAGATGGAATATATACCAATTTTGGAATACAGAAGAGAAACTGTCTACGTATACATATAGGATAGTTGTGCAGGGTATGAGGGATATCAATTCTGACACAGTGATTATAATATATCAGAAGAAATTAATTTTTATATTGTTGGTATAAAATTTTTCATAAGGCTGTTTAGTCTGATATCCAAAAAGTTGATTCTTGATTTTGCCGGGGGGATTATTTAGAAATGAATTTTGGTTGGTGGTTCAGTGTTTTAAGCGCTTGTATTGAATTTTATCATAATCTTTGAATACTCACTATCAGTCCATGCAAACTAGATCCACCAGCAGGAGTGCTTCTGTATTTTGTCCCAGTATCTCTCTAGTGAGAACAGAGAAATCAGTTTGTAATTAGATTAAGAAAACTGCTTAAGAAATAATGTAAATTTAGTCTGACTTAGAAACACTTTTAGTGCTTTCTCTATATCAAGCATTGTCTGCTAGATTTTAGCTATAAAACTGCTGATGTCTATTTTCAATTTGTTTAAAAAATATAATCATATTTCAATGTTTCCTCTCCACTCCCTTTCCTTTCTTATTTGTGTATTTATTACAGGAAGCAGTATTCACTCAACATCATCCTCAGTGTCTTTGCCATTATTCTCGGGGCTTTCATAGCAGCTGGGTAAGACTTTGGACTGTTTCTACTCAATAACTTCTTTGTGTCTTTGACAATAGGCCCAGCCCCATCCTCAGTTTTTCATTTTCCATCTGGCTGCTGTTGAATTGAGCAGCCAAGAGACAAATCTGTTGAAGTTAGTGGAATCCCCATGTGTTCCTGTGAAAGTCAAAGTGGGTCCCACATTGGCCAGAAAATATCTGAGAATATATGAAGAGAGCATTGCAAGATATTAATATAGCTTTTCTTCACAAAAAGCAGTGAACTGTTTACATTTCTTACTGAATGTTTGTCTTCATTATAACAACTTTAGTTGAGAAGTTCTTAGGCATTTGATTAATAGTAACAGAATTACAAAGCCTTTGTGTGCTGATTTATTTTATTATTCCATGATACCTTAGCAGTTGCTATTTCCGATGGTAGAATGCTAAATATATTTGTATGTTTGGGATATGAGCCAACACTGGTGCACGACTACTACTTTAATAATTATTTTGCAAAAGGAATAACGAGGACTCCAAGTCTTCGTGGGCAGGCAGGTGCTCAGATTTCTGCTATAGCATGGTGGATAGTGCATGTGAATAGTTACATTCCCTGGGTTCAAAACTTAGCTCCAGGCTGGGTGTGGTGGCTCACCCCTATAATCCCAGCACTGTAGGAGGCCTAGGTGGGAAGATCACTTGAGCCCATGAGTTTGAGATAAGCCTGGGAAACATAGTGAGAACCTATTTCTACAAAAAAAAAAAAAAAAAAAGAAAGAAAATTAGCCTGGCGTGGTGGTGTGTGCCTGGAGTCTCAGCTACTCAGGAGGCTGGGGAAAGAGGATCTCTTGGGCCCAGGAGTTAGAGGTTGCAGTGAGCAATGATTGCACCACTGCACTCCAGCCTGGGCAACAGAGTAAGATCCTGTCTCTAAGAAAAACAAATCATGCTTATTGTTATTATAAATGTATTTAGTCCATTGTGTAGACTAAGGTTTATTACTTACGTGTCATCTGTACCTTTCTCTCCCCTGGTCGTAGCCACGGGCTGAGTTTTACTCCTTGAAAGCTGGCTCTGTGGTCTCAGTGTTCCAATTCATACCACGGGTATAGTGCCAGCACCCATTAGACAGCAGTTCTCAGAGCCTGGTCTAGTCATGACAGGCTTTTTTTGGAATGAAATTTTATGAGTAAAGTAGTTTAAAAATGGAGGAGTTCTGTGGAAGATGCTCCAGGGGCTAAGGGAGACAGCTTCCCCTTCTACTCTCTGAAGGTTCATTAAAAAAGGAACTGACAGGCTGGGCGTGGTGGCTTACGCCTGTAATCCCAGCGATTGGGAGGCCCAGGCGGGTGTATCACCTGAAGTCAGGAGTTAAAGACCAGCCTGGCCAACATGGCAAAACCCCATCTCTACTAAAAATACAAAAATTAGCCAGGTGTGGTGGCAGGTGCCTGTAATCACAGCTACTCAGGAGGCTGAGGTAGGAGAATCGCTTGAACCTGGGAAGTGGAGGTTGCTGTGAGCTGAGATTGTGCCATTGCACTCCAGCCTGGACGACAGAGTGAGACTCCATCTCAAAAAAAAAAAAAAAAGGAACTGACAAAAGAGCAGATTGAGAGGAGAGAAAGACACACAGATTTACCTTCCCATGCCTGGGGTAGAGATCACAGGAGAGCGGCCACCCAGTGACCCAGTGGGGTGCAGGTGCTTCTATATCCTTCACGGGAGGGCAGGGAATGGAGACGATGCTTTTGGAAAGTCAGAAATGATGCCTGGAGAGAATGAATGGACCTGGGAGACAGAAATTGTAAAGGGTTGATTCTCTTTGGAATTTGCACCTGAGAGGCAGACATTATATTTTTAAAGTCTGCCCAGATGTGGCTGCATTCCTCGTCTTCTTCTCTGCAGTAGATTTCAGAGAGGGGGATGGAAAGCAAGTGTGTTCTTGTGGGTGGGCGCAGTCTTTTAAGATTGAAAAGGGAGTATCCAAGAAAACCCTCTTCAGCATCTGCTGCCCTTCAAGGGCTTTCCATGTAAAATAATCTGTATGCCAGGGTACCATATTTTTGGGGTGAAATTCCCTGGGCTTCTCCCACGGCACTCTGAGGTCTCCCCAGCACAGCCCCTCTCTTCTAGCTTCCTTAGGGCTCATTTTCAAAACCACTGACTTACAGCCAGTTAAAGACTTTTGCAAAAAATGGTTTATAAAACTGTAGTAAGTCTTTGGTGAGGAATGGCCCTTCAGTTACCATGTGTATGCAGGCGTGTTTCCAGAACCAGTGATCAGAAATCCAGCCCGTGCTTCACATATGTAAGGACAGTCTACAAACAATCTGAAAGGGTAAATCGGGGTTCCAAAAGCATCTAACTTTCAACCAAGAGCCAGCCTGGAGTAGCCATGCTCAGCCTGGCTCTTCCTCTGGCACTGACAGAATGGATCCCCACCTGGCCGCTGGCATTCATAGTGCTTAGCCACAGTGCTTAGCTACAGATCAGCAGTGAGTGCTTAGCTACAGACCAGCAGTGACCCTATCCTGCTCTCCTCTTACATTAGCGCATCCAGATGCAAGCAGTGGCAGATCAGACTGTTGGATGAGCAGGTGATGCTGCTGTAACAAACAACCTCCACACGGCAGTAGCTTCACTCACCAGATGCACCCGATCCACGCCATACATGCCGCCCAACACTAGGCAGTGCTAGTGCAAGGGCTCTGCTCCATGTGGTCACTCAGAGATCCAGGCTGATGAAATCCCTGCCTCAGAGGGTACTTCCTTTGCCAAACAAGCAGGAAAAGGGAATGTGGGGAATTATGCACTGGCTCTTAAAGGTTCTCTTACATTTTATTCAAAAACAAGTCACATGGCCAGAAAAAGTTAAAATACAACATCTAGGCTGGGTGTGGTAGCTCATGCCTATAATCCTGTTACAGGAAAGGGTCCTGATCCAGACCCCAAGAGAGGGTTCTTGGATCTTGTGCAAGAAAGAATTCAGGGCGAGTCCACAGTGCAGCCTGAAAGCAAGTTTATTAAGAAAGTAAAGGAATAAAAGAATGGCCACTCCATAGAAAGAGCAGCTGGTTGCCCATTTTTAATGGTTATTTCTTGATGATTTGCTAAACACGGGGTGGATTATTCATTCCTCCCCTGTTAGACCATATAGGGTAACTTCCTGACATTGCCCTGGCATTTGGAAACTGTCACGGCGCTGGCGGGAGTGTAGCAGTGAGGATGACCACAGGTCACTTTTGTGGCCATTTTAGTTTCAGTGGGTTTTGGCCTATCAGCAAGGTCTTTATGACTTGTATTTTGTACCAGCCTCCTATGTCATCCTGTGACTTAGAATGCCTTAACCGCCTGGGAATGCAGCCCAGTAGGTTTCAGCTTCATTTTACCCAGCTCCTATTTAAGATGGAGTTGCTCTGGTTCACATGCCTCTGACAATCCCAGCACTTTGGGAGGCCCAGGTGACGGGATTGCTTGAGCCCAGGAGTTCAAGACCAGCCCTGGCAACATAATGAAACCCTGTCTCTACAAAAATAAAAGTAAAAAAATTAGCTGGGCATGGTGGCACATGCCTGTAGTCCCAGCTACTCAGGAGACTGAGATGGGAGGATCGCTTGAACAACTGCAAGGGTTACATGAATCTGCTCTAATTGATTAAACAAGTAAATTCTGCAGAAATGTCAGTGCTGTCACCACTGGCCTAAACAAACAGTGGGTAAGCCGCCTGACAGTGGCCCAGGCTTCCGGGAGTGGGAACAGCACTTCTGGGAACTCTTGGTCCCCTGAGTAGGAGTTCCCCTGCAGCTCTCCCAGGAGGTGGGCAGCATCTCCCCTCATCCCCTTTCCATTTACTCGGCTCTGCTGTTTCAGGGGGCGGCAGACTCTGCTCTTCTTCACGCTGAATCACATGTGGGTAGGTAAGAAATTTGGAAGACCCTTATTTTGAAGAAAATCCTTTTGAGACAGAGTTTCGCTCTTGTTGCTCAGGCTGGAGGCACGATCTTGGCTTACCGCAACCTCTGCCTCCCTGGTTCAAGTGATTCTCCTGCCTCAGCCTCCCGAGTAGCTGGGATTACAGGCATGTGCCACCATGCCCAGCTAATTTTGTATTTTTAGTAGAGACAGGATTTCTCCATGTTGGTCAGGCAGGTCTCCAACTCCCGACCTCAGGTGATCCACTCACCTTGGCCTCCCAAAGTGCTGGGATTACAGGCAGGAGCCACCACGCCCGGCCAAAAATCCTTTTTTTTTTTTAAAAATTGTGACTGAGAGAGAATTCTGACTTATGATGACTAAAATTAATTTCCCTTCTCACAAATATATTTGTAGATAATAATGTGTGGAGGCGTCAAGTAAAAATCTAATTTAATTTGCATTCAGATTTTGGTAGAATTTTTGCTCTCTGTTTCATTCTGTTTGGTTAGAAATAATCTTATTTTGACATTGAAGAAGATTCAGGGTATGCCACTGCAAACTGTGCCACTGTGAGATCAGGATTATTTTGAGCCAAGGACGATTGAGAATCAACAGATCAGGAAGTTTGCTGCCTTCTCCTTTCTGCCTAAAAAACAGGGAATCAATTTCCCATTGTGAAGAGGACCACTTCTCCCATCCCAGGAAGAGGAGAGCAATTCCTATCACTGGACGGAGGGTCGGCCCTGAGATGCGTCTGCATAAACAAACCCTAAAATAACCCTTCTCGTTCATCATTTCCACCATAGATTTCCTAATTACTTTCTAACAATTACACAATTTATTTGTTCCTTGAAGCCCAAATCCTCTTTCCTTTTTAAAACGTAAGTCCCCAAGTCTAACTGTTTCTTTGAGTTTCACTTCTTTTCTGTGAACTTTAGGGAACATATTAATAAGATTTGTATTCTCTTTCTCCTGTTAATCTGTCTTTTATCAGTTAAATTAGCAGGCCCCCAGACACTGAATCTAAGAGGGTACAGGAAAAGGTTTTCCTCCCTGGCAATGTGTATTTCTGAATTATGACATGGCCTAGCACTGTCTGCAACGATCAAGTGCAGGTGGGTGGGCCACATCATGGCTCAGCTATTGCTCTTCCTCTTGTTCCTGTCATAGATCCCCAAACGTTTTTATGCTGGTGCTATTTATAATGGAAATGGAAGAGAAGCTGTTTCAAAAGAATGGAAAGAAAGGAGCCATAGAGGGGTCACATAGAAGGATGGATACCTGCCTTGCCATTTTGATGGACAGGTTGTGGTTTGGGCACCAGATGGAGGTGTGGCTGCCTCATGCGACCCCTCTTACCCAGTCTCTGCCCAGCTGCCCCTCACTGGCTGCACCCTGGAGGTGGCCCTGTTCACTACAATAAGCAGAGTCCCTGGGTGGATCGGGGCGAATCACTCCCCTTAGGAAAGTCAGGGCTCACCAGTTATTATGTGGATTCATCAGCTAGCGAAAGAAAGGAGTTGCACTTGAAGGAAGATGCTTAATGTCGCTCTGGTTTTAAGCCATTCACGATTGAGTTGAAGCCATCTGATGGGCTGGTTTGGTTTTTGTCTGGAGGCAAAGCAGAGGAACTAACCATTCACTACCACAAAGCGGGGAAAGTGTGCCACAGAAAAGTGGGTTTGATTAGGGAAAGGTAGATCAGGCGGGCTTGGAGGCCAAGTTGTGAGTTTTTGAGTTTTTGAGTAATCATTTTCCCTTTGTGGTCTCCCTCCCAGGTCCGACCTTGCTTTTAACTTAGAAGGCTATATTTTTGTATTCCTGAATGATATCTTCACAGCAGCAAATGGAGTTTATACCAAACAGAAAATGGACCCAAAGGTACCAGACCTTGCCTATGGCTTTTTGGCTTTGTCATCTGGCCCCTAGAATTATATGAAAAACAAAAATGAATGTGTACAGTTGGCATGTAATTTAATTTGTATAATATGACCTGTAAATTACTTATTTTCAATTATCTTGTCTGTATAAGTTATTATTTGCAAAATTTTGGGTGAAAATGAGATATGATGGGAAAAGCCACTAGTTTAGATGCACACACAGAACATATAAAAAGGGATTATTCTGAAAGGCAAATTAATTTTTTTACCAGCATCATCAATGACCAAGACAAGGTCAGGGGTCACGATATTTGTTCAGAGAGCGCTAGTTTGGAGTCTGGAGATGTGGGCTACAGACACAAGTTTTTCTACTTACTGACTGTTGTGACTTTGAACCTTAACTTCTCCAAACTTCAATTTCCTTATCTGTGGAATGAAATGACTGCAATGGATAATTTGTAAGGTCTTGTCCAGCAATAGCTGCTGCTTCTGATGATGAGGGGCTGGGGCAGAGGAGCTTTGCTTTTGTGTGGCTGCCTGTCACGTGGAGGCCCCATCCCTCCCCCACCCCCAGCTGTTACAGGAAGCCCTGAGGATGAGTCAGGCATATGTTTCTTTGTTCCAAGCTCTTTGTGCTGGATGAGGGAGTTCACTCTGACCAACAGGCTTATTTCCATGAGCTATTTTTTTTTTATCTGCACTGTTTTTTTTTTTTTTTTTTTTTTTTCGCCCCTGCATGGCCTTTTTTTTTTTTTTTTTTTTTTTTAACAGTAGCAGTTTTACAAAAACAGGTTTGTTGTCTTTTGAGAATCACAATATGTCATCCTTTTTTGAAAATGGTGAAGTGGTGTGGCCACTTTAATGAAAGTAAATATATAATGCTGCTGTCCTTTAATGGAAAGAGCAGATGTTTTAAAAGAGTTTTGTTTATATTAACATTTTTAATGTTCTTTATTTTGTTCCAGATTTCCCATTTTGAATAACATGCTTTAAAAAAAACCCCACATAATTAGAATGCTGGAGATGAATGGAACCCTAGAGGCTTCCCACTGCCATGCGTTTTCTCTGTAGTTTTGGTGTAAAACAAATGTTTATTCCAAAATCTCAGTATCCTCAAACCAAAGCATTTTATGTCAGAAATCTGCTGAAAATATCCCAAAAGGGTTGCTCAGAATGCACATTCTAACTTCGCATGAATATGCAGTTGTATAAATGGCTCCAGGAAATCTGTGCCTCACGTTTCTGAAACTGAGTGGTTTTTACGTTTTTGTTTTTGCAGGAGCTAGGGAAATACGGAGTGCTTTTCTACAATGCCTGCTTCATGATTATCCCAACTCTTATTATTAGTGTCTCCACTGGAGACCTGCGACAGGTGAGCTGATGACTATCATTACAGTTTTCCTTAGCTGGCTTTAAAAAATTTAATATTTAACATTTGTTATGCACTGAAACAAAAAGTGTAAAGTTAGCTAGGACTACCAGGAGGGTACATGATAACAAGATGTTTGATATCCCTAGTAACACCTTTTGGCACTACCCTTGCATTGGCATTTATCCTTAGCCACATATCAAGGAGAGCCAAGAACTCTGGACTTGGTGCTTTTTGGAAAACAACAATACAAATCTGAGTTTGAGTTCCTTATCCCCCTTTGATAATGTGGGGACCTTGGGAGAGCTACTTACCCTAGAAGGGGATTTTGATCAATTTAAAACATAGGTGTATTTATTTATTTGTTACTTTCTATTACGGACATTTTGAAACATGCACAAAATAGAATAATTCAGTGAGTTGTCAGGGACCCACCACCTAGCTTCAACACTTTGGCATTTTGCCATCTTATTTTATCTTTCCTCATCCACCCCCAGTTTTTTGTTCCTCTGGAGTATTTTAAAACCTATCCCAGCCATCACGCCATTTTACCTCTAAATATTCCAGGATCCACATTTGAATTTTGGGAAGGTGTTGTTCTTTCAGCATTTGCCCTGAAACTCTATCTGCTGCTGGTGAGAGGCAAATAAAATGGTGAATTAGTGGTCAGATCTGAGGCCCAGTGGAGCGGTGGAGGCCAAGTCTCTCAGGAAGTGTGGACATTCTCCATGGTGAGAGCTCCAGTGGCCACCCTGAAGGGTGCAAGCCCAGACTTCTTCAGGAAGTCGCGGGCCACACAGCCTCTGAGAACTTTGCTGATGTGTAAGTGACTGTGAGAAACGAGATGCGATGGGCAAAACCCTCCTCAGCGGGACCTCCACCCACAGACTCGACTCCGGACACAGCCCTGACCAGCCAGGCGATAACCCCGTCATTGCTGGCCTGGGGCTGGGGCAGCACCCATTTACCCATGGACAGGACAGTGTTTCCATATTTAGCAATCAGCATGGGTGTATGTTGCCCACCAGTTGAAAGTCAATCCCATTTGCAGCTCTTTTAGGGTCTGAGTGACTCTTAAAGGGTGCAGGCTGCTGTGGACTCCTGGGCGGCTCCTTGTTCTTTCTCCAGCTGGACTTTCTCACTTGTCCAATTCTCTTCCCAGAAGGAGGGATCAGCAGAAGGGCTTAGCAACCTCGTCCCCGGGCACAAACAGTCATTTCCACGGGTTTATATGGAAAACTACCATGTGGCACCAATCTCGATAAAGAGCTCACTGTTTCGGGTTATTTAGAACGTTGTGAACCTGAGCCTCCCTGTTAATTCCATGTTGGAAGATAAAGCGGGCACCTGCACCTCTCTAGTAAGAATGAGCAGGGCATGATATCTGAAAACACAGTATTTGTTTTTCAGCTACCATCAATCAATTTTAAACTGAGTCAGTGCCCCAACATTACACAAAACAAAATTATGAACTCTTGGCCAGGCGCAGTGGCTCACGCCAGTAATCCCAGCACTTTGGGAGGCTGAGGCAGGCAGATCACCTGAGGTCAGGAGTTTGAGACCAGCCTGGCCAACATGATGAAACCCCGTTTGTAGAGAGTATTCTTAGTAGTAAAAACACAAAAATTAGCCAGGCATGGTGGCAGGTGCCTGTAATCCCTGCTTCTCAGGAGGCTGAGGCAGGAGAATCACTTGAACCCAGGAGGCAGAGGTTGCAGTGAGCCGAGATCGCGCTATTGCACTCCAGCCTGGGTGACAGAGCGAGACTCCGTCTCAAAAAAAAGAAAAAAAGAAAAATTATGAACTCTTAATGAAGTGGTCCTAGAGGCTTGTCTCCTTTCATTATTATAGAAACGAGGGTTGTTTTTTTTTTTAAATCAGCGGAGTTTATCTGTTCTGAAATTCTGGTATTTTAGATATATATATATTTTTTCCAGAAATATAAATCTAAAACTCCTAAAAATTGTTAAAACATCTCATTGGGGCTAAAAGCATATTTCCCCATGGCAACAACACTATGAAAGGCATAGTAACCAGAAACTGAATTTTAGGTACTTTATGAGTAAAATAGATTAGGTGTATTATGTTAATAATGTATAACATTGTTTCAGAAGAAATATGTGTTCTTATATCAAAGTCATTGACTTGTAAACTTGTAGCATGGTGTTTTCAGAAGTTGCCCTCTGCCTGTAATGATTATCATGCGGAATCTTCTGCTTTCTCATGTAATAATAATAATAGCTAATACTTGCTGAGGGCTTATTATGTCAGACATTTTTCAAAGCATTGTTCATGAACTATCTCACTGCATTTCCACAACAGAAGAGAAGGTCCTGTTACTATTCCCTATCGTATAGGCAAAGCATCTAGGGCATCGCGCTTAAATACCTTCCCAAGGATAGCAGGTAGTCAGTCCAGGCACTCTGACTCTAGAAACACATCCTCCATTGTCATCTCATTTACTTTATTTGTATATGAAAAGTGTTTGTTTTCTCCTTCATGTGTGAAAACATATCCCTCCCTTATAGAAAGTACAAGAGACCTAACATATACTTTATTTTTATTTATTTTATTTTATATTTTTGAGACAGCGTCTCACTCTGTCACCCAGGCTGGAGTGCAGTGGCGTGATCTTGGCTCACTGAAATTTCTGTCTTCCACATTCAAGCAATTCTCCTGCCTCAGCCTCCTGAGTAGCTGGGATTACAGGAGCACACCACCACACCCAGCTAATTTTTGTATTTTTAGTAGAGACAGGGTTTCACCATGTTGGCCGTACTGGTCTCAAACTCCTGACCTCAAGTGATCCACCTGCCTCAGCCTCCCAAAGTGCTGGGATTACAGGGGTGAGCCACTGCGCCCAGCTAACATATACTTTATTAAATCCTAATGCTCTAGGAGAACATCCTCCTCCTGTTCTGGCTTGTGGTACTGGAATATCCCAATATTTACCCTGTTTAGCCTCTTCTATTTGACCAGACTTCAAAGATTTCAAACAGAAGTTCCTTTAGAAAGTCTGTAAGTACCTTCGAGCCGCCAGAGTGACTGCTAATCATTGAAATTCCAGATGGACCAAAGTGCTAACTATATAGATTTGTTTTTCAAAACCTATAAGAAAAATTATAATTAGAAGATATAGAGTATAGTTATAACCATAATAAAAGGCCTTCTATAAAATGACAAAGTACGATTCAAGTCATGGAGTTAAAAATTTGACTAGTGTTTTTTTTTTTTTTTTTTTTTTGAGATGGAATCTCCCTCTGTTGCCCAGGCTAGAGTGCAGTGGCATGATACCGGCTCACTGCAGCCTCCACCTCCCAGGTTCAAGTGATTCTCCTGCCTCAGCCTCCCGAGTAGCTGGGATTACAGGTGCGTGCCACCATGCCCAGTTAATTTTTGTATTTTTAGTAGAGATGGGGTTTCACCATGTTGGCCAGGCCCGTCTTGAACTCCTGACCTCAGGTAATCCACCTGCCTTGGCCTCCCAAAGTGCCAGGATTACAGGTGTGAGCCACTGCACCCGGCCCCAAAAGTTTGACTTTTTTTTTTTTTTTTTTTTTTGAGATGGAGTCTTGCTCTGTCACTCAGGCTGGAGTGCAATGGCACGATCTCGGCTCACTGCAACCTCCGCCTTCTGGGTTCAAGCGATTCTCCTGCCTCAGCCTCCTGAGAACTGGGACTACAGGGGCCCACCACCATGATGCCCGGCTAATTTTTGTATTTTTAGTAAAGATAGGGTTTCACCATGTTGGCCAGGCTGGTCTTGAACTCCTGACCTCGTGATCCGCCCTCCTTGGCCTTCCAAAATGCTAGAATTACAGACGTGAGCCACTGCGCCCGGCCAAGTTTGACTAGTTTTTAAAAGTATTGTATGACAAGAGATGCCAAAATATATGAGACACTCACTGTAATCTGCAAGAAAAAAGCCATCAACCCCATAGAAAAACAAAAAACAAAAAACAACAGTGAGATTTCCCCTACTAACATTGCTCTGTATTCACTGAATCAGGGCAGATTTCTTCCCATTGGTCCCTTTTGACTGTGGCGGAATTCATTTTAGATTGTAAACCAAATAGGAGAAAGAAATGAATTTATGTAATTAGGTGTGTTAGCCTGTAATATAAAATTGCTTTTTGTTTACCAAGTTTGGTTTGAGTGTTCTGAAAGCTGATTAATGAATTAGAGCAAAACGTTAACTTCTCTTGTTAATGGAAAGAAACTTGATGAGTCATTTTCCCTGGTTAACTGGGACTAGGAGCAATGGAGAGGATCAGAGATTGTGGTAAACGTGTGTGTGTGTGTGTGTGTGTGTGTGTGTGACTCATTCCTCTGGGAATTCAAGCCCAGACTTTGGACTTACACAGTCAATAGATCATTAACAGTGCCTCAATTCTCTCTCTGATGAACAAAGTCAGAGATGACAGCTTCTCTTGTTAACAAATTAGGCCCTTGGAAAATACTCAGCGGGTGAACTTTCTTTAGTATTTGAATCACTGCAATAGGTTCGAAGTACATCTAGTATATTACAGTTGATGAATAGGGATAAGTAATAGGACTTTTTTTTCCCTGATTAAAAAACCCTGAGTGCAAAGTGAAAAAGACTCACGTTCCAACAGTAAGTCTAAAGAAAGAAGGGCTTTATTGTTATTTACCTTTAATTATTTCTTTTTAAAAATAAATGTCATGCTACGTTATTTTTAAAATGCCACTAATACAGTCTCATCATTATTAAGGAAATAAAACTAAAATCTATAAAAATTTAGGTTGGGGCTGGTCACAGTGGCTCACGCCAGTAATCCCGGCACTCTGGGAGGTTGAGGCGGGCGGATCATGAGGTCAAGAGATGGAGACCATCCTGGCCAACATGGTGAAAACCTGTCTCTACTAAAAATACAAAAATTAGCTGGGTGTGGTGGCGAGTGCCTGTAGTCCCAGCTACTTGGGAGGCTGAGGCAGGAGAATCGCTTGAACCCGAGAGGTGGAGGTTGCAGTGAGCCGAGATCGTGCCACCGCACTCCAGCCTGGGCGACAGGGCGAGACTCCGTCTCAAAAAAAAACAAAAAAAATTTAGGTTGGTGAAGAATCTAAATATTTTATGAGAGTCACAAAATAGCACTCAATGGATTTTGTAGTATCAGGAACACATATAGAGTTTTTATTTATTTCTTATTAATGGATTGATTGATATTTTACTGTTTGCATAAATACTTTTAGCTCTTTGAGAGAATAGAGTTTTCTACCCTTGGTTTGAAATTTAAAACTTACGTATTTCTCTTATTCCCAATTTTATTTTAATTTCAGACACTAAGTGTTTCCCATGATTTTTGTGGTTTTGTTTTGTTTTGGTCTTTGACTGCCTTAAGCATAAACTTTTTGGCTTTAATTCTATTGGAAGTTTTCTGCTCCTTTGATTAGCTTGGGGCTTGCTGGAAAGACAGATTTATATTTATTATATTTTTCTTTCATAAGTGAACACTTAACAAAAAGTGTTATGATGCAAGGAAACTGTCAAACATATACAGAAGGAGATGGAGTGGCATGACAAACTCCACATATATGCCCATCAGCCAGTTTCAACAATTAGGAACGTTTAATGTGTATCTTTTTTTTTTTTTTTTGAGACAGGGTCTCACTCTGTTGCCCAGGCTGGAGTACAGTGGTACCATCACAGCTCACTGCAGCCTCCATCTCCTGGGCTCAGGTGATCCTCCCACCTCAGCCTTCCCAGTAGCTGGGACTACAAGTGTGCACACCACCATGCCCAGCTAATTTTTGTCATGTGTATCCTTTTGATAAGTGAAGTGGGCAAAGCATTACTCACGAAACAATGACAGTGAAATGTGACAAGATGGTACTGATTGGAGAAGAGAATTCTACCTTAATTGTTTAAAAATTTGAATTATAAACTTAAAAGATTTCATTTTAAATACATTGAGTTTCTAAAACTTGGCTAACAAAGTATTGCTTAATAGAAAGTGAGTAGAACTTATATTCGATCATGTTATTGAGCACATACTTATGGGCAGTCTTCAGACATCTTCAAATCGTTTTTGGATACAGGCAGGGGCCAACCATGAATAAAATACTCCTTATTGTCACCTGTCACCTCAAGAGGGTTAATTTTATTTTCTCAGCTAGGGATTAAATTCCTGGAGAGCAGAAATTGAGTCTTTTTTTTTTTTTTTTTTTTTTTTGAGGTGGAGTTTCGCTTTTGTTGCCCAGGCTGGAGTGCAATGGTGCGGCCTTGGCTTACTGCAACCTCTGCCTCCCGGGTTCAAGCGATTCTCCTGCCTCAGCCCTTGTAGTAGCTGGGATTACAGGCACCTGCGCCTGGCTAATTTTTGTATTTTTCGTAGAGATAGGGTTTCACCATGTTGGCCAGGCTGGTCTCAAACTCCTGACCTCAGGTGATCTACCCGCCTTGGCCTCCCAAAGTGCTGGGATTACAGGCGTGAGCCATTGCGCTCGGCCAAAAATGAAGTCTTAAACTTCTTTGTCTACCATCTCCTCCACCCCAATTACTTGATTGCTTTATAAGTAGCAAATAATAGTTTATTTGTTCACAATACTTCCTAAACATGTGCAAGTTCCTGAAAACTGTTTATGACCTTAAACTTTTCTTGCCTACATTATTAATGAAGAATAAACTTTTTGGCTGGGTGTGGTGGCTCATGCCTGTAATCCCAGTACTTTGGGAGGCCAAGGCAGGCAGATGACTTGAGCCCAGGAGTTTGAGACCAGCCTGGGCAACATGGTGAGACCCTGTCTCTACTTAAAAAAAAAAAAAAATTAGCCAGGCATGGTGGCCTGTGCCTGTAGTCCCAGCTACTCAGGAGACTGAGGTGGGAGGAATTGATTGATCCCAGGAGATAGAGGCTGCAGTGAGCCATGATCACACCACTGCACTCCAGCCTGGGTGACAGGGCAAGATCTGGTCTCAAAAAAGAAAGAAAAAAAGAGAGAGATAATCAACTTTCTTCTAAAACTATTTATAAAAAGTAAACCCAACCTTGAATTTGGGACCGCAAATTAAATTAGTAAAGGTGTATAAAGTCAGTGAATCAATGGTAGCCTCAGCGATAATAGCAATTGCGATTTTGTGCTGGCCGTCAGCACAGTCCTAAACAATTTCTTTCAGTCCTTATATCAACGTTTTGAGGAAGGCTTTCCTTTTTTTAAATAATCTAGATTTTGTAAAATGAATCTGAAGTTCAGGGAAGAAAAGAAATTTGCCCAGTGTCCCACAACTAGTATCACCTAGGATTTTTAGCATTATATTTTCTGTTTGGGAAGATGGTTCCTGTATCAAAATGCAGTTTGGTAAAACCAGTAAATTTAAACTGCAATATTATTAACCTAATCATTAGTTTTTTTCTTTTTAATAATAGGCTACTGAATTCAACCAATGGAAGAATGTTCTGTTTATCCTACAGTTTCTTCTTTCCTGTTTTTTGGGGTAAGAAACCATAGATAAGTAGAAGCATTGGTCGACAGTATCTCTTGACAAGTCAAATCAAGATATGCCTTCTGTCTATTCTGTCAGAATTCCTTTGTGTTTCTCTGACTTTCTCTGGAAAGTACCCCTGCAGCAAAGGAAGTGGCAGGGACCCAGGATACCTGGAAACCCAGCCTGAAAGACCAGGAGCAAGCATACAACTCTTGTTTTTGAAAGTCATGCTAATGTCCTGTTCTTCTCCAAAATATGATGTTGCCTATTGATTTCTGAAAGTTTGTCTGAAGTGAAGTCAGCTGACATTTCAAGTTCGATGCCGAGGATTTTTTGTTTTTTGTTTTTTAAGAGATGGGGTCTCACTCTGTTGCCCAGCCTGGACTCAAACTCCTGGGCTCAAGCAATCTTCCTGCCTTAGCTTCCTGATTAGCTGGGACTACAGGCTCCTGCTTCCAGGCCTGGCAGTAATATGTTTTCATCTTTGTCACTATGTCCTTAGTTTTTCAAGATCCCTTCCTCACGTAATTATGTGACTATGACAGCCTTTTCCTATAGTGCTATACCTGCTATATTCAGGAAAACTTCTAAAGAGAGATGTCCAGGTTGTTGTATTGTCCAACAGTTAGGCTTTTTTGTTCTTGAAATTTTCTTTCTTTCTTTTTTTTTTTTTTGGAGATGGAGTCTTGCTTTGTTGCCCAGGCTAGAGTGTAGTGGCACGATCTTGGCTCACTGCAACCTCTGCCTCCCAGGTTCAAGCAATTCTTCTGCCTCAGCCTCCCGAGTAGCTGGGATTACAAGCATGCACCACCACACTCGGCTAATTTTTTGTATTTTTAGTAGAGATGGGGTTTCACTGTATTAGCCAGGATGGTCTCAATCTCCTGACCTTGTGATCTGCCTACCTCGGCCTCCCAAAGTGCTGGGATTACAGGCGTGAGCCACCGTGCCCGGCCCCGTTCTTGAAATTTTCTTTAGGTATATCTTCTGGTTGAGAGACCATATAGTTTGTGTCTATTTCAATCTTCTAAAGACTTGAAAATCCCTTCGCATGAATAGGTGATACATGCAACAAAGGTACAAAAGAATAAATAGGGAGGCTGAGGCAGGTGGATCACCTGAGGTCAGGAGTTTGAGACCAACCTGGCCAACATGGCATAACCCCATCTCTACTAAAAATACAAAAATTAGCTGGGTGTGGTGATGCACACCTGTTGTCCCAGATACTCAGGAGTCTGAGGCAGAAGAATTGCTTGAACCCAGGAGGTGGAGGTTGCAGTGAACCAAGATTGCGCCACTGCACTCCAGCCTGGGTGACAGAGGAGACTCCATCTCAAACAAACAAACAAACAAACAAAAAGAATAAATAGGGAACACCAACTCCCCTCCATTCTTCCTCGCCTCCAGCACTGTAGTTTTCTTCCCCAGAGGCAACACTGTTGGAAATCTTGGGAATATCCTCCCTGAGCGGGCATTCATTCCAATACAGGCATTGGTACCTTCTCCCATACTGAAGGGGCCCTTGAATTCCTATAGCAGGGAATTACTCATCAAATGATTTTTCCTGTGAAGGAAGATGCATTCCCTCTCACCTGCCACACTTTTCATTCTGTGTAAATGAACAAAGACAACTCATGACCTCTTTGATCAACACTCTTCAATTCTCAAACTCGATTTCAATTGCAACGATGTACTCACATGCAGTAAAAACATTTCTATCTTCCATTCATTAGTTCTCTCTTTAGCTGTGTCTGATTTAATGATTCAATGTTGATGGAGTTTTTGATTTTAACAATTTTATATTTTATTTGTAAAAGTTCCACAGTTTTTTCCCAAAGGTATCTGTTCATTTAGAATACTCTCACTGGTGATCCTTGTGACTGTGCCTTTTATTTCTTTAGGTGTCACACACAGCTATTCCATATTCTGTATCTGACAATCCCAGCATCTGGAGCTCTTAAGGGTTTAAGCATGCAGTTTTTTTGTTTCAGGCGATGTTCATTGTGGTTTGCTTTCTTCTGTGTTTGGTGACCTGTGATTGTGAGCATTTTGCTTAAAAATTTTTTTTTTTTTTGAGATGGAGTCTCACTTTGTCGCCCAGGCTGGAGTCCAGGGGCACGATCTTGGCTCACTGCAACCTCCGCCTCTTGCATTCAAGTGATTCTCCTGCCTCAGCCTCCTGAGTAGCTGGGATTACAGGCACCCACCACCACACCTGGCTAATTTTTGTATTTTTAGTAGAGACGCAGTTTCATCATGTTGGCCAGGGTGGTCTCAAACTCCTGACCTCAGGTGATCCACCTGCCTCGGCCTCCCAAAGTGCTGGGATTACAGGCATGAGCCGCCACACCCGGCCCATTTTGCTTAATCTTGATCAGTCCCATGAGCTGAAATTGGGAATTTGAGACACTTTTCTATAGGGACAAGTTGTATTTGCTTCTGCTGGTAGCCAGGGGTTGCCCCAGACCTTGATCCCTTTAGGCCTTTTGGGAGTCTGGGCTCAGTACTCCCTCCTCCCCCTAGAGTTTGGCCCCAAGCCAAACACGCCCCCCATTCATGGAAAAATTGTCTTCCACAAAACCGGTCCCTGGTGCCAAAAAGGTTGGGGACTGCTGCCTCAGAGCACTTAGCCATTGTTGGAAGCATAAGTTTAGTAAAATACCTGTAGTTTTCCCAGTTGTTGAGTGAGAACATTTAACCTGGAAAAAAAAATCTAAGCCATGCTTGTGAGTCACCCTTTGTCAAACCATCTCTTATTTTTCTCTCTAATCGAAAAATAAGAAGTCAACCCTTAGTACACAAACTTAGACTAGCACCTTTCCCTGGCTAAGCCCATATTCCTCTGTGAACAGGAGAGCAGAGGTTCGAAGTCTTCAGCAGAGGTTCGAAGTCTTCTCATGTCATTGTAAACTTGATGAGATATTGGCTTTTTTGGTTTGTGTTTTGTTTTTAACATGCACTTCACCGTTTAACCATTCCATGAAGGAAACCAAGAAGTGGACCCTCTGAGGTCAGCTGTCCTCAGTGGGTGAGGGCGGGCAGCCTCGCTGTGAGCTGTCACCCTCCAGGGCTTGCCCATGAGAGGCTTGACCCCATCTGTCTACAATTGCATACTTTTTTTTTTTTTTTTTTTGAGACGGAGTCTCCCTCTGTCGCCCAGGCTGGAGTGCAGTGGCGCGATCCTGGCTCACTGCAAGCTCCGACTCCTGGGTTCATGCCATTCTCCTGCCTCAGCCTCCCGAGTAGCTGGGACTACAGGCGCCTGCCACCACGGCTAATTTTTTTGTATTTTTTTTTAGTAGAGACGGGGTTTCACCGTGTTAGCCAGGATGGTCTCGATCTCCTGACCTCATGGTCCACCCACCTCGGCCTCCCAAAGTGCTGGGATTACAGGTGTGAGCCACCGCGCCCAGCCTACAATTCCATACTTTTTTTCTCCATTTAATAATGTGTTTCCTAAAAACAAATGCCCTTTTGATAAGAATTATTAATATATTATTTTATCACGAGGTCAGGAGATTGAGACCAGCCTGGCCAACATGGTGAAACCCCATCTCTACTAAAAATACAAAAATTAGCAGGGCCTGGTGGCATGTGCCTGTAATCCCAGCTACTCAGGAGGCTGAGGCAGGAGAATCACTTGAACCACAGAGTTGGAGGTTGCAGTGAGCCGAGATCGCGCCACTGTACTACAGCCTCGCGACAGAGCGAGACTCTGTCTCAAAAAAAAAAAAAAAAAAAGAAAATTCATAAAGGTGTAGTTATTATAAGTAAAACAGTAAAAATGATGAAATCATTAACATTTCAGGTTTACTCAAGTTTGATGAAACAAGGTGGATGTTAGTTTCCAAAGTGGGTCTTTTTTTTTTTTTTTTTAAGATGGAGTCTCGCTCTGTCACCCAGGCTGGAGTGCAGTGGTGCGATCTCGGCTCACTGCAACCTCTGCCTCCTGAGTTCAAGCGATTCTCCTGCCTCAGCCTCCCAAGTAGCTGGGATTATAGGCACCCACCACTGCGCCTGGCTAATTTTTGTATTTTTAGCAGAGACAGGGTTTCACCTTGTTGTCCAGGCTGGTCTTGAACTCCTGATCTCAGGTGATCTGCCTGCCTTGGCCTCCCAAAGTGCTGGGATTACAGGCGTGAGCCACCGAGCCTGGCCAACATGAACTTTACCTTTAATGGTAAAGTTTTAAGTTGGAAACCGCACTGCAAGGAGACTTCCATTTTGGCATGGTGGCTTTTTCAGAATCCTGCTTTCTTGCAGTTTCTCAGTCAAAGTATGCTAGGATCTGATCATCTGCATCTCCAGAGTAAGCTTCCCAGCATATCCTTGGCTTTGGGGACTGGTGCTGGACTTGGGCTGTCTCTTCTCTCCTGACCGGTGCTAAGGGATGTTTTAGGGTTAACACGCACACCGCAACTCCAGACTCCAGGCGAGCCCACTCAGCCTCTTACCTGCTTTCATCGCTTTCAGGTTTGCATTTCGGACTTACTCTTTTCAGCCACCAAACCTCTATTCCTAGTTGAAAATATAATTTAAAAATTATTACGCTTTGAAATGTTTTGTTAAGAAGCCAATAGAATGGTGAAAGGGCCAGTGCCAACCACAGTCCTGAAAGACACTGTAAACCAGCAGTCCCCAACCTTTTTGGCACCAGGGACCGGTTTCTTGGAAGACAATTTTTCCATGGATGCAGGATGGATAAGGATGGTTTTGGGATGAAACTGTTCCACCTCAGATCATCAGGCATTGGATTCTCATAAGGAGCACGCAACCTACATCCCTCAAATGCGCAGTTCACAATAGGGTTTGCGCTCCTATGAGAACCTAATACCACCACTGATCTGACAGGAGGCAGAGCTCAGGCGGTCATGCTTGCTCACCTTTTGCTGTGCACCTGGGTTCCTAACAGGCTGTGGACTGGTACCAGTCTGCGGCCCGGGGCTTGGGGACCCCTGCTGTAAACCAAAAAGTGTCTGAGACAGGTCTCAAATCTATTTAGAGGTTCATTTTTCCAAGGTTGAGGATGCACTTGGGGAAAAAGAAACACAAGTCACAGTAGGATCTGTGGCCTGTGCTTTTTCCAAGGAGAATTTTGAGGACTTCAATATTTAAAGGGGAAAAGGTGGCAGGAGGGGCAGAGGGAAAGAAAAAAAAAAGGGGGGGAGGGTATGTCAGGAAGTGAGTGGTTACATTCTTTTAAGGTGAGTGAGTCCTACATTCTTGCAAGACTTTGATTAGTGCTCACTGAATCTACATGTTACATGTGAAAGGAGGGGTTGAGGAATAATTATTCATTTGTCTGGCTTTCAGCAAATCTGCATTTTACATAAGATAAAAGCAAGCATACAGGAGAAGAAGGAGGCAATCACGCATTTGTCTTGGAGGGGGCAGAGGGATGATTTCTAGTTCTGTCTTTGTCCAGTACCTGTTTAAGATAAGCTATTAATTTACATCATCATATGGGCATGGTGGCTCAAGCCTGTAATCCCAGCACTTTGGGAGGCCGAGGTGGGCAGATCACTTGAGGTCAGGCGTTCGAGACCAGCCTGGCCAACATGGTGAAACCCTGTCTCTACTAAATATACAAAAATCAGCTGGGCGTGGTAGTGTGCCCCTGTAATCCAAGGTACTTGGGAGGCTGAGGCACAAGAATCTCTTGAACCTGGAAGGTGGAGGTTGCAGTGAGCCGAGACTATGCCATTGCACTCTAGCCTGGGTGACAAAAAAAAAAATCAGGGTGAAGTTCAGCGGAACTGTTTTAGGGTGAAGATTTTGGGAACTGCAAGGAACTTCCTTGTGAGCAATTTGTGAGGGAGGCCACCTGGGGAGATGTGTGGCCCTCTCTCTTTGCAGCTATCTATTGAGGAACAGAATGGAAGGCAGTTTTTGTGTGACTCAGTTTCCAGACTTAACTTCTCCCTTTGGCATCGTGAGTTTGGGGTTCTGAGATTTAATTTTCCTTTTACAACACTATCCTGAATGCCATAACCCCCAAAAGATCTAACTTCAAAAAGTTATAATCCTGAAAGAGTAGAATCTCCAATGTTGAAATCTTGAAAGCTGAATTCTGGGGAAGGGATTGTGTATTTCGGTTGTATGCAGGATACATGTTGCATCACGTCAGATGGATGCAACTAAATAACAAAATTTCTTTGTTCCTGTCTTCATTCGGAAACTTAAGTATGGTTTAAGGCGACGCCTGTGGGTGCCAACTGACAAGCAGGGGGAGTTGTGGAGTTAAATTCAGGTATCAACTCGACTGGATTAAGGAATACCTGGGAACCCAGTGAAGCTTTATTTTAGGTGTGTGTCTGTGTGTGTGTATGTGTGTGGGGGTTTCCACAGGAGATTGGCCTGTGAGTCGAGTGGACCAGGTGGGGAGGATTTGCCCTCATGGTTGGCAGGCACCAGCCAATTGGCCATGGGCATGGAGAGATCAAATAGAGAGGCGAATCCATCCCTCTTTGAAATCCGGGACAGACTTTCTTCTGCTGCCTTGGACATCAGAACTCCCGCCTCGCTGGCCTTGGGAATCTAGGGCTTCCACCAGCAGTCTGTGGTCAGGAGGCCTTTGGCCTTGGACTGACAGTTACACCAAAGGCTTCCCTCGTTCTCAGGCCTTTGGACTTGGTCTAAGCCACGTTACTGGCATCTCAGGGTCTCCAGCTTGCAGATGGCCTGTCTTGGGACTTTTTGGCCATCTGCCATTAAATCCCCTCTCATATATCTATACCTGTGTATTCTATTGGTTCCGTTCCTCTGGGGAACCCTGACTAATATAGATTCCTTTATTGAGGAAGCCAAATATCATTCCTTCTTACTGTATTCGTAACAACACAACAGAAAAGATCCGTGAAAATGTTCTCTCACAAAAGGGCTGTGAAAGATAAAAGTTTAAAAGCTAGTTATTATTGGTGCCGCAAAAGCAGAACATTGCTTAATTGCAATGGCTGAGCAATTATCAAACTTGCAAATGGACAGCGTATGCTTACAAAATCCGTGGGCCACAGCCACTCTCCAAGTACCAGTGAAGGAGTGTTTTGAAGATCATAGATGTGAAAATGCAGGTGAGAAATCTAGAAATCTAGGCCGGACACAGTGGCTCATGCCTGTAGCCCCAACGCTTTGTTTGGGAGGCTGAGGTGGGAGGATCACTTGAGGCCAGGAGTTTGAGACCAGCCTGGGCAACATATGAGAACTCATTTCTACAGAAAAAGGTTAGGCAAATATGGTGGCATGTTCTTGTAGTTCCAGCTACTCAGGAGGTTGAGGCAGGAGGATTGCTTGAGCCCAGGAGTTTGAGGCTGCAGTGAGCTATGATGGCACCACTACACTCCAGCCTGGGCAACAGAGGGAGAGCCTGTCTCTAAAAAAAGTATATATATAAAAAAGTGTGTATTTATATATATAAAAATATATATGTATATGTGTGTGTATATATATGTAAATCTCTCCTGCCAAATTATTCAATCGTGTAGAATTTCTGTCCTTTAAAAGACATAAATAATGTCTTTTTTTTTTTTTTTGAGATGGAGTCTCACTCTGTTTGCCCAGGCTAGAATGCAGTGACGTGATTTCATCTCACTGCAACCTCCGCCTCCTGGGTTCAAGCGATTTTCCTGCCTCAGCCTCCTGAGTAGCTGAGATTATAGGTTCCAGCCACCAAATCCAGCTAATTGTTGTATTTTTAGTAGAGACGGGGTTTCACCATGTTGCCCAGGCTGGCACTCTGTGAGTTCTTAGGAGTGAGTTCTTCCTAGAGATGGTGAGGATGAGGTTCCTTGGAATTCTTTGAAATCTGGAATTATAAGAGAGTGATGTGCTTGGGTACCACTGTGGATGGTGGAAGGAATGCAAAAGTGGCCTGTGAATATTTGAACGTTTGTTGAGTTTCTATATTTGTTGGGGCAGGGAACGGTAACCAGTGACAAGGTGTAAACTAGGTCATTTGAGTTCTGTTTGTGACTGCCACAATGCTGGGTAAGGCAGTCACTTTTTGTGCTGTTTTTAGAACAGGAAGAAGAAGGCTTTGAGCAGAGGCTCTGGTCCAGGAGTTTCTACTTGGGCATCTCCACCCTGGGGGCCCTAGAAGCAGAACACTCAGCTGGCCTCTGTTGTCTGAATAAATGTGCATCAGATATATGTGCTGTTATATTTCAAATGTACACAGATAATATCATGACTTCAAAATACAGAGCGCGCTGGGTGTGGTGGCTCACACCTGTAATCCCAGCACTTTGGGAGGCTGAGGTGGGAAGACCACCTGAGCCCAGAAGATGGAGGCTGAGCTCATGTGAGCCCAGTGAGTCATGATTGTGCCACTGTACTCCAGCCTGAGCAACAGAGTGAGACCCTATCTAAAAAAAATACAGAATGGTAAAAAAGGTTACTAAGAATTCAGCAATACTTTTAAATATCTTTGTATTTTATTAATCTACAGATAGTAAAATCAAAGCTAGTCATGTGGAGGTTGATATTTTCAGTAATAAAGGTGGTGTGGTTTCCCTTGCACTGAGTACTGAGTTAACGAAGGTTCTTTTAGTTCAAAGTCTTGGTTTTGGCCAAAGAACTATGCAAGTATTTTTTTTGCATATAGAAATAGATTCTTTTAAAAAATGTAATATACTGCTACTTTGAGCCCGATGGTTCTATATTTGCCCTCTCTGGGGACATCTAGTGGGTATATTAAGAAGTGCGAGCTGGGAGTGGTGGCTAATTCCTATAGTCCCAGCACTTTGGGAGGCCGGGTAGGGAGGATTGCTTGAGCCCCAGAGTTCCAGACCAGCCTGGGCAAGATAGCAAGACTCTGTATCTAGAAAAAATTTAAAAATTAGCCAAGTTTAGTGATGTGTACCTGTAGTCCCAGCTTCTTCAGAGGCTGAGGTGGGAGGATTGCTTGAGCCTGGGAGGTGGAGGCTGCAGTGAACCATGATCACACCACTGCACTCCAGCCTGGGCGAAAGAGTGAGACCCCATCTTTAAAAAAAAAAAAAAAGAAAGAAAAAGAAAAAAGAAGTACAGCCCTTCTATCTAGCTGCCATCTGTTGCTAAGGAGGATGGCTGCTCATTGAGGCTCACTCCAGAATGTTAGCAAGGGATTCTCCCCTGGCTCAGCCCAGCTGGTGAGTGATGTCCTAGTCACCCACACTCATGATAGATGGGTGCTGGGATCTTAGATCCGTGATGTCTTCTGATTCTGAATGCAGGCTGAGGTGGTTTCACTAAGATGGAGCCGGGTGTGACCACACACATCTGTAGTCCCAGCTACTTGGAAGACAGGCGGGAGGATCACTTGAACCCAGGCATTCATGTCCTGCCTGGGTAATATAGCCAGATCTTGTCAAGAGATGAGGTTCCCCCCAACCCTTTTTTAAGAAAAGAAAAATGGAGGATGGAGAAAATGTTGCATGATTAGAACCCTGGAGTTGGAATTTTAAAGCAAAAGTGGAAATAAAGAACATCCATGCTGTCCTTGGTTTAAGGCTGTGCTGGTGCGTAGGCGGCCTGCAGGAAGCTCCTCTCTGCCCCTGCGTTGGGCTGGGCCCTGTGCTGTGCTCCCGCTGCTGTGCAGCTCTCTCCTCTGATCTGGGTCTGAGCAGCTCCGGGGCAGGTGCTGTGGATGGGATGGTCCCCTCCAACGGCCAGGGCCTGGCAGAGCAGGCACTCAGTGGCATCAGTTTGAGTTTTTTAATTTTTTCATTGATGCATAAATAGGATTATTTATAGCTCCTGGGAATCTAAATTAATGTTAGATTTATTAAAATTATAACAATTTGAGAAACTTGAATTTTTTTTTTTGAGATGGAGTCTTGCTCTGTTGCCCAGGCGAAAGTGCAGTGGTGCGATCCCGGCTCACTGCAACCTCCGCCTCTTGGGCTCAAGCGATTCTCCTGCCTCAGCACCCCCGAGTAGCTGGGATTACAGGTGCATGCCACCACGCCTGGCTAATTTTTTTGTATTTTTATTAGAGACAGGGTTTCACCATGTTGGCCAGGATGGTCTCAATCTCCTGACCTTGTGATCTGCCTGCCTTGGCCTCCCAAACTGCTGGGATTGCAGGCGTGAGCCACCACACCTGGCCAAAACTTAGATTTTTTCTTAAGCCTTAAAGTTCAACTTACAAATATTATTGCCTTATTTAGAAGGCTAACAATTTTTCTATAAAAGAACATTTACTTTCATTATTTGATAAATGGCTTATTAACTCAAGTTTAGCTGATTAAAATCCCCTAAACAATGTACTGTAAATCAGTTCCATTTACAACTTAGTGAATTACAAGAATTTAAGCATTTTCAACTGTTTTTACAAATGGGAGCTGCCTACTTTTTCTTCAGCAATTCCAACCCCCGAGGCCAATTAACAAAGCTAGTAGATTGCTTTCTGTACTTAAGCAACTCTTTGAAATCTAATAAACCAAATTTAGAAATGGGGTAAATCAGCTTCTTAAAAACATTCAAATCCTGATGCAGACTTCGATGCTCTTCTTTCAAATTAAAATTGCAAGTCTAATATCAATTATATATTTCAAATTAGAACCACAGAGTTTCTTTAACTTTTCAAATTGTTTTAATTACAATGCACACAGTATTGCAAAGATTACAAAATTTAAGCTTGAAGTTAAGTTTATTCTTCAACTTGTAAAGCTTGATATTCTGATTTTTTCCCTCTACCACCTCTAGTAATAAACACACTCAGGCCAACAGAGGTTATCGTGTTGAAGGTTTGTGACTGTGATCTCCACCAGAGATTTGAGCCTAGGACCAAGACCGAGTGTTAAATTCTAGGAGGATTCTAGAACTAAATAAATTCTGTGCTTACCCAAGTACAGGTGCACTAACCCCTTTGCTAGAGTTGAGTTCACTTCTCTCTGTCAATGGTGAATCCAAGCTCCTGCCTTTAACCTGGGACTAATTAATTAATTAATTAATTGAAATGGAGTTTCGCCCTGTCACCCAGGCTGGAGTGCAGTGGTACGATCTCAGCTCCGCCTCCTGGGTTCAAGCAATTCTCCTGCCTCATCCTCCCCAGTAGCTGGGATTACAGGCATGTGCCGCCACGCCTGACTAATTTTTGTATTTTTAGTAGAGACAGGGTTTCACCATTTTGGCCAGGCTGGTCTCGAACTCCTGACCTCAGGTGATTCGCCCACCTCTGCCTCCTAAAGTGCTGGGATTATGGGCATGAGCCACCGTGCCGAGCCTGACCTGGGATTTAGCTTTTCAAATCTCACACATCTTGTACTCTCCTTGTACCTTCCATGTTTCTTTCTCAGCCAGTTTGTAATTCCTTTCAACATTCCATCATCTGATCTGAGTTGCAGCTTAGGTGAGGTTGCAGCTAATTTCCATCACTGCTTGACTGGAATTAGGTCACTTCTTTACCTGACTGGATTTGTCATTCTTTACCTGTGTATGTGTTTTCTTGTCTGGTACTCGTTCACAAGGCTGTAGTCATTTTATTGGCAAGTAAGTATCAATACCTACGGTCATGTTAAGTGCCTGAGTTAACTTTGGTAACAGTTACAGGAGCATTATCCACAAGTGGAATCTATTTCAATCTCCTCTGTCCGAAGGCAGCAATCGCTCAGCTGATTTTCTCTTCCGACACCAGAGGTCCTCTGCTCTGGCTGCAGGTCAGAATCACCTGAGGATCATTCATATCGTGCACGGTCAGGGCCTCACCTCAAACCATGTGAAGCAGAACCTCTGCCAGGCATCGTTCGTTGTGTGTTGGAAGTGCAGCAGGCGGGCCTGGCACGGTGGCTCACGCTTGTAATCCTAGCACTTTGGGAGGCCAAGGCGGGCGGATTGCCTGAGCTCAGGAGTTCAAGACCAGCCTGGGCAACATGGTGAAACCCCATCTCTACTAAAATACAAAAAAAAGTAGCTGGGCATGGCGGCTTGAGCCTGTAGTCCCAGCTACTTGGAAGGCTGAGGCAGGAGAATTTCTGGAACCTAGGAGGTAGAGGTTGCAGTGAGCTGAGATTGCCCCACTGCACTCCAGCCTGGGTGACAGAGCAAGACTCCGTCCCTGCCAAAAAAAAAAAAAAAAAAAAAGTGCAGCAGGTGATTCTGAGGCACAGAGGATTAAAAATTCCAATTCTTAACTTCATTTAACATGCTGATAAATGAGAGATTTCAGGTCTTTAAACCTTGTTCTCCTTACCCCCATGTTGTGGAAACATTCATCGGAAATGTACAGAGAAAATGAGAAGGATACCTTAAGTAGAAGGTTTAGCTAATTCACAGCTGGACCATTTTCCTGTCATAAGACCAATGGCAACATATCTTAAGGTGTGGGTTACAAAACCTTTATGATATGTGTTTCTTTTTTCTTTGCTTAAAGTGCTTGTGTGGGGGTCACCGCTGGCCTTAACCTATTTGTTATTACCCAGCGTAGTGAGGCGCACACTCCAGTGTCTGCTTCCTTGTCACAGGTTTCTGCTGATGTACTCCACGGTTCTGTGCAGCTATTACAATTCAGCCCTGACGACAGCAGTGGTTGGAGCCATCAAGGTGAGTGGATGGAAACTTGGAAGGGAACAACTGAGTCAAGGAATGGAAATCCAAATTTTCCATTGGAGGCCGGGTTTGATTTTGTTGTTGTTGGTGGTGGTGTAAGAACGAGGGCTGTGACTTTTTCAGCTGGGCCTGTGTGATCCCATCTTACTTCTTCTTTTTTTTTTGAGACAGAGTCTTGTTCTGTTGTCCAGGCTGGAGTTCAGTGGCACGATCTTGGCTCACTGCAACCTCCACCTCCCTGGTTCAAGCGGTTCCCCTGCCTCAGCCTCCCGAGTAGCTGGGATTATAGGCGCCTGCCACCACACCTGGCTAATTTTTTATATTTTTGGTAGAGACCAGGTTTCACCATGTTGGCCAGGCTGGTCTTGAACTCCTGACCTCATGATCCACCCACCTCGGCCTCCCAAAGTGCTGAGATTATAGGCGTGAGCCACCGAGCCCGGCCCCATCTTAATTCTTCTAATCTATTGCATAGAATAGAGGGACAGATTGCTAATTTATAAAGGAGAGATTAATTATAACTTTTAAGTTGGGGGTGGCTCGGAGGGGGTGGGTCTGGGAAAATGAAGTAAAAAGCTAAAAAGAATAAAACCAATCCAGGTATCAATGATTAGCAAGATACCTTGTGATCCATAATTTGGTTTTCTGGGAGAACCTGCCCACTGAGAAGTGGAGCCCTTGTGGAGGTGTATGCTGTGTGATGAGATCATGAGCTGGTGGTTTGGTGTGTGGGTGTTTGCTTGTGTGGATGCATCTGAATACACACACATGCACATGAATGAATAGGGGGAGAGGTGTTCTGGATTCTATTCCATAATTGCTTCATTTTTCTATTCACATGAAGTCCTAGAGTGTGTGAAAACACTGCCTGCTTCAAGAGCTTACCTGTCCCCTGGGTGCCCAGAGGTCTCCTAGAATGCACTGGGCAGAGCACGGCCTGGAATTTGTTGACTGTCTCCACTCTGCTCACTACTTGGCCCTGGTGTGTCCACAGATTGCAGTGTAGTGTGGGAGCCCAAGGTTGAAAAAAAAAAAAAAAAAGAAAAACCAGGCACAGTGGCTTATGCCTGTAATCCCAGCACTTTGAGAGGCCGAGGCAGGCGGATCACCTGAGGTCAGGAATTAGAGACCAGCGTGGCCAGTATGGCGAAACCCCATCTCTACTAAAAATACAAAAATGAGCCAGGCGTGGTGGTGAGTGCCCTGTAGTCCCAGCTACTTGGGAGGCTGGGCCGGAGAATCTGTTGAACCTGGGAGGCAAAGGTTGCAGTGAGCCGCGATTGTGCCACTGCACTCCAGCCTGGGCAACAGAGGGAGACTCTGTCTCAAAAAAAAAATAACAAAAAACAGAAAACCTCACTACCCAATGATAGTAAAGAGGAATCTGGCAAGCTGATGACAGCCCCACTCTTCCTCTTTTGCCTATATGCCAACTGGATCAAGAGAGAGAATAATGCAATTTTCTGTTGTTATCATACCATAATTTACTGCATTTATTTAGTAAGCCCCATATGTAATGGCTTATTTATTTATTTTTCTGAGGCAGGGTCTTGCTCTGTTGCCCAGGCTGGAGTACAGTGGCATATAGCTCACTGCAGCCTTGACTTCCTGGGCTCAAGCAGTCCTCCCACTTCAGTCCCTGTGGAGTAGCTGGGATTACAGGCATGTGCCACCATGCCCAGCTAGTTTTAAAAAATTTTTTTGTAGAGATGGGATCTCACTATGTTGCCCAGGCTGGTCTTAAACTCCTGGGCTCAAGTGATCCTTTGACTTTGGCCTCCTAAACTATTGGAATTACGGGCGTGAGCCATCATTCCTGGCCTGTAATGGTTTTTATTTTGTTCAGCCGCCTGTGAATATCCCTATGTACAAGTCTCTATGCAAAGTAACTAAAATGTCTAGTTTCAGGTTTTACTATTTATATTTTCCCCTAAACATTTTACTTTTAAAATGACGAATCCTCTCTCTTTTTCTGCAGAATGTATCCGTTGCCTACATTGGGATATTAATCGGTGGAGACTACATTTTCTCTTTGTTAAACTTTGTAGGGTTAAATATTTGGTGAGTGGGAATTTTTAATGGACTCGCTTTGGGAAGACAAGAACCTTAAACACTTTGATTAATATGTAATAAGCAAAAGAGCCTGGAGAAGTCTTTCATGTTAAGCCAGGAGGTGTTTTGACATTCTAATTTCTAAGATAATTTTACTTCATCACTGGGTTCATCTTCATGCAGATCCATGGGGACACGTGTGATGACAGTTTGCGGGGCTGGGATCGGAATTTAACTCACCTGTCTTCCTCACAGCAGGCCCCTGCGTTCTCTGCCCTCCTCCTAGTGGAGGGTGTTAACCTTTGTGCCCACTAGGCTCGGCATGCAGGGGGCGTGGACTAAGCCAGCTTTGAAAGGCATTTGGGGTCTCAGCAGTGGGATACTATTTAAGGCTAAGGGTATGTAGTTTATTCAGTAGAAACCAAGTGCTTATTTTCTCTCTGAGGTTCTGCATTAGATTTGATGACTCTTTTTCTGCCTCTAAAGGCTTGTAAATAAGAGGGGAAATTCTCATTAAGCAATCCACAAACTTGAGGAGAAACACAGATATTGGAATAATTCCCTCCGCATGAAGCAGGTGTATTGATGAAAACGCCAGCAACTGCTGCTGGAGCCCCTGTGAAATTCCCAGTCATTTATTTTCACTTTTTTTTTCTCCTTTCAGCATGGCAGGGGGCTTGAGATATTCCTTTTTAACACTGAGCAGCCAGTTAAAACCTAAACCTGTGGATGAAGAAAATATCTGTTTGGATTTGAAGAGCTAAAGAGTCTGCAGCAGGATTGGAGACTGACTTGTGACTGCGGTCTGGGGGGGCATTCCCAGTAGGAATGTGAAGCCAGAGGTTTCAGATTCGTGACATCCACCCCCTGGGCAAGTGAGAGCATCTGCAAAATGCAAAGAGAACTACCTCATATGCAGGATGAGCCAATGGCAGTCTCAAGAAATGTACTTGGGCCACACCTTACTGGTAGAAAGCAAATCTTTTCAAAATAAGCCACTGGTACTCAGTAGGTGGAGCCCCAGCTGCTCTTCTAGGGACCTACGGGGCCTTCGTGGCATCTCTGTGCTGTGTGCTGGGGAGGAGGTTGATGTAATGGTGAGTCTTTTCTGATCAGCACCTTGGCCGTGATTCCCAAGGTCCCAGCCAAAGCAAAGGGCCAGCTGTTTCAGTTTAAACAGACATGTCTTTATTCTAATAAAATTAGTTAACTGCCAGTAAAGTTATTTGTTAGCTTTGATGAAAGCTATGTTGGTATCTTTTCCTAATCATCAAAGTAAATAAAAAATCATTTCTATGTATGCCTCATCGTGATATTATTGGAAGCAGAAAACAGTGTCCGTCATTCACAATGTAACAATGTGTCACCTTGAAGGGACAATTCCAAACTCCTTTATGACTCGAGGTTGGGGAAAGCTACAAAGTAACTCAATGGGAAAAAAAAAAATACTCAGGCTTTATCCTGTTAGCTATTTTTTTTTTTTTTTTTTTGAGACAGAGTCTCACTCTATCCCCCAGGCTGGAGTGCAGTGGTGCAATCTCGGCTCACTGCAGCCTCTGCCACCCGGGTTCAAGTGATTCTCTTGCTTCAGCCTCCCGAGTAGCTGGGATTACAGGCATCTGCCACCACGCCCTGCTAATTTTTTTATTTTTAGTAGAGACGAGGTTTGGCCGTCATGTTGGCCAGGCTAGTCTTGAACTCCTGACCTCAGGTGATCTGCCCACCTTGGCCTCCTAAAGTGCTGGGATCACAGGCGTGAGCCACCGAGCCTGGCCAATCCTGTTAGCATTTAAGCGCTCACCTGTTTGTTTCTTCTCATCTCCCTCCAGGTTTGTTCAGGAGCTTTTACCATAGGTGCATTTCCTCACATGCTCACCTACCGCCAACCCCTGGTGTATGGGAAGGAAGCCCGAATGGATAGGGTGCCTTTTCCCTCCCTGTGTGGAAACGGGTGTCCCCACTGGAACTGGAGTGCGGGATAGAGCCATAGACTAACTAATCTTGTCTCTACCATTAAACTCGGGAGACCTTTCCCAAGTTACTTTGCCCGTCGTGGCCTCTAGTATTTTAATCTGTAAAATTCAACTAGATGTCTAAATCCTTGCAAGCTGCAACTTTCTGAGTTTCGAGAAGCTGAGCCAGATCTGGAGCAGGCCAGCACAGGAAGGAATCATTGTGTAGATTTTTATGTGGCTGGGTGCAGTGGCTCATGCCTGTAATCCCAACACTTTGGGAGGCTGAGGTGGGAAAATCGCTTGAGCCTAGGAATTTGAGGCCAGCCTGGGTAACATGGCGAAACATCATCTCTACAAAAAAAATTAGCCAGGCATGGTGGCGCACACCTCTGATCCCAGCTACTGGGGAGGCTGAGGTGGGAGGATTGCTTGAGCCTGGGAGGTTGAGGCTGCAGTGAGCTGTGGTCATGCCACTGCACTCCAGCCTCAGTGACAGGGTGAGACCCTGTCTCAAAAAAAAACTTTTTTTTTAAATTGTGGTAAAATACACAACAGAATTTACCATCCTAACCATTTTTAAGTGTATCCAGTCCAGTAGGAGTAAGCATACTGATTGTGCAACCTACCTCCAGAACTTTTTCATCTTGCAGAACCGAAACTCTGTACCCATGAAACAAGAACTCCCCATTTCCCCATCCCTCCGGCCCCTGGTAACCCCCATTCTACTCTCTTTTGTGAGTTTGACTATTCAAGATACCTTATATAAGTAGAATCATGTAGTATTTGTGTTTTTGTGACAGGTTTATTCACTTAGCATCATATCACTGAGGTTCGTCCATGTTGTAGCATGCAGAGTGTCCTTCCTTATGTCTGAATGTGTGGTGTGGATTTGCCGCATTCTGTTTATCCAGTCATCTGCTGATGGACACTCGGCTTGCTTCCACCATCTGGCTATTATGAACAATGCTGCTATTAATATGGGTGTTCAAATATGTCTTCAAGACTCTGCTTTCAATTTTTTTAGATATATGCCTAGAAGTGGAATAGCTGGATCCTATGGTCTTTCTGTTTTTAATTTTTTGAGGACCTGCTATGCTGTTTTCTATAGTAGCTGCACCATTTTACATTCCCGCCATCAAGGGTTCCAATTTCTCCACAACCTCAATAACATTTGTTATTTTCTATTTTTACTAGTAGCTATCATAATGGATGTTTTAAAAAATAATTTATTTTTATTTTGTTTTTAGAGACGGGATCTCACTATGTTGCCCAGGATGGTCTGCAACTCCTGGGCACAACTGATCCTCCTGCCTCAGCCTCTGAAGTAGCTGAGACTACAGGCTTACCTGCCTGGCTGTGTTTTGGTTTTGATTTGTATTTCCCTATTAATCGATTAGTGGTGTTGAGCATTTTTTCATGTACTTGTTGGCCATTTGTTTATCTTCTTAAATAAATGTCTATTCAAGTCCATTGCCCATTTCTTAATCAAGTTGTTTGTTTTATTATTGTTGAGTTGTAGGAATTCTTTACTGTTTCAATATGCTTTTATATTTAATTTATTTTATTATTATTATTTTTGAGACAGAGTCTTACTCTGTCTCCCAGGCTGAAGTGCAGTTGCATGATCTCGGCTCACTGCAGTCTCCACCTTCCAGGCTTAAGCGATCCTCCCACCTCAGCCTCCCGAGGAGCTGGGACCACTACTAAAAAATTAGCCTGCCTAATTTTAAATAGTTTTTGCAGAGACGGACTCTTGCCCTGTCGCCCAGGCTGATCTCGAACTCCCAAGCTCAAGTGATCCTCCCACCTTGGCCTCCTAAAGTGTAGGAATTACAGGTGTGAGCCACTGTGCCCAGCCTTCAATGTGCTTTTAAGAGGCTTCTGGAGGGCTGGGCATGGCAACATGGCAAGATTCTGTGTCTACAAGCACAAAGAGTAAGATAAAATAATTAAAAGCCTTCTGGAGTGTAAACTTGGAGCTCCCAGACCTTTTTTTTTTGAGACAAGGTCTTGCTCTGTCTCCCAGGCTGGAGTGCAGTGGCATGATCTCGGCTCACTACAATCTCGAACTCCCAGGTTCAAGTGATTCTCGTGTCTCAACCTCCCGAGTAGCTGGGATCATAGGCATATGCCACCACGCCTGGCTAATTTTTTTTTTTTTTGTATTTTTAGTAGCGACTGGGTTTCATCAGTTGGCCAGGTTGGTCTCGAACTCCTGGCCTCAGGTGATCCACCCTCCTCGGCCTCCCAAAGTGCTGGAATTACAGGCTTGAGCAACTGTACCCGGCCATCCAAACTTTTGTTAACTACCTCCTGTTGCATCAACATACTTTTTGAATCCCAGAGACCAAAGATGCTAAGCAAAACAAACAAAAACTAATTTCTTCTTCCAATTTTTTTTTAATCTTTAATTTTTATTCTTGGAATTCTTAAAGATGTGTTTTAAGATTTTTACATCTGCTTCCATGTGTGGCCAGCAGAGGGCACCCTAAGAGCAGCCCAGCCGCCCTAGGCGCTGGGTTGAAAGTTGAAATGTTTGCTGTACAGCTAAAGAACTTGGGTTTAAGGGAGGAGGGAGGTTGAAGGAAGCTCCAATCAGGCTTTTGAACTAAGGCTAGTTGGGGGTGCTGGAGGTGGAGAAGTGATATGGAAAGGCTCTGCAAACCCCATCGAGGCTGAAGAAAAAATGTAGGTCCAGTGACCCGGGTCTCCAGATATAATTTTTCCTGGTAAAAACATTGTTAAAACCACTAGTGGACGGGACACAAACATTAGTTTACTTACCTTGATATTTTGCACACTTCTTGCCATGGTACTACAAATAACAGTTACACTATTTGTTAACTTGGACTATTTCCTGCTGTTTTAATACTTTTTTTTTTTTTGAGAGGGAGTCTTGCTCTGTCTCCCAGGCTGGAATGCAGTGGTGGGATCTCGGCTCACTGCAAGCTCCGCCTCCCGGTTTCACACCATTCTCCTGCCTCAGCCTCCCCAGTAGCTGGGACTACAGGTGCCTGCCACTACGCCCGGCTAATTTTTTGTATTTTTAGTAGAGACGGGGTTTCACCGTGTTAGCCAGGATGGTCTCGATCTCCTGATCTCATGATCCACCCGCCTCGGCCTCCTAAAGTACTGGGATTACAGGCGTGAGCCACCACACCTGGCCTGTTTTAATACTTTATATATATTAAGTATATCTCAAGCATTGGAGTTTTTTCACAGCTGAGGTTGATTAAATAATAGGACCTAGTTTAGAGAAGAGTTAAATATATATTTTTTTGTGCCCTCAGGCACACACACAAAAAAGGCACCTCCAGGTTAAAGTCGTCACCAGGATAAGCCCAGAGGCTTTTGTCTGCAATTTGTGGTCCCTTCACCAGAAGTGGCATTGGTAACTTGGGGCCTCTTAGAAATGCAGAGTGTCAGGGTACATTCACTGAATCAGAACTTGCATTTATCCTAGGGGATTTGAAAAACACCAGCCACCCCAGGCTGTTGGTCCAGACCATCTTCCCCCCACTTTTTTTTTGAGATGGAGTCTTGCTCTGTCGCCCAGGCTGGAGTGCAGTGGCATGATCTCTGCCTCCCGGGTTCAAGGGATTCTCCTGCCTCAGCCTCCTGAGTAGCTGGGATTACAGGCGCGTGCCACCATGCCTAGCTAATTTTTGTATTTTTAGTAGAGATGGGGTTTCACCATGTTGGCCAGGCTGGTCTTGAACTCCTGACCTCAAATGATCCACCTGCCTCAGCCTCCCAAAGTGCTGAGATTACAGTTGTGAGCCACCGTGCCCGGCCTGGACCATCCTTTAAGTAGTAGGGATTCTTAACCTGGAGTTCATGGACAAGATTTAGTGAGCTGGTGCACACAGCTGGGGAAAGAATACATCCGGATTTTCCCTAACCTCTAACCAACATTTAGCATTTCTTTCCATTTGAATGTAGGAGAAACCACAGTAGTATTAGCTGTACCTGTAACTTTGTTACCAATAGAATTAAAGATATTTTCATATTGCATTATGGGTTTCACAGAAAAACCATTTATACCCTACTTGTCATTTACTAGTTGTTAGACTCTCCATTAGTTCTTGTTATTTAATATGTTCATAAAGAGGCATATTTTTAGTACATCACATTAAAAATAGTGTATATCTGGTTTTTGGTAATTGGTTTCCTTTATAATTCTATGTGTTTAATTTTGTGCATTTAAAAATATATTCAAAGAAGGAGGCTGTGACTAGACTGCCATTGTGGTCCATGGCATAAAAGAAAAATAAGGATCTAGCCAGGTGCAGTGGCTCACACCTGTAATCCCAGCACTTTGGGAGGCCGAGGCGAGTGGATCACAAGGTCAGGAGTTGGAGACCATCCTGGCTAACATGGTGAAACCCTGTCTCTACTAAAAATACAAAAAATTAGCTGGGCGTGGTGGCAGGCACCTGTAGTCCCAGCTACTCGGGAGGCTGAGGCAGGAGAATGGGGTGAACCTGCAAGGCGGAGCTTGCAGTGAGCTGAGATTGTGCCATTGCACTCCAGCCTGGGCAACAGAGCGAGACTCTGTCTCAAATAAAACAAAAAAAAAAAGTCTGTGAAGGCCAGGAGCAGTAGCTCATATCTGTAATCCTAGCATTTTGGAAGGCCAAGGCAGGCGGATGGATTGCTTGAACCCAGGAGTTTGAGACCAGCCTGGGCAACATAGTGAGACCCCCATCTCTACCATAAAGTACAAACATTAGCCAGGCCTCGTGGCGCATGCCTGTAGTCCTACCTACTTAGGAGGCTGAGGTGGGAGGATAACTTGACCTTGGGAGGTTGAGGCTGCAGTGAGCCATGATTGCACCACTGCACTTCAGCCTGGGTGACAAAGTAAGACCCTGTCTTTAAAAAAAAAGTCTATGAAAAGGTCAGATGGCAGCATGAGGAGTCCTGTGGACTCCTTCTGTGAAACAAGCAAAGCTGGCAAAAACTATAAAAAGACAAGTAATTAGTCTCCAGACATTATAAGGGCAAATGAGGAAACATTGATTCAGGTAAACCTACTAACACTTGGTAAGAATGATAGGCAGCTGTGGCATTTCTTTTCCTTCTACCAGCTCTTCCTTCTACCACCCCTCTCTTTTCCTTCTACCAGCTCGACTTGGTGGAAGCTGTGCCTCAGGTGTGCATAGCCAAAAAGGGGTCATTCTCTTCTTGGTTCCTGGGGAACTGGATCCAACTGGGAGGAGAAGACCACCTGAATTTCTCATCCCATCTAAGTTGAAGATGCTATTTTTTAAAATTTTAATTTATAATTTTAAGTTCTGGGATACATGTGCAGGATGTGCAGGTTTGTTACATAGGTAAATGTGTGCCCTGGTGGTTTGCTGCACCTATCAACCTATCACCTAGGTATTAAGCTCCACATGCATTAGCTATTTATCCTGATGCTCCCCCTCCCCCCACCCCCCTGACAGGCCCCAGTGTGTGTTTCTCCCCTCCCTGTGTCCATGTATTCTCATTGTTCAGCTCCCACTTATAAGTGAAAACATTCTGTGTTTGGTTTTCTGTTCCTGTGTTAGTTTGCTGAGGATAATGGCTTCTAGCTCCATCCATGTCCCTGCAATGGACATGATCTCGTTCCTTTTGATGGCTGCATAGTATTCCGTGGTGTGTATGCACCATGTTTTCTTTATCCAGTCTATCATAGATGGGCATTTGGGTTGATTCCGTGTTTTTGCTATTGTGAATAGTGCTGCAGTGAACATACACATGCTTGTATCTTTATTGTTAAACATCATTTTTTTTAAAAGACAGGGTCTGGCTCTGTTGCCCAGGCAGGAGTACAGTGGCATTATCTCAGCTCACTGCAACCACTGCCTCCCAGGCTCAAGTGATCTGCCCTCCTCAGCCTCCTAAGTAGCTGAGACCACAGGGACACACCATTACACCTGGCTAATTTTTGTATTTTTAGTAGAGATGGGATCTTTCTATGTTGCCTAGGCTGGCCTCAAGTGATCCTCCTGCCTTGGCCTCCCAAAGTGCTGGGATTACAGGTGTGAACTACCATGCCCAGCCAGAGATGCTCAATTCCTGGTGAGTGCAGTTGAGGGGCTAGGGCCCTCTCTACCAAGCCCCTATCCATTAGATGCAGGCTCTACCTCAAGTACAGCAGGCCACAAATACTGCGGTCCCCATTACCCTTGCCCCAGCTCACTTGGAAGGCTGTTCCACATGGGGGGGAGATGATCTGACAAGACCAGAGGCCACTATCCTGTCCAGCACCCAGAGGAGTGGCTCAGAGAGGCTGCCCAGGGAAGACACAGCCTGTGCAGTAAAGAATTTAATCTTGCCCAAAAAGATGTCTGGTCTTTGCCCCAAGCTTCTTGGAATATCATGCCAAAGAGGAGTGTGTTTGTCTGAGGACCTTGGGTTACATTAGATAGTCTAACAATGTGATTTCAGATGGGGGCTGGCTACACCAGAAAGACCAACAGTGTGGTTTAGGGTGAAGGCTTTGGGTGATACCTGGGGAGTTTGGAGACAGACATCAGCCATGTGGGCAATCAGTGAAGTTTATGTAATGGAGCCCTAATAAAAACTCTGAACACTGAGGCTTGATTGAGTTTCCTGGGTTGGCAATACTCCGTGCATATTGTCACACATTGTTGCTGGAAAGGTAATGATGTGTCTTGATTCTGTGAGAGAAGACAATGGAAGCTCTACATTTGGCACTTCCCCACACACTGTCCAATCCAATGCTTTTCTTGGCTTATTTTAATCTGTATTCTTTCCTCATAATAAACTGTAACCACAAGTATAACAGCTTTCTGTGAGGTCTATGAGTCCTACCAAATGATCAAAACTGAGGCTGTTTTTGAGAACTCCTCAAACTTGCAGCTAGTATCAGAAGTGAGGGTAGTCCCATGGGGGCTGTGTGCCCTTAAACATTGCAGTTGTCCAAATTAACACAAAGTCCTTGAGAAAAAGAGCTCCAGGGCACTCCTTAAAGGAACTGACCTTATTTGAAGCAGAATGTGGGGAAAATGCATGTCTAAGAGACTCTTGAAGATGACGCCTCTCTTAATTAAGAACAACAAGCTAAATCATAGACCAACTGGTTCACCAGGGAGAACCAGGAAAGAGACAGCAAAGAAGAGCTCTCGTGGAGTCAGAACAGACCTCAAAGACTGGCCTCAATAACTACCCCTGCCAGAATTTAATTGGATCAGACTGCTGGGCAATTTATGCCCCAGGGCACTATCAAAAACAATAGAGCAATCAACTGGTAATTGGGGCCTGATGGACCTGGGTAATACCAAGTCAAGCAGACAGCTTAAAATATAAATCAGGGAAAGAGGCAAAGAGAACCCCGTTAAACCCAGTGTCACTGCAGGGAGACAGTGTGCAATCAAGCCTCAGCCTCCAAGGAGTGACACCAAGGGGAAAATGGACTTTACTAAAATATTCTAGTGTGTAGCCAAGTCACAAAATAAACAAAACAACAAAACCAAGCTCCAGGGAGAAGGGAGGGGAATCAGTATCCAGAGTTCCTGCAATATATTACCTAAAATGTCCAGATTCAGCAAAAAAGTATAAGACATTCAGAGAAACATGAAAGTGTGACCCATAAAAGCAGACAACAGAAACAGCGTATAAGAGGGACCAGGTATATTTAACAGATAAAGACTTCATTATAAATAAGTTCAAAGAACCAAAGTACACATGATTAAATAAGTGAAGGAAGGTATGAAGACAATGTTTCATCAAACAGGGAAATCAAAAAGTGAAAGTATTAAAAAAGAACCAAATAGATATTCTGGAGTCGAAAAGTAAAAACCAAAATCAAGCATTTATTCGGGGGCTTAACAGTAAATTTGAACCTACAGAAGAAAGAATCTGTAAATTTGAAGAGCGATCAATAGAGATTATTCAATTTAAAGATCGGAGAAAATAGAATGAAGAAAAATGAAAAGAAAGCAATCAACATTTGCATAATTGGAGGGGCAGAAGGAGAAGAAAATGAGAAAAGAGTTAAAAAAATTGAATAATGGGTAAAAACTTCCTAAATCTGTTGAGAAACATGAATTCACACATCCAAGAAACTCAACAAACTCCACAGACAAATGCAAAGAGATCCACATCCAGACATTGATGTAAAAATACTAAAAGCCAAATACACAAGGAAAATCTTGGGAACAGCAAGAGAGAAACTACTCATCACTCACAAAGGAACCCCAATAAGATTAACAGCAGACTTCTTCTTCTTCTTTTTTTTTTTTTGAGACAAGTCTCGCTCTGTCACCCAGGCTGGAGTGCAGTGGTGCAATCTCTGCTCACTGCAACCTCCGCCTCCCAGGTTCACGCCATTCTCCTGCCTCAGCCTCCCAAGTAGCTGGGACTACAGGCGCCCGCCACCATGCCCGGCTAATTTTTTGTATTTTTAGTAGAGACGGGGTTTCACTGTGTTAGCCAGGATAGTCTCGATCTCCTGACCTCGTGATCCACCTGCCTCGGCCTCCCAAAGTGGTAGGATTACAGGCGTTAAGCCACAGTGCCCGGCCTAACAGCTGACTTCTCATCAGAAGCAGTGGAGTCCAGAAGGCAGTGGAATAACATTCAAAGTACTGAAAAGAAAGTCCATGAAAAAGAATAGAGTGTTTTATTGGCATGACATTAAGTCTAACTGACTTCATTATGCATATTTAGTGATATGGTTTGGCTGTGTCCCCACCCAAATCTCATCTTGAATTATAGCTCCTATAATTCGCACGTGTCATGGGAGGGACCTGGTGGGAAGTAATTGAATCATGGGGGTAGGTCTTTCTCGTGCTGTTCTCATGATAGTGAATAAGTCTCACAAGATGTGATGGTTTTATAAAGCAGAGATCCCCCTGCACGCGCTCTCTTGCCTGCCGCCATGTAAGATGTGACTTTGCTCCTCCTTTGCCTTCTGCCACGATTGTGAGGCCTCCCCAGCCATGTGGAACTGTGAGTCAATTAAACTTCTTTCCTTTATAAATTACCCAGTCTTGGGTATGTCTTTATTAGCAGCATGAGAACAGACTAATACACTTAGGAATACTGCTGTATCTGGCATGCCCTCATATAGAAGAGTAGACAAAGAGTTACATAAGGAACACAGTCATATTCATCTCCTCCCTCTACCCCAGGATCTGAGAAAACCCTGTTATTAACCCAGTGATATCAATAAAGTTCTAGAAACCTTGTTCTAAACATAAATATTCCTCTTATATATTTTAGTTTTAGTGATGAGGTTTATAAGCTCTGGTAACTGTATGCATTTGGAAGCAAAATGGCTCACAAAGGTCTGATCGGCACTGTTCGGTAAAACTTTCTGCACTGAGGGATGTGTTTAAATCTGTGCTGTTCAATACATGTGGTTATTGACCTCCTGGAATGGCTAGTGCAACTGAAGAGCTGAATTTTAAATTAAATGAAATCAAATTAAACTTTAAATAACCACATATGGCCAGTGGTTAGTGATTTGGATAACACAGCTCTGGCAGCTCCAAAACCTCTTTCTTTTCCCCTGGTTATCTTTCTCGAGTAAACTATGTAGCTTACTTTGTGTGGTGAGCTTTAGTTTAATAAACATTTTCAATATAGGTAAGAATAAATTACCCTGAAAAAGAATAGAAAGAAACATTAGTAAGCACTTGCTAAAAAAGCTTGTTGCTATTTGGCTTTTCACTGATTCTGGGACAGAAAGACACTGTGATTCCTGAAGTGGAGTTTATGCCCATAAAGCTGGCTCTAAAAACTCTAAATTGAGTAGAACAAGGCCTGGTACACGGTGCGTACAGAAAGATCCTTGTTGAATGAATGAATAGACCATACAATCAAAGGGCTTCAGGATGTTGTTTTTCTTCCATGAATTTCTCTTAACGTAAAATGTAAATGAAGGCGAAGTTCTCTCTTCTTAAGTAAACTAAACTTGGAACATTCATGAGAGTTTATTTGACAGGGTGTGGTTCCCTGCTGTCTTCTTCTTTGTCCTTCCACATGCTCACCCCTGGCATGAGAGAGCCTGCATATTAGCAAGATAGAGTTGGGTTTCTGTGTAGGATGTTTACGAACGGGGACTTCGTAGGATAGGGACAGCTAGCAATGGTGAGCTGCACGGAGGCCAACCAGGCCTTGAAAGGTAGTTGGATGGGAACAAGAAGCGAGTATTTACCCAATATTCTAGACTCCCAGGGTGTTCTTGATCAGCTGGTAGAAGGACCCTTTTTATTGATGGGCTGAGACTGCACACCCTTTCTGCCATTGCTAGCCACTCACAATTATAGAAATGCTTGCTCCTCCAGGTTTTGTTAAATGTGATCACATCTGCAATAGCAATACTGTTAATGACAACTACTATTTACCGAGTACCCATTCTGTGAGATCCAAAAGTAGGAACCAATCCCTTAGTGCTCTCCTCCAGGGGGTTTCCCACTCTTTCAACCCCAGCACCCCCTGGTTAGTGCTCCCTCAGGCCAACACTTTGAAAAAACTTTCAAAACATAAAATTGTACTTGTGCACAATCTGTATTTTGTATTTGCCAAAACTGTGTGATTCCCAATTAGAATTTCTGGTTGACATGAGATAGCTGATGTTACTAACCAGCTGACTGGAGTTAATTCTAGCCAAAAGCACGGAAAGCTGATGACTGTCTTAATCCTTACAGCTTTGTGATAGAAAAGTCTTCTGAAAATTTGACTTTTGGGGGATACTGCAAATGACTTGAGGATGGCCATTCTTGTTTTCAGGAACTCTCTAGTGATTTGGGAACCTTAGTTCACAACAATTCTTCTAGACTGAGTTGTTCTTGCATTTTCATCTCAAACTTGGGGTACTGGCTTGAAGAGCAGGGTGGATGGGGTCACCTTGAGAGTTGAATAAGATCATCCAGTCCTTGTGCATTTTATCAAGGAAACCAACCAAGGAAGCTGCTGACATCGGGATGGCTGGACTTTCTAAAGGTGCCTTATTCTCCTGTTGTGATGGTGGAGGTGGGCAGAAGTTGTGTGATGACAGCCTCTGGAATCAGATGGCCTGGGGCCACATCCTAGCTCTGCCAGTTTTAAAAAACAGCTTGATCGAGGTATTATTTAAATATCTTAAAGACCAGCAATTGTAAGTGTACAGTTTAATGATTTGGGGGTTAATTTATAGAGCTGTGCAACCATCACCCCAATACAGTTTTAGAACATTTCCACGACCCCCAAAAGATTCCCCTTCCCCTGGGAAGCTGTGTACAGAGTGTATCTCAGAAAGCCTCTGCTGTTTAATCTACACCACGGAGGCACAGAGGAGAGTCTCAGTTCCATTGCAACGTCATGAGCACTGCACGCGAGCCTGATGCTCTATTTACTAGCTTATGTGTATGTAGTATTTTACTCATTCAGTTGACATTTCTAATAACGTATGAGGTTAAACATTCCACACATTTGCATACTAGTTGTATTTATTCATTTAATTTTCTGCCCATGTCTTTTTTTCTTTTTTGAGATGGGATCTCACTCTGTCGCCTGGCTGGAGTGCAGTGGCGCGATCTCGGCTCACTGCAACCTCTGCCTCCCGTGTTCAAGCGATTCTCCTGCCTCAGCCTCCCGAGTAGTACAGGTGTCCGCCACTATGCCCGGCTAATCTTTTGTATTTTTATTAGAGATGGGGTTTCACCATGTTGGCCAGGCTGGTCTTGAACTCCTGACCTCATGATTCGCCTGCCTCGGCCTCCCAAAGTACTGGGATTACAGGCGTGAGCCACTGCGCCTGGCCAATTTTCTGCTCATGTCTGTTACTTCAAGATGTTCTTTGACCTTTGAGTTGCTCCCTTATGTCCTGCATCTCAGGCCTTGTTTGGACCCATATCAAGCTTGGTTTACTGACTTTATGTGTTTTTTCAGTGCTACCAGCTTTTCCATATTTGTTCTTGCCTCTGCTCCTCCTAGCTTTACTGTAATGTTGTGGAGAGGGTACTCAGTGAACTTGGTTATTGCGTTCTGTTCACTGTCTCCTCACCCGCTTCAATCCCAGCCCCACTGCCCCACCAAGTACATGCACACTGCACTTAACTAAGTTAATTCACCTCCTTAATCTGAAGCCTCAGACCTTTCATCCACGGGCCCTTGGAGGGCTGCAGATGTGTTTTATTTTGTCTATGCCGTGTTAACATGGTTTTGGAGTTTGTTGCTTTATATTCCAGTTGTTATTTTCATAATATTTTTTATAAAAATGGAGAAATGTCATATTAGAAACGATTTTTTTATCACTTAAAAAAAAATCACAATTTGCCAACTAGGCCACAGTTCCACAGGACAGCTGGAGCTGGGTGGAGTGGACAGTTTCTGTTTCATGTTCTCCACGTTCCCTGTTCTCTCCGTCCCACGAGTGGAGGCTTAGGGTCAGTCTCTATCCTTCAGGGTGTTTGTAGTGTCATTTCCTAAAGTAGAGTTGAGAGGAAAACAAGAAAATAAAAGCTAAATCAAGAGAGACAAGATTTCAAAGACAATGAAAGAGAGTGCATTTGTCTGTGGAAGTGAACATCATACCTGCTCTGTGTCTGTAGGGAAAAGTGTAGCACAAGGCCAGGCACGGTGGCTCACGCCTGTAATCCCAGCACCTTGGGAGGCCGAGGTGGCGGATCATGAGGTCAGGAGTTTGAGACCAGCCTGGCCAACATGGTGAAACCCCGTCTCTACTAAAAATACAAAAATTAGCCAGGCGCGATGACGGGCACCTGTAATCGCAGCTACTCAGGAGGCTGAGGCAAGAGAATTGCCTGAACCCGGGAGGCAGAAGTTGCAGTGAGCCGAGATCACGCCACTGCACTCCAGCCTGGGTGACAGAGCAAGACTCTGTCTTGAAAAGAAAAAAAAAAAAGTACAGCACAAAGTCCCTGCCCTGTTTCATGGACTTATATCACCTGCCTTCCACCACTGTGAGCATCTCAGTTTATGATCCCTGTTTCAGAGACCCAGTTCTCAAACTGTTTTTCTCTGCCTAGCAACTATGCAGAGTTGCTAGATGTATGGTAATAATTTTTTTTTCTGGTTACTATTTATTGAGTTTTGAAAATCATGTATTTAGAAGTTTTACATTGGTATTAATGTTATTGCTATAATAATATCAGTCATTCAGTTGCATTTCTCAAGTGGAGCAGAAAACAACAGCAAACATATGCTGGGGAAATAACATGTCTCCACGTTGAAGAATTTAATTTTTAAATGCTCCCATGTACTCTGTGTCAGGTCGGGCTGCTATAGCAAAATACCACAGACCGAGTGGTTTAAATGGCAGAATTTTTGTTCTCACAGTTGTGGAGGCTGAGAAGTCCAAGATCAAGGTGGTGGCCCGCTTGGTTCCTGGTGAGGGCTCTCTTGCCGGCTTATAGACAGTGGTCTGCTGGTCTGCTTGCTGTGCCCTCATGTGGTGGAGCGAGAGAGGGAGATCTCTTGTGTCTCTTCTTTTTTTTTTTTTTAAGATGGAGTCTTGTTCTGTCACCCATGCTGGGAGAGCAGTGGTGCGATCTCGGCTCACTGCAACCTCCGCCTCCTGGGTTCAAGCAATTCTCATGCCTCAGCCTCCCGAGTAGCTGGGATTACAAGCGGGCGCCACCATGCCTGGCTTATTTTTGTATTTTTAGTAGAGACGGGGTTTCACCATGTTGGCCAGGCTCCTCTAGAACTCCTGACCTCAGGTGATCCACCCACCCTGGCCTCCCGAAGTGCTGGGATTACAGGTGTGAGCCACCGCACCCAGCCTTGTGTCTCTTCATTTAAGGGCATTAATCTTACCATGAAGGCCCCACTCTCATGATCTCATCACCCCCAAAATGCTCTATCTCCAAATATCATCACACTGGGGGTTAGGCCTTCAATACATGAATTTTGGCTGCGGCCAGGGGGTAGGGGATACAAGTCATAGCATCTTGCAAATAGAAAAATACACATTTATTTAAAAGCTTTGCTGAATTCAGTCAGATATTGGTATGTAATTTCTCAATCTATTACATGGGGTTGGATATAGTTTTTGATGCTGAAAAGTAAAAGTGGGGAAATCTTGGTCTATGACCAAGCACACAAATGAATTGCTGCTTACGATTCTGGTAATGGAAGTCTAAATTATCCACCATCCAAAGAATAACTGCAGGATAAAATTTGTTTGAAGTTTCCAGATAGTTTACATGCAATAAATTGCACAGAGCTTAAAAGTATACAGTCCAGTGAGTTTTGATTAAGGCATGCCCTTCCGAACACATTGCTTATCAAAATATAGAACATCTTAATCAACCAGAAAAGTTCCCTATGATCCTTCCAGCCAATCCCTTCACCTCTACCAGGCAACCAGTGTTCTGATTTTATTAAAAAAGATTCTATTAAAAAAGATTATGTTTACCTGTTCTTTAACTTCCTATAAATAACATCCTATAGTATGTATATGTAGAAGGCAGTTTCTATAATGGATCTCAATGATCCCCGCCCACTATGTTCACTCCCTTGTGTGATCTTTTCCCTTTGAATATGGAGTGGATCTAGGAACTTGCTTCTAATGCACAGAATGCAGCTAAAGTGATGGAATGGCCCTTCTGAGATCAGATTACAAGAGTGTGGCTTCTGCCGTCTCTCTCTGTCTCTCTGATTCTTCTCACTGGCTAGATCTGATGAAGTAAGCTGCTCTTGGGAGCTGCCCTGTGAGGAGGCCCACAGAGCAAGGAACAAAGGAGGAGCAACCAGATCCTGCAACAAACAAGTGACTGGGCTGCTGTTTCCCCAGGTGAGCCTGGAGATGACGGCCACCTGGCTGGACTTTATTGCCGCCTGTGAAAGACCTTGAGCCAGAGGATCCAGCTGATCCATGCCTGGATTCCTGACCCACAGAAATCATGAGATAATAAATGGCATTGTTTAGGCGACTAAGTTTTGGGTTAATTTGTTATACAGAATAGATAACTAACGCAGTACTTTTCTGTGACTTCTTTTGCTTGACAAAATATGATTTATCCATGTTTTTGTGGGTAGAAGAAGAGATATTCTCAAAGAGCTTATTAAAAGCATAAAACCTATTAAGATAGTCAAAAATTTCAGTATAAGAGAAAGCAGCAATACAGAGAAGTAAATTGAGCACTGAAGCCACATAAGCCCTGCATTTGCCGGATGGGGTGATGGGGAGCTTCAGTGGTGATGGTATGGGACAGAAATGAAGGTCAGGAAGAGTCTAATAGATGAACATTCCATAAGGCCGGGGTCCCAAAAGATTTCTACATCCTCAGGGTAACCGTGGTCCAGAAGAAACATGCTCCTGGACTACAAGGAAATGCACCTTGGCACTGAGCAGAGGAGGTGGTGGTGGGTGGAGATGGCCAGAGAACCGTCCTATGGGTTTGTCAACACAGGCCAGGGTGGGGTGTCATGGCAGACCAAATTCACTTCACCTGCATGGTTTAAAAAACTATGAATTTAGCCATGAATTTAATTTTCCAAATTGGAAGTTCCTCTAGGTATCTGGTAGAAGCAAAATCACCTCCTCTACGGAGGAATACAGCTTCATCAGAAAACCTCACAGAGAAATTTCCAAGCAAAATGGGATGTGCACAGGTGAAAATTATCAAGCACGCAAGGAAACAGGGCACCATGAGTGAGACTTACCAGAGAGAGGAGACAGAAACAGAAAGGCTGATGTAGGTACTGGAATTGTTAAAGCCAGATCATAAGACAATTATGCTGAGGTAAAGAAAGTCAAAATTAAAAATATCTGCATGGAGCAGAAAACCATAAGAAGAAAAGCCTCAGTTTTGCAAAAAAGAAAAGGAACTTTCAGAAATGAAGTTAAGGTCATTAAAATAAAAACCACAATGGGCTGATTTAACAATGATCAGACACACCTGAAGGGATAATCAATGACCATGAAGGACAGAGCGAGCAGCTCGAATTTCTGACTAATAGATTCCTGAAACCATCTCTAAATACAGAGAAGGGAAAGACCAAAAACCACATAGAAAAACGGGCAGGAGAGAGAAAATTCACAAAGAAAACAGTGAAAATAGCCCCTAGGCTTATGAAAAATCTCTCCAACCTGGCTGATAAGATAATTTAAACTTAAAACAACATTGGATGCTACTTCTTACCTACTGGGTGGCAAAAGTCCCAAAGCTTGACAACATGCTTTACTGCTAAGGCAGTGGGAAAACCAACACGCTCACGCGTTGTTGGCGTGAACGCAAAATGAAGGCAAATCTGACAATATCTAGCATAAAGACGTATGAATCTATGTTCTGGCCAGCAATTCTGCTTCTAGGGTGAGCGCAAGGCTGTTGATTGCAGCACAGAGTGAGCTGAGAGTGAGCACAGGCAGAAATGAGAGAAGGCCAAGGACTGATCCTGTGGCCTCTACATGGATGACTTCAGCATCCTGGCTGCCCTTGCTTCAGTTGTCACACCCACCCTCCATCCCACCCCTAGAAGGACATCTTCCTTCAGCATCCAGTGGCCTTTTAAAAGCATAATTCAGAGTATAGAACTCTGTTTCCTAAATCTGTGCAATGGCTTCTGGTTGCTCTGAAAGTCCACACTCACCAGTAGGGCATGGCTCCTCCCTCCTGCTCTGGCCTTTTCCTCCCTTGCTCTCTGTGGCCAGTCCCTCTGCTGTGTTGTCCTAGTTGTTTTTTTTTTTTTTTTTTTTTGAGATGGAGTCTTGCTCTGTTGCCCAGACTGGAGTGCAGTGGCACAATCTCAGCTCACTGCAACTTCCGCCTCCTGGGTTCAAGCGATTCTTCTGCCTCAGCCTCCCAAGTAGCTAAGATTACAGGCGTGCTCCACCACACCCAGATAATTATTGTATTTTTAGTAAGTCTCAATCTCCTGACCTCGTGATCCTCCTGCCTCAGCCTTCCAAAGTGCTGGGATTACAGGTGTGAGCCACCACGCCCGGCCTGTCCTAGTTCTTATTCCTCAAATACATGAATTTTTCTCACCTGGGGCATTGTACTATCTGTTCCATTAGCCTGGAGGGGGAAACTCATCTTTGTGGAGCTGGCTCCTTTTCATTCAAATTTCAACTAAAAATACCACCTCTTCATGGACTTCCTTCCTGAACACCCTCTTTGAAGCATTCCCTGAATAGCTACTCAAACACATCATTCAATAGTGCTTTTTCATAGCACTGATGTTATCTTTTTTTTTTTTTTGAGACAGAATCTCACTCTGTCACCCAGGCTGGAGTGCAATGGCGTGATCTTGGCTCACTGCAACCTCCGCTTCCCAAATTCAAGTGATTCAACCTCAGCCTCCCAAGTAGCTGGGATTACAGGGGCACACCACCAGGCCTGGCTAATTTTTGTATTTTAAGTAGAGATGAGGTTTCACCATGTTGGCCAGGCTGGTCTTGAACTCTTGACTTCATGTGACCCGCCTGCCTCGGCTTCCCAAAATGTTGGGATTATGGGCGTGAGCCACCGCCCAGTCTGATGTTATCTTATTTATCTGCTCATCATCTGTCCCCACTACCAGAATCTAAGCTCCAAACTAGAGAGACCCTGTGTGGTCACTATTATCTTCCTAATGCCTTCAAGAGGGGACTCTACCTGGCAGGCAGTCAATACATAGTGCTAAATATATGAATAATTGCCTTGGATTCTGCATCCTTTTTAAGTTTCCCAAATTCAGGGAGAGAACCGTGGGCTGCCATTTGATATTTGTCCAGGCTTTGTTTTTTTCCCTTCATGTCCACCTTTTACTTTTTCACCAGCTCCTCCACAGTAACAAAAGCCTTATTCAAAGGCCTGTGAATCAGAGGATTATGTAAAGAAGTTACTTTAATCTAGATACCCCTGACTTGATGGAACACATCCAGTGACTCCTGGAAGAAGATCTGGAGGTCTCCAGAGCAGCGCGGTCCCAGGAGGCACGCACAGAGGGCCACGGCCAGGGCTGAAACAGTCTGTTCAGTGCAGCCATGGGGGACGTCCTGGAACAGTTCTTCATCCTCACAGGGCTGCTGGTGTGCCTGGCCTGCCTGGCGAAGTGCATGAGATTCTCCAGATGTATTTTACTGAACTACTGGAAAGTTTTGCCAAAGCCTTTCTTGCGGTCAATGGGACAGTGGGCAGGTAAGGGAGCGTTTCATCTCATGTTTTTTTGCTGATGTTGTTCCTGCTTATTACTATTATTATTATTTTTGAGACAGACACTTGCTCTGTCACCTAGGCTGGAGTGCAATGGCGTGATCTCGGCTCACTGCAACCTCCGCTTCCCAGGTTTAAGCAATTCTCCTGCCTCAGCCTCCCAAGTAGCTGGGATTATAGGCGCCTGTCACCACACCTGGCTAATGGTTTTTTTTTTTCTTTTTTTGAGACAGAGTCTCACTCTGTTGCCCGGGCTGGAGTGCAGTAGTGCGATCTCTGCTCACTGCAACCTCTGCCTCCTGGGTTCAAGCAATTCTCCTGCCTCAGCCTCCCAAGTAGCTGCGATTGCAGGTGCACACTACTACGGCTGGCTAATTTTTTGTATTTTAGTAGAGACAGGGTTCCGCCATGTTGGCCAGGCTGGTCTCGAACTCCTGACCTCATGATTTGCCCACTTTGGCCTCTCAACGTGCTGAGATTACAGGCGTGAGCCACTGCACCCGGCCAACATTTTGTATTTTCAGTAGAAACAGGGTTTCACCCTGTTGGCCAGGCTGGTCTCAAACTCTTGACCTCGTGATTCACCCGCCTCAGCCTCCCCAACTGCTGGGATGACAGGCGTGAGCCACCGCACCCAGCCCCTGCTTATTATTATTTATGTCTCAAAAGGGATATTGCATTTTTTCTTTTTGAGAGCAAAGAAGTAATTCCTTTGGGTAATTTTAACTGGGGGGATTAGAAAGTGTGAGTGAAATTAGAATGGTCTGCAACACAAGCTGTAGGGCATTAGGGGAACACTAGGGCAGAAGGCTACCCAGCCCTTGCTAAGCACTTATCCTCTCAACCCCATTAGATGAGTTTTCTTCTTTTGGGAGTTTCCTGCTGATACAAATAATAAATAATGCAGAAATTTCTGCATCCTCATCTCCAGATTTACAAAAAGCCCAGGGTGCTTTCACTTTACTAAAAGGTGTTTCCAAATTTTGAAATCTAAATAATTTTAACTCACTGTATTAAAAAAAGGATCCAAGTGTTTTTAAGAAATGAAGGTGTTACGAAATCAAGGCAACACATATCTCTATGGAGCCATGTTTTCAGGATGGTGTGGAACGGAATCTGGGTCTGGCTGGTGTCAGTTAAATGCTGCCTCCCCATGGGATTTATCTACTGGAACGCCCATGCAGAACTTCAGCGCTATGACTGAGATTAAGGTGAAGAGCATGAGGCCATGGTTTCAGCATCTCCTTGAATATTTGAAATGCTAAGGTCTTTGCAGGGCCTTATATTTCAAATTTGGACACACACACACACACACACACACACACACACACACACACACAAAGAATCCAATGACAAAAATGATTAAGTGACTTTAGAGATATTATCTAGGCAAAATAGGAAAGATTCTAATATCCTTATAGGGCTGCCAGATAAAATACAGGATACCCAGTTAAATTTAAATTTCAGAAAAAAAGGAACACTTTTAAAGTATAATTCACATATGGCATGAGACATATATTATACAATTCATAATTTACCTTGATTTCAAATTTAAGTGGGCATTCTGTATCCTTATTTACTAAACCTGGCAACCTTAAAAACTTAGCGATGGAAATTTAAAAAATTACCATGTGAGAAATTGTTTTGGATGACAAATGGATTTTTGACTGCTGCTTCTTACATTTGCTGTGTGCGTGTGTGTGTGTGTGTGTGTGTGTCCTCTTGGGGTATTATGCTGTCAGGAGTGAACTTGCTTGAACTTGCTCAGCAGCTTGACCTGCGTGTTCTGGATTTAAATACCCCACTCCACACAGATTCAGATGCCCATGTGTGGGTGGATGTAGCACTCTGCACAGCTGTTGTCGTTTGTGTAGGGAAAGCCCTTCTAAGAACCTACATTCTAAAAGAAGTTCAAATGGGGCCAGAGACTAAGAGCATTTGGTGACTCAAAGGAAAAACATGATCTTAACCTGTTTTTATGAGTCAAGATGGATAGAGTTACCTCTAGCAGGAGTAAAATATGTTTGGGCAGAGGCAGATATCAGGGAGATAATATATTTCAAGTAGGGGACAAAAAACAAACCCAAGAACTAGAGGCTAAGTTTTTAATTCCTCAGATAGAGTACCCTGAGCTCTGTGCTGGATTTCCTAATTCTTTTCTTAGTGTATATTCATAGACTCAGGGCCCCAAAGTCAGACAGCCTGGGTTCAAATCCTTGTGTCATCATTTTTAGCAGTGTGACCTTAATCAAGTTACGAACTTTTTCCCCTTGGCTTCCTCATTTATAAACTAAGGATAATGATGGTCCCTGCATTTTAGGTTTGTTTTGAACATTAAATGAGATGATGCATCTAAAACACTAGAAGCAGTACATGGCAAGAAGTAAGTGTGTGACTGTTATCCGTCGTTATTATTGATGGTATCATCTTGCCTGTAGTGCAGGCCCTGTATTGGGTGAATTGAAGATTCCCCACAGGGAGGGGAAGGTAAGGCCCAAGATGCCCTGAGCATAGTTCCCCCACCCAGAGCTGCAGACGGTATGCATGGAGCCTCTTAGAAGTTCCTAAATGAACAGACACATCATTAGTAATTATTAAAGCCAGAGGGCTTGTACAGCTTGGTCCGTGAGGCTTGTACAGCTTGGCCTGCACTCACTCTCAAGTGAGCTAAATGTACCTTTTGTTCACACTTTTTGAAAGCATGCCCTTTAATTGTTGTTGCAAGGGTAAATTGTAAGTTTTACGATATACCGAATTGTAGTGAATTTTGAAATTGTGACGTTCTCACGAATGAGGCGTATACTAGAGCTCAATCATTAAATATGTCTGTAATGTTGATATGAAAGGACTAGCAGACCTATTTGATTGTTGTATATTAACAGATAGTTCTATTGAGTACAAATTCTTCAGGTTTCTTCATTTCACTGCATTTTCTTTTTGCATTTTGGTATTTTCCTCTTTGCTAAATTCCCTACCTTCCATAGGCCTTTAATTGCTGCTGTGGGGTGGGGATGAGAAGTGGGCAGAGCTCCACTTTTAGGAGGAACCTTGAAATGTCCTTACAATGACAGATAGGTGCCTGGGCAGAGAGATAATGGGGAACACTGCCTGCCCTTGTGGGGTGAAGGCTCACAATATCTGCAACCTCATGGGGCCTGCAGGAAATGTTCCCTGGCTGCGGATCTGTTTCATTTTGGAACATGTTTTCTACAGTCTCGCCAATCCCTCCAAAACACCAACCAACCAACCAACCAACCAACCAACCAACCAACCAACCAACCAACGAACCCACAAACCAAACAATCCTTTCACCTGAATGTTTAGTGAGGGGCTTCAAGGGCGTGGGCTGGAGAGCAAAGGGATGAGCCTTTGGAGTACTGACTGTCCTGGAGACTAGGCTTGCGAGAAAACGTGGCCAGTGAGAAAGAGAAGTTTAAAGATGAATTCTGTCCTTTAAAAGCATTCTTGCTTTTCACAGTGATCACTGGAGCAGGCGATGGAATTGGGAAAGCGTACTCATTCGAGGTAAGCTATCTTCCTGGGGACTTTCTCCTCCCTTGTATTGAACAATCACAGTCCTGAGACATCCACCCCAACACTAGATTTTTGAATATAAAAGCAGTATGCATTCATTTAAAGGAGAAAATATACTCTATGGAAAAGCAAACAAAAATAATAATCTCACTCCCTGGACCTCTTTTTTTAAACACAATGATACTCAAAGGTGACAGTACCTTGCCTTAGGGATTGTTTTGGGAATTTGTGGGGCATTGGTATTTTCTAGTGTAATTGTGCCATATGAGCTTATATACTTAAATCTAATTTTTTCAAAACATTATAAACTACTTTCCTTTTATTTATTATTTACATTAAGCTAGGGCATATATTGATTTTTTAAAAGTCACTTGCTTAGGCAAAACATATAATCAGTGACTTTCATTTCAAGGACATTAATGGCATTATAACATATTCTATAAAAAGAAGGTCTAATAGAACTGAGAGTCACTAGAATACAATTAGTATTTTTGAGTATTTGCTTTCAGGCTTATTTCTCTGTAGATAGATAAATAGATTGATAATTATACTTTAAAAAATGCATTTATAACATATGTGGTTTTATATGCTATTATTATTATAAATTTCACATTTTTATTAATGAAACATTGTTTCCTGGAATTCCTGTGTATTTTATTTCTTCCTTATGCCTATTACACTGATGTCTAGAACCATGTCAAATACAATAGAAGAATAAAAAGAATTCTAGAAACTGTAAGAGGAAGGCTGTTTAAAAATCAATAACACCAGCTGGGCACGGTGGCTCACTCCTGTAATCCCAGCACTTTGGGAGGCCGAGGCGAGGCAGGTGGATCACCTGAGGTCAGGAGTTCGAGACCAGCCTGGCCAACATGGTGAAACTCCGTCTCTACTTAAAATACAAAAATTAGGTGGGTGTGGTGGCGGGTGCCTGTAATCCCAGCTACTTGGGAGGCTGAGGCAGGAGAATTGCTTGAACACAGGAGGTGGAGGTTGCAGTGAGCCGAGATTGTGCCATTGCACTCCAGCCTGGGGGACAAGAGCGAGACTTCGTCTGAAAAAAAAACAAACCAAAAATAAACAAAAAAACTCCTTGTGGCCCGGTGTGGTGGCTCACGCCTGTAATCTCAACACTTTGGGAGGCCAAGGTGGGCAGATCATGAGGTCAGGAGTTCCAGACCAGCCTGACCAACATAGTGAAACCCCGTCTCTACTAAAAATACAAAAATTAGCCGGGCGTGGTGGCACTCACCTGTAATCCCAGCTACTCAGGAGGCTGAGGCAGGAGAATCGCTTGAACCCAGGAGGTGAAGGTTGCAGTGGGCCGAGATTGCGCCACTGCATACCAGCCTGGCGACAGAGCGAGACACCATCTCAAAAAAAAAAAAAAAAAAAAGCTCCTTGTGTTTGACCCCCATCCCCATCCTTCATCTGCTGCTGATGATTTTTTGACACTGACCCTTCTATCTCAACTCTGTTTATTTTTAACATAAGGAATTCTTTGCTTTTATTCTAATTCATGTATAGCAACTTACTGGTGATCAGGAGTGGCTGACACTCGGGAGATGAGTGGTCATATTTGAGTGTTGAAGTTGGAGAGACCACCCAGCAGTCACTTTTCAAAACAATGTGTCTTCCATTCCCCCAAATCAGAAGGAAAACGTTTCTAGCTATTTGCATTAAAACTATATAACCTTTTATATAACAATTTCTTACCCTGGACCAGGTTTTGGAAAGACCTAATATGTTAACCAAAAGGTTCTTCACCTTACCTCTAAGTTCCCTGGATTGCCAAGCAATACTTAACGATTCTCCAGAATCTTTTCTCAAGTTCATGCTGACCTGACCTTTCTGTGGTCCCTTGCTATCTTGCAAGACTCAGACACTCTTCTTTCTGCTTAGGGGAGACCCCATGTGGAAGCTGTCCTTAGCCATTCATTTCTTTATTGTTTCACAAAGCAACGGCCCTGGGGGTCAGGAGCTGTGGGTTCCAGTCTTCACCATGATGCTGTCTGGAGATTTTGGACAAGTTACACATCCATTCTGCGCTTCTGGGTCTTTGCCAACTTTGTGTTCTGTCCTTGACGAATTCTTGCTTTGCACTTCTCCTTGTGGACATTTTTTCCTCTTTGCCTTTTTATTTTATTTGTTTTTTTTGTAGAGATGAGGTCTCACTTTGTTGCCAGGCTGTTCTGAAATTCCTAAGCTTAAGCAATCCTCTTGCCTTGGCCTCCCAAAGTGCTGGGATTATAGGCGTGAGCCACTGTGCCCAGCCTCTTTATGTTCTTTACTGAGGCTGTGTTAAACAATTTGCTGGGCTCCCAACCTCTCCTTCATGCAGACTTTTCTCCCTTCCAGAGATCCTGTTCTCTCGCTGCTAACTGCTGCTCCAAGGAGTGCAGCTGAGCCTGAGATGCTGTGGACTGTAATGGGTAAAAGCCTGAGGTTTGGAATTGATCAGATGTGTGTCAAAGCCTCCCTCCAAGGCTCACTGGCTGAATTTCCACATCAGTGGGCTGGAAGTGATGACAGTCTCACCTAGGCTTTTGTAAGGGTTAAATAGGATGAGACAGGCAAAATGGTTTGCTTAGAGTAAGCTTTCCAAGGTTAGGTTTTGTTCTCATTGGATATTTAAACTGTGATTCCTTTCACATATACTGCTTTTTTTATTTTTTGAGAGTGTATTAGTCATGGTTCTCGAGAGAAACAGAATCAATAGGGTGTGTGTCACACACACACACAGACACACACAGACACACAGACACATAGAGACAGCTGGGAGTGGGGGCGGGGGAGGAAGGGAGAGACAGAGAGAGAGAGAAAGAGAGTGGGGAGGAAGGGAGAGGGAAGGAGACAGAGAGAGAAGAGTGGGAGAGGAAGGGAGGGAGAGGGAGAGGAGAGAAAGGTTGATTTATTTGAAGGAATTGACACACATGGTTATGGAGGCTGGTGTGTCCCAAATCTGCAGTGTAGGCTGGCAGGTTGGAGACCCAAGAAGAAGCAAAGCTGCAGTTCAAGTCCACAGGCCATCTATCAGGTGACAGAATTCCCTGTTCCTCCAGGAAGGTCAATCTTGTTTTCTTAAGGCCCTCAGCTGACAAGACAAGGCCCACACTCCTTATGGAGTGTAATATGCTTTACTCAAAGTCTACTAATTTAGATGTTAATCTCATATAAAGATAGCTTTACAGAAACATAATAATGTTAGACTAAGTAGCTGGGTATCATGACCTAGTCAAGTTGACACACAATATTCACCACCACAGAGAAGAATATCTTGTATTTACCAGTATTTTCTCTTCCTCTTGCTCTTTCTTCCTTCCCAATGTCCCAAGATTCCTTTTTAAGTCACTTTATTTCTGTTTATAGAATTTCCTTTAGCTATTATTTTAGGGTTGGTCTGCAGGCAACAAATTATCTTAGTTTTTCTTCATTCAAGAATGGCTTCATTTCCCCTTCATTCCTAAAAGATAGTTTTGCTAGATACAGGATTTGCAGTTGACAGTCCTTTTCTTTCAGCACTTGAAAAATACTGTGACACTTCCTTCTGGCCTCTGTGGCTTCTGATGAGAAATCTGATATTATTTGAATTGCTTTTCCCCAATAAACAGGGGAGTGTTTCTCTCTTGGCTTTCAAAATTTTTTCTTTGTCTTTATTTTTCAAAAGTTTAAATATAATGATTCTTGGCATGGATTTTTTTGGTTTTACCCTGTTTGGGGTTTACTCAGCCTCTTGAATCTGTAGGTTTACATCTTTTCACAAATTTGGGCCTGGCGCGGTGGCTCCTGCCTGTAATCCCAGCATTTTGGGAGGCTGAGGCGGATGGATCACCTGAGGTCAGGAGTTCGAGACCACCCTGGCCAACATGGTGAAACCCTGTCTCTACTGAAAATACAAAAATTAGCTGGGCATGATGGTGGGTGCCTGTAATCCCAGCTACTTGGGAGGCTGAGGCAGAATTGCTGGAATCCAGGAGGCAAAGATTGTGCCATTGTACTCCAGCTTAGGTGACAAGAGACTCCATCTCCATAAATAAATAAATAAATAAAAACAAATTTCAAAAACTTTCATCCATTATTTATTCAAATACTTTTTCAGCCCTGCCCTCTTCTCTCCTTGTGACACTCCAATGGACATGAATATTAGACCTTTTTATAGTTCAATGGGCCCTTGAGATTCTGTTCAATTTTTTCAGTGTATTTTTTCTCTGTTGCTTATATTGGGTAATTTCTTTTTCTTTAATCTTCAAGTTCATTGATTCTTTTCTTAGTCCCACTCAGCTACTGAGCCCATCCATCAAGGTTTTAACTTTAGTGATTATATTCTTCAGTTCAAGTATTTTCATGTGGTTCTTCCTTACATCTTCTATTTCTTTGCAGAGATTTTTCTATTTTTGCCATTTGTTTTGTGTGTTTATAATGGTTTATTGAACTTTTTTTTTTCTTTTTTTGAGATAGAGTCTCGCTCTGTCGCCTAGGCTGGAGTGCAGTGGTGTGATCTTTGTTCACTGCAACCTCTGCCTCCCGGGTTCAAGTGATTCTCCTGCCTCAGCCTCCCAAGTAGCTGGGATTACAGGTGCCCACCACCACGCCCAGCTAATTTTTGTCTTTTTAATAGAGACGGGGTTTCACCTTGTTGGCCAGGCTGGTCTCAAACTCCTGACCTCAAGTGATCCACTTGCTGTGGCATCCCAAAGTGCTGGGATTACAGGCATGAGCCACATCACCCAGCCTACTGAAGCATTTTTATGCTCCAAACCTTGTCAGATAATTCTAATGTCTGTGTCATCTCTACGTTGGCATCTGTTGTTAGTATTTTCTCATTCAGATTAAGATCTTGGTCCTTTGAATGATGGGTGGCTTTTGATTGAATCCTCGACATTTTGGTTTTATGTTATGGGACTCTGGATCTTATTTAAATCTTTGGTTTATATTGGTCCATACTGACATTGCTGTGGGAGGGAGAGGATGGGGAACTGACTAGTTTCTACCAGGTGGAGTGAGGGCTCAATTCTCCACTTGTGGAGAGCTGCCTATTTCTTACTGTTGGGTGGGGGTGGGGTTCTGGCTTCTTCCTGGGCCTCTGCTGATACCACTTTGGCTGGGAGGGGCAGAAACACCTCTTTACTGCTCTCCACAAGGCCTTCAATGACACTTGGGAGAGGTGGCCTCATTCCACTGGGGAGTGGTGAAAGTCCTGGCTCTCCATGAGGCCTCCTCTGTTATCATCCCTGGCAAAGGAAGAGGACAAAGAGGAGAACAGGTGCCTCGTTACTGCCAGGTGGGGGTGGAATTCAGATCTCCACTGACATTCGTGGAGATGGTGGTGGCTGGGATGAAAGTCCCAGGATCCTTGCTACATAGCCTCACTGGCGTGGAAGACCCAGCTCCCCACCCAGCCTTTACTGGCAGGGGTATGGGTGGGGTCATAGTTTTTCCCAAGGTGTTTGCTTGGAGTACACAGTTGCTGTCTAAATGTTTTCTGTCTCACTAGACATCCCCTTTTCTGGTCCTCTAGTTAGAGAGGGCAGGCTTTTGTTGAGACTTTGTTTTTTTGAGACGGAGTTTCGTTCTTTTGTCCAGTCTCACTCTGTCACACAAGCTGGAGTGCAGTGGCGGGATCTCGGCTTACTGCAACCTTTGCCTTCTGGTTTCAAGTGATTCTCCTGCCTCAGCCTCCCGAGTAGCTGGGATTACAGGCACCCGCCACCATGCCTGGCTAATTTTTGTACTTTTAGTAGAGATGGGGTTTCACCATGTTGGCCAGGCTGGTCTCAAACTCCTGACCTCAGGTGATCCACCTGCCTTGGCATCCGAAAGTGCTGGGATTACAGGCGTGAGCCACTGCGCCCAGCGAGACTTTTTTATAACTGCACCTGTTGGCATTTCTGAACTGCCAGTTTCTCCAGCAATGTCTGGGATATGTGAAAAAAGAAAAAAAAAAAAAAAAAAAGGCCCAGGAAATACCACAGTGCCCTTCCTCGGGTTCTGAGGCCCCTAAATGAACCTCTTCTCACATCTGGAGTCTTCTGTTTGTTTTATGTATTGTGTCCAGGTTTTTTTGATGGACTTAATGGTGGCCCTAGGGAAAGCACTTCTCCTCTGCCCTTCCAGAAGCTTATACTTCACTGCATTTAACCGAATCTGCACTTACATTTAGAGCGGCAGGAGAGGCTTTGCTTCCTGTTAAAAGAATTTCAAACATTACTTGAGGCAGGTGGGAAAAAATTGTGGAGAGGGATGGGCCTGGGGTGGAGGGAGGAAGAGAGTGGGCCCACTCTTCCATACCTCTGAAGCAACTGCTCACCCTATTTTTCACACCATTTCCACTCCTGTAGCACCTGAATTCAAGCCCTTTCTTTTATTCTTGGCCACACAGAGGAAGCCCTGTTTTTCCTGGCGTTCCCACTACCCGCTGTAGATTAGCAGCTACAAGCACCTTCCTTGACCCAGGCCCCAACATACAGGAGAAGGAAAACAAGGCCCATTCATCCCATGGCAGCCGTTCTGCGTCAGGATGGGGCCCCGGCAGTGAATTCTGGGAAAGGCAGGCTTTTGCAGCTTAACTTTCTGAAAAGGGGGTGGCAAAACCTGTGTATGGAGCCTGTCAGCCTGGACATTCTGGGAATAAGATTGAGTCCTGTTCAAGCAGACAAAGGGAACAATGCCAGCCCAGACAACCAAGTGTTCTCGGGCGCCCCCCTCCTGGCCCAGACCACTTCACATGGAACCTCTAAAAGGCCTGTGGCTCTTGAGAGAAACAAGCCCACCAGGCAGAGAGCATCCTTTGTGCTGAAAATGCAAATGGCCTTTCATTTATTGGGCAATCTCCTCTTCAGGAGGCTGATGAAGTGAATTGGGAGACAAAGGTGCTTAATTCTTTAGCCATCCTGTTGATGGATTCCAAGACTCAAAAATGGAGGCTAGAGGTGGGGGTAGGGAATTTTCCATGGAGAGAACGAGAGAAGACTTGGGGATGTCATTGGCAGGGGTCAGTCTTGAAATAGGACTGTCCTTGGTTTAGTGTTTTTTTAAAAATGAAAAAACATTTTTAATGGACTTTATTTTTTAGAGCAATTAGAGGTTCACAGAAAAATTGAGCAGATGGTATAGAGGCTTCCCATAAGCCTTCTGCCCCCACACACGCAGTCTCCCCCATTACCCACTTCCATAAACACACACACACACGCACACATACACCAGGAAATCAACTGTTTAAAGAAACAATTGATGCAGCAACTAGTGACTGCTTATCTTTTTTTTTTTTTTTTTTTTTTTAGAGATAGGGTCTTGCTCTGTCATCCAGGCTGGAGTGCAGTGGTGGGATCACGGCTCATTGCATTCTTGACCTCCTGGGCTCAAGTGATCCTCTCACCTCAGCCTCCTGAGCAGCTGGGACTATAGGCTGTGCCACCATGCTCGGCTAATTTTTTTAATTTTTTTGTTTTTTGAGACGGAGTCTTTCTGAGTCGCCCAGGCTGGAGTGCAGTGGTGCGATTTCGGCTCACTGCGAGCTCCGCCTCCCAGGTTCATGCCATTCTCCTGCCTCAGCCTCCCGAATAGCTGGGACTATAGGCGCCCACCACCACGCCTGGCTAATTTTTTTTGTATTTTTAGTAGAGACGGGGTTTCACCATGTTAGCCAGGATGGTCTCGATCTCCTGACCTTGTGATCCTGCCGCCTCGGCCTCCCAAAGTGCTGGGATTACACGCGTGAGCCACCGAGCCTGGCCTAATTTTTTAATTTTAATTTTTGTAGAGATGGTGGTGGTGGTGGGGGTGTCTTGCTGTGTTGCCTGGGTTGGTCTTGAACTCCTGGCCTCAAGTGATCCTTCTGCCTCGGCCTCCCAAAGCCCTAGGATTACAGAAATGAGCCATCTCACTTGGCCTAATTGCTTGTCTTTTTAATGGAGTGAAACCTCACTGTGCAGATTGCAGGTTGGGGGGAACTTGTGACAATACCTTTGTGGTGTTAACACCTTCAGCTCTCCAGAGTCATGGCTGAAAATCACCTGTGAGAGTTAATATAATTGACTTTTTAAAACTTCAGCATCGATGGTGTCATATACATGTGGGTCAGTTTTTTAATCTTGAACAGCTTTTTGAGATATAATTTATATACCATAAAATTCACCCAAGTGTACACTTCAGTAATTTTTAGGAAATTAACCGAGTTGTTTATCATCACCACCATCCGGTTTTGGAACATTTCCATCACTCGAGTAAGATCAGGTACACCTGGTTGCTATTAATCCTGCATTCCTATCCCTAGCCCTAGGCTGCCACCGATCTTTTCTAGACATTTCATATGAAGGTCACCATACAACATGCAGTTCTCCGTGACTGTTTTCTTCTACTTAGCGTATTGTTTTGGAGGTTCATCCATATTGTAGCATGTGTCGGTAGCTCTTTAATTTTTACTGCAGAATAATATTCCATTGTATGGATATACTCCATTTTGTTTATTCATTTTCCAGTTGACAACTGTTGGAGTTGTTTCCATTTTTTTTTTTTTTGGCTATTATGAATAATGCTGCTGTGAATATTGACACTTGAGTTTTTGTGTGGACACTTTTCTCTTTCCTTTGGGTAGATTACCTAGCAGTGGAGTCTCTGGGTTGCAAGGTAAAGTTGTCTTTTTAAAAAATTTTATTTACTTATTTATTTATTTATTAAGAGATGGAGTCTCGCTCTGTCGCCCAGGCTGGAGTGCAGTGGTGTGATCTCAGCTCACTGCAACCTCTGCCTCCCAGGTTCAAGTAATTCTCCTGCCTCAGCCTCCCTGGTAGCTGGGACTACAGGCATGTGCCACCACGCCCGGCTAATTTTTTGTATTTTTAGTAGAGATGGGGTTTCACTGTGTTAGCCAGGATGGTCTTGATCTCCTGACCTCGTGATCCGCCCGCCTTGGCCTCCCAAAGTGCTGGGATTACAGGGTGAGCCACCACGCCCAGCCAGTAAAGTTACTTTAAGGTCGGCTGGCGGCAGTCACATTTCTGCAGCAGTTGGGTAGCAGCTGGAGCACGCTTGTCTGCTCCACCCAGTGGCTGTGTGTGTCGGTGTGTTTGGTCTCACCTGCCTGCCCCTGTGGGTCCAGTCTCTGCCTGGGAGGCTGACCTGCACCACTGGGCTCCCTTGGCCTCTGGTTTCAGCTGGGTTGGCCAGTGGGGAACACTGGCGACAGGTAGGAGGGAGAGTAAAGCGGGAGACTGTGCTGTCTCCCTGGTTGTGGAGGGCAGCCTGTGTCTTCTGCTGAAGGTCACCATCCCTGTTGGGTGGACGTCTCTACACAGTTCTTTCTCCAACACTTTCAGGCCCCTGGTTGTTACAGGAAAGGGGTCCTGATCCAGACCCCAAGAGAGTGTTCTCAGACCTCATCAAAGAAAGAATTCAGGGCAAGTCCATAAAGTGAAAGCAAGATTATTATGAAAGTAAAGGAATAAAAGAATGGCTACTCCATAGACAGAGCAGCCCTGAGGGCTGCTGGTTGCCCACTTTTATGGTTATTTCTTGATGATATGCTAAACAACGGGTGGATTATTCATGCCTCCCCTTTTTAGACCATATAAGGTAACTTTCTGATTTTGCCATAGCATCTGTAAACTGATATGGTGCTGGTGGGGGTGTAGCAGTGAGGACGACCAGAGGTCACTGTCATCCTGCCATCTTGTTTTTTTTTTTTTTGAGACAGGGTCTCCCTCTGTGGCCCAGGCTGGAGTGCAGTGGCACAATCTTGGCTCACTGCAGCCTCTGCCTCCTGGGTTCAAGCAATTTTCCTGCCTCAGCCTCCTGAGTAGCTGGGTTTACAGGCATGTGCCACCATGCATGGCTAAATTTTTGTATTTTTAGTAGAGATGGGGTTTCACCATATTGGCCGGGTTGGTCTTGAACTCCTGACCTCAAGTGATCCACCTGTCTCGGCCTCCCAATGTGCTAGGACTACAGGCGTGAGCCACTATGCTCAGCCAGTTATGGTGGGTGAGAGGGTGTTAGCTGGCTTCTTCACTGCAACCTGTTTTTTTTTTCTTTGAGACACAGTCTCACTCTGTCACCTAGGCTAGAGCGCAGTGGTGTGATCTTGGCTCACTGCGACCTCCGCCTCCTGGGTTAAAGTGATTCTCCTGCCTCAGCCTCCTGAGTAGCTGGAATTACAGGCACCCACTAGCACACCTGGCTAATTTTTGTAGTTTCATTAGAGAAGGAGTTTTGCCATGTTGGCCAGGCTAGTCTTGAACTCCTGACCTCAGGTGATCTGCCTGCCTTGGCCTCCCAAAGTGCTGGGATTACAGGCATGAGCCACTGCACCTGGCCCCAACCTGTTTTATCAGCAAGGTCTTTATGACCTGTATCTTGGGTTGACCTCCTATCTCACCTTATGACTTAGAATGCCTTAACCAACTGGGAATGCAGCCAAGTAAGTCTCAGCCTCATTTTACTCAGCTCCTACTTAAGATGGAGTAGCTCTGGTTCAAACGCCTCCCTTTCATAAGAGAACCCTTAATCCTAAAGGTTGCAGAGGGATGAAAATCCATCTTCTGTAACTTCTTCAGGCTGAATAGGGGCAATTATATTCCTGCTTAACTAGTAGGCTGTCTTGTATTCAGAGTAGAGAGGAGCTCAGTGAGAAGGCATCAGTATTGTGAGGGTCATTCATAACTCCAAGTTCCAACAAAAGGTGGTAGGTGGAAGATTAGTAAGTGTCCCATTTAAGAAAACGGTGAGCAAACTTGTCTTGCATTCCTACACAAAGAGTACAGCTGCAATATATTCCGCAACAGCAAAGCAAAATAAGTAAAACTATCCCAAGTAAACTAAATTAGAAGGCTTTCCATGAAGTGAGAAACTGTTGGAACCAAGCTGATATGGGGTTGCTAGCTGATTCCAATGTGCCCAGAATTAGAAGACTGATTCAGATTTTTATATTACCCATTTCTCTTATTTCTTCTGAACAGCAGTCAGAGATCACTAGTTGGTTCACAGGAATAAACAGGGTTAGTCTAAATTGCAGAAACAAACTTAAAAACAGCTGATGAGACTAGAATTTGATACACGTGTACCATAGTTCTTGAAACATAATATTTCTCTCTCCATTTTCCCATTTTTAGTAAAGACAAATCATGGTAAGACTGATTTGCTTCATTATACTTGGCCTGATTATTTGTATAAAGTACAGCAAGAATAATTATTTTTCACATAAGCTTTTTTTAAAAATTGGCTTCAGCTGGGTGCAGTGGCTCATGCCTGTAATCCCAACACTTAGGGAGGCCGAGGCAGGCAGATCACTTGAGATGAGGAGTTCAAGACCAGCCTGTCCAACATGGTGAAACCCCGTCTCTACTAAAAATACAAAAATTAGCCAGGCGTGGTAGTGGGTGCCTGTAATCCCAGCTACTTGGGAGGTTGAGGCAGGAAAACTGTTTGAACTGAGGAGGTGGAGGTTGCAGTGAGCTGAGATAGCACCACTGCACTCCAGCCTGGTCGACACAGCAAGACTCCATTTAAAAAAAAAAAAAAAAAAGAATTGGCTTTGATGAAACTCTGTTCCATAGAAGGAATCTTGATAAGACTTTTTAGAGCTGAACCCTGTCATGGGTTTGTACCCTCAAATACCCATGAGTTGAGTAAATTCCTCCCCTCTTGGGGGTCCCAAGATAACCTGGGGCTTCTGGACCTGTTAGAAAGTGACATTCTTTACTTACTATGGGTCAGAAACCTTGTACTGGCACTGCGTAGGCAAGGTATGAGACCAGTTTCCCAACGGGCTCTTATTGGCTTTACAAGTCAAGTATGATTCCTTAAAGGAAAGCACACCATTCCAGTTAAAGCCTTGGCAAAATAACCAGTTTCTCTAATTGTGTCCATTTGCAAAAGAAAACAGATTCTTTTTGCACTTATGCAAATAGCTATGTTGTCATTAAATTAAGAATACTCGCAACTAGTTTTCAAATTCTGGAGAAATCAGGTAGAGAGAAACAAATGTGCTCCAAATTTTGTTCACAGTAGTATACTTTACTCAATTGTTAAAAGCTTTAAATAGCTCAAAAGTTTTCTTGACTCTGAAAAACAAAACAAAACGCAACATTTTAAGCAAAAAGTTGAAAAGATTAGTCTTTTTTTTTTTTTTTTTTGAGATGGAGTCTTACTTTGTCACCCAGGCTGGAGTGCAGTGGCGCGATCTCAGCTCACTGCAACCTCCCAGGTTCAAGCAATTCTCCTGCCTCAGCCTCCTGAGTAGCTGGGACTACAGGCACCTGCCATCATGCTCAGCTAATTTTTTTTTTTGTATTTTTAGTAGAGATGGGGTTTCACCATATTGGCCATGCTGGTCTGGAATTCCTTGTGATCCACCTGCCTTGGACTCCTAAAGTGTTGGGATTACAGGCAGGAGCCACCGCACCAGCCACTTTAGACTTTTATTGGTTCAGTCAATTCAGGTTAACTGCTGTTCTGCTTGATATTCATGAACATTTCAGCTCTTCATGAGAGTCCTGAAAGTTTTTTCCTCTATTCTAATGTCACAATTTCCAAAGTTATCAGAAACCTGCATTTAAGAGCACTTGTTAGAGCTCTATAACTAGTTATAAACCATCTTCCAAAGAGGACCAAAACAAGACAACAATTTTTTTTGTGGATGACAAAAAGTTTTAGGACAGCCACAGTAAAAAACATGATTGACAAAGGAAATTTGGTTACCTTTGTGGCATACAATGATTTTATGTAACAAATATAATTATTGATTAACATACAGTAAGTCATATCAGAATTATAGGAATTTCCCATTATTTTGGAACACAGAAAGCCACACACTATTTTATATTTGACAGTGCTCCCTGTATGATTTTTATACCAAATAAGCCAAATGTCACTTTTGCATTAGTGCATTATTGATGTCAGACTCAATTCTTAATAAAACCTTATAGACATATATATTTAATCTTCATCAGTTTGACCATAAGGTAAGATTTTCATAAACCTTATATAACCCTTTACAATTTTTGTTAAAGAGCAGATTATAAGCAGGTTTTTGCTTTAAGAGAAATGGCTGGGCGCAGTGGCTCATGCCTGTAGTCCCAGCACTTTGGGAGGCCGAGGCAGGTGGATCACCTGAGGTCAGGAGTTTGAGACCAGCCTGACCAACATGGAGAAACCCCATCTCTACTAAAAGCACAAAATTAGCTGGGTATGGTGGTGCATGCCTGTAATCCCAGCTACTCAAGAGGCTGGGGCAGGAGGATTGCTTGAACCCGGGAGGCAGAGGTTGCAGTGAGCTGAAATTGCACCACTGCACTCTAGCCTGGGCAAAAAGAGTGAAACTCCATCTCTAAAAAAAAAAAGAAAAAAGAAAGAAACCTGTTGTGCTCAACCAATGTTGAGTTTACAGAAAAACTGAATAATGTTTCTCTTATTTTAGCCAATATGTTTACACACAGAATTTATTTTACAATATTAATTTTTTTCACAAACCTTCCAAAACTTGCTTAAACCTTTAACAATCCTTTAACCTTTTAATCCAGGCAGAAAAATCCACATTCCCATGACTTCTTATTATCTTTTGCCAAAAACACATTCTGCTTTCCTTACATGCCTTACAGGTAGAACTGTTTCTTCAGTAGTCTTAATTACACGTTACAATGTTAACCCTGAGCAACTTTTACTTTTGGTGAAAAACCTGGTTAGGAAGCAATTTTAATCATGTGCCAAGTGTGGAGTCTAGCTCAGGACACACCAGGCAGAAGTGCAGATGAGGGCTGACTCCAGCATAGCTAGGGGGTGTGGCTAACTCCCTATGTCCCTGGCCTTATCTAGAACTAATGCTCCAAAGTAGGTAAATTGAACAATTTTTAAAAGTCAAAGAAGCAGTTTATGACCTTAAAGCATTAAGTAAACTTAATATTTGACCTATTTAACTTTAGACCAAATGTCTTTATTTTACCAATATTTTTAAAACTATCTTTATTTCTCAAAGATTACTTAAGTCACATGAACTAAAAGGCATTACACTTTTTACTTTTCTCATACAATATTTGATTTAAGCTCTTATTATTTTTAAACCAATCAATCAAAGCTCTTTTATATCACAAACACAACGTATATAAATACACAGACAGAAGATAAAGGACTCCCCCCTAAGACAGGAATCAAACCTTGAACCCAGGCCACCGTTCTGAAAAGAGAAAGCACGGCCATATGGTTACAAGGTCAAGCTCCCAAGGACATGACTGACCAGTTTGCTGGGCCATCTTGAAAAGCGGGCTTACAGGTGTCCTATGCCCATGTTCTATCCTAAGTTACCCCTCTTTGTGGCAGAACAATATAGAAAGACACACAAAGCACACCAAATTTGCTGCAGCTTACGACTAGCCTCACAAATCCTTTTTCCCATTAATCAAAACTTTACAGAGGAGACGAACAGTGATTTTTACCGTTTAACCTTTTAACCGTTTGCAGAGAGACAGAGCGAGACAGAGAGGAAAGCATTGCCTGAGGCAGGATGGGGGAGGCGAGACGCTCACAGAGCCCAGAGAAAAACCCACCCATTGCAGCAACGCTGAAAAGTTCAGGTGGCTGCTTGTCAGTAGTGAAGGGATCTTTTCCTGCAGTCTCATCAGCTCTTAAGTTTCCCCTTTTAGGGAGGAAAAAGCTCCCCATGTACCACAGTGCTGTACATGCCTAATCCTGTCACCCACAGCTATTAGCAAAGAGCGAAAGGCAGATTATTCCAAAGAGAAAAGCAGTCAACATCCCATAGGGCCAAACCCGTTCTTAGCCAAGAGGGACTTTACGAGAGGGACTTTTCTGAGAGGGGCCTTTAACCCCCTAAATATTAGAAGGGACTCTAACCCTCCTAAGTTAGGCCTCTAACCCAAGGCTAGTCAAGTGCCCTTGCCTTTTATTAAGAAGGGCCTCTAACCTGCTCTGTCTTAGGAGAGGCTCTAACTCCCCTAAGTTGGGCCTCTAACCCAGTCCCATCCTTTACCCGGGTATATGCACCCCACTTACCCAAAGCCGTCCAATCAGTGCTGTAGTCTATTTTCTTTGAGTCAGGGGGCTTCTTTAGTATTGTGCCTTCAGGGTTCATGAGAAAGATGTTACCAGACCCCACCGCTTACCCAAAGTTAGCCTTTGGGAAGGGGGTTTCAAGAATTCAGGGTGAGTCCTTAAAGTGAAAGCAAGATTATTAGGAAAGTAAAGGAATAAAAAATGGCTACTCCATAGACAGAACAGCCCCGAGGGCTGCTGGTTGCCCATTTTTATGGTTATTTATTGATGATACGCTAAACAAGGGGCGGATTATTCATGACTCCCCTTTTAGACCATATAGGGTAACTTCCTGACATTGCCCTGGCATTTGTAAACTGTCACGGCGCTGGTGGGAGTGTAGCAATGAGGACGACCAGAGGTCACTCTCCTCGCCATATTGGTTTTGGTGGGTTTTAGCTGGCTTTTTTACTGCAAGCTGTTTTATCAGCAAGGTCTTTATGACCTGTATTTTGTGTTGACCTCTTACCTCACCCTGTGACATAGAATGCCTCAACCATCTGGGAATGCAGCCCAGTAGGTCTCAGCCTCATTTCACCCAGCTCCTATTTAAGATAGAGTTGCTCTGGCTCAAATACCTCTGACATGGTGACAGCAGCTCAGTGTTGCCAGCCCCACCCTATCGCACTGTCCTTTGTGGTTTCTTCATATTAAACTCTCTCCAAATTACTCAGTTTGAGTGTGCTATCTATTTCTGCCAGAACCCTGGATAAATTGAGTTTTTAGTTCATTTTTAAAAATGACAAATCAGAGTTCATCAACATCTATGCCTCAGCTAACTTGACCTTCATTAGAGGGCTTGCTAGCCTAACAGATGTTATCAGTAATTTTCCTGAGGAAATTATTTATACTGTGGAATAGTCATTCAAAATAAGTGGATTGGTTAAAAAATGTTGTACAGGCACTTCTACCCTTGAATGAACAAATGTATGTGAACCAAAAATACAATTCTAAGTCCCCCAACCAACTGAATGGACCCCTTCTCTTGGCCAAGGGCATTCCTAAGTTAACCTGAAAAACCAGTTCAGGCCATGATGGAGATGGGTGGTCGAACATGCCTCATTACGCCCTCCTCCCTTTGGAATTCAGGCACAGCTGAGCAGCACTGATATCAACACAGAGACCTTAAGAGTGACAAAGCAGGCCGGGCACGGTGGCTCACACTTGTAGTCCCAGCACTTTGGGAGGCTGAGGCGGGTGGATCACTAGGTTAGGGGATCGAGACCATCCTGGTTAACACAGTGAAACCCCGCCTCTACTAAAAATACAAAAAATTAGCCAGGGGTGGTGGCGGGCGCTTGTAGTCCCAGCTACTTGGGAGACTGTGGCAGGAGAATGGCGTGAACCTGGGAGGCGGAGCTTGCCATGAGCCGAGATCGCGCTACGGCACTCCAGCCTGGGTGACAGAGCGAGACTCCATCTAAAAAAAAAAGAGTGACAAAGCAGACTCTTTGTAGCAATAAGATAACAACATCACAGACAGCAGGCCCTAAAAGAAATCAAAGTATTTTACCCCCAAATGTATTTCTTTGACATATTTTGAAATGGCCCTGCAAAGCTCTCTGTTGTGGGGAAAATCTATGGTCTGTAAAGAATCCCCTTCCCTTTCCAGGTCATTTTCCTGATTCAGGAGAGAATTAACTGAGAGTCTGATAAGAAACATTTACAATCTATTCTCTCTGAAGCCTGCTACCTGGAGGCTTCATCTGCATAATAAACACCTTGGTCTCCACAATCTCTTATCTTACCCAGACACTCCCTTCTCTTGATTCCAGGTGTTTAGATAAACTTTTTCAACCAATTACCAATCAGGAAATCTTTGAATCCACCTAAGACCTGTAAGTCCCCCCACACCCACCCCTTTGAGTTGTTTTGCCTTCCCGGACCGAAGCAATGTACATCTTACACGTATTGATGGATAGAGCTTATGTCTCTCTAAAACATGTAAGACCAAGTTGTAGCCCAACCACCTTGGGTGTATGTTCTCAGGACCTCCTGAGGCTGTGCCACTGCAATGTCCTTAACCTTGGAAAAATAAACTTCTGCATGGATTGAGACCTGTCTCAGACACTTTTTGGTTTACACGTGTAATATCCGTGGGTATAGCAGAGTAGCATTCATGGCCTTGAACTGTGATTTGGTCCCACATCCTGCCACGTAGTGGAGGATTCTGCCACGTGATTTAGCTAGAAGGTTGACTGTATCCATCCCTTAGAATATTTTATCTACCAGGGATGAGCCCTCATGCAAGACATTTAGTAGACTGCCTAAGGATCAGAGAGCTGGGGCTCCACTGAGCTTTCAAGAACAGGTTCCTGACTCTGATCCAGCTTGATGTTTTATGTGTGGTAGAGTTCAGTCTGAAGCTTGCTTGCATTGTAAGGCACCATCTGCTGGCTGGGTTTTGTGGGAGGGGACCTACAGTCCTCATTTATTTCTAATTACTGGAGGTTATAAGAAAAACCCAATACTTAACAGCAGCCAAATAGGCTTACATCAAATAAAGACATCAAATTCATGGCCTACCATCAAATTCATGGTTCCCATCATTTCTGCCTAGTTGTAGACAGAGTTCCCTTAGGGAGTGTGTGTAATTGCTCTGGCCTTAGACAATCACTCAGCCCAGCTGGACACAAGCAGGTTGGCCCCACTCAAGTCCCATGCAGCACCCACCCTCTCCACACACATCCCCACACCCATTTCAAGAGCACTGCCATCTAATTTTTGTGTATTTATTTTGTTCTCCTTTAACTTAAAAAGTACTGAATATTTCCTTGCACCTTTACTGATGAATAATTGACAAATAAAAATTGTATATATTTAAGCATATGACTTCTTAATATATTGAAATATGTATACATTGTGAAATAATCACCATAATCAAGTTAATGAACATATCTATTATTTCATATCATTACCATGATCTTTTCTTGTTCTTTTTTGGAAGGGGTGAGAAAATGAGATTTACAGTTCTTAGCAAATTTCAACCATATAATACAGCCTTGTTAACTATGTTCTATGTTAACTACGTCCTTGTTAACTATGACTATGTCTATTAGTTCTCTAGATCTCATTCATCCTGCGTAACTGAAACTTTGTGTCCCTTGACCAACATCTCACCATTTACCCCTCACCCAGCCCCTAGCAGCACCATTCTACACTGTAGTTCCATGAGCTTGACTGTTTTAGATTCCACATATAAGTGAGATCACGCAGTATTTGTCTTTGTGTCTGACTTATTTCACTTAGCATAATCTCCTCATTTATCCATGTCCAACATTTATCCATGTTGTCATAAATGTCAGGATTTCCTTCTCTTTTTAAAGGCTAAATGATATTCCATTGTGTGTGTGTGTGCGCGCCACATTTTCCTTATTAATTCATCTGTTAATGGATATTGGGGTTATTTCCATATCTTGACTATTGTGAATAGTACTGTAATGAACAGGGGAGTGCAAATACCTTGAAGACATACTGATTTCATTTCCTTTGGATATACAGCCAGAAGCTGGATCATAAAGTAGTTATATTTTTTATTATTTGAAGGAACTTCTATACAGTTTTCCATAATGGCTGTACCAATTCACATTCCCACCAACAGTATACAAGAGTTCCCTTTTCTCTGCATCTTTGCCAATACTTATCTTTTGTCTTTTTTATAGTAGCTATTCTAACAGGTGTGAAGTGATAGCTCATTGTAATTTTCATCTGCATTTCCTTGATAATTAGTGATACTGAACATCTTTTCATATGCCTATTGACCATTTGTATGTTTTCTTTTGAGAAATGTCTGTTTACATCCTTCTTCCTTTTTTAAAATCACGTTATTTGTTTTGTTTTGCTATTAAGTTTTATTAGCTCTTTATATAGTTTGGATATCAATCCTTTATCAGATACGTAGTTGGCAAATACTTTATTCCATTTTGTAGGTTACCTTTTCACTCTGTTGATTGTTTCCTTTGCTGCACAGATGCTTTTTAGTTTGATGCATTTTCTTGTTTTTTTTTGAGATGGAGTCTCGCTCTGTCATCCAGGCTGGAGTACAGTGGTGCGATCTCGGCTCACTGCAAGCTCTGCCTCCCAGGTTCACGCCATTCTCCTGCCTCAGCCTCCTGCGTAGCTGGGACTACAGGCGCCTGCCACCACGCCCGGCTAATTTTTTGTCTTTTTAGTAGAGACGGGGTTTCACCGTGTTAGCCAGGATGGTCTCGATCTCCTGACCTCGTGATTCGCCCGCCTCAGCCTCCCAAAGTGCTGGGATTACAGGCGTGAGCCACTGCGCCTGGCCAGTTTGATGCAATTTCAATTGTCTATTTTTATTTTGTTGCTTGTGCTTTCAGTGTCATATCTAAAAAATAATTGCCCTGACCAACATCAAGAAGATTCTCCCCTATGTCTTCCTCTAATAGTCTTATGGCTTTAGAGGTTGCACTTAAGTCTTTAATCCCTTTGGGGTAGATTTGTGTATATGGTGTGAGATAAGTTCCACTTTCATTTTTCTGCATGCAGATATCTAGTTTTCCCAACATCATTTATTGAAGAGACTATCTTTTCCTAATTGTGTGTTCTTGCCACCTTTGTTAAAAATCAGTTGACTGTAGATGTGTGAATTTATATCCAGGCTCTCTATTCTGTTTCATTGGTTTATATGTCTTTTTTAATGTTAGTAAAGCATTCTATTTTGATTACTGTAGCTTTATAATATATTTTGAAGTCAAGAAGTGTGATGCTTCCCGCTTTGTTCTTGCTCAAGATTGTTTTGGCTATTTGTGATCTTTTGTGATTCCATATGAATTTTTGGATTTTCTTTATTTCTGTAAAAAATGCCATTGAGATTTTTGATGGGGATTGCATTGAATCTGTAGGTTATTTTCAATAGTATGCACATTTAAACAACATTAATTCTTCTATCTTCTAATCCATGAACACAGACATGTTTCCATTTTTCTGTCTTCTTTCATTTCCTTCATTAATGTTTTATAACTTTTAGCATACAAGTCTTTTACCAGTTCATTCCTAAGTATTTTCTTCTTTTTGTTGCTATTGTGAATCAAATTGTTTTCTTTCTTCTGGTTTTTTTTTTTTTTTTTTTTTATGAGACAGGATCTCACTCTGTCACCCAGGTTGGAGTGCAGTGGTGTGATCATGACTCACTGCAGCTTTGACTTCCCCATGCTCCATGCCCAGCTTATGTGAATCTCTTGCAGACACCGTATCACTGGATCTTGTTTTTTAAGTCCATTCAACCACTCTATGCCTTTTGACTGGGGAGTTTAATTCATTTACATTTAATATAATTATTGATAGGTGAGGACTTACTATTGTTATTTTGTAAATGGTTTTCTGTCTGTTTTGTGGTTGTTTTGTCCCTCTTCCTCTTTTGCTGTTTTCCTTTATTTCATGATTTTTTGCATTGATTTGCTTTCATTATTTTCTCTTTATCTTTTTTGTATCAGTTATTGCTTTTTCTTCATTGTGATTAATTTGAGGCTTACATAAAATATCTTATAATTGTCTACTTTAAGTTGATAACAATTTAATTACATACAAAAACTCCACACTTTTATTCTCCCCTCTTTGTGTTTTTGTAGAAAGAGTTTGCTTTTTCTTTTTTTTTGAGATAGGGTCTCACTCTGTAACCCAGGCTGCAGTGCAGTGGCATGATCTTGGCTCACTGCAACCTCCACTTCCCAGGCTAAAGTGATCCCCCCATCTCAACCTCCCAAGTAGCTGAGACCACAGGTGCGTGACATCATGCCTGTAAAGTTTGCCTTTTATACTGGGTATCTGTTAACAAATTTTTATCTTTTAACTTTTATATTAGGGCAAAAAGTAATTTGTGCACCATCCTTACAAGTATTATATTATTTTATATTTATCCAAATATTTTCCCTTACCTGTGAGATTAATGCTTTCATATGATTTGTGTTGTTGTTTAGTGGGTTTTCATTTCAATTTGAGGAACTGCCTTAAGCATTTCTTGTAAGGCAAATCTAGTGGTGATGAACTTCCTCAGTTTTTGTCTGGGAAACACTTTATCTTTCCTCCATTTAAAAAGGATAATTGTGCTGGGTATAGTATTCTTGGTTGACAGCTTTTTTTTTTCCTTTCAGTATTTTGAATATATTATCCCACTCTCTTTTTGCCTGCAAGTTTTCTGCTGAGAAATCTGCTAGTAGGGGGTTCCAGCTTTTCTCTTGCTGCTTTCAAAATGCTCTCTTTGTCCTTAAATTTTGACAATTTGATTGTCCGATGTCTCAGAGTATTCTTAATTTGTGTGATCCTATTTGAGGTCCTTTGGGAGTCATGAATCTGGATGTCCATTTTCTTCGCAAGATTTGGGAATTTTTCAGACTTTATTTTTCACATAAGCCTGTTGCCCTTTTCTTTCTCTGTTCTCTTTGGAATACCGTAATATATATATTGGGTTGCTTGTTTATGTCCCATAAATCTTATAGGCTTTCTTCAATCTTTTTAATTCTTTTTTCCTCTTTGTCTCTGACTGGATAATTTCAAATGTCCTGTCTTCAAGTTCACAGATTCTTTTTTCTGCTAGATTCAGTCTGCCGTTAAGGCTTTCTATTGCATTTTTCATTTTATTCATCATATTCTTCAGCTGCATAATTTCTGTTTGGTTGTTTTTATAATTTCTACCTCTTTATTGTTCTCATTTTATTCCTGTATTTCCCCTCTCATTTTGTTGAGTTGTCTATCTGTATTCTTTTATTTATTTATTTATTTTGAGATGGAGTCTCACTCAGTTGCCCAGGTTGTAGTGCAGTGGTGTGATCTCGGCTCACTGCAGCCTCCACCTCCCACGTTCAAGTGATTCTCCTGCCTTGGCCTCCTGAGCCAGCTGGGATTACCTCCTGAGTAGCTGGGATTACAGGTGTGCACCACCATACCCAGCTGATTTTTGTATTTTTAGTAGAGATGGGGTTTCACCATGTTGGCCAAGTTGGTCTCCAACTCCTGACCTCAGGTGATCCACCCACCTTGGCCTCCCAAAGTGCTGGGATTACAGGCGTTAGCCACCATGCCCGGCCTGTCTTCTTTTGTAGTGTGCTGATCTTCTTTAAAACAATTATTTTGACTTCTTTGTTAGACAGTTTTAGATCTCTATTTCCTTGGGGCCACTTACTGGAAATTTATCATGTTCCTTTAGTGGTGTCATGTTTCCTTGATTTTTCATGTTCCTTGGAGTCTTGCATTAATGTCTATGCATTTGAAGAAGAAATCACCTCTTCTAGTCTTTATTAACTGGCTTTGGTGGGGAAACACCCTCACCTATGGTTGAGTGTGAGGGAGGTGGCTGGATTCTGTGTGGTGGCTTTGGCTCCAGGGGAATGCACCGATGGCTCTGGTCCTGGGGGTGGGGTGCGTGTGCAATGCTGTGGACTTCAAGCAGCCCTGTCAGCTTAGGTTAGTGTTGGCAAAGATTGTGGGGTCTTGGTAGTGAAGGCGGATACAGATCTTCCTGCTCTCCTTTTTCCCTCATGGGGGAAGTTATGACCAAGGGGATCCCTCCTGGTGTCAGGGTTGAGGGTACAGTGCAGGCATGGTGGTGCCAAGGCTGGAGTGGTGGCTTCTTCTTCACAGTAGGTGCAGTGGTGTGGACTCCACGCAGGTCCATTGGCTTGGATCAGCATCTGTGAAAACTGTTGAAGTCCTCAAGGGTAAAAGAGGCAGGTGTCTGTGGTGGCTGAGGCTGCTGGAGTCATCCTGTTCTCCTTTTCTCCCATGAGGGACAGTCACAGCCAAGGGGATCCTTTTGGAGCCAAGGTGTGCCAGACTGGGAGATGGGGTGACACAGATAAAATTGCTTTCCATGCATTTCTATGTGTTCATCCTCAGTTTTTGTGCTCCACTGAATTGCTGAAACTTCTTTGTAATCAGGACTTCTCCCAGAGCTATTTTATTGGTGGATAAATGTTAAATTATGGGGGGGTGTGGACTAAGATCTCATAGTACTATAGAGAGATAATATGTATTCTTTACCCAATTTCTCCTAATGGTAACATCTTGCAAAGCTATAGTACAATATTACAATCAGGTCTGGGCATTGATATAGTCAAGATACAGAACAATTCCATCACTACAAGGATCCCTGGGCTGCCATTTTATAGCCACACCCACTTTCCTCCCAGTCCCTTCTGGGAACCACTAATCTGTTCTCTATTGCTATAATTTTGTCACTTCAAGAATGTTATATAAGTGGGATCATATACTATGTAAAACTTTTTGGATTGCCTTTTTCCCCCACCTAGCATAATTTTCTGGAGATTCACCAACGTTACTGTATCAGTAGTTTTTTCCTTCTTAGTGCCGAGTAGAATTCCATGGTATGGATGAACCACAGTTCATCTAACCATTAATCTACTGAAGGACATCCCAGCGATTTCCAGTTTTTGGCTATACACATAAAGCTGTTGTTAACTTTCATATATAGCTTTTTATGTAAACATAAGTCTTTATTTTTCTGGGAGAAATGCTCAGAATTGCAATTGTTGGGCTGTATGGAAGTTGCATGTTTAGTTTCTTAGGAAACTGCAAACTCTTTTCCACAGTTGCTGTATTCCCTAGCAGTGTGTGAGTGATCCATTTTCTCCACACCCTCATCAGAATCTGGTGTTGTCATTAGTTTTTACTTTAGCCATTATGAAGGTTGTGTAGTGATATCTCATTGTGGTTTTAATTTGTATTTCCCCAATGGCTAATAATGTGTGTGTGTATATATTATATTTATGTATATTAATATTATATATATATTAATATTTATATATATATATATATAGAGAGAGAGAGAGAGAGAGAGAGATGCAGTCTCACTCTTGTTGCCCAGGCTGGAGTGCAGTGGCACGATCTCGGCTTACTGCAACCTACATCTCCCAGGTTCAAGTGATTCTCCTGCCTCAGGCTCCCGAGTAGCTGGGACTACAGGTCCGTACCACCACACCTGGCTCATTTTTGTGTTTTTAGTAGAGATGGGGTTTCACCATGTTGGCCAGGCTGGTCTCAAACTCCTGACCTCAGGTGATCCACCTGCCTTAGACTCCCAAAGTACTGGGAATACAGGTGTGAGCTACTGTGCCCGACCTATATACGTATTTTTAATTCAAAGAGGGGAATAGAAGAAAATGACTAAGGCCACCATCTCTTTGCCTAAATAACTCCTGTTAAAAATAAAAGTAATGGAGGTATAAAATTAGAAAATTCAAGCAGTACAGCAAGGTACAAAAAGAGAAATAAAGGCCTCTTCCCAACCCTGCTTTTACCTTACCCCTCTCTGTAAAGGTAACCAGTGCTAAAATGTCTTGAGATTCCTTTCAGAAAGGTAAGGAAAAACCATTCCTTTCAGAAAAAGTAAGAAAAAAATTCTATAGTTACCATGTTGGTATAGATGTTAATAGTATGATGAAGATTGGCAGCTGTAACAACAACAACAACAAAAAACCCAATAATGTCTAGAGACTTCACAAAAAATGAGAGCTTTCCCTGTTGGCAAGTAGATCTGAGCAAGTTCCATCTATCATGTGGGCTCTTGCTCTCTTCTTCATGGTTGAAGCTGGATCATAACACATATCTGCTCTGACTTGTGAGAAGGGAAGAAGGGGAAGAAATCATGGTACACCCAGAGCTTTCCAGTATGGGTCCACTGACCTTCCCTTGGACAGAACTCAGTTCTGTGGCCAACCCAAGTGCAAGGAAGGCTGGGAAATGTCACTTAGTCATGTACCCAGGAAGAAGGAGAGAACAAGTTTTAGCCCCACCAGCAGTTCTCTATCAGAATTTATTATTAGAATTAAATTATCAGAATTAAAAATTGTTTAATTTTTGCCCACTGAGCACAAATGGGATCCTACCTCACACAACCATAAACCCTGTTCTAAACTTTGCTTTGTTTATTTAATAATATAGCATGGAGATCTGACCACAGCAAAGGCACACAGATGGGCTTGATTCTGTTTAATGATTTCAGGATATCCCATCCCATGGATGTACCATGTCTCTTTTATCAGCCTTTAGGGATGAACACTAAGGTGAATTTTCATTTTTCATTTTGCAAATAATTTTGTAAGTCGCCTCTTTGAGCATACATTTGAGCCCACATCCAGGGCTACATCCTTATCGGTAAGACTGCTGGCTCAATAGGTATGTGAATTTAAATATTGCATACCATTGCCAAATTGTTTCCTATTTGATTATATCAATCTTAAACCCCCCCAAGAGGATTTGAGAGATCTTCTCACTACACTTGTTTGTATGAAATATTATTAATTTTACTTTTTGTCACTCTGATATGTGTAAACATGTATTCTTGGCTGTTATTGCTCAGAGAATGCTAGAACCAAAATACAAGATGAAAGGTTAGCTGAGTTTCATTCTCCACGTCTGGGCCATTCTAGTGCCATCTCCCAATACCTGGGAAGGCAACATCTGGGTGGCCTGCCCACCTCCAGTGTGACAGACAGGGCAGCCAGAATTCTTCTGAAGACAGTGTTCCTGATAGCTTCAGGTAATGGCACACAGTTGGCCTTTGGACTAAAATCACTTGGCTAGCTCTGTCTCAGACAAACCCAAGAAAAATAACTGCCTTGCCCTATTTTTGAATAATAGCACATGCTTACTTTGCAATATATGGCAGTGTCTTTGGCCAGTAAGGAAATTCTTCTTCCTAATGTCTAAATTCCTCCATCTGCACTCTCAGCATATTTTCTTTCATCTGGCCTTAAATGAAAACAGCAGCTTTTAATTATTTTTATGTTCCTCTAGATTTGTTCCTTTGTTCTTGTGCTACTTGACTTCAACCCTGCAATTTCTAATCCAGGCTTTGAATATCCTAAGTACATTACAGCATGCCATGGCACTCTTTCTCTCTCTGTCTCTCTCTCTCTCTCTCTCTCTCTGTGTGTGTGTGTGTGTGTGTATGTGTTTGGGGGGGATAGATCAAACAAGAGTGTATGTAATGCATAGATATGGTTACAAAAAAATGATAAAATCAGTCCTGTGTCATTTATCACTCAGCTTAAGAAACAGAACATCACCAGTGTCCTTGAAGCTGCCTGTATGCCATATTTATGTTTACCCTCCCTCACCCTGACACATGTAAAACACTTATTTTAATAATTTCCTTGCTTTTTAACAAAGTGGTTCTATTGCATATGCAGATATGCCTAAATAATATGTTGGTTTTATTGCTTGTTCTGCACTTAATGTAAATTGAGTCCTACGTATTCTATAATCTGCTTTTTTTTTTTTTTCTTTTTAAGATGGAGTCTCACTCTGTCACCCAGGCTGGAGTGCAGTGGCGTGATCTTGGCTCACGGCAACTTTTGCCTTCAGGGTTCAGGTGATTCTCCTGCCTCAGCCTCCCGAATAGCTGGGAGTACAGGTACCTGCCATCATGCCTGGCTAATTTTTGTATTTTTACTAGAGACAGGGTTTCACTATGTTGGCCAGGTTGGTCTCAAACTCCTGACCTCAGGTGATCCGCCTGCCTCGGCCTCCCAAAGTGCTGGGATTACAGGCATGAGCCATTGCGCCCGGCCTAATCTGCTTCTTTTATGTAAATCAACATTATGCTTCTGAAATTCATCCATGCCGACATGGATGAATGAAATGAACCATGGAACATGGTTCATTTATTTTCAGTACATATAGTACTCTCTTCTACTACAGCATTCCAATACATCCCAATTTAATTATCCTTTCCTCTGTCAACAAATATTTATGTTGTTACTATTTTTGCTGATAGAAACACTTCTGCCTCCTGCAGGACACGTCATGAGTAGAGAACACACCCAGGAACAGAATTACTGGGTTACAGCTTACCTAGTCACCATTACTAAATATACTCATGTGGTACAAAATGCTTTGGTCAGTGACAGACTGCATATACAATGGTGGTCCTGTAAGTTTCTAATACCATATTTTTACTATATCTTTGCTATGTTTAGATAACACAAATACTTACCACTGTGTTCCAGTTGCCTACTATATTCAGTACAGTCACATGCCATACAGGTTTATAGCCTAGGAGCAATGGGCTCTACCACAAAGTCTAGTTGTGTAGCAGGCTATACCCTCTAGGTGTGTGTAAGTGCACTCTATGATGCTGGCACAATGAAACTGCCTAATAATGCATTTCTTAGAACGTATCCCTGTTAAGGTGACATATGTAATGATGTAATGCCGACTTTTCCAAAGTTTTTTTTTTCTTTTTGAGATGGAGTTTCGCTCTGTTGCCCAGGCTGAAGTACAGTGGCACGATCTCGGCTCACTGCAACCTCTGCCTCCTGGATTCAAGCTATCCTCCTACCTCAGCGTCTCTAGTAGCTGGGATTACAGGGGTGCACCACCACGTGCAGCTAATTTTTGTATTTTAAGTAGAGACAGGGTTTTGCCATGTTGGCCAGGCTGGTCTGGAACTCCTGACCTCAAGTGATCTGCCCACCTCGGCTTCCCAAAGTGCTGGGATTACAGGCGTGAGCCACCGCGCCTGGCTTTCCAAAGTTTTTGTGTCATGTTTTCATACGCCTCATAAACTGAATACAGGTGTTTTATTCTTTGAAAAAGATTGTGTAATTTTGGAATGATTGGTTTTTTAAATGTTTGATAGAATCTATCTGTAAGACTATCTGTGGCTGCAGTGTTCTTTGTGGGACCACTTATTATCATTATCATCTTGTTATTATTGTTAATTTTTAATGGTGGTAGAACTACTTGGGTTAATTTTTTTCTTGCACCAGTTTTGGTAATTTATATTTTTACAGAAATATATCCCTTTCACCTAAGTTTTCAAATTGATTGGCATAAAGTTTTTTTTGTAATATTATCTTACTATGTTTAAAAAAACCTAAGCAGGAAATGAGTTTATCGTAAAGCTATCACCTAGTTCACAAAATCACTGAGAAGGCTCAAGAACCATTTCAGAAAATGAGCAGAGAGGCCAGGCGTGTGACTCATGCCTGTAATCCCAGCACTTTGGGAGGCCGAGGCCGGTGGATCATTTGAGGCCAGGAGTTCGAGACCAGCCTGGCCAACATGGCAAAACCCCATCACTACTAAGAATACAAAAATTAGCTGGGCGTGGTGGCGTGCACCTGTAGTCCCAGCTACTCGGGAGGTTGAGGCAGGAGAATCGCTTGAACCCAGGAGACAGAGGTTGCAGTGAGCTGAGATCGCACCACTGCACTCAGCCTGGGTGATAGAGTGAGACTCTGTCTCAAAAAAGAAAAAGAAAAAAGAAAATGAGCAGAGATATGGAGGGGGAAGGCTGTGGGGGCACAGCTAGGGTTGCCCCACAGAGCAGGGGCCAGGATGTTCTCATTATCCTGTCTGCTTTGTCTCTTTTTTCTGGATCTCCTGTCACTCATATGTTGAAAAATGTTATTTCTGGAACTCCTATTATGCAGATCCTGAAATCATTCTTTATTTCTCTTCCTTTTTTTCTCATAATTTCTATTTCTTTGCTCCTTTGCTTTCCTTTCTGCAAAAGGATTTCATCAATTGTATCTTTCATCCTTTCAAATAAATTTTTTTCATTTTTGCTATTTTCTTTTTCAATTTCTTAAAATTAAAATTTTTAAAGAAATCAAAAATTTTTTACATTTCTGAATTTTCATTTGTGGAGCAGCGTGTTCTTTTCATAGACGTAGTAGCTTCTCTAATTCCTCCGAAGGTATTTTTTTCTTCTTTTAAAAATGATTGGCCAGGCACGATGGCTCACACCTGTAATCCCAACACTTTGGGAGGCCAAGGTGGGTGGATCACTTGAGGTCAGGAGTTCAAGACCAGCCTGGCCAACATGGTGAAACCCTGTCTTTACTAAAAATACAAAAAAGTAGCTGGCCGTGGTGGCGTGTGTCTGTAATCCCAGCTACTCAGGAGGCTGAGATAGGTGAATTGCTTGAACCCGGGAGGTGGAGGTTGCAGTGAGCCAAGATTGCGCCACTGCACTCCAGCCTGGGCGACAGAGCAAGACTCCATCTCAAAAAAAAAAAAAAAAAAAAGGTTGTCTCTTGCCTGGCGCTCTTCCACCAAGTTGCTCTTTCCCGCGTTTGTTTGGCAGTCTGTCTTTCAAGTTAGCTGCTGCTCATACACACTTCTTGTTGTGTTTGATTAGGTGAGGTTAAGAACCTGCCTGGACATTCCTTGTGTTGAGTGGGTCTTGTAGTTGTGAGTAAGATCAGGGTATACTATAGGGTGAGAGGAGTCCTAAGCAAGTGCCTCAGGGTCTTTTCCTTGGGTTGGGTCAGATTCCGCAGAAAAAAACCATCTTACCTCCTGCCTGTAGAGTGAAGGCCACCTGCTGTTCTGGAATCAGCACTCGATGCATACCCACTGCTTTATCTCCTCAGTCTCAGAGAGGGCCCTGTCCTCAATGCCTGGAGTGGAGAAGGGCATCTGGGGCTGATGACTTCTCACTCTGACCCAAGCCTCCTGAGTCTATCTTCTCTCTCCCAGGTTCAGTACTGGCAGTGCCTGAGACTTTCGAGGATTTTACTGGTATACATTTTGTCAGTTCTCAGCTTACTCTGTTGCTGGTTTAGGATTTAAGATCTTGCCCATTCATTTTCTAGGAACAAAAATTTTGTAGGCTGGGGCTAGGCATAGTGGCTCATGCCTGTAATCTCAGCACTTTGGGAGGCTGCGGCAGGAGGGTAGCTTGAGGCCAGGAGTTTGAGACCAGCCTGGGCAACATAGCAAGACCCCAACTCTACCAAAAAAAAAATTAGCCAGGAATGGTGGTGCATGCCTGTAGTTTCAGCTACTCAGGAGGCTGAGGTGGGAGGATCACTTAAGCCCAGGAGGTCAAGGCTGCGGTGAGCCTAGGTCACACCACTGCACTACAGCCTGGGTAACAGAGTGAGACTGTCTCCAAAAACAAACAATTTGGGATTCCTCTTGTCTCTTGTTGTCATCTTCCCCATGGATTTATGTTTTCCTAGGAAAAAACTAAAAGCTAAAAGGAGAAATTTCCTATGGTTTAAAAGGATTTCAATAGGCAGCAAAATTAACTGTGTGTGCTCACTCTCCTCTCTTAACCCTTTTTCTATATTTTAAATCTTGCCTGTATCTCTAATTATGCTCATTTAAAATTCCTCATATTGTGTGCTGCTTATTCGTGTGCTCTCTTCTTCTCCTTGATCAATTCTGCTGGAGATTTGTCAGTATTATCAGTGTTTTCAAAGAGCCAACTTTCAAAGGAACATCATCTGTCCCTGTTCTGTGTTTAGACATGGCCCTTAGATCAGATGCATTATTTATGTGGCGTACATAATTTGTATCTCTGCCAAATGTTTGTGTGTTTCACCCAACAATTACTGAAAAGGTAAAATGAAATCTCCCACTCTGATGGGTATTTTTCAGTTCCCTTTGTAGTTTTATGTAAAGCTATTTTATTAAGCAATCCAGGATTACAACTGCTATAACTTCCTGATAAATTTAGCCTTTTAACTCGTTTTTATTTCTAGTAATACCTATTTGCTTTAATGCCTATTTTAGTTGATATGAATAAATATCATATATATATATGTCTCTCTTCTTTTCACTTTAACTTTCTCTTTTAGGCTATCTCTTGAAAATATCATAAAGCTAGATCTTAAAACTTCTTTCGATATTGTCTTTAATAGAGCATGGTAGTATGTTTATTACATTATTTCTGAAATCTTACAGACATTAGGATTATAGTATAACTCTTGTGGCCATTTAGCCAAATAACTCAAAGGATCAAACAACATTACACATTCAGTGTTGTAAGAGCACAACTCTCAAAGACATATCTTAGCAGTTGTTAAAGTTTTATATTGACTTAGTAACAAAGGACCTAAGCAAGAAGACAAAAGATCTGAGTGAACAGCATTTAAACAATAGGGATTTATATAGTTAGTCTAAAAAGGAATGCAAAATAATATTGCTGAGTTAGGTACCCAGTGGGCTGACTTTCTAAGGGCTATTGACCATGTCACCTGGAGGTCAGCTTCTCTGTCAAGCTATAATGTCCCAACAACTCCTCTGTTTCCAACCTCACTGGCTGTGAGCTGTCTGCACCTTCACTGGCTGAGAATTGTTAAACAAAGATTTGGTAACAGCAAAGTTACCTGCCTAAGGGTGTCAGATGAGGTCAAGCAGGCTTATTAGAAAATATTCTAGGGTGATATTAATTTTTAAAAACTCAAGCAATCATCAGCTTGCTTTTTTTGAAGTTTGGAATAAAGTTTTCTTTAACAATTTAACATAAAAATATAAAATTATTTTGTCACAATGTATGCGATTCTGATCTTATTAATTGATAAAGCTAAAGGTAGCCTTAGCAAAAATATAAACTAGAATAGCTAAAGGTCGCTGTAAAGTAAATAAGCTTTTATAGACAAGAAACTTAAATTTTCTATCACGGCTATTGTAAAAGTTAGAATTGGTATAATTTACTTAATAAGTAGCAAATGACATATATATTACTTCCATCAAAATATAGGTCTACCACAGAGGCCAGACGCAGTGTGGGGGCTGGACGTGGTGGCTCATCACACCTGTAATCCCAGCACTCTGGGGGGCCGAGGCGGGTTGATCACTTGAGGCTAGGAGTTTGAGACCAGCCTGGCCAACGTGGCGAAACCCCGTCTCTACTAAAAATACAACAAACAAACCAACCAACCAACCCAGCAACAATAAAACAGGCCTACCCTGGAGTCATACTCTAATTTCTTCTATTTTCCTCCCTTTCTGATCCTTTATCTCACTTTCTCTTTCTTCCTCTTCTTTCTCCTTCTTTGTCAAAGACATAGAGGATTGAGTTATTATCATTGATCCATACAAAGTCCCTCTCTCATTTATTTTCTTTCATTCCCACCCCCATTTCTATTCCCCGTCTTCCCATGTGCAACCTTCCTAATATGTTTGATATGCATCTTTTTGCTTGTATGTATTTTTAGAAAATGTTTATTGTTTTGTGTGCATTTTTTATTTCAGTGTTTTACTAATTCATAGGTAGAACTAGTCTTTATATATGCAGTTTGCAAAAAATGGCTATTCTTTTACTTATTTAAATTAATTAATTTTTAAATGGCAAATAAAAGTTGTATATATTATTGGGTACAAAATGACATTTAAAAATATATACATTGTAAAATGGCTCAGTTGAGCTAATTAACATACAAATTACTTTACATACTTATTTTTTGTGCTGAGATCACTTAAAACCTGTTCTCATCCATTTTAAAGAATATGAAACATTGTTATTAACTATAGATGTTGTATATCTATAGTTAATACAACATGTATACATGGTGTGCAATAGATCCCTTGAACATTTTTTCCTATCTTACTTTCCATCAAAGGATACAAAAAAGAAACTTTGTATCCTTTGAGCAATATCTTCCCAATACCCCCACCTCAGAAAATGACTGTTCTTTTTCTTGTAGCTTATTTTTATTTTTTTATTTGTTTTTTTTTTGAGAGGAGTCTCACTCTGTTGCCCAGGCTGGAGTGCACTGGCACAATCTCGGCTCACTGTAAGCTCCGCCTCCTGGGTTCACGCCATTCTCCTGCCTCAGCCTCCCCAGTAGCTGGGACTACAGGCACCTGCCACCACGCCCCGCTAACTTTTTGATTTTTTTTTTTTTTTTTTTTTTTTTTTTTTTTTTAGTAGAGATGGGGTTTCACTGTGTTAGCCAGGATGGTCTCAATCTCTTGACCTCGTGATCCACGCACTTTGGCCTCCCAAAGTGCTGGGATTACAGGTGTGAGCCACCGTGCCCCACTCTTGTAGCTTATTTTAAAATTGCAGATATGAGTTTGTCTTTGCTACACTGTAATCAAATTTGTTGCTCAATTACCCAATATGAGGCAAACCAGTGTAGGCTTTATGTTGAAGAGTGCAGCCACTAGATGGAAAAAACAGGGCCAGGACTAAGGTGAGGCTTGCGAGGTGACCGTGAACCTGAGAAAGAGCACCTCCTTAAATTTTGCATCTGGAGTGCTTTACTTGCCTCATCCTAGTTTCAGCCCTGGAAGAAAGTCTAGATCCCTGCATCATTGCAGAGAGGGGCTGCTCTGGGCTGTTGCATTACCTACAGAAGACACTGCAGGAGGAAGAACGAATGCCTCTTGTATGAAGTCACTGAGACTTGGGGTTAGTTTGTTACTACAGTATTGCCCATCCTATCCTGCTTACTAGTCATAAAACGGAGACAAATGGCAAAGAAAGCATAGTGAGGGGAAACTCATAAATAAGACAGCAGAAGTTAGTGTAACAAATCTGCAATCTCAATAAATATGACAGTTACACTTACTGATAAATGGCAAATACTCAGATGGGGCTTAAAAATCCAATGTTGATTACAGAGAGGTTGAAAATAAAGGAATGAAAAAAACATATACTGGGAAAATGAAAACAAAAGAAAAGGAATGGAAGCAATATTAGTATCAGACAAAATATAATTCAAGACAAGAAATAATATTAGCTTGGTGAAAAAGTAATCGCACTTTTTTGCCATTATTTTGATGGCAAAAACTGCTATTGCTTTTGCACCAACCTAATAAAAGGAAAATATTCATATTAATAAATTTCAGATTATTAATACTGGGCATATTATATTCCTGACAATATAACTTCAAATTATTTGAAAGTATAAAGAAATTAAAATAAAAGCAATTGGCTGGGTGTGGTGGCTCACACCTGTAATCCCAACACTTTGGGAGGCTGAGGAGGGTGGATCACAAGGTCATGAGTTCAAGACCAGCCTGGCCAAAACCCCATGAAACCCCGTGTCTACTGAAAATACAAAAATTAGCCAGTCGTGGTGGTGGGTACCTGTAATCCCAGCTACTAGGGACGCTGAGGCAGAGAACTGCTTGAACCCGGGGGGGCAGAGTTTGCAGTGAGCCGAGATTGTGCCACTGCACTGTAGCCTGGGCGACAAAGCAAGACTCCATCTCACAAAAAAAAAAAAAAAAAAAAAAAAAAGCAATTGACATGTTTACAACCACTGTGGGAAACTAGCATGTCTTTTTCAGAGGTAGAAACACATAGTGTAACCAGTGTTTTCAATAAGCAGTCTCATGGGACTCATTGGGCGTTGTTCATGACCATTCTGTTTCTAAGTGTCTCTTTAAACTTCATAGTGATTCTTTCTCTGCCGCCACTCCTGTTGCCTCATTGATCCTTCCTAGGTGAAACCAAGTCCTTTGGTCACTTTCAGATGCAAACATGGTTTCACTTCGTAGTTACAGTGCCAGTCACCTGCAGTAGTCCAAGTGCTGAACCTGTGATGAAAGTTACATCTCCCCTCCCCACAGCTAGGACCTGCTTTGGACACCACTGCCATCGGAAGACAGTGCCGTGGTGTTTTCTCTCTTTCCTGGCCTAGCAGTTCTCCATTCTGTCATTGCTAACTGAGATGTCAGAACCTGCCCAAGTCTGAGGAGTAGGGAGATGGGAGAGCACAGGAGGGAGGACAAAGAAGGGGCATTGGGCAGGTCTGCGTGTCTCCCTCTCTGGGTCTGGTGACTAACACCGACTCTTTCCCCGTGGGGCCCTTTTGTGGGTTCTCCCCGTGGAGGTGCCGCTCACTGCTCTACAGGACCTTGGCCCTGGCGAATGCACCCCACCCTGCATCAGCCTCCTAAGGCCCTGCCACCCAGCACTCTGCCTCCAACTTTGCTTCCCCCAAGGTCTCTGTGCTTTGAGATAGAAGTTTTGGGCCAAGCGCAGTGGCTCATGCCTGTAATCCCAGCACTTTGGGAGGCCAAGGCGGGCGGATCACCTGAGGTCAGCAGTTAGAGACCAGCCTGGCAACACGGCGAAACCCCGTCTCCACTAAAAATACAAAAATTAGCCGGGCATGGTGGCACATGCCCATGGTCCCAGCTACTCAGGAGGCTGAGGCAGGAGAATCCCTTGAACCTGGGAGGCTGAGGTTGCAGTGAGCCAAGATTGTGAATAAACACTTATATTTCTACTGCCTGAACCAAGTCTTGGCAGCAGTCCTAGCCCTTGGCAGCAGAAGGCTCCATCGTCAAAGCAGCTGAGGAGCAACAATCTCCTGCTCATTAGATTTTTGGGGAGTCTGGGTCAAAGATCAGTCTACAATTTGAGCATAATGAGTAAGAAATAAACTTTTGTTGTGTTAACCTGCTGAGATTTCAGTGTTAACTTGTTGCCACAGCATTACCTATCCTATATGAACTAATTCAGGCAAAAAAGGAGAGGGGGAATAAAAAACAAGAGCGCACAGTGAACATAAAACCTGAAACAAGATGGGAAGGGACTATTGCGAGCCCTCTCCTTTACTGTGAGGTGAGAGGTGGGCAATGCTCCCTCCACACCCGACCCGAGGGGGATGGGAGTCACAGTTTGGCAGCAGAGAGAACCAAAGAAATCCTTTTCACACATTCCTCTTAGTTGCTACTCTCTTTGCCTTTTTTAAAATTTATTTTAAATTATTGTTTATTCATTTATTTATTGAGATAGAGTCTCACTCTGTCACCAGGCTGGAGTACAGTGGTGTGATCTCGGCTTACTACAACCTCCACTTCCTGGAGTCAAGCGATTTTCCTGCCTCAGCCTCCTGAGTAGCTGAGACTTATAGGCGTGCGCCACCATGCCCAGCTAATTTTTGTGTTTTTTTAAAGTAGAGATGGCATTTCACCATGTTGACCAGGATGGTCTCGAACTCCTGACCTCATGATCCGTCTGCCTCAGCTTCCCAAAGTGCTGGGATTACAGGGGTGCACCTGGCCTTTTTTTTTTTTTTTTTTAGAAAGGGTCTTGCTCTGTTACCCAGGTGGGAGTGCAGTGGTGCAATCATAGCACACTGCAGCCTCAACCTCCTGGGCTCAAGGGATCCCTCTGCCTGAGTAGCTGGGACCACAGGCATGTACCACCATGCCCACATAATTTATTTTTATTTTTTGTAGAGATGGGGTCCCACTGTGCTATCCAGGCTGGTCTCGAACCCTTGGGCTCAGGCAATCCTCCTGCCTTGGCCCCCCAAAGTGCTGGGACTACAGATGTGCGCCACTGTGCCCAGCCTCCCTCTTTATGTTGTTATCTTTCTTATATGAGTGAGGAGTCCACTGGGGAAGGGCTCGAGAATCACATTCTAGTTCATAGATATTACTTTTTCTGAACAAAACCTGGGCTGCCTTGCCTGGCACAGTAAAGCCAAACATCCACCCTGAGGTTTTGCAGTGAGGGAAAGGAGGGTGATGATTTGCAGGGCACCAAGCAAGGAGGATCAGGCAGCTCCTGCTTAAGAGATGACCTCCCTAATGGCTTACAAGCAGGGGTTTTTAAAGGCAGGGGTAGACTTCAGGAAAGTAGATAGGCAAAGTCATAAATCAATACATAGACATTATACACTGGTTTGTCTGAAAGAGGCAGGATAAGTTGAAGTGGGGGCTTATAAGTCACAGGTGGATTCAGGAATTCCCTGGTTTCAATTGGTTAAGGAAGTGAAGCTTTGTCTAAAAACTTGGTGCCAGCAGAAAAAAATGTTAAGGTCTGGCCTGTGGGCATAACTCTCTCCAGCCCTCAGGAAGAAGTTTGGAACAAAACAGCAGCCATATTCAGTCCTCAGCTGCCCCTTATCTGAGGTCTATGTACGAGTGAACAGTATTTTCCATTTGGTGGGGGGGTCCGGGTTTCTGAAAAACAACTCAGGGACACGTGTCCACATGTTATCTTTAGTTTCTGTGGGGAACTGGCATCTTGAGCTAACCTCCGTGGCCATGATGTTAAGCTGTTATTACCTTTCTGCTCATCAGGTGCTCATGTGCCTCTCAGGGCTGGCTAGGGGCCTGGTATTTCCCTTGGAGGGACTAAGATTGTCCTTTATTTCATGCTGGTAAAGGTGGCAGTGGTCAGCAGGCTCCTAAGAGGGGTCCCTGCTCCATCTTATTCTTTTGTGCTGTTTCTGCTCACATTTCGGACACTAAATATGTGGGGTTTTTCTCCTCACACCAACCAGTTCTCCAACTCTCTCAACACAACCAGATGTCCTCCAATTCAGTTCATTTCTAATACTACCCAGAGTTAGCACAGACCCCACAGGTTAAGGGCCCGGTCCCACTAGACTACCCACATGCCCTTCAGATTCCAGTTGAAAGTCCCAGGTCTCTTGTACTTCTCATTGACTGGGTATAAATCAGGGACTCCCACAATCCCCTCCTTAGGTTCAAGCCTCTGCTAGAATGGCTCACAGAGCTGAGGAAGGCAGCTTACTTACTGGTACCAGTTTGTTATGAAAGATAAAGCTCAGGAATGGCCAAACCACAGATGCATAGGGCCAGGTGTGGGGAAGGGCTGGAGCCTCTGTGCCCTCTCTGTGGGTATCGCCTCCCAGTGCCTCCATGTGTTCGCAGCCTAGAAGCTCTCTGAAGCCTGTCACTTAAAGGTTTTGATGGAGGCTTTGTTACATAGGCTTGATTGATTAAATCATTGACCATTTGAGATTAGCTCCATCCCCAGCCCCTCTTCCATCCTTGGAACAAAGAGGGAGGTCAGGAGGTAGGGCTGAAGGTTCTAACCCTGCAATCACACAGTTGGTTTCTCCAGCAACCAGACCCCATCCTGAAGCTCTCTAGGGGCCCTCAGCCACCAGTCATCTCGTAAGCATACAATCACCACTAAAGAACTAACTCATGCAGCCAAATACCACCTGTTCCACAAACACCTATGGAAATAAATTTAAAAAATGCTCATTAATATGCCATCTGCTTCCTGCTGAGACTGCTGATGTTGTATATATGAGAGGCTCTTACAATGCAGTAAGGAACCACAACAATAACGACAACAAAAAGACACTCTCATCACTCTGAAGATTCCAAGAATCTTAGAAACTCTTGTGCCAGGAACTTGGGACCTAGACCAAACATTGTAACAAATATCATCCCTATCAATCAGGAAATTAAAGGGTATTATGAGCTTTGTGCCACGAACAAGGTACAAATATCAAGTATATTCATTGTTATCTTACAATATCACAGTTTTTTTCAAGGTCCTTTCTCTGAAATCCTTTTGTGATCTAATGTCTATTGTGTCTTAGCACTCCTGTTGAAACTTGTAATGTAACATCTTATTACATAAATAAGAAATAATTAAGGCTATAAGGAATTTGAATATCCTCTCATACTGGGTTAACAAATATCTGGTAGGGCATTTGGTAAACCTCTAGTTTGGTTTAATAGACAACTATTTATAAGACTGGGTAGCCAACAAAGATTGCACATACATTCCTGAAGTATATACAGGAGCCATTCATAAAAACGGTCTACTGACTAGGCTACAAAGGAAATTGTGACTGATTCCAAATAGCAAAAGACATACCATTACATTCACTGACTACCATGCAATAAAATTAAAAATAATGTTAGAAAACTATATCCATCCCCACCTATACTCAGAAAGTATTCTCCAGTGTACTTCTAAGATTGCAGAAAAAATAAAAGTGGGTACTCTCATGAATTGCAGCCAAGGTGCTATGCAGATGAAAACTTTCCGCTTTAAATGCATCTATCACAAAATAAGAAAGATTATAAATAGATTTAGCTTCCAAGAAACTCTAGAAAAGGAATAATAAAAAAATCCAAAAGAGATATAAGGAGGAAATTAATAGAGAACAAAAACTGATGATATAGAAAACGTAGGAAGAAACTGAATTGATCAGTTTAAACCAAACCAACCAAAACCAATTCTTTTTTTTTTTTTTGAGATGGAGTCTTGCTCTGTCGCCCAGGCTGGAGTGCAGTGGTGTAATCTCGGCTCACTGCAAGCTCCACCTCCTGGGTTCACGCCACTCTCCTGCCTCAGCCTCCCGAGTAGCTGGGACTACAGGTGCCTGCCACCATGCCCGGCTAATTTTTTTTTTTTGTATTTTTTAGTAGAGACAGGGTTTCACCGTGTTAGCCAGGATAGTCTCGATCTCCTGACCTCGTGATCCGCCCGCCTTGGCCTCCTAAAGTGCTGGGATTACAGGCGTGAGCCACTGCGCCTGGCCTAATTCTTTAAAAATGCCAAATAAGAGACAAATCTTTGAAAAATCTTAAATTAAAAAAAAAAAAAGAGGCCAGGCTCTGTGGCTGATGCCTATCTATAATCCCAGCACTTTGCAAGGAGAGGCAGGAGGATCTCTTGAAGCCAGGAGTCTGAGACTAGCCTGGACAATGTAGTGAGACCTCATATATACAAAAATTTAGAAAATTAGCCAGGAATGGTGGCACACATCTGTAATCCCAGCTACTCAGGAGGCTGAGGTGGGAGGATTGCTTGGGCCTGGGAGTTCAAGATTACAGTAAGCTCTGATTGAGCTATTGCACTCCAGCCTGGGTGATGAGTGAGATGCTGTCTAAGGAGGAGGAGGAGAAGAAGGAGGAGGAGGAGGAGGAGGAAAAAAAGAAAGAGAAGGACCAATTTTAAGAACTTAGCTACAGAAGAGGAGATTTATTTAAGAAAGAAGAGGAAGAAGAAAAAGAGAGGAAGAAAATACTACTTAAATCTTTGGACCAAGAAATTGAAAATCTGGATGAAATAAATAATTTTCTGTGAAAATATAAAAACACCAAGAGATTAGTAGTCATAAAAAAATGAAAAAGGCAGTTATGAAGAGCTACGGCTGAACAAAATGTCCAGACATTTTTACAATATTACCAAATCCTCAAGGAATAAGAAAAAGCCCCCCCATATTTCTAGGATGATTAACTAGTTTGATTTTTCTGGGCTTGGAGGGTTCCTTGGATGTGTAACCACCCTATGGGTTCATTTTGCGTGCTGCCTAATAGAGCTGATTTATCAAGACAGCAGAACTGCAATAGAGAAAGAGCTTAATTCACGCAGAGCCGGCTGCGTGGTAGACCACAGGAGTGACTGGCAGGTCTAGGTGGTACCATCAGTCATCAGAAATGTAAAAAACCTGAAAAGACATCTCAAAAGGCCAATCTTGGTTTCTACAATAGTGATATTGTCTGCAAGAGTAACTGGGGGAAGTTGCCTATCTCGTGACCTCCGATATAATGATCGGTAATCCTTTATGTCTACGCCTCAGCAGAATTCAGGGTCTTCTCCTCTCCCTAGCCTGGTGGCCCTTCACTAGCTTTACCAAGGTGATTGAGTTTTGGGAACGGGTTATTATAATTTAAATTATAAACTAAGTCTCTCCCAAAGTTAGGTTGGCCCAAACCCAAGAATAATTAAGGACAATTTGAAAGCTTAAGGGCAAGACAAGGGGCTGGTTAGATCAGATCTCTTTCACTGCCATAATTTTCTCACTGTTACAATTTTTGCAAAGGTGATTTCAGATGTAGGACTTTCAGTTTTAAAACTGGGAAGCTCCTGGGACAAGTTGATCCCGTACATGTTTTATAAATTATCTAGACAGATTAGCATGACTTGGATACCAAAATGGGACAAGGATAGCATCAGAGAAGTATGATCCAATTTAAATATTTGCAAACTGAATCCAGCAGTTTATTAAAAAAGCAATTTGGAAAAAAGGAACAGATGTAACTGTTCTTAAATTGATAAAGAATATCTACCAGAAGTGACAGGAAAGCTCATGTTTGCATCCTGAGAAACGCTGTAAGTGTTCTCAGGAGAGTAGGGAGCAAGGCAAGTATGTTTGCTGTTACCGCAACTGCTTAACATTGTATAGGAGGTGTCTGCCAAGATATGAGGCCAAAAATATGCAAATATTAGAAAGAAAGGGACAAAACTGTACTCTTTGTAGAGAATACTATTGTCTATGGCGAAAACCAAATACTGATGAACAGACTATCAGAACAAATAAAAAATTCTTCGAGGTGGCTGCGTAAAGAGCTCTCATTCACAATTAATAACAAATTGAATATATAGAAAAATAGGTAACACAACTGAGGGCTTCTTATGTGACAGATTCTCTGCTACACACTTTTTTTTTTTTTCTTTTGAGACGGAGTCTTGCTCTGTCGCCCAGGCTGGAGTGCAATGGCGTGATCTCGGCTCACTGCAAGCTCAGCCTCCTGGGTTCAAGTAATTCTCCTGCCTCAGCCCCCTGAGTAGCTGGGGCTACAGGCATGCGCCACCATGCCCGGCTAATTTTTATATTTTTAGTAGAGACAGAGTTTCACCATGTTGGTCAGGCTGGTCTCGAACTCCTGACCTCATGATCCACCCACCTCGGCCTCCCAAAGTGCCGGGATTACAGGCATGAGCCAATGTGCCCGGCCACGCCGCACACTTTTGAATGTATTCCCTTCTATGATCCCCAGAACAACTGACTTGCGCTGACGGAAATAAGTGGTAGAGACAAGAATTGAACCTACCTATTTAATCCTGAAGTGTCTTCTATCCAAAATAATTCAGGTCACCAAGGCAGTGAATAAACATAAGATCCTGGCGGCAGGAACAACTCAATGTCCACCCAGATGCCTACTCTCTCTTCCTTAGGGTGGAGTTGCAGCTGGTAAGTGGCTCCCAGCAGGGCGCTTCCCAGGCTCCCTGACATCTGTGTGAGGCCATGCGACTCATTCTGCAAATGAAAGCAAGCGGAAAGGATGCGGGTCACTTCTTGATCAAGGTGGTTAACAGAGAGGCATATCTTCTCCAGCCTCTCTCAATCCGGCACTAGCTGGATGGCAAAGCCCAGGGCAATCTTAGAGACCCGGCGGTAAAGATGACAAACCCTCTCTCAGCTTTGGGTCCTGAATGAGTTCCCAAATGTGAAATAGGGTCTGCTACATAAGACAGAAACAGACTTCCTTCGTGTTAAACTGCTGAAATTATAGAGTTATTTGTTACAGCAACTAATGTTATCCTAATTAACACAAACCTAACAAGAAATGTCCAGGATTTACATGAAAAAACTTCTAAATGTTTAGAAGACTATATGAGATTTGAAAAAAAAATGGATACTATAATATACTTATGGGTAAGACAACTGATTCCTGCAAAGATATAAATTTTTCCCTAAATATCCCTACCTCAATACTTGTCTAGACAATTTTGTCATTTATTTGGAAGATTAAACAAAGAAGATGAAATAAAATTTTGAAAGAGAATAATAAACGGTAGGGTCTTCCTTAACATTGTACAGGAGGGGTCAGCTAAGATAATGAGGCCAAAAATATGCAAATATTGGAAAGTTATCAAAGGCTAATATAAGATTATGATTAAATCATAAGTGGCCCTGGTGTGGAGATTGATAAATAGGTCAGTGGAACAGTACTGATAGACCAGAAACAGTCTCAGGCACACATGAGAATTGAGCAAATGACTAAGTCAACATTTTAAATTAGGAATGAATGGACAAAGTGGAGAATGTTGTTGAGACAATTAGGCACCCAATTTGAAAAACACATTGTGGAATTATTTCAATCTCATACCATTCTCAAAAATAAACAATTACCTTGAAGGTAAGGAAAATCAAAAAGAACATATAAAACAAGGAAAACATTCACAAATTTGATAACATTACAAGTAGTATATATGACATGGCACCAGAAACAAAGTAGAAAATACTTGCTATGTACATGGCAGGCAAATAATCAATAGCTGGGATATATACAACTTCTACAAATTGATAAGAAAATGATAAGTTACTCCATAGAAGAATGGGCAAGGGGTATATACTGGTAATTCACACATAACATAGCAAATGATGCTCAGCCCCACTGATAATTGGATAACTGGATAACAATAAAGGGGCTGGGTGGGGTGGCTCACCCCTGTAATCCTGGCACTTTGGGAGGCTGAGGCGGGAAGATTATTTGAGCCCAGGAGTTCAAGACCAGCCTGGCCAACATAGTGAGACCTCATCTCTACAAAAAATAAAGAATTAGCCAGGCATGATGGCATGCATCTGTAGTCCCAGATATTCCTATACAGTATATAGGAATTAGTTTACTCATTGTAAGAGCTATGTAGAAGGGCTTGCACTGTAGCAAGAGTGGTAATAGGAAAACTTGAAAACACCCTAAGTGCTCATTCAAAGGTGAACTCTAGAATACCATGGAGCAATAGAAAAGAATCAAGTGGTTCTTCGTGGACTGCTATGGAAATAGATACGATTCTTAGAGACAAAATACGTCATTAAGTTAAAAAGAATATTGCAGGACACTGCTTATAATGTCATTTATATAGGATAAAAATAAATAAAACCCACAAAACAAGCCTTTATTTCTATATGTGCCTATATATGCCCGTAAATGTAGAGATAGTTAGAGAAGGTTCAACAACAAACTAAAGGTGGTGGGAGCCTAGGGGTGGGCGGGGAAATGGGCAAGGGCAGCCTTGGAGACATTTGTTTCCTTGACATTGTTGGAATCTTCTACAATGAGGATGTATTTGTGCATATAATAGTATAATTTAATAAATACAAATAGAAAAAGATGAAAATCCTGAGGCTTCCATCCCAGAGATTTTTATCGGGATGGTGTATTATTTCGTTCTTGCACTGCAATAAAGAAATATCTGAGATTGGGTAATTTATAAAGAAAAGAGGTTTAATTGGCTCACAGTTCCGCAGGCTTGTACAGGAAGGATGATGCTGGCATTTGTTTGGCTTCGGAGGCCTCAGGAAACTTACAAACATGGAGGAAGGCAAAGCTGGAGCGAGCACTTCTCATGGCTGGAGCAGCAGGAAGAGAAGGGGGAGGTGCTACACACTTCTAAACCACCAGATCCGCAGATGACTCACTCTTACCACGACAGCACCTGGGGGATGGTGTTAAACCATGAGAAATGGCCCGCACGATCCAATCACCTCCCACCAGGCCCCACCTCCAACACTGGGGATTACAATTTGACATGAGATCCAAACCATATCAGACGGTTTGGTGGGAATCAGTGTTTTTTTTTTTTGACGTCTCCTTGGGTGATTCTGAGACCGTGGGCCATAGTGAATTGCTGGCTATCGGAGACTATATATTATAGACCATAATTCATAATTCAGCTTCTTATGTGTTTTCTATAATATGTAACTCTTTTTTTTCAGACGGAGTCTTGCTCTGTTGCCCAGGCTGGAGTACAGTGGCACGATCTCGGCTCACTGCAACCTCCACCTCCTGGGTTCAAGCGATTCTCCTGCCTCAGCCTCCCGAGTAGCTGGGATCACAGGCGTGTGCCATCATGCTCAGTTATTTATTTTTATTTTTTATTTTTTGTGTTTTTAGTAGAGACAGGGTTTCACCATGTTGGCCAGGCTGGTCTTGAACTCCTGACCTCAAGTGGTCTGCCTGCCTTGGCCTCCCAGAGTGCTGAGATTACAGGTGTGAGCCACCGTGCCCAGCCTATAATACGTAACTTTTTAAAATAACAGTGTAGTGCTTGTTTCTGCAACACATATACTAAAATTGGAACCATACAGAGAACATTAGCATGAGTTCCCAAGGATGACACAGAAATTTGTAAAGTATTCCACATTTTTGTTAAGGTGGTAGATTTTGTTATGTGTATTTTATCACAATTAAAGAAAATAACAGTATGAATCATTTGACTGAAACCACAGAGACAGATTTCAATAAAGTGGGGCCTTTGTCACTACTTCAAATGTCATCCGTCTCTGTTTAAATGAATGTTGGTTTTTCCTTTCGTCTTTCAGGAAATCTCTAACTTTTCTCACTGGTAGCAGTTTTAGGTACAGACACATCTCCAGCGGCCTGTGATCCCCCAGCGCTCCACGTTTACGTGTCCCCCGCAGAATCTCTCCGACTGCTCTGTGTGAAGCACACAGCTCCCCACCCCGTCACGCAGCCCTCTGGAGTCCAGGCGTTATCCACTCTGCAGGGCCGCCCTGCTGATCTCAGGGGACGCGTCCAGCTCTCTACCCTGTGCTCCCCATCCCGTTTTCTCTTCTGTTGGGACTCAGAAAACAGAAGAAAGGTCTCAGGTCGAGTGAGCCACAGAAGGATGTACTTGTGCATAGGAAGCAGCTCAAAAGTCGGAGCAGATGGCTGGGCATGGTGGCTCAGGCCTGAAATCCCAGCACTTTGGGAGGCTGAGGCGGGCGGATCATACGCGGTCAGGAGTTGGAGACCAGCCTGGCCAGCACGGGGAAACCCTGTCTCCACTAAAAATACAAAAATTAGCCGAGCTTGGCGGCGCGTGCCTGTAATCCCAGCTACTTGGGAGGCTGAGGCAGGAAAATTGCTTGAACCCTGGAGGTGGAGGTTGCAGTGAGCCGAGATTATGCTATTGCACTCCAGCCTGGGCGACAGAGCAAGACTCTATTGCAAAAAAGAAATGTTGGGGCAGAAACACTGCTTTTATTATGGGATGCTGCCCCACCCCCTGCTACATAAGATATAGTATAAAGTCCCCAGTATTTTAAATTCTGATGCATAGCTGAGCCCATGAATTTCAGAGAAGCACTTTCAGTTTGTGGGCCTGGACAAGGAAAGCACTTAGAAAAGTTCCCGGCACACAATAAACACACAACAAGTGTTAACTCGTATCATGATGGCTGTACTAGTTAGCCTGGCCCATTGGGGTTGTGTTGTTCCCAGCCCAGAAAGCTTTGTCACATTCTGCACACTTAAACCCAGGTGAAGCAACCACGTCACCCTGCCAGTATGTGCACAGCCTCGGGACCAAGTCACCTTAACACAAGTCCTCCCTGTCTGCTCATCATCCTTCCTTGTCTCTTTTGGTTTTTCACTCCCACTCTCAGCTAGCAAAACGTGGACTCAATGTTGTCCTTATTAGCCGGACGCTGGAAAAACTAGAGGCCATTGCCACAGAGATCGGTGAGTGACCCCCCAAATAAGGGAGATGTGTGTGGAGCCCACCAACCAAGCCTGCTCCCACCATGCCAGTTGATGTACTTGGCATCCCCACATCTGCTCTCAGAGCCTGGGGCACCAGCTCTCCTGGGGAGCCTGGTTACAAAGCAGAGGGCGGGATAGAAGGTGTCAGCTTTAGTGCACACTGGCTCTGTGGGCTGGGGGAAGCAGGAACAAACTGAGGCACAAACAGGTCCGCTCTCTCCTTTGGGTGGGTGCCTTCATTGCTACATCAGCCCTGCTTAACCTTGAGCAGGCTTTCCAATTTTTCTGCAATGATACACTGTTTTCTGAATAAGAAAGAGAGTCAATTCTCAACTAACTATACTGTTTCATGGATCAATCACAGCAATGTTTATTTGCTAAACTAATTCCTGAATTAACTAATTAACTAATTGCTGAATTTTAAAAATAATTACATTTTTACATATGAAAGTGTACAGCATATCCTTGAGCCAGCAGGCTGCCTGGTTGCTTCTGCCACTCCCTTCAAAAGCAAGATCGGTGTTTGGGACTTCCCTTCCCCATGTCTGTGCTCTGCTCTTTGCAGGAGGATGAGGTACAATGCTTATTGGTGTTTGTCAGATTTTATAAACAGTTTTGATCCAGGATCATCATGTAAGGATGTGGCAGTTGTACACTGTACAACCCTGAGGCAACTTTTATATCATAATATTTTATTATGATGATTTGCTCTGAAGTGTTCTTTTGTTAATAATGATAATCATATTTCTTTTGGGACCTTTGAATTTTAATAATTATTAATTTAATAATTAACAAACTCTTTAACTCAAAGGGATGAGACTTTAGTTATGGAGACTTGTGAAGACTATGGTGGGCTGTCAGGGGTAAGCCTTGTTTCCCTGGGGGAGATTTGGGACAGGAGATGGGTGTGGGAGGTGTGGGCTGTGCAGTCACACTGTGAAGCACAGTGCCCTTGAACCCATGAATTCTGCTTTTGTTCTGTGTCTGGATATCAGAAGTAACTTTGACTAGGACCGAGACATTCTTCAGTGTTTGCCTCACAATGCTGAAATGTACTTTTTATCATCCTTTTGAAAAGCAAGTAGTGTCTTTGGACTGAAAGCATTGTCCACCCCCAAACTATGCCTCAAGATTGCTTGGCCCACAAATACTGGCTAACTCCAAAGCAAAGCAGCTCACCAAGCCACTGGTAAACTCTGTAGCTTTCACATCTGACGGAAAACTCCCGCAGAAGGCAAGTTAACACAGAGTAGTGGGGAGCGCATTGAATGTGGAGTGACCAGAGAGTGGATGGTCTTGGCTACATCAGTTAGCTTCTCTGAGCCTTCATTTTCTCCTCTGGAAAATGAAAGTCATAATGCCTACTTTAGAAGGTTGTAGGGACGATGACCATAAGACATTGTGTGTGTAAATGCTCTGTGAATGCTAAAGCATTGGACAAATACAAAGAGTTGCTGGGTCTGTGTGGAGGAGACTTGACACTTGTGAGCAGAGGCAGTGTCAGACCTTGCTTTTACAGCTGTCAGTCCGGGGTCTCGAACTTGAGCAAGCAGCAGAGTCTCTCGGAGGTGTGTTAAGCAGGTGGCTGGCTGGGCTCCACCCACAGAGTTTCTGACGCAGTAGGTCTGGGGTAGAGCCCGAGAATTTGCATTTCTGACAAGTTTCCCTGTAACCCTGATGCTGTGGTTTGTGGACTCCACTTTGAGAACTGCTGCAGTAAATCTATCTTAATGCATATACGTGTCCCTGCAGTAACTCTTAGAGACATGTAGGAACCACCATTCACCAATCTTAGCACTCCCAACATTTACCCAGAGCCATGTTCCATTTTTATTTGGGGCAATAGGCTGTCCTCTTCAATGTCTGCTCAGGTAATACAGGAGCATTGGGGGAAACTTCATGGGCGAGGGGGCATTTGGATCCCTGTTCATTAAAAAAAACTGTTGTCTCTCATGTAGAGCGGACTACAGGGAGGAGTGTGAAGATTATACAAGCAGATTTTACAAAAGATGACATCTATGAGCATATTAAAGAAAAACTTACAGGCTTAGAAATTGGAATTTTAGGTGAGTAAATTGCAAGATGCAAAGCTTGTTGTCATACATCAGTGAAATAACCTGACACTGATTAGTGACATTTGATTATTTCATGGTGATTTGTACTCAAACCATGACTGTATTTTAAGCTGTCCCATTAAGTTGAATATCAAAGCACACTTCTTCTAGAGGCATTACTGAATAAAAAAATTTATATATTGGTTTGGAATGTATCAAACATACATATTTCATATTTCAACCCCCAACTATATTTTCTTTTTTTTTTTTTGAGACGGAGTCTCGCTCTGTCACCCAGGCTGGAGTGCAGTGGTGTGATCCCAGCTCACTGCAACCTCTGTCTCCCAGGTTCAAGCGATTCTCCTGCCTCAGTCTCCCAAGCAGCTGGGACTACAGGCGCCCGCTACCATGCCCAGCTAATTTTTGTATTTTTAGTAAAGACAGGGTTTCACCATATTGGCCAGGCTGGTCTCAAACTCCTGACCTCGTGATCCACCCGCCTTGGCCTCCCAAAGTGTTGGGATTACAGGTGTGAGCCACTGCACCTGGCCGGACCAACTATATTTTCTAATATTAAAATGAATTTTCTTTTATGGAACTGACGTTGACATTTGGCAGAAAAAGAATCCCAGAAACATTGGCCTAAAGGAATTAGTTTAGCAAGCAAACATTGCTGTGATTGATCCATGAAACAGTACAGTTAGTTGAGAATTGACTCTCTTTCTTATTCAGAAAACAAGATAATATTTATTTCTGTAATGATTTACAGACAAGGTACTTTATGGCCACGTGCACAGTGCAGTGTTTATAGTATATATAGAAGAAAGTCAAATTGGATTTCTAAACCTTCTGCTGAATTTTAGAAATAATTACATTTTTACATATGAAAGTGTACAGCATATCATTGCAGAAAAATTGGAAAGAATAGACAGGCTGATAAAATAAATATGAATCTCTTAAAATCCCAATATTCTGAGATAGCATTTTGGTGCATATTTTTCTAATCCTAAACACACATATTTTCAAAACTGGAATTATATGTATGTGCTGTTTTGTCATATATTTAAAAAAAACTTACATCATGCATGTTCTCCCATGTAAGCAGCCCAGCCATAGTTTTTAATGACTACACTGCATTCCAATATATGACAACCCCATGATTCACTGAAGGTGTCTCCTATTACTGGACAAAAATTTCCCCCAGTTTCCTCACCGTTATCAAATCATGCTGCGATGAACAACCTTACATGTCAATCTGTTTGTACATGTTTCTTTGGGAAAATCTCCCACCTGATCTTCTGACACGTTTTTGTTTTGCTTCTTTCTGCCAGTCAACAATGTCGGAATGCTTCCAAACCTTCTCCCAAGCCATTTCCTGAATGCACCAGATGAAATCCAGGTAGACTTGTGCTCTTCTGTGTATAGATTCCTCTCACCCAGGTTCTGGGTCCCCTGGCTGGGTAATGAGTCAGGCCTGGGAAGGCGTGATGGAAGCGTGCATCTGGCCGAAATCCTGGACTGTATGTATTGAGGCCCCCTTTTCTCTTCACCTTAGCACTTGATCCACAGTCAAGAGTACCACTTTTCACGATATCTCTAGGATAGGGACATCTTCCTCCTTCTCTGCACATCAAAACTTACCTGTCCATTGTCCTATTCTTCTGGGGTGCTGCACTCCACTTTATAAAGGGTAATTCTGCCTAACACATTTGCAGCTGTAAACATATATGGGAGAAGACCAGCTCTTTGGCTTTCTCTGTCTTCCCAGGTACTAAGATTTGTTTAACTTTCAGTGTGAGGGAAGTACATGACACAAATTCTATGGCTGGCAGGATTGTAAGTTCGGTAAACTTGGCTCAGATCCATGACTGCCATTGTTGGTTGGGAGTACATTTTTAATGGATTTAACAGTTCTTTTTTTTTCTTTTTGAGATGGAGTCTCCCTCTGTCGCCCAGGCTGGAGTGCGGTGACATGATCTCGGCTCACTGCAACCTCCGCCTCCCGGGTTCAAGCGATTCTCCTGCCTCAGCCTCCTGAGTAGCTGGGACTACAGGCGCCTACCACCACGCCCAGCTAATTTTTGTATTTTTAGTAGAGAAAGGGTTTCACCATGTTGGTCAGGCTGGTCTTGAATGCCTGACCTCAGGTAATCCGCCTGGCTCGACCTCCCAAGGTGCTGAGATGACAGGCGTGAACCACTGTGCCCGGCCGCATTTAACAGTTTTTGAAGGCACAATTTGTTGACCCTTCCTTAGGCCCTGACCTTTGGAGTCATTAGGGCTACACCAATCTGAACAGGCTCTCATGCTTCCATTCCCCACTTCTGCAGGTATCCCATCGTCCTGTGTAAGCCCCGAGTCTGCTGCACTGGATGATAATGCCAGACTGCTTGGGCGCTGCTGCACATCCTCACCAAACTCCTGAACTCCTCTCTGGACCACACATCTCCTGTGTGGGCTCTGTCTCCCACACTGTGTTTCTGGCACAAATCTATGTCTCTCCATGCAGCAAGTTCCAGGGTTGCTCCTCTGCCTGTGTGTGTCTGTTTGTGCTAGTGTCTGTGTCTGTCCTCTTGTCCTTTCTCTTTATCTTGGGTGATTCTAGTGGTTTCTTTACCTGCCCTCCATAGCCCAGAACTTCTACCTTATATTATACAACCATTTGCCTTTCTGTTCTCCTAGACTCACATAGGCTAACCCCTCTTCCTCCAGCTGGGAATGGAGTAGCTCCCTTTGAAAAACCGTATTTATATTCCTCCAGGAACATAGTTCCAAGTTTTCCAGGAAACTCTTAATTGACGTCTAGTCAAGATGACGTAGGTACAGAATGACAGAATGGGAGTCAGATGTTTCTTGATGCTAGTGCATGCTTGCTGGAAGGCAGTTATGAGCCTAATTTGCAGGGTGAGTGATGAAACCGTTCAGACATGCACTTTGGCCCACTTCATGGTTCTTTAGCACCAACTACTTTCCAGGAGAATTTCTTTAATCATCCGGCTGATGTGTGGTTGTGATTATTTATTACAGAGCCTCATCCATTGTAACATCACCTCCGTAGTCAAGGTATGTGATCAATATATGTGCGAAATGCATTAACATGTAGTAACTGTTGAAATTTGGCAACTCAGGAGAATTGTGCCCATCCACTGTAGAAGCAGGATTCTTTGAAATCGAACCACACTTAGTTGAGAGGCCATGTCGTGGTCTTGTAATTGTCTTGTTCTGTTTTTCATCTAGAAAATACAGTAATGGATTCAACTCTCCCTTGTATCTGAATTCTATTTCTGCTTTCAGTTTTGTCACACGTCAGAACATACTAAGCTCGATGATGCTGAAACGTATTCAGGATTCCAAGGCAACTCTAAAAAAAATTAGTATCTTCCTCTAATTTTAGGCTTTGTAGATAGAGGAAAGCTCACTCTGGAAAACTGACGGAGGGTGTGTCTTGGATTTTCTGGACTTTTGTTGTTCAATAAATATTTGTTGAATCAAAGCTCAAATTCATCTGTGTTCTGGTCCCAGCACAGCTACTAATTAGTTGGACAGCATTGGACAAGTTATGTAGCCTCCTTGAACTTGACATTCTGCATCTGCTATTAAAAGGCTGTGGATCAGCTGGGCGCGGTGGCTCATGCCTGTAATCCCAGCATTTTGGGAGGCCGAGGTGGATCACCTGAGGTCAGGAGTTGGAGACCGTCCTGTCCAACATGGTGAAACCCTGTCTCTACTAAAAAATGCAAAAATTAGCCAGGCATGGTGGCAGGCACCTGTAATCTCAGCTACTCAGGAGGCTGAGGCAGGAGAATCGCCTGAACTGGGGAGGCAGAGGTTGCAGTGAGCCGAGACTGTGCCATTGCAGTCCAGCCTGGGCGACAGAGCAAGACTCTGTCTCCAAAAGAAAAAAAAAATGGCTGTGGATCAAGAGATGTCTTAGGCACCATTCAGCATTCAAGTTCTTTGATGAGGGTCAGCTGTACAAAGATGTATAGCATGAGTCCCTCAAAGCTATCCTATGTAGACAATTTAGAGAAAGGTACTGTTTAAGAATGGTCACAGCTTGTGGCTGCGTGACTTGGTGAGTAGACGAGGATTTTGTGTGAATGACGTGTTTCCCCTTCCTCTGGGATAAAGCCCTCTTCCTCTACTAGGGCACGTGGCTTGTGAGTGAGCTCTGAGCTTCCCACCTGCACTAACCCCACACCTTGCTCAGTACACAACATTCACAGCTGTATATGGCAGCTCTGGAAGGTCAGTGGGACTGCAGTGATGAGTAAAGTCTGATTCCTGATTTCAAGGAGCTGGGACCCTGGTTGGAGAGTAGCAGAAGGCTCAGTCTCACCCATCTGAACAACGTGGACTGGCAGTAGGGGAGGACAGATTTCCCAAAGAAAGCCAGGTTGCTGTTAAGATAAGGAGGGGAAATGGAGGCAGAGTAGACAAAAAAAATTTTTTTTCAGGTGAATAATTTGGGCTGACAATAACTATTTGGTTGTTTTTCTGTAAGCATGCTGGTATTTTATGGTTTCCTGCTCAGTTGCTATTGGGTACACACATCTTTTTGTGCTTAGCAATGGATGGCTTTTTGGAGCCCCCAGCTGATGTAATTATGAGTTTTATATGTCTGTCATCTGCAGCCTTATCACTGAAGTCTTTCACGTTATTTTACAACTGACCTTTTAGTCTTGGGCTGTTTGATCATAGGCATTTCTCAAATGCACTTGACAACCCTCTGACTCCTTTAGCAGAGAAATGCTTTGATTTGTTTAAAAAAATTATATATTAATAGACACTAAGTTCCCTAAGTAACAAAGAAAATAAATTGAAGTTTAGCTTCTAAGTATACCATGCCCCAGTGAACCGTGCTGGTTAGAAGCATGACTGGTGAAGCTGCACTATTTTAAAGAAGCCATCTGGAGATGGTCGAGTTCTCTTTTGGGGCAGGGATGGGAGAATATGCGTTTGAGGGCAAAGGGAAGGTGGAATAAGAAACTGAATATTGGAAGCCTTGAGGCAGGGACCCACAAGATTCAGTGTTGTCTCTCTAATTGGGATCATTCAGCCAACAGGGCTAGTGAGTTCATTTGGGAGGCTTTGAGGCAATGTGGATGCTGGCTGACAAGGCTCATATAATATCCCTAGGAAGTCATTCACGGAAAGCGGGCTGACACTAACTCGGCCCTCATCCTCCCTCTTCTTCCCTAAAATCCAGTGTTGCAGAGGCAGCCCAGTGGTTCTAGAGAGCCCCACCCCCTCCACTGCCCTGGCCCCCTGGCCCTCTGGCCCCCCAGCAGAGAAGACGTTCCCTGGAGGCTCTGAGACAGGCTGGGGCCTGGCCTGGGAGCGGGCACCTCTGAGGAGCTGCTGCAGGGCCCCTGGACAGCATGGAGAAATGGGCAGCCTGTGTCTTCCGGTCCCCAGGTGCCTTGATGTCTCCACCCCTCTCCTTTCACTTGGGTCCCTTGTCTCAAACCTGCTGCATTCAGGATCTGCTCCAGGCCTGCCAGGCCTGATTGCATCAATTCTACCTCAGAGAACATTTCAGTCCATGGGGTTGCCTCTTCCTTCATTTGTAAAATGTGTACCTTGTAATTTTGAAACAAAAAGTTCTTTTAGGCTCCTGAAATGGCAGGGAAGACCTTTTCAGGGGTCTCTAGGCTGGGAGGGGAAGGGGCCTCTCAAGGCTCTTGTAATTCCAATACACAGGAGTGGCCATGCGCTGTGTCCACAGAGCTATTTCACAGCCTAGCTGCAGGCTGCGTAAGCGGTTGCTGTTGATTCAGAGAGGTGTCCTTCTCTCTACAGAGTCTTGTTAGGTTTCCCCGTAGTTCCCCAATTCCAACTCATGGCCGGTCCACTTTTGCCTGTCCCACAGAATGAAGAGTATCATGGGAACCTCAGTGTTGGTCCCACAGCTATAAGCCAATTCCCCCAATTTTTCACTGCCCTCATTTTCCAGGAAGACATTAGCTTTGGGGGGAAGAAACCAGAGGCCCCAGAGCAGCCTGTCATTTGTCTAGGTTGGCTCCTGTGGGTTCCAGCCAGACTCTAATGTGGCCAGAGTGACCTCCAATGAGTGCCAGGAATTTTCAAGCCCATCTGAGAAGATGAGGCTCTTTCCCAGCTTCCTCCCGCGCTCCCTTCCCTGTTTCCATCCTGCCCCCTTGCACTACTACTTAGTTCCTTGTCGGGCTTACCTTTGGCCTTCTCTTGTAGATGACACAGCTAATTCTGAAACATATGGAATCAAGGTAAGGCCTTCTTCAAAAAGGTGTGGAGCAACATGGCCTCCCTGCCCTGGCGGTCAGCTAACTCAGGGACTGGGGACACAGAGTCCATCTGGCTGTGCTTTAACAAACGATAACAGCTATGATGAAAGCACACAGTGATTATGGGAAAAAAAAACATAACATTCTGGGCCAGGCCAGCTCTGCAAATAGACAAGCTTATGTGAAGGTCAAATGTAACACACATCGGAGGGAGGAAGAGAACGGCAGTTTCAGCACACACTGGATTAAAGAAAAATTAACTAATGTTGAGTGTAAAAGAAAACTTCAGAAGTTGGCCCGAGATCAGGACCATCTCTTTGTTAGGAATTTCAGCTTTTGTCAGAGAGAATACTCCGATTTAGTGTGAAAATTGCTGCTGTGTCAGCTCCTCCACTTATTCCATATTTATGTCACCCTATTCCAATGCCCATTTGTGAGTTGGTTTTTCTCAGGTGTGTTCATTAAAAGCAAATGCTTGATAGCTTATCTTCCCTAGAGGAAGAAGGGGCTTGGCCTTGGATTCTAATTTGCAGTTTCTTGTCCCCTGCCCCTCCATTGAATCCGTTTAATTGGGAAGGATTAAGAATATTGAATTTCAAAAGGACAAGTAAGGCTCCTGGAGACTTGCATAGGGTATCTGTGTGAGCAGGTCCTGGACTGTGAAATTCTATCCAAGACAATATTCCACCGTGTGACATCTGTCCTGCTGTGGGTCCTGAGTCCAAAGGGACCGGCAGCTCATGTGGTCACATTTAAGGGAGAAGGATTCTCTCCCCTTAAATCCTGAGCTGAACTGGTTATCAGTATTTTGGTGGAGAGACCTCAGTTGTAGCACAGCCTCTGTTTCCAGGAGCAAGCCCCTCACATTATGTGATGTCACATGACTGCCAGGTGGCATCACTGTGCGGCGGGAATTCAGACATCGCTGTGTGGTGCCCTCCAGGGGAAGGTAGGGGAAGTTCAGACATCGCTGTGTGGCCCCCTCCAGGGAAAGGTAGGGAAAGTTCACTTACCATTCCTAGAAGCTGAGCCCGTAGCACTTGCGGAAGCCTAGAAAGGGCCGAGTCTGGCAGTGTTCACAGGGTCCCCTTTGTTTTCTTTGTACTCAAGGTCGGGTAGGGCAACAAAGCCATGGGAACTTTGCTTCTTTGCCTTTCAGGCGGAAAGGTCTCATCCTGAACATTTCTTCCGGGATAGCCCTGTTTCCTTGGCCTCTCTACTCCATGTACTCAGCTTCCAAGGTGAGTGATGTCTTGACTTCCAAGTCTCTTCCTTCTTCCTCTTATTTCTCCCAGTTGGCAATTTCCTTTGATCATCTGGCAAGTTGTTGGAAAGGTTTGCCCGGAGACGCTCTCTTATGTGCAGGGCTGAGCTAGTCACTGGGAAGTCCAAGAGGAAATTAGAATAAAGCACCTGCTCTGGGCACACGAAGCCCTGCGGTGCACAGCTTGGCCAGCCTCTGGGGATGCCAGCCCCATTCACCTCCTCTGAGAGCCTTTGCCATCTTCCTGCTGACAAATGACACTGTAGCTTCCTTCCAGACTGGGAGATCTAGCCTGGTGTCCCCATGCCCTAGTCATAAAAACAGCCTGAGGAGGAGGGGGTGCTGTACAAGGGAGGTTAATCTATGCAGTGGCCCTAGGGATGGATTTATCCCAAAACAGACTTTCCTGCTGAGTGGGAGGTCCTCTTCCCAGACCGGGGGATGAAGTGCTAACTCCCATCAAGGCAAGCTGGTTCATTTTTTCCCTTACCCTCTTTCTGCTCCACTCTCCAGCTTTATTAAGGCGTATTTGACAAATAAAAATTGTGTCTATTTATAGTATGCAAGGTGATATTTTGATATATGTATATGTTGTGAAATGATCAAATCAAGCGAATTAACGTATCCATGACCTCACATACTTACCGGTTTTTTTTTTATGGTGAGGACCCCTGAGATCTACTTGCTTAGCAATTTTCAGGTATGTGGTCTATGATTGTTAGCTTTTGTCACCATGCAGTATAGTAGATCTCCAGAACATATTCACCCTGTGCAGCTGAAACTCCATAACCTCCGTACCCAGAGTTCCCCACTCTATTTTAAAGTCTAGCAGGTAGTGTCTCTGCAGTGCCCCTTGAAGTCAGAGGAAGTTGGCTCTGACGAGGGAGCTCACTCTGGGGCCTCAGGTGTCTCTCCTTCTTGCTCCAGGCATTTGTGTGCGCATTTTCCAAGGCCCTGCAAGAGGAATATAAAGCAAAAGAAGTCATCATCCAGGTGAGGTGGGCAGCTGTGGAGTCTTTGTCATCATCCAGGTGAGGTGGGCGGCTGTGAGTCCTTGAGAAGGGTTACTCTGGACCTCCCGCAGCTGGGGCCACTGCCTCCTGTGGGTCTGGCTGCGCACGTGTAGTCAGCAGGAAGATGAGCTGGGGACGCCACGTGGGCTTTTGGGGCGCCTCAGTCCCACCTGCTGCTGTGGCTCCTGTTGCCCTCCCCCGTGCCCTGGGTGCTGGAGGAGGAAATAGGGGAGGGGAGTGGCTGCTCAGAAATGCTGTGGACCTTCTTGCTATCTGATGCTTCATCAGAGCAGACGTTAGGGTTGGTTGTGGCTTTTCCTCTTTGACCCCGGTACAGGACACAGGCTTATGTGGGAGGAATTCTGGAGAAGAAGCAAACAAAACAAAACTGGGCACTTGATCCAAGTTTGAACGAGGGGAGGGGCTAGTCACCAGGGGTGGGGTCCTTCTGTGATGGGCCACAGAGGTCCCCACATTCTGGTTCTCGAGCAGGTGAGGAGGAGGCACTCTGCTTCCCTTCCACCTATGTCGTGGAGATGACCTGTCCTCACCTAGGCAGAGCTGGGCTGGCACTGCCTGCTGCAGGCTGAGCAATGTGATCCCTAAAGTGTCAGTGATTTATTTGTGCTTGGTTCAGCAACAGAGTTAGAGTTAGGTAGTTTCTGGAATGTAGAATAAACAGAGTTTTTGTTTTGTTTTGTTATTGTTGTGTGGGAAGAAGTTTTATGATATACTATTAGAAATGGAGAAAGGCACACTCAAAATTATATCTTGGAAATTACTGCTGCACACACTGATTTTCAATTAAAATATCCAGTGAGAGTATTTTAGGCGGCTGTTCCTATAAACTAACCAGCTACAGGGTAAAGCTTATTAAGTAGGCAGATATGAGTTAATGGTAGGAATTTGGCCAATAATATCATTTCTGAGCCATAGTGAGTGGTTGTAACAGCTTTGCCACCGGGTCACAGTCCCTTTCTCTGCCATGCAGAAGCCGTCTGACCCATCAGAAGGTCCTGCTTCCATGCTGGGGTCTCTGTGCTCCCACTCCCAGCTGAAGCTGGGGTTTCCCTTTTGTAATGCTGCAACTCTGTCTGGGCTAAGTTTGCTGCAGTAAAAAATAACCCCTAAAATCTCAATGGCTTAAAACAACAAAGTCCTATTTTGCATTCACGTGACACATCCACTGTGGGTTCACAGAAGACATTGGCTCACTGTGCTGACACAGGGCCCCAGGGTGATGGAGCAGCCGACATGCCAGAGGAAAAGGAGTGGGAAGTTCTAGTGGGTCCTGCTTTGACAATGAAATGCTCTGGCCCAGAGATGACACATGTCACCTCTGTTCATAAATCACTGGCTAACTCTGGTTGCATGGTCCTACACAGCCACAGGGGGCCAGGAAGTGCAATTCTATTATGCATGTGTCTGGAAGAAGAAGGAACCAAGAATCCTTGGTGATTTCTAAACATGAATGATCATCGCAGCCACCTGCTTCCTAGCCATGTGACCCTCAGCAGCATCTTATCTTGATCCTTGGGACACAGCTGCCGAGGTAGTGGGTACCATGGAGCAGCAGGGTCAGAAGGAGATGTGGGTGGGGAAATGGTGTCCCTTGTCCCTTCCCTGATGCAGAGAACTTGGAGGTGCTCTTCTAGCAAGGAGGAGAAAGTGAAAAGACTGTGATGTTTCAAAAACCAATTGGCCTCTCCGAACGCACACTCAGTAAATACTCGCTGAATTAATAAATACTCGCTGAATGAATGAAAAAGTATGTACTGTGGAGTTGGGTTTGAATTTCATCACAGCTCTACCACTTATCATCTGAGTGATCCTGGTCAGCTTGTTTAAACTCTGTGAGCCTCAGTTTTCCCATCCATAAAAAGGGGCTTATAATCCCTGCTTATATCTCTGGGTTATAGTAAAGATCTAACGAAGAAATAAGTACATATGTTTAAACAATATTTATTGAGCCCCTATTTTGTACATACAGGTGTTTTGTCAACCCAAAATCACTTAAGAATGAAAATACTTATCATTACTTCCCTATCTGGAAACTGTGGTGGAGAAAGCACACTCCTTATATTTCTCAAAGAGTAACACTTTGAGATCCTTGGAAGAAAAGTGTTATACAAATTAATCATGCTTCAATTTGCATAGGAACCTGCTCATTTGGATTAACTGACTCATAATTGGGTTCAATTATGAAATAATGTAATTCCAAATGTGATGTGGAGAAAAATAAAACCTATAAAACTTTTGCGGATTTTTTTTTTTTTACTTTTTCTTTTCTTTCTTTCCTTCTTTTTTTCTTTTTCTTTTCTTTTTTTCTTTTTTTTTTTTGACAGGGTTTCACTCTGATGTAGCCCAGGCTGGAGTGTAGTGGCACGATCTTGGCTCACTGTAACCTCTGCCTTCCAGGTTCAGTGGATCCTCCTGCCTCAGCCTCCTAAGTAGCTAGGACTACAGGCATGTGCCACCGTGCCTGACTAATTTTTCTATTTTTAATGGAGTTGAGGTTTTGCCATGTTGCTCAGGCTGGTCTCGCACTCCTGGGCTCAAGCAATCGTCCTGCCTTGGCCTCCCAACATGCTGGGATTACAGGCATGAGTCACCATGCCAGCCTTTTTTCTTTCTAAAGATGCCAAACCCTTTGTTCTAGGAATAAGGTAATAAAACCCCATTATGAATCCCCATGCCAGGCCACAATGTGGTTAGCCCACAGGTGGAAACATGGTGTTGGGTTTTTAGGGCACAATGTGTGATTGTTTTTCTTACCACAACAGGAAAAGGTTATGAGGTGTGTGCTACTCTTGGTTCCTAACTGAAGTGTGAAAGTCGGAATCCAGAGTGCTTTCAGTTGCTCCAACTTTGGTTATATGTATTAGAAACAAACTTCTGAGATAGAGTTGCCAGATTAAATACAGGACCTCCAGTTAAATTTGAATTTCAGATGCCTATGAATAGTTTTCAGTATGAGTATGTCCCATGCAATACTTGGGACACGATTGTGCTGAAGTGGTTTTCATTGTTTGTCTGAACTTCAAATTTAACTGGACATCCTGTATTTTTATTTGCTGTCTTGTAACTCGGTTCTGAGAGAGAGACCCGAGTTCTTCCCATTCACACTGTGTGTTGGGCAGGGCATTTGGGCCACCTGAGGTTGACTGGGTAGGTTCTCATCTTGAGAAACCAAATTTCTGATTCCCAGCTCTGTGCCAGTACTGTGCCTTTTTCCACTGAAGATCTTAAAACTTTGCCTAGGAAGAGAAGGGTCGGGAAATGGTGGGATGGGGACTCAAGTGTTAATTTCTCAGAGTCTTCTTCCTGGGGTGGATTGCTTCTGTGCCATGGTCTTTGTTTCCTGTTGTAGGTGTTGACCCCATATGCTGTCTCGACTGCAATGACAAAGTATCTAAATACCAATGTGATAACCAAGACTGCTGATGAGTTTGTCAAAGAGTCATTGAATTATGTCACAATTGGAGGTGAAACCTGTGGCTGCCTTGCCCATGAGATCTTGGTAATTGATAACTTCTCCTTTTCTTGAAGCCAGGGAGGGAGGACATGCAGGTGGCCCTGGCAGGGCTGGGCTAGCTCTTCCTTGCTGCTGGAGCACTCATTGATGTGTTAATATAGCCAGGGACAAGGACTATGTGGCGAGGCGGGGAGAAGCCAGAGCCTGGGAGCTCAGCCTCTAGATAACCCTGAAGTTGGCAAGTCTCATTCTTGGCTGCCTCCCTCCTCCCCTCAGAAAGTAAGGTGGCTCCCAGGAGCTGTTGGGCAGGGAAGACCAAGATATATGGCGCTTCCACGTGGGGGCTGCTGTCTTCTTTTGACCCTCTATTCCAGTCAGTGTTTAGCTGTCAGCTCTCCAGGGAAAAAAAACAAAACAAACACAAACCACTTTGATGTGTAGCATTTGACTTCCATGGTATAAATACTTCCAGCATGGCTGAGTTTCAGCCACCGACATGACGCTGTGTGCATGAATTGAGGAGTGCATGGTGCACGCAGGGCTCTTTTTTTAGTTTTCATTTTTATTTTACTTTAAGTTCCAGGATGCACGTGCAAAACGTGCAGGTTTGTTACATAGGTATACATGTGCCATGGTGGTTTGCTGCACCTATCAACCCATCATCTAGGTTTTAAGTCCTGCGTGTGCTAGGTATTTGTCCTAATGCTCTCTCTCCCTTTGCCCCCCATCCTCCGACAGGCCCCGGTGTGTGATGTTCCCCTCCCTGTGTCCATGTGTTCTCATTGTTCAACTCCCACTTATGAGTGAGAACATGTAGTGTTTGGTTTTCTGTTTCTGTGTTAGTTTAATGAGAATGATCGCAGTGGGCTCTTATGAGTGAGTACAAGCCAGCTCCAGCATGCCACAGATCCAGCATATGGCAGAAGAGGCTCTTACCACTCCTGGGCTGCTTTTAAAAACAAACACAAACATGAAACAAAGGTAGACTTGAGTATTGCTCACTAATACTGAAACAAACATAACATTGGCATAGCTGTGACTCCAGTCCCACCGAAGAAAGTTAGATGGGGTTTCCTTACTTACCCGTCATCTGTCAACTTCCTCCTCTGTCTCACTGGCTTTTCTACTGTGGGAACTGGATCTCTCCCTCTGTCTTTCATGGATGGTAGAAGGATTCATGGCTCCATGCGCTGAAGTCTCCCAAAGCATTCCTTTATCTGCTGGGACTTAAAGAAGACTCTGGCAAGACATATTGAACTTTCTCAATTACTTGCTATTTTTATGTAGAACCTCAACAATGTGCAGAATCACCAATGTAACTCACACTACAAAGCAGACATGCAGAGAGGATATAAGGTCTTTCTTTTTTCTGTTGCTGATCTGGTCTTTTCCCAGATCACTACTTGCTGCAGGAAAATTCATCGAATGTCCAATGAGTCTAAACTGAGTTTGATCTAGTCATCTCAACTGGCCATTTAGGAAATGTACTCTTAGTCTGTTATTTAGGGGAGAAGTGTTCAGTCTTCCCTGGAAGCTCCCTTCTTCCTGCGCCTCTCACTAGGTGGCGCTGGGAAAGGATGCCCTGTGGTCCATGACGATCCTTCCATGTGTGTGGGCTAGTGTCCTGGGTGGCTGTTCACCTTGCTGAAGTTTATGTCTGTCGAGGATGAGGGAGATGAACCTTTCTGTCCTTTTGACTTGGCCAGTGGATACCCTGACAAGGTCTCCCCAGCTACTGAGGGCAGCAGACTGCTGTACTCTGCCAAACATCCCTCTCCAGCTACAGGCCCAAGGTCCATCTGCAGCTTTGATCCACATAGACCTCTGGCTGCTATCTCTACATCAGCACCAACGTGGACCTGAAGGAAGCTGGGAAAACCAAATCTCAGCACCTGTCTCACCATGCTGAGATAATTTCCTGTGGTTGGACCCCAGAGGAGAGGGGGCCATGGCCCCTTCTTTGCCCTCAGTGCCACCCTTACTCATGAATCACAGTTCTCCATCCTTCATGTGCCAGGCCTTATCCTTCAGCCCCCAGCCTAGGCCAGAGCTCACATCCGACAGAGGACACACTTCTGACCATGCCTTTCTTTTTCTCTCCTCCCACTTCCCACTATCTCCAGGAAAGAAAAATTACAGATTTTTTTTTTTTTTTGAGATGGAGTCTAGCTGTTGCCCAGGCTGGAGTGCACTGGTGCGATCTTGGCTCACTGCAGCCTCCACCTCCCAGGTCCCAGCGATTCTCCTGCCTCAGCCTCCTGAGTAGCTGGGATTACAGGTGCTCTCTGCCACAACTGGCTAATTTTTGTATTTTTAGTAGAGACAGGGTTTCACCATGTTGGCCAGGTTGGTCTCCAACTCTTGGCCTCAGGTGATCTGCCTGCCTTGACCTCCCAAAGTGCTGGGGTTACAGGTGTGAGCCACCAAGCCCAGCTAAAACTACAAATTTCTTGTGCACTTTCTCGGTGTCACAGCTTAGCCCTCTCCAGTTGGGATGGCGTCCCTTCCACCTTCAGGAGGACTCTGTGACCTTAGTCCTCCAGGATGCTGATGGCTTAAACAGAACTCATCAGCATCTGAAAAATGTTTCCTTGTAGAAAAATAAACATTTTATTTTTATAAAAATAGAATAAAATTTTATTTTATCTTGACACATGGTCAAAGTTGAATATTTTGTTTAATTTTGACATAGCCATGTTGCCCAGGCTGGAGTGCAGTGCAGGATCACAACTCACTGCAGCCTCTTTGAACTCCTGGGCTCAAGGGATCCTCCCACCTCAGCCTCCACAGTAGCTGGGACTATAGGCACATGCCACTACATCCAGCTAATGTTTCAATTTTTTTTTGGTAGAGACTGGGGCTCACTTTGTTGCCCAGACTGGTCTTGAACTCCTGGGCTCCAGCTATCCTCCCGCTTTGGCCTCCCAAAGTGCTAGGATTACAGGTGTGAGCCACTGTGCCCGGCCTGAATATTTTCTTGACCTTTCCTTTTAATTTCTTAGATAACAGATTCTAATTTCTTCAGGCAAACAGTTGCAAAGAACAGACCAGGAAAAGGAGTTTTTGTATCTGGTGAAACAGGAGAGAAAATAAATGAAAATACCTTAATTATTAAAGCCAATTTCGAGTTTTCCAGGATTTAGAAAGCTGATTGTATCTAAAGAGAGAGACAATCATGTAGAATCAAATGGTAAATAAGCGACCCTTTTATTTCCAAGAGGCCAGGCAAAGATAGCATGCCCTCCACCCACAGGGAGCATGGGGCTGGAACTGAGGCAGGAATGGAACCCCTACCTACAGAGACCCTGTCGTGCTTGGAGGCTTCATGCATGTTGCCTCACTTAGTTGTCCTAATAATCTTGTGAGATAGGTCTTAGAGTCGCCCTTTTACAATGGAGGAAAACAAAGCTCAGAGCTGCAACAGCTGGCCCATGGCCACCCAGCTGGTAATGGTGAAGCTAGAATTTAAGTCCGCTTTTGTCGGGGCCACAGCCTTTTCTGGCTCCTACATGGCCCTTCCAGGCTGGGAAGGGGTAGACAAAGATGGAGATGGAAGAGGGACTCTTTTAGGACTTTTTAAAGGGGGCTGGAATTGTAATTTATTTTGCTTATTTTCTTTATGGCTGACCTCACTATGGCAAAACATTTAGTTCAAGACAGAGCTACTGAAAGGGCTTGATTTTGCTGTGAGATAAGAAAGCTCGGAGAGAAAAATGAAGTTCTTGAGGAAGAAGTTGTGTTGATTCAGCGACGTGGCTAGTGGGAGGAGAGGTCAGCTTTGGGCTCCCAGAAGCTGTCATTAGTCTCTTGTCTTCAAATATCTCAGAGGAATGCAGAGATCTGAGGATCTGAGCTGGCTGGCAAAACATGAACAGCTCCCCTAAAAGCTCAAGTTTTCCTCTGGTTGGAATCCTGTTGTTCTGTAGGGAATAGGTAGATTGAGGCATGTTGGATTAATAAAGTTATGGTGTGAACAAAATGATTGCATATGGGGTCCTGGACCCCAGAACTGTGCAAGACACAGTTGCAATTTGGTGGCAAGGAATCTTTCAAGGCCTGTACCTACAGCCTGAAATACATTGAACTGAAGGCTTCCCCCTTTTTGAAAAGCAAGTGCTGCATGTCGATAATCTATACCTTTCTGTGACTGACTTCCATTCATCCAGGCTTCACGTATTTCCTTAGCGCCCACTATGCCTTGGAGTTGTGCCAAATGATGGAAAGCATTTCTGATTCTCTCCTGGATCCTCATTTTATTTATTTATTTATTTGTGACAGACTCTCGCTCTGTCACCCAGGCTGGAGTGCAATGGTGTGATCTCAGCTCAATGCAACCTCTACCTCCTGGGTTCAAGCGATTCTCCTGCCTCAGCCTCCCGAGTAGCTGAGACTACAGGCATGCGCCACCATGTCTGGCTAATTTTTGTCTTTTAGTAGAGACAGGGTTTCACCATGTTGGCCAGGCTGGTCTCGAACTCCTGACCTCAAGTGATCCACCTGCCTTGGCCTCCCAAAGTGCTGAGATTACAGGTGTGAGCCACCATGCCTGGCCCAGGATCCTCATTTTAACAGAAGCTTGGTAGAAAGGACTTGAAGACAAGTGGGGACATACTCACTAAGAGAAAAAGTAAGTCAGGGAGGTAGTTAACACAGAGTTCTCTTCATTTAGAATTTCCGGACCGGGCACGGTGGCTCACACCTGTAATCCCAACACTTTGGGAGGCCAAAGCAGGAGGATCACTTAAGTCCAGGAGTTTGAGAACAGCCTGGGCAACATAGTGAGACCCTGTCTCTGAAAAAGAAAAAAAAAAGAAAAAATTAGCCAGGCATGGTGACACACTCTTATGGTACCAGCTACTCAAGAGGCTGAAGTGGGAGGATCCCTTGAGCCCAGGAGGTTGAGGCTGCAGTAAGTTGTGATCATGCCACTGCACTCCACCCTGGACGACAGAGCAAGACCTTGTCTCAAAGAAAAAAAAAATTCCTTAGGGCTGATCCTACTAGGTCGTCCAAAGGAGTGTAAAAGGACTGGCTCCTTTGGTGTCTGAGAAAACCTTGTGTGCTGAGAAAGTGCCACAAGACCTTTAAACTTTATCAATTACATAAAAGGTTCTGGGGCTCCACTTTAGTAGTCAGAAAAAAATATTTTTAAAGACCACAAAGATGAACTGAGGTACTTGTTATTTCTTCCTCCCCAACACTGATGCTTCTCTCTGTTTAAGGCGGGCTTTCTGAGCCTGATCCCGGCCTGGGCCTTCTACAGCGGTGCCTTCCAAAGGCTGCTCCTGACACACTATGTGGCGTATCTGAAGCTCAACACCAAGGTCAGGTAGCCGGGCGGTGAGGAGTCCAGCACAACCTTTTCCTAACCAGTCCCATGCTGGCTGAAGAGGTCCAGAGGAGCAGACCAGCACTTCAACCTAGTCTGCCGAAGATGGAGGGGGCTGGGGTCACAGAGGCATAGAATACACATTTTTTGCCACTTTACTTGAGTCTGAAGATCTCTGGGAAAGTTGTGGTGCCAATCTGTGCTGTCATCCTGAAGTGCTCACCTGTTCTCAAACAGGGTTCCTGAAGGACCCAGGAAATTGGTGTGAACCAAAAAGTGTCTGAGACAGATCTCAATCATTTAGAAAGTTTATTTTGCCAAGGTTAACAACGTGCACCTGGGAGGCAAGTTTGTGCCTTTCTCCAATGATGATTTTGAAGGCTTCAATATTTAAAGGGAGAATATTGGGGAAAGAGGAAGAAATTTTGCAAAAGTATGGCCAGATAAGAGACAAGCGGTTGCATTCTTTTGAGTCTTTGATCAGCCTTTCACCAAATACACAATTCACATGTGGGAGGGGGTAGAGGAATAGTCACTTATGCCTTGTCTAGCTCAGTGACTCTGGTTTTTTACATCAGAGGAAGCAATCAGATGTGCACTTGTCTCAGGTGAGCAGAGAGATGACTTTGAGTTTTGTCCTTTCTCTCCATCCTGTGAAGATAAGTGATCAATTTACATTGTCAGGATAAAATTCTACAGAACCATTTTAGGGTAAAGATCTTGGGACACACAAGGAATTTCCTAGTGGGCAAATTGCAAAGGAGGTCTGTAGCTTTTTTTCTTTGTAGTCATCTTATTTAGGAATAAAATGGGAGGTAGGTTTACCTGACGCAGCTCCCAGCTTGACTTGTCCCATTGGCTTAGGGATTTTGGGGTCCCAAGATTTATTTACCTTTCACATTGAACAGAGGAAGATGTCAGGCAACAGTTACATCAGGCCAGTTTCTGGTCTCCTCCCGACCCATATCAATGAATGCAACACCAGCTTTATCTATTTTATTTATATTTGAGGTTCTATGTAAGACTGTTGGTAAAAACAAAAACATATGATAGGATACTCAAAATGTTTAAAAAACCCTTGCTCTAATGCAGGAGTTGGTAACTAGAAATGAGGTTTCTGAGGGTCTCCAACTCTTGGGGTGCTGGGGACACATGGAGTGATGTATCCAGCCCTAGGTCTAGAATTATCTGAAGGACTGCATCCTTACTTGTCAGGAGATTGAGGGAGTTGTTGGCTGGGACCCCAGCAGGGGCTGTCACATGAAGCACCTATGCATGGCCTCTCTGAATGGCTGCTTGGTCTTCCTCGAAGCATGGTGGCTGCCTTCCAAGAATGAGCATCCCAAAGAAAATTGGGAGGAAGCTGTACTGTCCTGTATGACTTACCCCTGGAAGTCACGTGGCATTGTGCCCAAGCCCTCCCAGATTCAATGGGAGAAGATGCAAAACCTGCCATGGGAAGAGTGTCCGATGGAATGGTGGATATTGTCATGCTCATCTCTAGAAAATGTATTCTCCATTCATCCATCTTAGTGTAAGTGTTTGTCCTAGCATCTACCTATTATGATGAATTACTTGGCCTTTCCACTGGCACTAGAGCGACTTATAAAAGTGTAGACACTGTGTTTCTAGAACCTTCCAATCAAACCCTGGTGAATTGGCCTTTCAAGAACAACTTCTACAACCAGCACCTTAGGCGAGAACAGAGACACACTTCAGCTTAAATGGCCTGGGGCAGATATTTAGAGGTAAATTTTAGATGTGTGATACAGGGGTTTTCTAGTGTAATAATCCTAGGTTGATTTGCACGGTTGTCCAACAAGCTTCTTGAGGGTTCTTAAAGTAAGAGAGAATTTCCTAACAGTAAAGGCCCCAAGACGTTGAACTGACTTCTTACGAAATGAGGGCAGAAAAACTCCATATTTTAAGATCTTTATCCTCATCATCAGTAGTAGATAATAGCTATCATTCATTAAACACTAATTGTAGTCAGGGACTATGTAAAGCCTCATAACAACTGAAGAAGTAGGTACTATTAGTATTGCCTTCATTGCACAGATGAGGAAACTGAGGCATAGAAAACTTAACACGTGTGTGGGTTCACTTGACCAGTGAGTGGCAGAGCTGGCGTTTCCCGCACACCTTGGCTAAAGCAGAACAGTAGAGCCCTACGTCTGGGCTAAGTTTATTTAATCGAAATTAATGGCAAGGGGTGAACGCCGTGCCCTCAACTCTGTATATTTCACTCTCACATGTTGTGGAGGCAACAGGAGGGGAGCCAGGCTTCTGCAGCCAGGCCCATATGTCTGGATTTCAACACTGACCACTTTCCAAATTTACTATCCTCTGGGAATCATTCAGGAACAGGGAGGCCTGCCAAGTTTCACTGACCTTTTGTTTCTGCGGAAGAGTACTGGGCTCTTGTTTCTTGCCTGATTCTCTTATCTTTGGAGGGCTTGGGACCCCAGGGCCCAGCATCAGAAGCCGGCCGTTTTGATAGACGTGTTCCCTCTGCGTCCTTGCAGCCTTCCATCTGTGCTACCTCCCAGGAAGCCGAAGGCCGCAGAGTCCCTTTCGGATGGCACTGGGAGCAGGAAAATGAGGTGATTATGGGCTGCTGCTCCAAGAAGTATTGGCAGCTGTTGCTGGGGCAGCTCCCTGGGGTGTCATCCCTTTCTTGCTCTTGTGGATGGGAACCAGAGCACCCCACTTCAAAGACTCTGTAAGCCAGGGCTTACCAGAGAAAGCTGAAGAGTCCAGGGCCAATTTTAATCAGTTTCTTGTGCTTCTCATGCCAAGAGAGATGATTGTCCTCACTACAGTTCATCCACGGTGCGGCGGGCTCAGCGGGGCCTGACTCGCTACTGCCCTCTAACGTTCTGGGAGAGAAGCTGTTGGGTCTTTCCTACCTAATCTGGTAGAAATGTTAGAACAGAGGCTAATTTGGGGAAAGAAATCTCAATTTTTTGAGCTTCTTTGTGTGTGTGCGCGCGCGCATGTGTGTGTGTAAGGCGCAGGGTCGCTAAGAAAGAAAGAAAAGGAGGCGAGAGGAGGAAAGGACCTGTTTCAGTTTCACAGGCTCTGGCAAGGTGACTGAGGAGGCGCCAAGCCCCTTAGCCTCTTTGGGCTCTGGTTACCTCATCAGTAAAATTAGAAGGTTTTATACATGATTTATCCTTTTTTGTTCAGCTCTTATAGTCTATAAATCTCCAGTAAGTTGTGGAAATAAACTGTCTTTTAAAAATCTTTAAAAAAACATTTTCCTAATTAGATATACAGTGTAGAAAATAGAAAAACTACCAGAAAAATATCAGAAAATAAAAATCCCAGCATTATCCTACCATCCAGAATGAACCACTCTTCACTGATTGTGAATTTCCTTTTATAATTTTCATGCGTGTGTGCTTGTGAGTCTAAGTGTAGATTTTATATTCTGCCTTTCCTCTTAAGATTAAAGCATATTTCCTCGTGATAGTAGCTATTCCAAAGATGATTTATAATGTTTGCTTAATATTTGTTCATAGTACCGAACATAATTTATTTTACCATCCCTTTTTTATGTACATTTAGGTGTTTTCTGATTTTAAAAATCTTATAGGCTGGGCACAGTGGCTCACACCTGTAATCCCATCACTTTGGGAGGCCAAGGCAGGATAATTGCTTGAGCCCAGGAATTTGAGACCAGCTTGAGACATAGTGAGACCCCTTCTCTATAAAAATTAAAAAATTAGCCAGGTGTGGTAGTGCACACCTGTGGTCCCAGCTACCTGGGAGGCTCAGGCTAGAGGATCTCTCTTGAGCCCAGGAAATGGAGGCTGCATGAGCTGAGATCACGTCACTCCAGTCTGGGCAACAGAGTGAGACCCTGTCTCAAAAAACGAACAAACAAACAAACAACCCCACAAAACCTTATAACAACATCCATCCTTGTATGCGCATTTTCTTGTTGTGATGTTTCAACTTCTTTTTATACTTTAATTCACATACTGTGTGATTCACCCATTTAAAGTATACAATTCAGTTGTTTTTAGTATAGTCACAGAGTTGTGTAACCATAATCACATTCAACTTTAGAGCAATTTTAGAATATTTTTGTCACCCACATGGAAACACAATAGCCATTAGCAGTCACTCCACATTCCATACCCGAACCCCCCAGCCTTAGGTAACCACTGACGTATTTTCTGTCTCCATTGACTTGCTTATTCTGGACTTTTATTTTATTTATTTATTTATTTATTTATTTATTTATTGAGATGGAGTCTCACTCTGTCGCCCAGGCTGGAGTGCAATGGTGCAATCTCAGCTCACTGCAACCTCCACCTCCTGGGTTCGAGCGATTCTCCTGCCTCAGCCTCCCAAGTAGCTGGGATTACAGGAGTGCACCACCACGCCCGGCCAATTTTTTTGTATTTTTAGTAGAGACAGGGTTTCACCATGTTGGCCAGGCTGTTCTTGAGCCCCTGACCTCAGGTGATCTGCCTGCCTCAGCCTCCCCAAGTGCTGGGATTACAGGCATGAACCACTAGGCCTGGCCGTATTCTGGACTTTTAATGTAACAAATATAAGATGTGGATTTCTGTTTTTGACTTTTTCCACTTAACACCATGTTTTCAAGTTTCATCTATGTTATAGCATGTATTAGTACTTCAGTCCTTTTTTATTGCTGAATAATATTCTATTGTATGAATAGACCACATTTTATTTCTTAGTTCATCAGTTGATGGACATTTAGATGGTTTCCACTTTTTGGCTATTGTAAAGAATGCTGCTATAAACATTTGGTACAAGTTTTTGTGCAGATATATGTTTTCATTTCTCTCAGTTATTTACCTAGGAGTAGAATCGCTGGGTCATGTGGTCACTCTGTGTTTAACCTTTTGAGGAAATGCTTCACTTTTCCAAAGTGGCTGAATCATTTTACATTATCACCAGCAGAGGGTGAGGGTTCCAAGTTCTCTATATCCTCACCAGTACTTGTTATTTTTCTGTCTTTTTGGTGATAACTATACTAGTGTGTATATGAAGTGGTATCTCATTATGGTTTTCATTTTCATTTCCCTGACAGCTAATGATTTGAGCATCTTTCATGGGTTTATTGGCCATTTGTATATATTCTTTGGAGAAATGTATACTCAGATACTTCATTCATTTCTAAAATGAGGTTGTTTGTCTTTTAATTATTGCTGTGTGTGCATTACCAATTATTTCCTCAGAGTAGGATTCCTGGATAAAAAGTTTAATTTTTTTTTTTTTGAGGCAGAATCTCACTGTTGTTGCCTGACATAGAGTGCAATGGCGCAATTTCTGCTCACTGCAACCTCTGCCTCCTGGGTTCCAGCAATTTTTCTGCCTCAGCCTCTCGAGAAGCTGGGATTACAGGCGCCTGTCACCACGCCTGGCTAATTTTTGTATTTTTAGTAGAGACGGGGTTTCACCATGTTGGCCAGGCTGGTCTCGAACTCCTGACCTCAGGTGTTCCACCTGCCACGGCCTCCCAAAATGCTGGGATTACAGGGGTCAGCCACCACGCCCAGCCAAAAAGTCTAAATATTTTTAAGGCTCTTTATATTTATTACCAAGTGATTTATAGAAAAGTTGTATAAATATACACCTCCATCTTAGCAGTGGTTCTCAACTGGGGAATGATTTTGTCCCCCAGAAGACATTTTGTATTTTTTGCAAAAATGTCTGGCAACGTTTTTGGTTGTCACAACTCAGGGAAGGAGAATGCTCCTGGCATCTCTCACTGATAGAGGCCAGCGATGCTTCGGAACATCCAACAGGGCACAGCACTGCCCCTACCCCCAACCAACACAGAATTATCTGGACCCAAATGTCAGTATTGCCAACGTTGAGAAACTTGACCTGTAGTTAATGGGGGTACCCATCTCAATATTCCATTGTTTTCATCCAACCATTCTTTCTTTTAGAATTATGTTAAATCCTACCTGGCCAATGATTACCATTATACTATTGAATTATTCTCCTTTGGACCAGTATGTCTTCTATCACTAAAAGCTGGAGTGTGAGATATTCAACTCACTCCCACAAGTATTTGTTAAAGCCCACTGTGGGTTATTTATTGCTAGAAACAGAGCAGGGTGCAGAAAATCAACAAGACAGTAACTCGAGGGCTGTAATGATAGTGATGAGTTATTACTATCTTCAATAGCTAATATATGTTATACACATGTGCACGTCCACTCATCACTGCACACCGTGAAGTAGGTATTTTATTGGTTAGATTTGAGTTCAGTTGCGGACTTATAGTTGTGTAGCAGAAACTTCAGCAGCGGTTTATCAAATGAGGATGTTTATTTCTTTTTTGCATAAAAATCCATAGGTAGGGAGTCCAGGGCAGGAATGGCAGCTGTGTTCCAGGAAGGTTTTAGGGCCCCTGCCTACTTACCACTACTCTGTTCCTATGGTGTCCAAGATAGTGGTGGCTACATCTCCAGTCAGCACATCCACATTCAAGACAATAAGATATTGTCTTGATGATGATTCAAGACAACAAGATGGAAAAAAAAGGATGATGAAAGAGAAGCAAAGAGTGTATGCCTGTTTTATTTTAAAGAAGATTCCTAGAAGCTGTCACATGATGTACTCTTATTTCTCACAGGGAGAGTTTAGTTATACACCCACACCTAGCTGCGAGGGAGGCTGATATTCTGTAAGACTGTACACACATCTCAAGACTTCTATTACTGGGAAAAGGGGGTAACAGATAAAGGGGGAAACAAGAGCAGCCGCCGCACAACTTTTTCCTGGCCCTCAGAGGGAAGGACATAGAAGCTCAGGGACATTAAATTGCCTTCAGTTACATAGATTAAAAATGCTAGACCTGAGACTTGACCCCAGCTCTGTCTGAAAACAAAGTTCATATTTGTTTGTTCTCCTGCTCTGTCACCTCACCTTTCACTTAATAGTTTAATGAGCTACCAAGACATCAGTTGCACAACATGGCAGATATTATTTAAGTGTTAGAATACGTGGCATAGAGTCCTGGCTGTGGTTTGAAAAGCTCACAGGTGCCAACCCTTTGCCAAAGCTCAGGAGAGAGCACAGGGGAATCTGTGCAGCAGAGGCCCTCACTGGGGCATGGAGTTTATCAGTTCATCAAAAAAGTTGGTTAAAACTGAGGATCATAGGCAATAACACATTCCTTAAACATTTTACCTTAAAAAATTACTGTGGAAAATTCCAAACATACACAAAATAATCAGTGTAGTATAATGTGTCCCATGGACTCATCATCCAGCTTCAGCAATTATCATCATTCTGCCATTCTTGTTTCATTTCTAACTCCATCTTCTCCCCATCCCCCACTGGAGCTTTTAAATTCTATTTTTTAGGTAAAGTTTATGTACATTCAAATATGCAAATCTTAGCTGTACAATTTTGACAAATAGACACAGAAGTGTGATTTGATCACCCTGGAAATTTCTAGAGTTCTCCCACTGTAGACTAGTTTTGCCCATAATGGACTTTTATATAAATGAATTCATACAGGATGGGCTCTTTTGGGTCTGGCTTCTTTTACTCGGTGTCATGTCCGTGAAATTTACCCATGTTGTTGCATTTACTCCTTTTTATTGTTGAGTATTATTTCAGTAGGAATATATCACAATTTGTTGATCTATTCTCCTCTTGAAAGACATTTGGTTTTACAGCTTGGGTTTTTATGCATAATGCTGCTATGAACGTTTTTGCTTAAGTATTTTTGTGGACATATGTTTTCATTTCTTTTAGGTTTATACTCACCAGTGGATTTGCTGGGTCAAAGGGTTGGTACATTAAACATTTTATTTTAACTTAAAACATATAAAAGTATATTCCTTTGCCAATCTTTAGATGTAGGGCCAAGTCCTTTCCTTTAAATGTGGGGCCACTGACTGGAATTGCAGCTTGTCTTTCTTACATAAATCACACTCATCTAATGCACCAACTATAATATATAGTTTTGATTTCCTTAAAGTGGAATGAGAACTTAATGACACTTGAAAGACATCTGAATGCAGAATTCTTTTGGATTTTCAAAATCACCCCAACAATCTTTTATAGATATTATGTTGACACCTACATCTACAATAATGACTTTTATTGATTTGTCTTTGAGTTTTCATAATAATAGTAACTCTTTTCTTTTCTTTTTTTTTTTTTTTTTTTTTTTTTTTTTTTTTTTTTTTTTTTTTTTGTGACGGAGTCTTGCTCTGTTGCTCAGGCTGGAGTGCAGTGGCATGATCTCGGCTCACTGCAACCTCTGCCTCCTGGGTTCAAGCAATTCTTCTGCCTCAGCCTCCCAAGTAGCTGGGACTACAGGCGTGCACCACCACGCCTGGCTGATTTTTGTATTTTTAGTAGAGATGGAGTTTCACCATATTGGCCAGGCTGGTCTCAAACTTCTGACCTTGTGATCTGCCCGCCTCAGCCTCCCAAAGTGCTGGGATTACCGGCGTGCACCACTGCGCCTGGCCAGTAACTCTCTTTTCATGCCAAGGCTTTATTGGCTTATATATTTTTAATTCAACTGTGCAATTATCATAATAAATACAGCTTACATTGACAGATTTGGAAACAACACATGTCTCTTCATAAGCACAACTCACCTGGAAGGAAGAAATGAAAGCAAGCATGACAGAGAGTGGCTTCATACTTGTTAGTAGATGGTAGTAAGCATGTTCGCTGATTTGCGGTCAATATGTTTTGCAATAGGAACAAAGAGTACCAGTTTGTTCTGGTTACTATTGCTGGATAATAAATTGTTCCCAAATCTTGCAGCTTAAAGCATCATTTTATTAGGCTAATGAATTTGGCAGGTTGTTAATTTGGATAGAGAATGGTGGAAAAGACTTGTATCTGCTTCAAGATGTGGAACTTCAATTGGGAAGGCTAGGTGAATGGGAGTGACAATGGCTGGGGACTAGAGTCATCTGGATGTCTCTTTATTCACACATCTGGCAATTGATGTGAACTATTGGCTGGGGCCTCAGCTGAGGCTCTCAACTGAAGCCTCTCCATGTGGCTTGGGCTTCCTTGCAGCATAGCTATCTTCTTACTGACAACTCAGGGCTTCAACAGTGAACGTCCCAGTAAATTTGTAGAAACTGCAGTGTTGTCTTTTTTGACTTAGTGCAGAGTTACTTTGATTGGTTACAAATAGATGATAATGAATATCTTTTCATGAGCATTCTTTTTTGCCATCCATGTATATTCTTTGATGAATTGTCTGTTCAAGTCTTTTGACCATTTTTAAATTGAATTTTTAGTTTTGTTTGTATAGAGTTTAGAGAGTTCTCTATGTATTCTGGATGATGCAAGTCCTTTGTCAGATACGATATTGAAAATTTTTTCCCATCTGTGGCTTTTCCTTTCATGCTCTTATCAGGGTCTTGAGAGCAAATGTTTTTAATTTGATGAAATCCAATTGATCAATATTTTCTTTTATAGATTATATGTTTGGTGTCATATCTACAAATTCTGTGCCTAAACCTGAGTCACAAATAATTTCTCCTATGTTTTCCTTTAAAAGTCTTCTTCTTTTTTTTTTTGTTGTTGTTGTTGTTTGTTTTTAGAGACAGGGCCTCACTCTGTCATCCAGGCTGGAGTGCAGTGGCATGATCATAGGTCACTACAGACTTGAACTCCTGGGCTCAGGCAATCCTCCTACCTCAGCCTCCCAAGTAGGTGGGACTACAGGCATGTGCAACCATGTCTCCTTAATTAATTTTTTCATCTTTTGTAGAGACAGGGTCTAAGCTATATTGCCCAGGCTGGTTTCAAACTCCTGGTCTCAAGCAATCCTCCTGCCTCAGCCTCCTAAAGTACTGGGATTAAAGATATGTGCTGCTGAGGGTGGCCTTCTCTAAGTACTTTATAGTTTTATATTTTACACATAGATCTATGATCCATTTTTAGTTGCTTTTTGAATAATATGTGAAGATTAGGTTGAAGTTCATGTCCAAGTATTCAAACACCATTTGTTGAAATGACTATCCCTTTCCAATTGAGTTGTCATTGCATCTTTGTCAAAAATCAGGTGGCCATCCTTGTGTGGGTCTGTTTCAGAACTCTCTATTTTATCATTGGTTTATGCCTCTATAACTTTGTCAATACCACATTATCTTAATTGCTGTAGTTATAGTAAGTCTTAAAATCAGGTAATACAATTCCTCCAACTTTATTCTTTTTTAAAACTGTTTTAATGAATTGGTTACTTTGCTTTTCCATCTAAATTTTAGATTTAGTTTGTCCATATTTGTAAAAAAACCCCACTAGGATTTTAATAAGAATTATGTTAAACCTGTAAATCAATTTGAGAATTGACACCTTTACTATATTGACATCTTTACTATATTGAGTCTTAGCAATCCATGAACATGGTATGACTCTCCATTTATTTACATCTTAATTGATTTCTTTCAGGTTTTGTAGTTTTTAGCATACAGATGCTGTACATGTTTTGTTAGATATATACTTAACTCTATCTTCTGTCCTTCTTTCCTTTCTTTTCCTAGCAATGATAAACAGTATTGTGTTTTAAATTTCAGTTTCCCATTGTCCACTGATAGTTTATGGAAATATATTGATTTTTGCATTCTCATCTTGTATCGTGTGGCTTTGCTAAATCCATTTATTAGTTCTAAGAGGTTTTTTGGATAGATTTCTTGGAATTTTTTTACATAGACAGTCAGGTCATCTGAAAATAAGGACAAGCCCTGCCCTGCCCCTTTCCAATCTGTATGCCTTTTTTTTTTCTTGCCTTGTTGCACTGGCTAGGACTTCCAGTCCTATGTTGAGTAGGAATGGTGAAAACAGAAATTCTTGCCTAGTTCCCAATCTTAGGGGAAAGCATTTAGCCTTTATCATTAAGTTTAATTGTAGTTATAGGTACATAACATCACTTTTAATGACTGCTTAATACTCTGAAATATTCAGTCAATGTTCTTTTGGGCATTTAGGTTGTTTCCTATTTTTTGCTATTATAAGCAATGTTTCAATAAATGTCCATATGGAAAAATCTTTATGCACATCATAATTACCCTCCAAGTGCCTACATTCTCTGTTTTCCCCTTTTTATTAAGGATGAACGATCTCATCCAAGGCCTATGGTCCTCTGGTTTCTATCCCATATCACCTGTAACTATCTCCTCTCCTTTCCTCACCATCAGTTTGTCTCCAACTCCTGGATCATTTGCATGAGCATCCAAACAAGCTCTAGCATATACTATTAAACAAATATTCCTTCCTTATTTCCACATCATCTTGCAGCTGCTGCTCCTCTCTGTGTCCCTTCATGAAACTTCTTGAGTTTTTCTTTGTCACAGTCTCTACTTCCTCACTTCACATTCTCTCCTCAACTCACTCTAATTAGCCTTTGTTCTCACCTCTCCATGGAGAATATGCTTGTCAAGGTCAGCAATGACCCTTATGTTGCTAATCCAATGGTCACTTCTTGGTTCTTATTTTAGTTGTCACTGACTCTTCTTGGAACACTTTCTTCATGTTACTTCATGACATCACACTCTAATTTCCTTGTAACTCACTGGCTGCTCCAGAACACATCTACTAATTTATCCTCCCACCAGCCATGGCATCAGGATTGTGCTAGATTAGTAAAATGAACTTAGAATTTTTTTATTTGTTTCTATCCTACAGAACAGTTTAAATAGCAGAAATATTTTCAATTCCTTGGAGATTTAACATGCCTCTAAACTTCCTGGGCCAGCATATTTTTAAAGAGGTGATTCTTAATGTAATCAGTTTATTTCACTGCTATTGACACTTGAGATTTTGTTTTCTTTTACCCAATTTGTCCTTGCTTGTTGGATAGTGACTTAAAACATGGACTATTGGCTTAGAAGTTTTTATGTTGAAGGGTCCTTTCTTTCCATTCTAGTTTATTCTATTTTAGTTAGGCGTAGAGAATTGTTAAGGAGAATGAGGATGTTTGCAATGTTCATCAATGACTGTCTCACACGGGCTTTGGGATTAAGAGAAATAAAAGGAAGTTTGAAACAACTCAGCCTTTTAGCAACAAAACTGCCCTCAATTACCAGGGAAAATCAGCCCTGAATCCAAGCACTAGTTTTAAAACTCTTGAAGTGCCAACCTGTTTGGATAAGCAATGCATAATTGAACTTTTCTTCTTCCTTAAAAAATATATAAATGTATAGGGACAAACACGAATTTGAGCCCAAACCATGATCCAAACCATGGACGTTGAACTTGTAAAGTTCTGGGGAAAATGAGACAACTGTTTGGGAACCACTCAAGAGGAAGAATTTACCAGGATGGCTTTGAAGAGTCATTGTTGGGAGAATTTCCCAGTGTGGTCAATTGGGAGGAACCGCCGTAGGCTTCTGCTGACACTCCACCCTCCTGGCAGAACTAGGGAAGAACTGGCTTGCCATTTACACTCATGACCCAGTTCACTGGTTGCTGTCTCCCAGGGACTTTCTTGCCTACTCTCAATCCCATTTGTCCACATTTGCTGCTGGCTGTGGATGCAGGAATAGCCAAGGGAGAGGGAGATGCTACACTAAGGGTGTCGGTGCTGTAAGGAGGCTAGCCCCAAAGGGCTCATTGTGCTAAGTTTACAGATGAGAAAACTGAGGCTCAGATAAGTTAAAAGACTGCTGGAATTTTACCCTGAGTTAAAACCAAGTCCAGAATCATTACAACATGGGTCTTGAATCTGAAGATGCTTTACTGACTACCCCCCAAAAGAGAAATTTGCATGCGTGGCAGTTTTCAGGAGCTGGGGATTGAGGGCTCAGGGGATATGTATAATTCAGGCACTACTTCCCCTAGTGGCCAATGGGAACATTTTCAGCAAGACTAAACCATTTAGGCTGGGGTCCCAAAATTAGGGAGATGAGGAAGATTAGGGGCACTAACCAATGTGTCATGAGTAGTGGTAGGCATGTTAGTCACTGACCAAGGCATGAGTTGATTCCTAAAAAGGGGAAATAAATTTACGGCTTAGAATTTCTATTTAAGAATGTTTTAGGGATAGTCTTCTGGGGGGAGGGGCTAGATGTGCCATTTTATTTAGATGGTGTGTTTCCTGGGGAGGCTGAGGGTATGGGAAGATGGGATTTTTGACGGTCTGACTTTCCCCAAGTGTCCCCTGGTGTTTCCATTGCTTGGTGTTGATTGTTGGGGTGTAGAGCAATTGATTGTCCCTAAACATTTTTGAGGATGCCTGGGTGTGGAGGACCGTGCTGTTTGTGGACTTTCGGCTGCCCACCTCTCTGCTTTGGTCTGCTTAAACCATTGATTTTCAAACAAGACCATGCCCTAGAATCACTGGGACAAGTTGAAAAATAAAGATTTGTACGCTCTACTCCTGACCACCTGTAGCCTCTTTCTCCAAGGGGTACTAAGCCCAGAGACCTGAGGTTTGTTGTTTTTTAGGTAAAAATGGTTTTATGGAGGTGACACTGACATATTACGTACAATAAGTACATATTAAAATTGCCTAACTTGATACGTTTTAAAACTATCGCAATCAATCACAATGACTACAATATTGATCACCTCTCACCCTCCCCCACATCCTTGTGCCTTTTGAAATATGTCCTTCCTGCCCCATCCCAAACTCTTGTGATGACTGATTTGCTCTGACACTATAGATTCATTTGCATTTCCTAGAAGCTTATAGGATGGAACCACATAGTAGGCATTCTTCTTAGTCTGGCTTCTTGCACTGAACATAATTGTTTTGAGAGTCACCCATGTTGTTGGCCGGGCATGGTGATTCACGCCTGTAATCCCAGCACTTTGGGAGGCTGAGGCGGGTGGATCACCTGAGGTCAGGAGTTCTAGACCAGCCTGGCCGACATGGTGAAACCCTATCGCTACTAAAAATACAAAAATTAGCCAGGCGTGGTGGCGGGCACCTGTAATCCCAGGTACTCAGGGTGGCCAAGGCAGGAGAATCGCTTGAATCTGGGAGGCAGAGTTTGCAGTGAGCCGAGATCGCTCCATTGCACTCCAGCCTGGGGGACAAGAGCGAGACTTCGTCTCAAAAAAAAAAAAAAAAAAAAAAAAAAGAGAGTCACCCATGTTGTTGTGTGCACAACATTCCTTTCTTTTTCTTTTTCTTTTCTTTTCTTTTTGTGTGTGTGTGTGTGTGTGTGTGTGTGTGTGTGTTAGGGGGGCGGTTTGGAGTCTTGCTCTGTGGCCCAGCCTGGAGTGCAGTGGTGCAGTCTCAGCTAACTGCAACCTCTGCCTCCCAGGTTCCAGCAATTCTCCTGCCTCAGCCCCTCCTAGAAGCTGGGATTACAGGCATGGGCTACCACACCCGGCTAATTTTTGTATTTTTGTATTTTTAGTAGAGACGGGGTTTCACCATGTTGGCCAGGCTGGTCTCAAACTCCTGGCCTCAGGTGATCCGCCTGCCTCAGCCTCCCAAAGTGCTGAGATTACAGGCGGGAGCCACTGCGCCAGGCCCTTTTTTTTTTCTCCTGAGGCAGGGTCTCACTCTGTTGCCCAGGCTGGGTGAGCTGAGATTGCATCACTCCAGCCTCGACCTCCTGGGCTCAAGTGATCCTCCTGCCTCAGCCTCCCAAGTAGCTGAGATTACAGGCCTGCGTCACCATACCTGGCTTTTTTTTGGTAGAGATGGGATTTCTTCATGCTGCTCAGGCTGGTCTCCAACTTGTGGGCTCAGATGATCTGCCCACCTCGGCTTCCCAAAGTGCTGAAATTACAGGCGTGTAATCTCATCATGCCCGGCCAGTGCATTCCTTTTTACTCCTGAGTAATATTTCTTGGAGTGTCTGTACTACAAATTATTTATTCATTCAGCTGTTGGTGGACATTTGGGTCGTTTCCACTTGGGTGCTATTACAAACAAAGCAGTTATGAGCAGTCAGGTTCAAATCTTTGTATAGACAGATGTTTTCGTTTTTCTTGAGTAAATACCTAGGAGTAGAATGGCTGGGTCAGATGACAGGTGTATGTTTAAAATTTTACGAAACTCCAAACTGTTTTCCAAAGGAAGAGGGTCATACCATTTTATATTTCTACCAACAATGAATGAGGACCTCAGCCCTCCTAGGGCCCAGTCTGGCGACTGTGACCGTATTCCAGAGGCTTTATAATCCTGTCTTTTTTCCTGTGAGCAAAAAAGTTATAAAGGAATGAGATCTAGGAAAGATAGTTCTAGGTGAACCAAAATCTTTTATCCAGGGTGAGGGCATACAAACTGCAAGGGGCCTGGGTCGGGGAGGCAGAGAAGCGCCCGCCTCTTCCGACCTCTCAGGTGCGTGTGAGCCGATGCTCCGATAGGGGGCGCGGGAGAGCAGGCCGCCCCCCGCGTGGCTCTCAGAGCCCGAGGGCTTCCTCCGGGTCCGCTGCCTTCTGCTCACAGGAAGGAGTCACTTTCCCAACTGGAGCGGGCGGGTTAGGGGGGCCCGTTGAGCCGCATCTGCCACAGTCACGAAGCTTTCTTAGCACCTCCTGGAGTTCAAGGAAAATCCAGAAGCAGCTTTTTCCTTGAAGGAAGACGTTCACAGCATCGCACCCACGAAGATGGTGCGGCTTCCCCTTCTCACCCTTCTGGGTCTCGGCCGATCGCCTGGCAGTTGGGCTCGTGGCCCATCCTGCAGGAGGACGCAGGCATGCATAGCGCCTGCCGAGGAGCGCTGCTCCTATGCCCCAGGCTCGGCCCCCGCAGGCCAGGCAGTGACCCCGGTGGCCCGGCTCTTAGGGCGTGCGAGTTGACCGTGCCCCTTCTCCAGGACGCGCGGCCGGCGGATGGGTTTTCGAACGCGCGGCTGTGAACGGCTCCTTGGCGAGGAGGCACAGCCTCCGCAGGCCGGAAGCCACGCGCCCACCGAAGGCAGGAGGAGCAGGGCGGAGAGTACTGCGGGTCAGGTAAGCGAAGCCCTCGGGGAGGCGCCCAGAGGAGCGGGGCAGCGCGGCCGCAGCGCGGGTCGGGTCCGCGGACGCTGTTCAGGCCCCACTGTGGGGCTGCTGCCCCTGGGCTGCCCTCCGGCTCGGTGGAGTGCGGGGGGCGGGGCGCCTCTGCTGCTTCCACCCCAGAAACCCGGGTCAGCGTTGGGAGCTGCACTGGGCGGCAGCGGAGAACATTAGAAGGGACAGTGTTTGGGTTAAAATCTAACCCTCGGCCAGGCGTGGTGGCTCAAGCCTATCCCACCACTTTGGGAGGCCGAAGCGGGAGGATCGCGAGGTCAAGAGATGGAGACCAGCCCGGCCAACATGGTATAACCTCATCTCTATTAAAAATACAAAAATTAGCCAGGCGTGGTGGTGAGCGCCTGTAGTCCCAGCTACTCGGGAGGCTGAGTCAGGAGACCCACTTGAGCCCAGGAGGCGGACGTTGCAGTGAGCCAAGATCGAGCCACTGCACTCCAGCCTGGCGACAGAGCGAGACTCCGTCAAAAAAAAAAAAAAAAAAAGAAAAATCTATCCTTCATGATCTTGCTTTCTGTGCGTGTGTCTTTGCGTCAGGGGCAGGGAAAGCCTGTATCACACTCATAGCCTAGTGTGGTCTTTACAACACAGGCTTTAATTATTTTCCTTCTTTCGCAGCTGAGAACAGAGAATTTCAGCAACTTGCCCAGAGTTCCAGAGCCAGACCGTAAAGGTAGGACTTGTGACTCCTCATTAGGAACGTTCTCCTCCCCTGGATGGACCCGATGCCCCGCACTAGTAATCTTGAGCCGGAATTCAGCAACGCAGTGGTGACATTCAACCTTCCGCCTCGCGGAGGCGGCGCCGGCGGGACAGGGGACGGCCGCCAGGGGGCAGTGTGGCTCCGTGCCTCCGCGCCCGCTCCCGGACCCGCGCCCTGCCCCCGCCGGCGCTGAGCCCTCCAGCTCTGCTCCGCGCGTTCTTAGCAGCATCGCCAGGCGTGGAAGAGGTTGGACTCACGGCTACGTCTTCCATTAGTTAAAAAACGAGGGGCCGAGGCCCCCACAGTTAAAGTGGGCGAGAGAGCAGCTTCCAGCATCTATGGCGATGATGGCCTTTTTTTGCCCAGGTGCAGCCAGGTCTGCCCGTCGGCCAGCTCGCACGGAGAGGCCCACCTCCAGCCTTGGCCTCAAGAGGGACCAGGCACAAATATTACCTTGATAATGTTTCCAGCAACACTTCGCTGGGACAACTAGTCAGTGTGGTCAACCAGGCTAGGACAACTAGTCAGTGTGGTCACCCTTGTGGTCGTTCTTATGGGGAGTTTGGTTCTTATGGGGAACTTGGTGAGACTTGGGTATAAGCCAGAAGTTGCATTAGTTGTTTTTGTAGCTTATCTTGTTTTACTAACAGTGATAGTAAGATTTTGCTTGTTTTTTTTTTTTTTTTTCTTCTGGACTGATCCAAACGGAATGCTGAAGTTCTATCTCCATCCGGAAGACCTGGGCTGTGGCCTCCTGGCCTCTCTGGGCAGGGGCGTCTGCAGGTCCCCACTCTGGTGGGCACCCTGCTGAGAGTCTGCTCGTACTCAGGGTGGATGCACCAGCTGCAGCTTTCAGCTGAAAAGAAACACGCTCTGCTCTGGCTTATGTCTGGCTGAGCTCTGGAAGGGCGGGCCCCTCTCAGCGAGCTGGGGGGCCCCCGCTGACGAAGATGACCCGCAGGCCTTATCAGCACTTATCTTTCAGTAAAGCCTGAGAGGCCAGCTTTGTGTCTGGGACCCTGGGAGCTCAGGAGGGCAGCTCGGCTTTTGTTCCTTGTTCTTCTCCAGCTGTTGGGAACTTTGCTGACAGCAAAAATCTACTCCATGGATTCACAGCACAGGCTATGACCAGAGACATATTTTTGTCCTAAAACATTTTTTTTTTCTGATTATAAAGTTAATGGCCATTTTCTTTTCTAACTTTTTATTTTGAAATAATTTGAAGCTTGTAAAAGCAGTTTAAAAATTATGCAAAGAGTTCACATACACCCTTCGCCCACATTGATGCCCTATAAATGCCTTGGTTTATATTTCCCCCCAAAATAAACACAGGCTCCTGACTGAATCAGGAAATTAACATTGATATAGTTCTGTTATCCTCCACAGACCCTCATCATATTTCCCCTAGGCCCACGAATGGGCCTTTGCTGAATCACACCTTGGGTTAGTTATTTCGTCTCTTTAGTCTCCTCTAATCTGGAACACTTTCTCAGTTTTTCTTCATTTTTTCATGACTTGGACATTTTTTGAGCATACGGACCAGTTATCTTGTAGGAAGTCCCTGAACTTGGGCTTGTCTGATGTTCCCTCAGTATCAGACTGTTCAGAATCCCAGGGGTGGTGCTGGGTTCTTCCTGGTGCACCCCCACCCCTGCCCCCGCCAGGGAGCAGCTGTTACCCACGTGAGCCGTTCCTGGAGATGTCACCTTTATCACTCGGTTAGGTGATGTCTGCTGTGTTCTCCACTGTAAAGTGATTATACCTTGTGGAGAGATACTTGCAGACTTTGTGATTATCTTATTTCTGAAACATTTTAGAGAATTTGAAAAGTATAGTCAAGAAGAAGGGCAAAGAATCCCTCCTGGCTCCCCGCCTGGAGATAAGCACTGTCTCCATGCTGACTCCGTGCTCTTCTTCCTTTCCCTGGAGTCTCTGCTGTCTTTGGGATCCTCTAACCCTGCTGGAAGAACGTGTTCCTGTGGCTGATAAGTCTCACGCGGCCTCTCCCACCCCCTGTCCCATTCCTCTGGGGGTGCTGTGGAGATTCTGTCTGAAACAGAGGTGTGATTCTAATAGAATTTTTAGGTCTAGCCCAGGGAGGAGGGAGAAGTTTTAAGTGGAGCCGTTTAGCTCCTCCAGAATTCAACATCCTGGGGCCTCCTTCCAGGAGGACTAGGGGAAAATTAAGGCAGCCACTCAGAAGGTCCAGGCTCCAGTCACTTGGGAACTAAGGAAGGGTCTGGGGCTGACCTTGTGCTCACAGAGGCCACCAGGGAGCTCAGTGCCTCCTGCCCGTCCTCCTGGAGAGGCTTGAGAGGAAGGAGGGAAGGTAAGTGCTAAGGAGCCCCATGCCATGGGAACTCAGGGAAACTCACCTCTCAGAATTATCTAACCCAAGAGGCAAGGGAGCTGGGGTATGTATACACCAAGTCTTAAGAGTAGTTGATTCAGGGCTGCTAGTGGAGGTGGTCAGTGTGTGTTGGTTCCTCAGGCCTTCCTGCCACCTGCAGGCATATGGTGAGAGTGACCTCTGAGGTTCTGGGGGAAAGCTCTCAGGCCAGAGGTACAGATATGGCCGAGGGAACCCAGAGTTCTGGGGTACAGGTGGGACACTGAACATAGTCCATAGACCCTGACTCAAGTGCTGGTGACCCAAGTGCTGTACGAGTGAAGGCAATGGAGGACTTATGAGCTGGATCTCATGGGGTCATGGACGGGGTTACTGAAGTCGAAAATGGTTATTTACAAGAGTCTCAAGATCTTGAAGTAGATGAAAATGGTTTTTAATCACCATTAGCCAAACTGGCCAGATGAGCAGGAAATGCTTTCCTGTGGATGGAATGGACTGCAGACGGATTAATTTTGAGGGCACCCTCCAGATCCTGTCTGGAGAATAGGTTGAGTGGGCTCCGTAACACGTGGAGGTGAGCTGGTTATCCAGAGCATAGTGGAAGGGTCATGGCAGCGGGGAAGGTACAGAGTGCAGTCAGCTTCTTTCATGAGGCAGAGGAGGGTGAAAACAGCCACGGAAAGAGAAGCAGAAGATTAACCACACTGCATCCTCTGCTTTTCCAGGAATTTTAAATTCCAGGGAATGAGGCCATCTGTCAGTCTGAGGTGTGAGCCTGCACACTGGTGACAATCCCCTCTTCTAATGCTGTTCTCCTTTTGGCTAAAATGTTCTTAGATCTCAGCGTGGTCAGATATGGTCCACTGGGCTCCCCTGTAATAAAGTCCGTACGCTTCAAACTAAAGCCTGGTACCCTGACTTGGTTCCTGCCGCTTCCCACTCATGATGCCTTTTCCTTGTGTGCTTTATTTTTCACAGGGCCACTCCCTAGCCTTAGAAGTTTATTTGTGGGGTCTCTCTGAGGCTTGGAGTGAGGGGGTGTTCTTGGAGAACATCTGCACTTACCTCTGCCCCGGGAGGCCACTATCCACCTGCAGTGCTTTTAACGAAATTCACAGCTTGATGTTTCGTATGTTTGGCTGCTAACACAGAGAGGGCTGCTATGCGGGTGCAGCTTTTGCCTCCCCCTGCTCTGCTCAGCACTGCAGCTTCTCTTTGCAGTGCCTTGGGGAAGGGGTGGGGCAGCCTTATGGGTCACACTATTCTATTAGGTTTCCCACCTTGGGTGGTCCCGAAGTATTGAAGTATTGTCTTCTTCCCCAGTGCTCTGGGAAGCTGTAAAAACCAGAGCTCAAATGTGCTGAGTTCAGCAAATGCCTCCAGGGCTAAAGAGCTTCAATTCACAGCTATCTCTTTGGGGGTCTGGCTTCATGTAGGTTTGGCCTGATAATAATCAGTTTTTGGTGCAGGTAAACTTTTTCTTCCTTAGCATTTTTGGTGGTTTTCAGTGGGTAGGAAGGTTGGTTTAAGCACTAGGCAGCCATGGTACTGAAAGTTCCAGCAACTCCTCCCTGAGCCCTCCATGCCCGTCCCCTCTTACCCCAGGCTCATGCACTCTGCCAGTCATGTGGGCATTGGCGATGAGGCAGACTATGTTGCTGTAAGTGGTTTTGCCTTCCACTCTCCATCTCTTGTTGCTTGTCATGGCCACCATGGATCCCTAAGTGCCCAGTGGTTTGGGGTGAGCCATGAGCTTCTGGCGTTTTGCGTGGTGGTTGTAGTGGGAAAAACAAGAGCTTTCTTTTATTTCTAACCCCTACCCTGAGATGTTTGAAGTGGTAGTTTGAGAACAGAGGATCGTCTGCTCTAGGGATTTTAGGCAAAGCTCAAGAAAGACAATGTTCTTTTCCTAGGGCAGGAACCAGATGCTAAACAAAGGACTTTGTACCCCACAGTTTTAAACAGAGATCCTGTGAAGCATCTTCCTTTCAGTCCAGCTTGAAACCAAATTTAAAGGACGTGTTCAGCCCATCCTTCAAAAGGATTTCCTTTATCAGTACTGTTATGTGCCTGTCACTCATTCCTAGAGCCACTGGACTATGAGGAGTCCTTTAGAGCAGCGGTCCCCAAACTTTTTGGCACCAGAGATCGATTTTGTGGAAGAAGGCGGGGCAGGGGTGGGGGGGAAGGGGGAGAATGGTTTGGGGATGCAACTGTCCCACTTCAGATCATCAGGCATTAGATTCTCTTATGGAGTGTGCAACCTACATCCCTCACATGCACAGTTCACAAGAGGGTTCATGCCCTTATTCATGAGAATCTAATGCCACTGCTAATCTGACAGGAGGCTGAACTCAGGTGGGGATGCTCATTCGCCCACCACTCACCTTCTGCTGTGTGGCCTGATTCCTAACAGGCCATGGACTGGTACCCGTCTTTGCCCTGGGGTTTCGGGACCCCTGATTTAGAGCGTGTATGTGCTCACTCTCATCATAGTCCATGGTTAGACAAATTCTTTAGATTGTGTGGACACTGAGAAAGATTTAGGACTGAGAAATGTCTTCCCACTTAACTGATTGATTTTTGAAAAATTCATCTCACTTCTTTTTAAACTGAGAGTAGTCATGCTTACCTCACTGCATTGTTGTAGGCATTTAATGTGATAGAGAATGCAAAAGGGCTTTGTGAAGTGCAGCCTGACACAGTCTCCATCTAGCCTGGCTTCATGTCTGCATATATTAAAGATCTGCTGGGCCGGGTGCGGTGGCTCACACCTCTAATCCCAGCACTTTGGGAAACCCAGGCAGGAGCCTCACTTGAGCCCTAGTGTTTGAGACTAGCTTGGGCAACATGATGAAACCCCATCTCTACAAGAAAATTTAGGAAATTAGTTGGGCTTGACAGTGCATGCCTGTAGTTTCAGCTCCTCAGAAGGCTGAGGCAGGAGGATCTGTTGAGCCCAAGAGACGAAAGCTGCAGTGAGCTATGATGGTGTCACTGCACTCGAGCCTAGACCACAGAGTGAGACCCTGTCTCTGAAAAAAAAAAAAAAAAGATCTGCTGTGTTAGATTCTCTGTTCTAAGTTCAGTGTATTCAATGTTGGGACATGGCTTTCTATTTCCGGAGGCAGCTTAGCTCCATATGTTTTAAGGCCCTGTAGTGTGTCATGGGTATGTTTTCTTTAGCATCTTCAAACCATATGAGGTTTGACAGTATAGTTTCTCAAAAGGGTAATTTAGACTTCAGGAAAAAGCATAGACAATAAGAAGATAGATGTATAGCATTTTAAATTTGATTTATATAGTATTTGGATATTAACTCAGTTGATTCTCATATTAGTCCTGAGTAGTGGGCAGGGTAAGTATATCTTCATCTTACAAGGAAGGAAACCAAAATTCAGAGAAAACCAGAGATTCACATAAAAGTGAAAAGCTGAGCCTGTAACACTCAAATCTTATGCACTGCCCAGGAGACACTGCTGGGGTCACAGGCGAAATGCCATCCTGTGTTAGCCCAGAGGTCCAGCATCTTGTTTCTGAGAAGGGTATTCAATATTCTCTGATGAAAGAGTGTGGCAATTTTCTCCCACCATATTAGCAGGGAAAGCTCAGTGACCTTTCACGACAGTCCTGTGGCGTCCACTGCCAGACCCCCAGTGTCTGCGAGGGTGGAGTTGAGGATATGTGCCTTTCAGGACATGGGATCCCCTCGTGAAAAAGCCCGACGTGTCAGCAACCATCCTGTTGAGCACTAGCAGAGGCTGGATAATGGAAGCTGATTTTTTTGAGATGGAGTCTCACTTTGTCACCCAGGCTGGAGTGCAATGGCGTGATCTCGGTTCACCGCAACCTCCGCCTCCCGGGTTCAAGTGATTCTCCTGCCTCAGCCTCCCGAGGAGCTGGGATTACAGGCATGCACCACCACACCTGGCTAATTTTTGTATTTTTAGTAGAGATCGTGTTTCACCATGTTGGCCAGGCTGGTCTCAAACTCTTGACCTCAGGTGATCCACCCGCCTTGGCCTCCAAAGTGCTGGGATTACAGGCGTGAGCCACCGCAATGGCCTGAAGCTGATTTTTTGATGTACCCATTGAGCATGTAGGACTCAATATGTGACAGCGTGTGCTCTTGTATCGGCTCCTTTTAGGCCCCAGTTTACATGTCTACCTTGGCCTTTTCCTTTTCTTTCCCACATGATTCTAATATGCTCTATATGACTGCATTTTATGTACCCTAACAAAGCAAAAGGCTCTGGAGACAAGTTCCCAACTAATAAATAAAGGAATGCATCCAGGAATAAGTAAATCAATAAATAGAGTTAGAGTACATGTGCAAACTATAGGTGCTAAGAGAATTGGAGACCAAAATTTTATTATGGGCTGAACCAGTCATTGAGTACTCCATGGAGATAGTGGGATTTGAGGTTGAATTAAATGGGAGGGATACCGAGGGAAGAAAAGCAACGTGAGCTTTCAGAAGGCAGCTGGGATTGAGAATGGCGCTGGCTGCAGATGAAGCCTTCTGAGTGAATGGGAAAGATGTAGGCAGGCAAGTGGGGCTAATTGGTGGAGGAAAGCCAATGTGGAGAACTCGAATCAGATTCAAAAACAAAGAAGGCTTCTTACATATGGAGGGGCCATGTGGGTTTGTTTCCTATCCCTCCAGAAGCTCACCAGGATGACAATAAAGGAAATACAAAGATAAACCCACAAGGGCCAACATAGATGTAGAAGAGAGACTGTAGGACAACCCTGAAAGATAGAGAGATGCTGAAGAAGTAGTAATGGACAGAACAAGCCAAAAATGTCCATCTTGAATGTCAGCAGAGGGGACACAGGTGAGAAGGAGCTTCCTTATCCCCTAGAACCTGTCAGGTCTCAAAGGCACCAGGTGCCATGCTCAGTGAAGCCAAAAACCAAGGGGCTGATAAAGGTCTGGATGAAGTTGCCCATTCACCCAGGCAACTGCCACCCTCTCCCCTCAGGAGGCTGGAGAGTTATCTGGTGAGAAATTCAGCTCTTCTGCTCTGGACTAGGGGCCATCAGACAGCACAGTGCAGAAGAGAGGTCAGATGCAGGGTTAAAAATGGGGAGATGTGGGGAACGTCTTCATACTGAATGGTGAGGTCTCCAGCTTTCTTACCTTTCTTTGCTCTCAGAACATGGGAAGGCAGTCACACACCAGTGGCCCCGCCCTCCTGCAGGCACGGGACTGAAGGACGCTTCCCTTAAGAAACGAAATGGACCCAGAGAGGAGACCTCCTGACACTGACCTGTTAGGGACCTCCATCAGGAAGCTTGTCACCTGAGGTCTCTGAAGGGACTCTCACTCACTAAGAAGCTCTGCCCACCCCTCAAAGCTTTCATTCAGACTTTTAGCACTTAAGTCTTAAATATGAGCAAATAGCCCCAGATTATCAGACATTAAAGAGCAACACTCACGTAACAGAGACAGAATAAGGTGAACGTAGAGGAAAGAGAAAATGCATAGAACACACAAAAACTTAAAAAAAAAACCCACCTCTCAGAGACAAAGTCAAATAATGCATCCATATATCAAGTATAAGACCCTTTAAAAATAAACAATCTGACAATAAGAAGAGCTTTTGAAACTTAAAGAAAAAAAGCAAAATAAAAAAAGTCAAGTTGAAGTAGAAAACAAAGGGAATGTTCCAAAGGAGGAACAAAAAGGCAGAGATGGACAAGAAGAACATAAATGTAAGAAGCTTAAGAGGACCAATCAAGGATATCTAACAATGATGAACCCAAAAATGAAGCCAGAGTAAGGAGAAGAAATAAAAAAGAAAAAGACACTTTATCAGAACGTACGCAGGATATCTAGATCTGCACTCTTCAAGATGGTAGCCACTAGCTACCATGGTTAACTAAGTTGAAATGAGAATTAACTGAGATTAAATGAAATGAAAATTTCATTCTTCAGTTGTGCTAGCCACATTTCCAGTGAGCGATAGCCACGCGTGGGTGGTGGCTGCTATATTGCGCATGCAGATGAAGAATGTTCCCTCATCACAGAAAGCCCTGCCATGTGGAGCTGCTCTGCACTGAATCCATTAATTTCATAATTAGTGAAAAAACACTCATTCTTTATAACTCTAGGGATTAAAAATAATATCTCAGAAGCTTCTAGAAGAGAAGAAAAAGCAATGACACACAATGAAACAAGAATCATGATGACATTGCATTTCCCCATAGTGTCCTGGAAGCTGGAAGGCAGTCAAATGATGTCCTCACACTTTTCAGGAAAACTTATGACCCACCCAGGTTTCTACATCCAGCCAAACTATGAGTCAAGTGTGAGGATAAAATGAAGGCATCTCAAACTTGCAAGAACTGACCAATTTTACCACTCTTGTACTCCTTTTAGGAAGTTAATGCAGGATGTGCTCCAGCGGAATGTAAAGGTATCCTATGAACAAGCAAGAGGTGAGTTTAAGAGAGCTAACTTCTGAGCCACAGCACCTGTTGGTGCATCACAAATCACCCTGAGACATGGCAGCTAAAAGCAACATGTGTTCTCATCTCACCTGCTTTCTGAGGGTCAGGAGTTTGGAAGCAGCTTAGCCGGGTGGTTCTGGCTCAGGGCCCCCCATGAAGCTGCAGTCAAGCTGTCGTCCTGCAGTCACCTCAAGGCTTGCCTGGGCTGAAGAAACCACTTCAGGCTCACTCACGTGGTTGTTGGGAAGCTTTGGGTCCTCACTGGCAGCTCCCAGCCTGGCAAGTGGATTCTCCAGGGGGACTGATGGGGGAGAGGGAGACAGGGGGCGAGAACCCACGACAGAAGCTGTAGTTCATGAATTAATCTTGGATGTGGCCTGCCATTATTCCACTCTTTAGCAGAAAGTCCCTAAATCCAGCCTACACGCACGAGAAAGGGAATTAAGCTCCACCACTTGAAGAGAAGAGTATCAAATAATTTGTGGACTTATTTTAAAAACAACCACAGATGTCAAGAAGTAGTCTAAATATTTAGGGAAGAAATAATATCAATAGTACAGAAACAATGCAGAGACTAGGAAAAGAAAGAACATTTCTCAATTCATTTTATGAGGCCAGCATAACATTGATATCAAAACTTGACAAGGACATTATAAGAAAGGGGAATACAGGCCTGCATCTCTCATGAGCAGGCATGCAGCAAATAAAATACAAAAATATATAAAAAAGATAATACATCATGAACAAGTGGCTTTTTTTTCTGGGAATATAAGGCTGGTTTAAAATTCAACATAATAATCATATTAATAGAATAAAGGAGAAAAAAAGTCATATGATAATCTCAATAGATCCTAAACAAAGCATTAGACAAAATCCAGCAACTGTTTATGACTAATTAGAAATAGAAAGGCACTTCCATAATCTACTAAAGGATATCTCCGAAAGATCTGTGGGTGACACCTTACACAAAGATGAAATATTGGACACTTTCCTCCTGAGGTTGCAAACAAGTCAAGGATATCTGCTGTGGCCAATTCTAGTCAACATTGTCCTGGAGGTCCTAGCTGGACCGAGAATGCCTCCCAGCCATGCGGCAGCCTGAGTCCTTCACGTCCCCGTTGCCCTGTCCTCAGCCCTCTCCTCCCCTCGCCACCAGCTACCAATTCCTGCCAACACTTGGTCCAGACTAAGGCAATATCTAATTGAAGAACAAATTATATGCTTACCCCCAAATTCTGAGCTATTGGGCAAGGCCTCCAAAAGCCCTTTGCATAAGAATCCCATCCCCCGAGAAAGTGGTGGATGTAACATTGAGATGGGGTGCCCCAACTCTGGGTTTCGGGGGTCAACTCTTCCAAACGGAACAGGAGAAGCAAGGCTTGCTCTCTAGGTAGGAGGCTCCAAGAGGTAACCCCAAAGAAGAGGAAGGCAGAAACCATGGGTCTTGGTTGATGGGGTCCATGCATGAAGCTCCTGGATCGTGAACTTCCCGTGTTGACAGGCTCAGTTCCCCAGTTCACTGCATTACAAAATATCCAATTTCTGTAAGAGTAGTTGGGCCCTTACAATGTGCCAGGCCTGCCTTCTACATGTTCTCTCACTTCATGTGCTTTCTACACATTCTCTCGCTCTCCCTCTCTCTCTGTTTAGAGTTAGGGTCTCACTTGTTGCCCAGGCTGGAGTGCAGTGATGTGATTATGGTTCACTGCAGCCTCGACCTCCTGGGCTTAAGCCATCCTCCCACTTCAGCCTCCTGAGTAGTTGGGACTACAGGTGCACATGACCACGCCAGGCTAATTTTTCATTTTTAATATTTGTAGATACAGGGTCTCACTATGTTGCCCAGGCTGGTTTTGAATTCTGGGCTCAAGTGATCCTCGACCTTGGCGTCCCAAAGTGCTGGGTGTGACCCCCTGCACCCAGCCTACATGATCTTGATTCTGGTGTCTGCCCTAATGAGGGTTAGCAAGGGAACAGAGAGCCAGAATCACAAGCCCAGCCAAAGCTGCTTTTCCTCTTTCCTGTGGCCTGGTGTCCTTCTTTCTTCCTAGCTCCCTCATGCCCTCTGCTGAAGGCGCGGTCCTAAGAATAGGAAGAGCTCTCCTCACCCTTTCCAGGGCCAGGCACTGGTGATGTGTGTGAGGCATACCTTCCGTTGTTTCTCTGTCATGCCGGGCCCAGGAGGTGAGTCCTCCTCTGCCCATTTTATAGAAAAGAGAAAGGAAAATTGAAGTAATTTGCCCTGATCACACAGCTAGGCCTCTGTTTCCAGGATCTTGGCTTTAACCATTGAACCCTATTGCCTCCCTGAGGCTGTGTCCGGGGGCCTTTGATTTGGCCTTTGACCCATAGCAGTTTTCCTATTCCTGGAGCTGAGTCCTTAAAACCAGCAGCCCCAAACAAATGGCCCTTGCCCATGACGAAATGTCAGGCCAGCAGGTCTGGGTGATTTTAAGGGAAGGTTTTCCCTAGCAGGGCCTCAAGACACAACCCACAGGTGGCACTCACTCCAAGGGACTCCCCAAACTGGGACCTGTCATGGGCGTGTCATGGTTAGTCCCTCAGCAAAGCATTGGAGGGCCTAATGGGGAGGAAAGGGGAGACACGATGGCTCCCCCAACCCCTTAACCTCATGAAGCCTCACTTCTTTAACTACCAAGGATCCAGAGGGAAGAATTAAGGCCTGAAATCCCATTCAATAAAAACTGCGAAGGAGGCCCCTGCTGCAGTGTCTGCAGAGGCGATACGGCAAGCCTTGCTGGAGGCTTTGACTTCAAAACCTGTCTGCACACGATTACCCTGCACGCCCAGGGTATTTCAGAGGTGACTTCCTTCTCTATCCCTTCATTCATTTAGGCTTCAGTCTAAGGTGTGTTAAAGTCTGGTGAGAGTGATCACTTCTGTTTGTATTGCTATTAACCAACATCAAAGACAGCATTCGACTTTGATAGCAGTGCTTTTTTTCTTTTCTGCTGCCATGAAATTGAAGCTTATTCATGGAAAAAAGGCAAGACCATGGGAAGTTCTGAATGGAGGAGGCAAAGGGTGTGTGTGGGTGTGAGGGTGTGTATAGATGCATGTGGGTGTGTGTGGGTGTGTGTGGATGCCTGTGGATGTGTGTGGATGTGTGTGGGTGCATGTGGGTACATCTGGGTATATGTCTAAGGAAAAGATGGGAATGGGGAGGTCTAGCAAGGCAAACATCTCCTTATTCAACAGCCGCTTGGCATCCGTACAGCCCCTCCTCGCTCCAGCCACAGAGTGCCCTCGGGAGGCAGCGAGGCAGCCCAGGCCTCCGGGGCTGGCACTGAAACTGTGGCAGACCCTCCTTGTGGCAGAAGGAGCGTTTGCTGTTTGACACACGTAGCTATGTGAGTGCGTGTAAGCAGTACTGTGACCCTACTTCATATGACCACAACCTGTTGGGAGTGCTGAGTTGTTAGCGGAACGCTAAATCAGATGCAGGTTTCTCAGAGCCACTTGTAGCTGGGGATAAGCCCACTCTTTGCATAGCTGACAAACACAATGGAAAATGTGAGATTTGGGTTTGAGAGCTGACTTGGGCATCTCAGGGGAATGGCTCACAAGAAAGATGTTTGGCTTTTAGCAGCCAAACTGGAAATGTCCTGGTAACCAAAAGGGAAGCATCTCAGTCACAGGCAAATCTCCATGTTCGCAGCAGCGCTCTGGGAGCTTGCAAGTAGTTCTCACACTGGAAGGACTCAAGGATATGCTTGGAATGGATTCAGAGGAGCAGAATTATTTTGTCTTCATGAACCAAAACGGGCACTACTGTTAAAGTTTGATTTTTATCCATCCGTCTCTAGAGAGATTAGATCAAACACCAAGATGAAAGTGTTGGAGATGCAGCCCAATAACAAAAAGAAGCCCATGGCTGGGTGCGGTGGCTCAAGCATAGTCCTAGCACTTTGGGAGGCCGAGGTGGAAGGATCACTTGAGCCCTGGAGTTTGAGACCAGCCTGGGCAACATAGCAAGACCCCAACTCTACAAAAATTTAAAAAATTAGATGGGTGTGGTGGCGCCTGCCTATAGTCCCAGCTACTCAGAAGGTTGACGAGGGAGGATCACTTGATCCCAGGAGGTCAGGCTGCAGTGAGCTATGATTATGCCACTGTACCCCAGCCTGGGTGACTGCGTGACAGCTTGCATCCGTTAAAAAAAAAGAGAAAGAGAGAGAAAGATAGAAAGACAAGAAAAGAGCTCACATGTGTGCAGAGAAGAGAGCTGTTTTAACGGCCTGCAAACATGTTCTGTGTGCCCCCAGCACCTTGCTCTGAATCTCCAACTCTTAGACCCTCTGCCTTGGCATCACTGGTTGGGGAGTTTTTGGTTGGGTACCCAGCTTTTATTTCCACCACAAACACAATGCCTCTTAAGCAATCTTCCTGGAATCCCAGGCCTGGTACTGTTCTTAGTTGTGAAAACTTAATGTGGCAGTAAATTTTAATTAACTATCTGCCCTCAGTTTTACCTTTAAATGTTCTTGTTGCAAAGGTATTTTTCCAACTGCCAATTGAAACTTCTGAAACTGCACAGTGTGTATAAAGACAGCAGGTGATGTGAGCTGGCAAGCATATGAGTGTATCAGTCAGGATAAGCTGGGTTTTGCTGCAACAACAATCAGACCCCAGATACCAGAAGTTTAAAAAGAAAGGCTCATGTCTCAGTCACATCATGGGTTCATTACTGTTTGGCTGCCACTCTGCTCCATGTTAGCTGTGCCCTGGGACCCAGGCTTAAGGAGTGTCCTCTCTCTGCAACTTGCTGGTGTGACAGAGGAAGAGAGACAAGGTCCACTATACACTGTCTTTGAGTGTTTCCACTCAGAGGTGGCACATGCCACTTCAGCCTGCATTCCATTGCCCAAGGGAGTCACTTGGCTCTGCCTCAGTTCAGTGGGAAGGGGCCACATCCACAAGATCCCTCCTGGAGGAGAGTGGCTTCCGGGAGGGAAACCTGGATATTTGGGGAAGGCAACAGGGCTAGCACTGAAAAGGGGCCCTCTGTTTATTCTTGGTGTCTGGCCTGAAGTTAATAAGCAAGGTTTATCTGTATATACACGTTTCCAGGAAAAAGCCTAACGTTGGGTATTCCATTGCAGGAGGCACCCCACAAGCCTGGTATTCCTGTTCTCCAAAGGACCCTACGATGCACGGATAATGTGTGAGGAACATTTTCTTTCAGTCCCGCCCTTGCCTTTGAAACTGAGCCACACATAAAAGCCCCGGCTCAGGCCCAGGCCTGCCCAGCCCTGGCCAAGCCACACTCTCCTCCCGGGCCCTGGAGAGCCCCTTCCCCCCTAGTACCCTGGGTGGCCCAGCCCTCCGGAGGCATCTCCCTCAGGAGAGCAGAGGCCCCTCCATCCCATCTGGATCCCAGAGACCAACCGTCTTGGCTGAGGCTGCCCAGGGTAGGGTGTCAGTCAAACTAAAGAATATTCTTTTAATACTGAATAACCATGTAGGGCTGGCAGGGATCCCTCCGCCTGACAGATGGCGAACACATGCCCGGGGCGGCCGCTCCCCACATCAATCTCACTCTGCGGCTTTCAGCACATCCTCGGCCAGGCCCCCTCCTCGCAGGGCTCGTGATGGTAATACAGAGGCTTTCTGAGGCTGGGGGGCGGGGGTGTGGAGGGATTTTTCGGAGGAGAGGCAGGAAGTTGGGGCGCTGATATCAGATGCTGTTAGATAGATGCTCGCTTTCCCCCTGACTGGAGCTGCTGGCCTCGGCTGAGCGGCCACCAGCAGGCAGATGGCTCCTGTGTGGGCAGAGGGGTTTGGAAACCGCAGCAGCAACTGGGAACGGTTTTGTGCTTGTAAGATCAGGTTCTTCCCATTGTCACTAGGCTTTTCCTATCCTTTAACTTTTCAAACCAATCTCTTTTCACATCCCTTAGATCAAGTTGGAAAAGATAACTTGTAAAATCTCAATGATTGGCAGGAGATAGGAGATCTTTCCAAGTCCATGTGGCGTGGAGATGTGGCCTCGTGGGGCAGTTAAGCAGCGAGCTTGCTGCAGGCAGGACATCTGCTAAGGTCTGAGTGTCTGGGCCACTGACTGCGCTCGCCGTTGCCGTGTTTTGCAAGACCATCCACACACCGGTGCGTCCAGGTTTCTATTTCTAGCCCAGGTCTTTCTCCAGAGCTCTAGCTCCACTCTCCTACAGCCAGCTGCCTTCTGACATCTCCATCTGGGTATTCCAGCATCTCAAACTTTTCACATCCAAACCAAGCTCAAGATGTTTAACTCTGACATTTGCTTCTCCAACAGTGTTCACAATCTCAAAGTTGCCACCCTCTCAGTCTTAATCAGTTTCTAGTCTTGTAACAGAATACTTGAAACTGGGTAATTTATAAAGAAAGGGATTTATTTCCTACAGTGATGGAGGGTGAGAGGTCCAAGGTTGAGGGGCTGCATCCGGTGAGGGCCTTCTTGCTGGTGGGAACTCTGCAGAGTCCCAGTGGCGCAGGGCATCTCGCGGTGCAAGGGCTGAGTGCGCCAGCTCAGGCCTCTCTTCCTCTTATGGTGGACCATAAAGTCACCAGTCCCGCTGCCATCATAACCCATTAATCCATTAACCTGGTAATCCATTAATCCATGAATGGACTAATTCATTCATGAGGGCAGAGCCTCTTAAAGGCCCTATCTCTCACTACTGCTGTGTTGGGGATTAAGTTTCCAGATGGGTTTTGGAGGGGACGTTCAAACCATAGCACCCTCCCAGTTGCTCCAGTTAGACACCTGGTGGATTTCTCCCTTCTCATTCTCCTCAATCCACCGTACTCCTCTCCCATCAGATCCACCAGCAGTTTTTGTAATCTGCCTTTGTTGTGTATCTTTTTTTTTTTTTTTTGAAATGGAGTCTTGCTCTTGTCACCCCGGCTGGAGTGCAATGACATGATCTTGGCTCACTGCACCTCTGCCTCCCTGGTTCAAGCGATTCTCCTGCCTCAGCCTCCCGAGTAGCTGGGATTATAGGCGCCTGCCACCATGCCCAGCTAATTTTTGTAGTTTTACTAGAGATGGGGTTTCACTATGTTGGCCAGGCTAGTCTCAAACTCCTGACCTCAGGTGATCCGCCCACCTTGGCCTCCCAAAGTGCTGGGATTATAGGCATGAGCCACTACACCTGGTCTGTTGTATATCTTGAGTCTGTTTATTTCTCTTTGCTTTCATGGTCACTGGTCCTCTGCAAGCCTCCATCATTTCACCCCTGGACTGTTAGATGAGCTGTCACTTTCACTCTTGTCCTCCTCACCCCCATTCATTCTCCTGGGGTCTCAATGGGGTCTTCCAACAGAAACTAGGCCATGGTCAGGCATGACACCCTCCATGACTAGAGAGCCACACTCTTCTCTTTGGCAGCATGGGCTGGTCCTGACTCTCATTCCTGCCCTGTATTAAGCCGCTATGATCCTTTCTTTATGACCCTGCAGCAGCGCTGGCCTCTGCAAGTTGTCTGATCTTGACAAAACTTCTTTGGGCTCAGGGTCTTTGCATGGGCCTTCCACACTGCCTAGAACACGCTTGCTCAGGTCATCACTGACTGACTCTTTTTGGTAATTTAGCTCAAAAGTCTGTAGCTCGACAGAGATGTAGCCATGACTCCAGAAGGGGCAACTGGAGGCTGAGTGCCAGGCAAGGTTTTGGCAGCCGGGCTTTGTGGGAAGCCTGTGTCAGGTGTGAACTAGTTGAAGCTCTCCTCTACATTAGCTGGCCATGTCAGCATGCAGAAATGCTAAGGCAAGTGGACCAGTTACAAAGGTGATGCAAGAAGCCAGGTGACACTTTAAAAAGGGCCTGAACTAGGGAGGTGGCCTACACACAGCCGACCAACAAGGGACCGATATCAGGTAGGTGGCAGGAATCGGTCCGTCTCTAATTGCCGATGCTCTCATCTGAGAACCGATGTCTGAGGCAGGAAGGAAACTGTTGTAACAATGGCCTTTCTCTTCTGCACAACTCTCCTCACTTAGAGGACTCTTCCCTGGGGGCTGGCATTCCTAAATTAGATGACACCGTGGGACCATTTCACATCTGTGGCTCCTGCTGGCCGCATAGCTTTCCTCACTTAGGGTTTAGGGTGAATTACCACTGCTTAAGTGAAGCAACTCTGGTGTCTTGCACATGTGCTTGAAGATAAAGAATCTTCAAGGATGGAAAGTAGCCAAGTTCCTCCAGAGAAAGAGCTGCGAGTTTCCCAGGAATAAAATGTTGTGTGTTTGGGGCACCCTGCTGAGGGAGCGCAGGGCAACTCGGGGAACTGAGCTCCCAGGGGCACATCCTGGCGGGAACATCCTGGGGCCATCTCTCCCACCCTTCAGCCAAGCAAAAAACCTTCCAGAAAATGGTGTGAATTACTGCTTACCAAAATAGTGATGGTGGGGAAGAAACCCAGGGCCAGGCTCAGCCCTCCATGGGCTTTCTCACACCCTGTGAGAAGCTCAAACTGTAAAGCCTGTTTTCTGCAGTTAGAGATTTTCATCTGCGGAGGGCCTGTCTTCTCAGCTCTGTGCATTGCCTGCCTTTTGTGCTGCTGTTTTGTTTACTGTCCTGAATGAGTAAAAAGCCACTCAGGTGAGCATAGAGGCAAAAGTCTTATTTACTTTCTCCCGTAGCTTGATTTGATCTACTGAGGAGAGGTTTCACTGCTGCACAATTCTTCATTCACTGTCCATGCTTAGAGGGAAGGAGAAGAAAGTGCTAATTTTGAGAAACAGGCCTGAAGCTTTTAGCAAGAAACAGAGATGTGGGGGGATGGATTCAGAGAAGCAAGGAGTCACATCACCACCATCTGGACCACGGGCCATGCAAATGGTTATAGAAATGCAGGATTTAGGGCATTTGACTTTTATGATTGAGACCTGAAGAAGCCACAATTAGGTATGTTGGAAAAAAATAGTCACAGTGGGATGGAATCCTGCAGATACTTTTGTAGACAGTCAGTGATTTATTACTCCCTATGACATACATGCACAAACCCTGGGTAAATTCACATTTGAGTGGATCATTTTATTTTATATAGTATCTCCTCAAGTCAGGATTTGCCCTCAGGAGGATCAAAGGGAAGGGAGCTGGAATTGATCCATTTGTGGTATCGCACTTTCTCATCTTGTGCCTCATTCTGCTGAGATTTGGAGGTACTATGGGGGGTGTAGGGTTTTGGATAAAATTTACTTTGTGGATTTCCCCCTTCCCTATTGTTTAGCCTTGTATGTAGCTCAGAGAATACCTTTGGGCATTTTCAGGGGCTTAAAATCTTTTATCTATTCTTCTTCTTCTATCCCTATTTTTTAACAGGTGATATGTACAGCATTATAAAGACATATATGATATTTATTTATTTATTTGAGACAGAGTCTCACGGTGTCACCCAGGCTGGAGTACAGTGGCATGATCTCAGCTCACTGCAACCTCCGCCTCCTGGGTTCAAGCAATTCTCCTGCCTCAGCTTCCCGAGTAGCTGGGATTACAGGCATGCGCCATCACGTCCAGCTAACTTTTGTATTTTTAGTAGAGATGAGGTTTCATCATGTTGGCCAGGCTAGTCTCAAACTCCTGACCTCAGGTTATCCGCCTGCCTCGGCCTCCCAAAGTGCTGGGATTACAGGCATGAGCCACTGCGCCCGACCCATATACAATATTTAAAAGGGCATACAGTAAACAGTCAGTTACCTTCCTACTCCTGTCTCCAACCAGCCTCCGTCAGTCACCTTGCTCTCCAACCAGACATGACCTGCATCCACACAGACACATGTGCATGTGTGCATGGATGTCCGTGTCTACATATGGAAGAACACAAATGGTAGCGTGCTATATTCACTCTTTTGCAGTTTTCATCATTTACCTAAACAGATTCCTTTGGGATTGACATTGAACTACAAATAGATGAGCCCAACCAGGAAGTCCTCTTCTGTGAATGCCACGGCTGGGAGCAGCTAGTCTGAGCCTGGTTTGCTCTGCACGTCACGTATTCCAATTGCTGAAGGAAAGGAGTGGTTACACATTTATTCCTCAATTTTCTTTCAGCTTTTCTCTTCAGCTCCTGTGTTAACTTCTGTGTTTCATGTTTACTTGCATCTCCCGTCTTTCCTTTTTTTTCTGCCCATGATGACATTGCCTCTTCTTCTCTCATGCACTCTCTGTCTCAACTTGGCTTCCTAAGAGCTCTTCTTGCTGCCTCTGACACACTGTCATTTCTTTCTGGTGATTTTTCTTCTCCCTAAAGAATGAGTTCAGCTTTTCATGAGGCAGCTCCTTCACATCAGTGATTGACACAAGATGTTTTTACTGGTAATTGAAGATCTCTCTTTTTGGTAAAATACATTAGTCCAGGAAGGTTCTGCTTGGAGATGATGTTATTTCTGGTCTGTCGGGAGTGTTGCTCAGCCATCCAGCCTCCCAGCTGAGTGGAACAGAAGGAAGTGAAAGGACTTGCCCAGCATGTGAAAGACAGCCAGCATGTAGGTGACATCAGGATGCCTCATCGGCTCGCCCCTCTACCCAACAGCGCACGGCTGCCTGTAAGGAACAGAGAGACAGGAAATTGTCCTGGGAGTGAGAAGACGGGAAGACGAGGGGCACCGAGTAAACTTGAGGAAATGCGTGGGAGTGACAGAAGGAAGTTTTGCAGGAAGGCCCAGCCACAAGAAGGAGGCCACGGCAGGAAGCCTTAGGGAGGAAGGCTTTCCTCCATCCCTCCTTCCTGGACCCAGAGCTCATAAGCAATGTGCACAGGTGGCTCAGGGGGTGGCTGTTAGAAGGCAGGGTGGTGGGAGAAGCAGGACCCTTGGGCAGGGTGAGCAGCCGGAGATGGTGCCTCCTTCATGAGAAAACAGGGCAGCTGCGCTTGCTGCCCCAGCCGGCTCCTGTCCGGAGGGTGAGAGGGGCTGGTGTGGATGGGAACTTCATCCTTCTCTCAGGGTGCCACCAGGAGAGGGGATGAAGGCCTCTACAGGAGTGGATTGGTCACGCTGGAGCGTGTTCTTCCAGGCTTTGCCTTCCCAGGCACACGCACTCGTTCCCACTCTCCTGCCCCTGCCCTGTTTTCTCCTTAGCACTTGTCACCTGCTAACATGCTGTTGTCCTCCTTACTTTGTTTTGTTATTATTTTAAAAGTACTTGCCACCTTCTCTCATTAGAGTATAAGCTCCACCAGGGTGGAGGTTTTTTGTCTGTTTTTGTTTTTTTTCCTCCATTTTGTTCCCTGCATCTCCCCAGCACTTAGGACAAGGCCTGGCATGTAGCAGGTGCTCATTAAGTATTGTTGGATGAATGAATGAATGAGGACAGTTCTGATGAGGACACTTTGTGATGTAACCCAGGGCAGGGAGGCCATGGATGTGTCCTTAGCAAAATGATGCCAAGCTTATTATTTCCTAGGAAATATGGCCAACATCACAGTAGTAGAAGGGACATGATCTCTCGTACAGATAAGAAAGGAGCATCTTAGGAATGAAATCAGGCCTCCCGTGGTGTGATGTTTGCTTTTGGCTGTTTCTGGGGCAAGCTGGCCAGAAGCAGCCACGTTCCACTCGGCTCCCTCTGAAGTCAAAGGCAAGCCCCGAGCCCACTAGTCTCCTGAGCAGAGCCTCTCAGCAGGATGAAGACAGAGGAGCCCAAAGCCCTGGGCTTCCTCATCTGAAGGGAGGGACAGATTTTTTGGGAGAAGAGAAAACTAGGCTAGGGCGTAGGTTCCCCTTAGGAGCTCTGCCTGCATTCTGGAGAGAGGCTGGCGGTCACCGCGTTGCTTCCCGTGTGGCCTTGGGAGAAAGCAGACTTCCTCAGAGGAAGGTATTCCGGGCTGCAGGTTTGATTTTCTCTTCTTTCCAGCTCCAGAATTTGTCGGGGCAAATTCTGGCTGCCTCTCGTTTCTGTCTAGCTCTTGCACGGCAGCCTCTGCAGTCACCCTCAGGCTTTCTGGCCTCGCCCAGCCCCTTGTGGCTCCTCTGCGTCCCCCCACCCCACTTTTTTCTTTAATTTGTGACAGACTCTCACTCTGTTGCCCAGGTTGTGGCAGGGCAGTAGTACTATCTGGGTTCACTATACCCTCGACCTGTCAGGCTCAGGTGATTCTCCCACCTCAGCCTCCTGAGCAGCTGGGACTACAGGCGCCCGCCACTACACCAGGCTAATTTTTGTATTTTTAGTAGAGATGGGGTTTTGCCATGTTGCCCAGGCTGGTCTTGAACTCCTGGACTCAGGCAATCCTTATGCCTCAACCTCCCAAAGTGCTGGGATTACAGGGATGAGCCACTGCGCCCGGCTCTCTGACTTCTTTTCCCAGCCCTCCCACAGTCTCTGCGAGGCTTGCAGTCTGGGATACACCAATTTCCCCAAACCCTCAATCCACTCCTCGCGTCCTTGTTGAGTCTGGCATTTGTGGGACCTGGTCTACCCCTGAGCACTGAGCCTCCTGCTGGCTGGAGTGGAGGCCCTCGTGGCTGGCAGTGGAGCTGAGTGGCCTCCCTATCCCTGATTTCTGTTTCTAGACTGTCTCTATGCCTCTCCTGGCCAAAAATCAAGCTATCTAGCCATGCACCGGCCAGCCTCATGGTGACTCCTGGGCCTGGCTTCTTGGTTCCTCTTGGTTACAGACTTCAGCGCCTGACCTCCCTCTTCACCCCCACTCATGTCCTCAATCACAGGGAGTTCAATATCCAAGTAGAGCACCCATCCACCTCCTTGGCTATTTGTCCTTGACACTGGACCACTAATGACCCTTTTTCCCCTCCACTGCAACCATCCACTTCCATGGTCACACACTGAGTCTCATCATTCACAGAAGTCATTTTATCCAAATCTCATTTTCAAGCATTCCATTCTCTGACAATCACTCCCTGTTGTTCTAGTCTCCTGGCTGCTAAGATTCCTCAATCTCATCAAAGGCTGTAACCCACTAAACCCTACACTTTGCCTGTCAAAGGCTTCCCCTAACTCATTCTCCAGTTAGATGTCATGGTGATGTGTATTATCATTCTCTTCAAGAAAACCTCTGTGCCCCTTCCTGGCTGTCCTCTGTCCTGCATGTGGCAGGCTGTATTTTCCAAAGGTGATCCTTCTACCCACTCCTCCACAATGCGACCTTGCTATTTCCCATTGAGAAGTGGGGTCTGATTCCTTGCCCTTGAATCTGGACTGGCCATGTGACTTCATTATATCTAAAAGAATGCAGTGGGCTGGGCATGGTGACTCACACCTATAATCCCAGCACTTTAGGAGGCCAAGGCGGGAGGATTGCTTGAAGCCAGGAGTTCGAGACCAGCCTGGGCAACATAACAAGATCCTGTATCTACAAAAGTAAAAATAAAATAAAATAAAATAAAATAAAATAAAATAGAATAATGCAGTAGAAGTAATAGCACTAGCTTGGAAATGGCCCCACAGCTGTCCCCTGGTCCCTTTGGGATTCTTACTCTGGGGAAATCAGCCAATCAAGTAAGGAATCCAGTTGCCCTGAAACTTCCATGCTAGAAAGACTATATAGGCTCTTGAGTCAACAGTCTCAGGGGTCCTTGTGGTCCCAGCCTTCCTGCCATCTCAAGGTGTCAGATGTGTGAGGAAAGCTGTCTTGGATGCTCCAGACCAGCCTGTCTGCCAGCTGAGTCCCATTGAGTGACCTCTGCCAATGCTACGAGGAGCATAAGAAGCATCCAGCTGAGACCTGCCTGAATTCCTGACCTTTGAGATAGAATCAAATTGCTGTTCTTTAGAGCCACCAAGTTTTGAGGAGGTTTGCTGTGTGGTAATCAAAACAGAAGTACTCTACTTGAAGACCCCAAGCTTGATTCGACCCAGTTGTCTGCCTTTTTTATTTCTATTCCTCAGCAGCTGGAGAAAATTGAAAATTGCTAAGCAGAAATGACTGGCTTCACTTCAAACATCAAATGGCACAATGCCTAGCAATCCCACGAACCTTGCTCTTGTTGTGGTCATCGGACTATTTCACACATTGCTTCTTGCCTCAAACTTCTTCCATTCCCTTCTTCTTTCCCAAGTCATCTGAGGAGAGATGTCAAATAGGCAGCAGGCTAGATAAGTCTGGAGTTCAGGAGAGAAGTGGTGATAGAGAAAAAAATTTAAGAGGCATTAGGGTGTAAGTGGAATGTAGAATCATAAAACTGGATGATATCACTAGGTTGGAGCGTGGGTGAGTCCTCAAGCTTCCCAAGGCTTAGAGGTCTGGTAGAGGAAGGAGAAGCCAACAAAATGGGTCTGGAAGGATGGCTGGGGGTTAGAGTAAAACCAGGAGAGCATCACGGTCCAAAAACAGAGAAGAGAGCCAGGCACGCTGGCTTATGCCTGTAATCCCAGCACTTTAGGAGGCCGAGGTGGGCAGATCACAAGGTCAAGAGTTCAAGACCAGCCTGACTAACATAGTGAAACCCCGTCTCTATTAAAAATACAAAAATTAGCCGGGTGTGGTGGTGGGCACCTGTAATCCCAGCTACTCAGGAGGCTGAGGCAGGAGAATCGCTTGAACCTGGGAGGCGGAGGTTGCAGTGAGCCGAGATCATGCCACTGCACTCCAGCCTGGGCAACAGAGTGAGACTCTGTCTGAAACAAAAACAAAAACAAAAACAAAAAACAGAGAGGAGAATATTTCTAGAGGGCAAGGCCTTGTGGAGGTGAGAGGAGGTAAGGTAGAGGATGGAAGTGGATACCTGGGACGTCCTCCCTGGCAATAGGAAGGGACAGGGAGGTGCACAGAGATGCTCCTGGAGTCTAGATTAAATGGCGGAAGATGAGGGAATGCCCAACCGATGATGTTGTTTATTTTCTCTGTAAAGTATGGATGTCTAATAGGCATCTCAGACTTATGGTGTCTAAAACATAATTCCTTCCTCACCTCCAAACCCACTCCTATCTCGGCCTTTCCCAGCCCAGTTAATGATTTCCCCATTCAGTGCTTTGACTGGAAACACCAGATCCTCATCTTCTCTCACACTCCATGTCCAATCCAACAGCAAGTCCTTCTGGCTCTACCCTAAAAATGTGTCTTAAATTTGGTCATTTTTCATGGTTTCTACTGCTGTTGCCCTTGCCCAAGCCACCTTTGCCTACACCTGACCATGGCCTTTGCTGAGCTCCTCATGGTCACTCTTGCCCTTTCCGAAGACCTGTGACCCTCAGAACTCTAAAAGAGATAAGTGTAAAACACAGAAATCAAATTTAATGACCCCACTTAAACCACTCCATTGTTTTCCCATCGTGCTTAAAACAAAATCCCAACTCCATAGGAATTGGTGGGCATTGATTTTGGATTTGGTAAAATAGAGGACTCAGCTAGGGACATAGGAAAGTGAGCCTCTGACAATTGCCCCCGCAAAGTGGACAGGTCTGAAAATTCAGGTTATGGTTGGCATTATGTTTGCAGTTGTGGCTACAGTTTAGAGCTGTCCTAGTCACATGAATGAGGTCTTGTACGATAGTGGGAGAGGCTCACATTGAGAAACTGATCCTGCTGACCTAATCAGAATATCACTTCCCCTTTCGTGGAGACCACCCTGGCTGGGATAGGGAGGGTTGTCTTGTTACTGCTCCCTCATGGCCTCCTCTGACACTGTGGGGGATGTGGCCCTTTTATTGTTGAATGGAAGTGAAAATCTAGACACTCCACTTGGCCTCCTCTGATGCCACTCCAGTGGGGAGGGGAGAGGTACCTCATTACTGCTGGGTGGGGATGGGAGTCTGGGCTCCCTACGTGGTCTCTACTGACACTTTGGGGGTGTGTGTGTGTATGTGGGAGAGGCTGGTCACTGCACAGTGGATTTAAAGTCCTGGCTCCCCACTCCACCTGCTCTGACACCACCCTGGCATAAAGGTTGGTCATCCCATTGCAGTCTGGCAAAAGTAGAAGTCTAGGCTATTTGGCCTTTCCAGGTGGATGTGCCCCCAGGAAATATTTAAGTATGAGAACAGAAGACTGTCCTAATTCCCTATAGGTATTCAAAAAGTTTTGGATGAATTCTAGTCTGCAAGGTGTTTACGTCATGGGATTCCCAGCATACCTATGGTCCACAGAGCAGGATTCTGACCATAGACCTCTTCTGAGAAGAGTAAGACTATAAAAGCAAACCCCTAGGGACCTTCCAGGAGTGTCTTAGGAATAAATTTCTGTGGTTTGGTTTGTCCCCACGAAAATTCACATTGAAATTTGATCTCAGTGTGGCAGCGTTGGGAGGTGGGAGTTAATGGGAGGTGTTTGGGTCATGAGGGTGGATCCCTCATGAATACATTAATGCTGTCCCTCAGGAGTGAGTGAGTTCCTGCTCTTGTGAATGGATTAGGTTAAAAACAGTCTGACTTCCTCAGCTTCCCTTTCTTGCTGCCTCTCTTACCTTGTGATCTCTTTGCACACACTCGCTCCCCTCCCTTTTTCTGCCCTGAGTGGAAGCAGCCTGAGGTCCTCACCAAATGCAGCTGGCCAATCTTGAACTTTCCAGCCACTAGAATCATGAGCCAAATAAACCTCTTTTCTTCATAAATTACCCAGTCTTGGGGATTCTGTTATAGCAACACAAAACAGACTAAGAAACTGGACAAGTGACTGCTCAAAGGAAGATGGTGCTGAGTTTAGCTGCAGTTCTAAATTTTAAAAAACATATCTGAAATAAAAAAGACTCAAAGCAAAATAGGTTATACATGAAAGCAGTTGCCCCAGTTCTACCAGCCACATTTAGCCTCAAGACACTCCTGTTACTGATTAATCCTCTTTATCCACAAGCTCTCTTGGTTCTTTCTCAGCAGGGCAGTTGGGCATGGCTGTGGTCCATCATTCAGTCCCTAAGTTGACACTTCTTTCTTGAGTTGTTGGCTGGCAGTTCAGCTGTTGAACTCTCTGCTTGGGGCTTGTCATTATTTCTCTCTATAGAATCGGACTGTTCGGTGGTGTAGACTCTGCTTCACACAATCATGAGTCCTTTTAGCTTTAATTTTTAAAACCAGGTAAGTACAAGTCCTAGAGTCAAGATATTGACTGTGGATATGATCCATTCTTTCCCTCTCTACTCTGAGGATGCATGCTGGTAGCCTGGCTGTTTAAAGAGAGACTGATGAGATCTGTGGTGCTGTCAACAGGAAAACTACTATTTAAAACACTGTCTTCTAATTGGACTTGAGTGCCTTAATACAGCTTAAACTTTATTAAGGCTATTTGTCCAGTTGTGTCTAAAATGTACTGGACAAATTCCAGGTAGCAATCATGGCAATTCAAGGTTAATATTTCAAGGGCCTGTTCTCTAGCACGTCCAGTAGTGATGTTCTCCAGGAGACTTGGTCTAGCTGAGGAGATGGGACCTCTCTACATATGAAAAATGAACTGACAAATATATAAAGGATTTAGATAACTGGACACCATAGGTACCATAGGATTAATTGATCAATGAATTATATATCTTATGCTATTATATAGAAGGCTTTGGAGGAAGAAAAGAACTTTTTATAGCTTGAAGAAGTTGGGGTTTGAGCTGATTCAGGGAGGAAAGTTGGGATTTGGCTATGTGGTGTGGCCACAGGAATCAGGCTAACTATGCAGAGGCAGATTCCCAGCATGGGCAAATGCATGGCTGTTGAAACCCACACTGGATTCTCAGAGTGAGAAGATGAGTCTAGCTTGGGAAGAGGGTCAGGTAAACTGAGTAAAGGAGAGAAGGTTTTTTTTTTTATCAGGATAGGTGGAGACTGGCTTGTAAAAGGCTTTGAAAATTAGGTGAATAATCAATTGATACTTACTGATTGCTTACTAGGTGCCATGTGGTGTTCTAAGTCCTTTACATATATTTTGATTCTTGTAACAATCTCATGAGTCAGGTACTGTTATTGTTGTTGCCAACACCATTTGCTAGCTGAGGAAACTGAGAAACACAAGGGTTAGGTAAGTGTCCCAGTTGGAGTAAGTGTGAAGTGCAGGGTATGAACACTGGCTATCTGGCTCTACTGTCTCTTGTTAAGGTTAAGCAGTCTTAACTGACCTTCTTGGCAAATGAAGATTTATTTACAAATTTGGTGCATGGATTCTCAGTGAAGACCAGGTATGCTATTGGCTTAAGGTGCAGAATTACCTTGGAGCACTATTTGACATCCAGACTTTTCCTGGGCCTGAATTTGCATTTTGTTCCTGGGGTACATATGGAAAGGCATTACCCAGTCTCCCATGTGTCTGAGCCCAGGCACAGCTGGAAGCATGAGATAGATTGACTGTAACTCCCTCCAAGTGATTTTGGTGGGTGGAGGGCTCTGATCCAGTTGTGTGATATATCACTTTGAGCCAAAAAGAGAGAAGTCCTGTCAGTGAGGTTGAGAAGTCAGCCAGGGGAATTCATTCACTTATTCTTTCATTCATTCACTCAATCAGTATCAGTTGAGTATTTGCCGTGTGCCAGGAACAGAACAGAGTTCAAGGAATACAGACAAAGTACTCTCATGTAGATTAACATTAATTCATGGGATAATGTTAGATGCCTGCATGAAGTCAGTAGACCAGAGTAATGTAATAAAAAGTAAAATGGATGGTGGGGAGAGGCCTGAGTTCATGACATTTGGGATATACCTGAAAGATTCAAAGCACATGGCCAAGTGAAGAAGAAGGGACAGACATTTTTGGCAGAATTAACAGGACGTGCAAAGGCCCTGAGGTGAGAATAGCTTGGTGAGTTGGAGAGAAGAAGGCCAGTGTGGCTGGAGAGGACAAGTGGGGAAAGAAACTAGAAATGAAGGCTTTAAAGAGGCAGGCAAGGGCAGGCTAACAGATTGTAAGAGTTTGTAGTAAGGAGTTTGGATTTTATTCTGTGTGTGGTGGGAAATCATTGAGGTTTTCAACCCAGGGACTTAAGAAGACTCATTTCATTAATGTATGTCTTGAGGGGCTTGAACAAGTTTTGTCAAATCATGTTTCTGAAGAAGAGCCTGGTATAAGTTGCTGGTGGCACATGCCTGCAGGTATGGGTAATGGTTGGGTGGGAGGCAGGGGCACTTTCACAAGGAGCTGTGTAAGGTGGGAAAATAGGTAGGTAGCACTGGACTCTTCAGCCACTGAGATTAGAAAAACCAGGATTCTGAGGTAGCAGCTCTTGCAACTAGCAGATGAGACCTCATAAAGTTTTTTACATGCCTTACGTGGGGAGATGGGATCCATGTTCCCATTTCTTGAATCTGGGAAGGGCTGTGACTGTTTTGGCCAATGGAGTGTGTTGGAGTGATGACACATGACTTCTGAGGTTGGATCATATGAAGCAAGGCTAGAGCATACACCTTTGGAGTCCTGAGCTGCCAGGTACCCTTGGGCCCCTGTTCAGCTTTCCTGAGTCAGTTGTGCCAGGGAGGCCACATGGGCACTCTGATCAACAGTCCCAGTTGAGTCCAGCCTTCCAACCACCCCTGCCATTGTGCTGGATGTGTGAGTGAAGTCATCTGCCAGTTGAATACCACTGAGTGACCTTCATGGCTGCCACATGAAACAGAAGAATCGCTCTGCTGAGCCCTGCCCAATTTCCTGGCAATAAAATCCAACCCATAAAATCATGAGATAACATAATGTGGTGGTTGTTTTAATCCACCAAGTTTTGAAGTAGTTTGTTAAGAAGCAATAGTTATCTGGAACAAGGTTCTATTTGCTGCAGGTACCTGCCTCTCTTTTTCAACCCATCTTTGAGGGAGAAGATCTCCTTGAGGGAGCCTGGAGAGAGTGATCCTTTGTTAGATTCAATATCAAAGAAAGACAATCTCCTACCAATTGCCTGCAAACCCAGAGTGTGGTGGAGGCAGAGATTTGGTTAGCCAGTGAGACCTAAAATGGTAGCTTTACCTGAGGACCTCAATTTGTGAGTACACTGAGGGCTGGTGATGCATTTTATTTATTTATTTATTTATTTATTTTGAGACACAGTCTTGCTCTGTCACCCAGGCTGGAGTGCAGTGACACGATCTCAGCTCACTGTAACCTCCACCTCCTGGGTTCAAGTGATTCTTGTGCCTCAGCCTCCTGCGTAGCTGGGATGACAGGCATGTGCCACCACACCCAGCTAATTTTTGTATTTTTAGCAGAGACAGGGTTTTTGCCATGTTGGCCTGGCTGGTTTCAAACTCCTGGCCTCAAGTGATCTGCCCACCTCAGCCTCCCAAAATGCTGGGATTACAGGCATGAGCCACTGTACCTGGCCTGGTGGTATATTTTAGATGACCCCAGGGAGGATCTATCTTTGGTCCCATAAGGGTCCTAAACAGACACTCGGGAGTAGGGAAGGAGTAGCAAATCAAGAGGTGAGGAGATTCTGTGGCCTGCATGTCACCTCTGTGATGAAATGCAAGGATGCCTGAGGAACAGAAATAATGGCTACATAGGAATAGAATGGCCTGGACAATCCCCAGCTCTCCTTATTGACCCCCATACCTCAGAGTTTGGGGGTCTGTCTGCAGAAGGCCCAGTTCTTCAGCCAAGGCTGACATGGTGCTGTGAACCAGTGACCCAGAGGAGAACCCCATCAACCCCATGGCCACAGGCTAGTTGGGGGACAGGAGCCCTCATAAAAATGTTCTCCACGGATCACTTCCTCAGGGACTCCGATGAAAACACAGCTCAGAGTGTTTAAAAGACTCTCAGCTGCCGTTGGAGGCCCAAGGCCACAGACCAAAACCGGCATTATACCAAGTCCAGAGCTGCTGCAAGACTCTAACTGGCTCTGGCTTCTGTGTCACCTCGATTTTGAGGCCTGATTCCATTCTGAGACAGAAATATGGGCAGCGTTTCCAAATACAAGAAATAAAAATTCATCCTTTTCCTTCAGAGTGAAAGTGTGTGAGAACAAAAAGCTGTGTTGGGGCCAAGCCTCTGTGCGGGCAGGGCGACTTCTGGCTTGGCTCCTTTTGTGTTTGTCACAAAATGATTTTATAAACGAGTTTAAGGAAAACCCCGAAACAAAGGAGAAAAACCTCTTTGGCGAAACGACGGTGGGGACGGAGCTATCTTGCTCCAAGACAACTTCTTATGAGGATTCTGTGTGGCTGTTCCGAGTGGTATGTGAATTGGGCTCCTTTGATTTCATTTATGTTTTATAACTGAGTCTTAAACTGGCCATGGGATCTTATCCTCATTTTCAAAGGTGACGAGCCTGAGGACAAAGGCAGGATGGCCAACCATGAATCAGAGATGATGGGAACGAGTTAACAGCCACAGGAGGTACCTCAGCAGACCCCAGTGGCCAGTACAGTGCACTCACAGCACCTCCCAGAAGAAGTCAGTGCCAACAGCTGAGACCAACAATGGGGATGTAGATTTCCACCTTCAGGAATTCACTCACTACATGTTTGTCCTTTTACATTTAGTTGGACATACTTTACAATTTATTGCTAAATATTTTCTGGAGCATACTTCAATTATGTCTATTAAATTAGCTTTTCTAAAATATTCATAGATACATAGGTGTGTGCATGTACTTCTATTATTTTTATCTCAATTTTCTGTTGTTCCCTGAGTCCATGTTGGAATAATTTATTTAATAGTGACTAAGAGTCAACACCATGACAATTTTATGGAATTAAGAGAATTTAAAACCAATAACATGGGCTTCCCATTTCTTCGGTGTGATTACACATTGTTTTTATGACTATGTAGACATATTCATTTTAATGTAGGCAGAATATCTTAGTTAAAAAAAAATTCTGGAATCTGAAAAACAGAAATATCTGTTCATTGCCAATAGTTCCGATGTACTGAGACTCTCATGTTTGTTAAACTTTTTGTGATTCGTATAGTTTCTCAATGAGAAAAACAAGTGCCAGAGATGAGAATTTAATTTACAAAAATGCTCCTCCAAAAAAATTTTGATGAGGATATAGGAATCTTTTCTTTTTAATGTAAAAATATAGTGGAAGAAATTCTTACATAAAAATATGCTAATAATCAGGAATTTAACACTGAATTTACTTAGAGTGATTGTATTGTGGATTAACACATAAGCCAAATAATTTACTTTTATTTTCAGCTGCTTTAATATTTTAGTGTGCTGGGTCACCCAGTTGAGAATCCACCTTAATCTCAACCCTAACCCTACCCTACTCCTCACCCCAACCCTAGCACCAACCCTAATCCTAACCGAGCCCTGCCCCCAATCTCACCCCAACCCCAACCCTACTAACTCTTTTGTTTGCCTTCCCATCTGTGATGCTTGGCATTGATGCAGCTAACTTGTGCTCAGGCTCACCGCAAACGCCGCCTTCGCCATATCTTTTTATGAAGCCACCTGGAATCTGTGTTTGAGGGAACGTTAGCACTCCCTTCCCTGGAAACAGGAAGCTGCTGCACAGACAGGCTCTGCGCCTCACCCCACGCAGCTTCGGTTGGGGGAGCTGCCTCCTGAGCTCCAGCATGCTGTTTCATTTATTCTCTTTATTACCTCTGTGCTGGCAATAAAGTTGGGGTCATAAAATTAGAGTGTGGTCGCCCCGTACGGTTTCCCAGATTTCCATGTCATGTTGGGAAACTCCAAAGTTCCTGATCACTGCCACTGGGTATTTTCAATCCTCTTGTCTAGATTGACACTGAACATAACTTTTTTAAAAAAGAGAGGATGGAGGGGAGAGGGAAGCAAAGCAAACTTCAACATTTTGGAGCGAACATAGGCTTTATCTGGAAGAGGGGTTGGTTATTTATGGCAGATTTGCAATCCTGAATGCCCTTCTCTAGCATGAGAAACATGTACGCAGGCAGCCCCGGGACCCCTGCAGCCTGGGACCACACAGGGAGAGACACAGCCTGAGCTGTTTATCGCAGACTGGGAGTGCGGGGCCTGCCGCGCAGCTGCCCAGCCAGCGCGCGTGTCTGAACCTGAGCTGGGTCGGCTGCGGGCTGCAGGCGGGCTCTGGGCGGCCACCCAGCGCTATCACTACGCAGCCTCGCCGAAGCCTTCAGCCAACCAGCAGGTTGATTGACTTTTGTTTCTCCTTGCATTCCTTTCTAAAGGACAAGGAGTGGCTGTGTTTAAAGAGGGAAAACTCAAGGAGGTCTAACCACAGAAACAGCAGCAGAGTTTTCTTTGTCGCTTTTCCAAAGCAGGGCTTCCGTTTTGAAAGAAAAAGAACAAACAAACAAACAAACGTTCCCCACTACCCCTGCAAATAACATTCTCCTAAAACATACAGACTAAAAAGTATATCAATTTTTATTACAGTGTCAGGAAATAGCAAACGGTATTGATAACTACCTTTTTTAGTGAGGGCTACGTATACAGTTATGTGTTGCTTGACGATGGGGACACATTCTGAGAAATGCATCTTTATGTAATTTCATGGTTGTACAAACATTACAGAGTGGTGTTTGCACAAACCTAGATAGTATGGCCTACTATACATCTAGGCTACAAACCTGTCCAGCATGTGATTGGACTGAATATCTGTAGGCAATTGGAATACAGTGTCAGTATTTGTGTATCTAAACGTAGAAGAGGGACAGTAAAAATAGAATTATGACGGGACCACCATTGTATATGCCATCCATTGACCAAAATGTTGTCATGTGTACCTGCCTATATGTGGTCGGGCATGATTTTTTACAACCAAGTGGGGTAGGTACTTCACTGTCCCCAAGCTGCAGGTGAGAAGAAGTGAACCTGCCAGCCCAGGATGGCACAGCTGCTAATTCCAGCCCAGGCCTGGCTGGCCCTCAAGAATGCCTTCTCAGCCCAGGCAGTATTTTCTTCCTGAACTTGAGTGGGTGGCCATGGCTGCTTCCCAAAGAGGGCAGTGGTTCTTAACTGGGAGCAGTTTTTTCCCCCAGGGGACATTTGGCAAAATCTGGAGACATTTTTGATTGTCACAGATTGCTACTGGTGTGTAGTGGGTAGAGGCCAGGGATGTTACTAAGCATCCTGCACAGGGCAGCCCCCATGGCAAAGAATTATCCCACTGAAGATGTCCATAGTGTGAAAGACTAGAAACCCTGCCATTGATGTTTCTATTCTGTGACATTTATGTTTAATGTGGTTTACTAAGCTGTGAATAATTGGAGGGGAAACTGTATTGTGAAAGCAAAACTGCTCCCGAAAATTGTCACCCATGACAAATGTTTGGAAACCAAACCAAACCCTACAATACTTTCTCCTTAAAACCTGGGCAAGATCTAAACACCTAGAGGTGGTGTCTAGTGAACAATTGATGGTTGCTTCCCAGTATCTTCTCATCCATTCTTTATGCCTTTTTACAACAGCTGGGGCAGGATCTCCAGGGGTTTCTGGTGAACCCACACCAATTCCAGATCCTGTGGCGAGGATGTGGCTAAGGTTGAGAGATCAGGCATGTGGTCATCCTGGCCTGAGAGACCAGTGGCAGAGGGGTGGGTGTGTGACCCATGCAAAGGGAACTCCAGGTATTTTCTGGGAATGCTGGGACAGGAGCTCTCCCCTTAAGAGAGGGAGGGAGTGAGAACTGACACTTAGGAGAGATCAGAATGAAAGGCAGGTAGGAAAGGGATCCAGAACTCTGAGGACTTGGAGTTAGACAATTGATCTGCCCTCTGCTTTTACTTCAACCACTTGCATTTTGCTTTTGTTTTGTTTTGCTTTTTGAGACAGAGTTTCTCTCTGTCACCCAGGCTGGAGTGCGGTGGTACGATCACAGCTCACTGCAGCCTCAACTTCCCAGGCTAAAGCAATCCTCCCATCTCAGCCTCCTGCATAGCTGGGACCACTTTGATTTTTTTTTTGACATAAATCACCATATATCTTGGGAAACAAATGTCTCCCACTCAGCAAACTAGAACTGCAATAGGGACTCAACTGTTGGGGGTTGGCAGCCTGGGGTTCATGTGGGGATGTCTTCCCAAGGGAATCAACTTGATCTCAATCCTAAATCTCCTCTTCTGAGCTTCTGCCTTACACAGCTGTCTTTCCTAACTGGGATCCCCAGTTAGAACGTTGATGGCTGTTGAGGAGCAGAAATCATGCTGTGTTTTGTCCACCTGGCGAGAACCTGGAGGGTGGGATGATGAATAAGCCAGAGTGTAGGGGGCAGGACCGGCACCCGAGGCAGGGAGCCCCAGCCCTATTCACAAAGCCCCATGTGCTGTCCGGGACCCTCGGTCACCAGGACTCACCTCACACAGCCCCCAATGCTGGTCTCCTGCCCCGCTCTTTTCCACCTGCAAGCCTTAGCTGAAGGAGCTCCCTCTGCCTGGAACACCTTCCACCTTCCTACCCACTTTCCATGCTTGGCTTCAATCCCTTCTCCTCCACAAAGCCTTCCTGGATTACCCTGAATTCTTAGCCTGTTTATTGACTGTCAGGGCTGAGTCACATGGTGTATTTTCATTATCTACCCAACTAGATTATATGCCCCTGGAAGGCAGGCTTGTGTCCTCTGCCTTTGTATTCTTGCAGTACTAGTTGTCTGGAAGGGCCAATGGCCCCGGGCACAGAGCCACCTAGGGCTGTGTGATTGGGGGTTCCTGCTTTACATGACTTAGTTTGGAAAAAGAGGACAGAAAGCTGGTTGGGGAGACAGGCTTTGTGACCCTACACTTCCCAGTCCCGCTGCCAATCAAGGGACTTACATGTGTGTATAATATCCATGTTCTCAGGTGCTCGTGCACTTGCCTTGTTCCTCCACGTGCTTTTCTGCTCCTCGCTTTGTGATGATTTCTTCGCACTTCATTCCAGCTTCACTGCTTCCCAGCTGAGGGACTGACTGCTGCCAAGTTCTCAACTTCCATGTCCCTCCTCTCCTCACCTGCACCTGCCCTGTAGGGTAATTATAAGGCTTCAGTGAGCTACGTCCTGGAGGTGCCCCCTGAATGTTAGCTGTGAGGAGGAGCAGTGGAGCAGGGGAATGCAGAGGAAGAAGAGGTATCGTGGAAGAAGGGGTAGTCTTACTGGCTATGTATTGAGCAATTTTTCAAAGTTGGGAGTGTCTTACGTAGCCATTTGTTTAGACCTCGGCTGTCCAGTGCGGTGGTCACTTGCTACAGGTGGCAAGTGAACACTTGAAATGTGGCTAGTGCAAACAGATGTGCCGCAAACATAAAAGGCATTGGGTTTGGAAAATTTAGTATGAGGAAGGGAATGTACAATAACTTAATATTTTTTCATGTGAATTAGATGTTGAACTAATATTTTGGATATATTAGGTTTAATAAAATCTATTATTAGAATTAATTTCACCTGTTTCTGATAACAATGTTTTTTGATGTTTCCACTAGAAAATTTCAAATGACATCTGTGTCTCCCATTCACTGATCTGAATGGGACTTACAGAAAGTGACTTTGGGCATATTGAATAGAACTTGCAGCCCATACAATATCTCTTGCATTGGACAATGATGGCAGAAATCCCACTAGAGCAGCCTCATTGCTTAAAGACCTTGAGCTTTAGGAAATTGTAAGGTTCTCTAGGGAATTTTGAGCTATCAGTCATTTGCACCGTACTATGAATAAGCACTAGAGTCTTTTTTTTGGAAAGCAGATTTTGATATGAGGAGTGGGGTCAGAGGAAGACAGAAGGAAATAAGAACCGTGACAGCAATGAGCACGGAAGAGAGGGGAAAGGGGCCCCTCCCACGTGGGTGAAAGGAACTGAGTGGGCAGATGGTGAAACTGACCCACAAATGATGCCTTCACGGCTTTGTGTCTTGATTCCTTTTGTCCTTCTCACAGTCCTGTCACGGTGGTCTGCATGTTGTGGGAGCACACAATAACTGTTAGAGCTTGATGGCCATAAATGAGATTTGAAAGATGGCTATACGAGACAATTTCCCACTTGGCATGATTTGGCCTGGAGCCTGCAGACTATCCACGGGGTGACTAACCGTCACTTCTTTACTGGGCAAGGAGTTTTCCTGTGTGTTTTTTTCCTCCTTATCTATTTTCATGGCATGTTGAGATGGGGTTGGAGCCAGGACTTCATGTAGAAGTGAAGAGCCTGGTGCTCAGCGGAGGGGGTGGCCTGCTTTCGGTCACACAGGAGCGGTGGATCCCACAGCCCAAATTTGTCTTGTATCACTGAACTCCACAGTGGACAGCCATTCATTCCTTACAGATCCTTAAGAGGGGTGAGTGCGAATAGTAGCATCTGATTCCGAACTTCAGGGAGGCACCTCATCAGAGGGAAGGGTCGTTTTCCAGATGTCTGCCTCCCAAGGGGCGATGTTTCATTGAGGCTGGTTTTTGTTTGGTGCTGTTGAAGGAACTTCAATTTCCTGATTTATGAGATTGAGTTCCTGTGATTCTGAGGGCAACATTACTAGTTTTCCAAATCATTTCCCAAAAGAACTTAAATGAAGAAAAATCATTAGTTCCCACAATAAAAGCCATGGAAAAGCTGAGAGCTCTGCCACATGCCCTGAGACGCTGGGGCTGCCTGTGCCTCCAGGGTCTGAATTTTGAGAAGGCCAGCCTCAGAGAAGATTCATAGCCTCAAATGCAATCTCGTTCTCTCTCTCTGTCTTTTTTTTTTTTTTTTTTTTTTTTGAGATTGAGTCTTGCTCTGTCTCCCAGGCTGTAGTGCAATGGCGTGATCTCGGCTCGCTGCAACCTCGGCCTCCAGGGTTCAAGCGATTCTCCTGCCTCAGCCTCCTGAGTAGCTGGGATTACAGGAATGTGCCACTACACCCGGCTAATTTTGTATTTTTAGTAGAGACGGGGTTTCGCCATGTTGGCCAGGCTGGTCTCGAACTCCTGACCTCAGGTGATCCGCCTGCCTCAGGCTCCCAAAGTGCAGGGATTATAGGTGTGAGCCACCATGCCCAGCCTTCTCTCTCTTTTTACAAAAGTTGTTCCCTATTTATAATTGTCCTTAAATAAACTAATCCAACTATTTTTCTTTTTTCTTTTCTTTTCTTTTTCTTTTTCTTAAAAAAGCTTATGAAAGACTACAAGAAAGCACCCCAGGAGAGACCTCTCTCTGGGGGAGGAACAGTGAACGTGGCTTGCCTGCCTTGGAAAGAAACCCTGAAGGACATTTTCCTTGTTAAGATTGCTCTTGTTAAAAAGCTGTGCAGTCCTAAAATGTTATTGAACAATAGCTTTTCACACAAAGGCTGTGTAGCCAATAGTCCCCTCTAACCTGCTGCAACTCCTTGGCTTCCATCTCCCACAGAGGCTGCAGGGCGGGAGCCCAGGGCTCTGCTGTGGCCTCCTCGGCCTCACCGTCCTCACCAGCTTGGCTTCCATTCTTTCTGAACAGTCTTCTCCCCTGGGTACTTCTATTTCCCTGTCTGTTAGGAGGGCTATAGGAAAAGTGACTTATAAAACTTTTAGTTAAGACATCTCTTTAGTGCCAATTGTTTGTTGGTGCTGTGATTGTTGAGTTTTGTCTAAATTTTGTCTTAAGTTAGACACTTTACTTGGGAACATTGTCTGATATCTACATCAGAAAAAGATCCACACAGGTTATTTGCAATCCACTCAAACCATTGCCAAGTGGTTCTTCCATTTCATTTATTTATTTTCAGAACACTGCTATGAGTTCCTGAAATGAAATGAAAGGTTTGTAGTGATTAGAAGTTGAAAGGAATAGGTCCCTGTTGGTAGACGTTTCTGGTAACTTTGGTTTTTGTCTCCCTCCCTCCCTTCCTTCCTCCCTCCCTCCCTCCCTTCCTTCCTCCCTCCCTCCCTTCCTCCCTTCCTCCCTTCCTTTCTTCCTTCCTCCCCATGGAGACCTGTGACCTTCAACAGGGTGAAAATATGTCTGCCTGGGCCATTTGGCCACCCCAAATATAGTGGTCCAGCTCAGCTGGGGGGTCAAAAGTGAGAAAGATTCAGCCCCTGCCCTCCAGCAGTGTTCAACGGTTATTTTTGCAAGCTGGGTGTCAGTCATTGTGGATTTGCTAATATCCTGGGTATTAAATGATCTCCCCATGGCACCCACTTTTCTGGAAACCTTTAGTACCTTCTTGCCATCCTCCAACTAGCAGTGTCCAGATTCATTTCCCAGGGTTCATTCCCCACCAACCTGATCCCTCAATTACAGAAAACCCTGCAGCCTGCCTGTGGCGCACAAGAATATACCTGAGAAGTAGCCCTCAGCCAGTTGGCTCTGGGGAAGATGTATAAATACCCCAGCTCCCTTGCCTTGTGCATGGATGACTCTGAGATGTGAGTTGTGCTGCTTCTTAGGGTTTCCCCACAAGCTGAAGCTGTAGTTGCCCACTGTGGTAGCTGGCTTGATGGAACACCCTCTATCATCTGCCTTTTCTTCCTTGTATCCCCTCTGCGCACCCCTTCCAGTGTCCTGGCGTCTCCTAAATAAACTCCTCTATTTGAGTCCTGGCCTCTGGACATGGTTCTGGGAGGACCAAGAAGTTACCTGGATATAGTTGGTCACAAAAGTGATAGTTGGTATCAAGGAATGGGGTTGTATAAGTGTATAGTGAATGTGAATCTTGCTGTTTGTGTTTTAACTTACAGAAATAAATTTCCCCAAAACTTCTTGGGCTGCTCTTTATCCGACTAGATTGTGGGATGTACAGCCAGGAGATCACAGACTCTCAGGATGCCTGGCAGCAAGTGGGGGGCCAGAATTTCTGGCAGTGGAACTTACTGGACAGTGTCAGCCCTGAGAAGGGTATTGAATAAGACATAATTTTCTACGGAACTTGCTTCCACATTTGTAGAGTTAGGGCTCACCTCACCTTGTTTTAATGCCCTCCTTTCCTTCTCCTGACTCCCCTGCCTCCAGCAACCACAGGTCCTGAATTTTGGGGTACAATCCTAGTATCCCATGGTTTATTCCCTTTCCCCCATAAACTGTGGAGATGCCCAGAAATCTCAAAACATTAGCGCTCAAACCACATCTCCTGGACTGCCTCTTGTACCTGGAAGCAACCACAGAGGTGTTTGTTGGAGCACATGTTCCTGACTGGGATTCGAAAGCATGGTTATCATACCTGCTGGGCCTGCACTTGCCAGGCAATGTCTTCAGGAAGCAGTGAGGGAGGAGGTGATCCAACCCGCTGGTGCAGGGGAAGACCTGCAGCTGGGCTGCCATGCTCCAGAAGCCTCTCCAATGCCAGGGTGGCGAGTGGTGTGGGTGCCCTCTGCTTTCCTATAGACCCTCACGATGCTCCTCCTGGGAAGCCTTTTTATAACCCTTTAACTTGATTGTGCCTGCATCCAATGGTGTGAGTGTGTATGTATCTGTGTGTATATATTTTTGTACACTTGTGTCTATATGTATGTGCACTCGTGTGTGTGTATGTGTGCCCACACAATAGGCTCATTCATGGCTTTGTAAGGGTGAAGCCATCATCATGGAGGCCAGTGCTCATGGTCAGGATGGAGAGCTCTGGAAAGAGATGCAGGTCACCTGTGTCCGATCTAGTTTCTCCGTTGCCACCAGCCACTTCGTGCAAATCACTGTGCTGGCTCCAGTTTCCTCTTCAACAAAATTCAGAAGCTGGCCAGAAGGATTTCTGTGGCTGTTTCCAGCTTGAAATGCTTGAAAGGGGCTCGTGGTAGGGAAACCACAGGGAATATTGCAGTACCTGAGCCTAGTCACAGAGACCCGAATGGATGAGGGGAGGACTCAGTTACTGGAAACTAGAGAGTGCTCAGGACAGAGACTTTTTGACGGGAAGCTGCAGTTGAGGGTAGAGACAGCCTAGAGCATTCCATGAGGAGAAAGGGAGGAGGAAGTCATCAATATCAAACCTCACTTCCTCTCTCCCTCTAGTTCCTGCTGAAGCTCCCTGTTACCCAAGCACAGTGGGAATTGTAATGGTGAGGAAATCTAGAGAGGCATGTGGAAATATCCTGCCAACAGGCCTGCTACCTACTTACTGTAAGTTTACAGGGAGCTCCAGATGGCATTCCATTTTCTTTTTTGAGACAGAGCCTCACTCCGTCACCCAGGCTGGAGTGCAGAGGTGCGATCTTGGCTCACTGCAACTTCCACCTCCTGAGTTCAAGCGATTCTCCTGCCTCAGCCTCCTGAGTAGCTGGGACTACAGGTGTGTGCCACCATGCCTGGCTAATTTTTGTACTCTTAGTAGACGTGGGGTTTCACCATGTTGATCAGGTTGGTCTTAAACTCCTGACCTCAGGTGATCCACTCGCCTCGGCCTCCCAAAGTGCTGGGATTACAGGTGTGAGCCACTGTGCCTGGCCTCAACTCCCATTTTCTTCTATTTATGTATGTATGTATTTATTTTTTGAGATGGAGTCTAGCTCTGTCACCCATGCTGGAGTGCAGTGGTGTGATCTCAGCTCACTGCAACTTCTGCCTCCCGGGTTTCAGAGATTCTCCTGCCTAAGCCTTCCAAGTAGCTGGGATTACAGGCGCCTGTCACCACACCCAGATAATTTTTTTTTGTTTGTTTTTTGTATTTTAGTAGAAATGGGGTTTCACTGTGTTGGCCAGGCTGGTCTTGAACCCCTGACCTCATGATCCACCTGCCTCGGCCTCCCAAAGTGCTGGAATTACAAGTGTGAGCCACCACACCTGGCCTATTTGCTTCTGTTGATCTGACTTCAGCCAAAATATGATTAAATACATCCTTGGCTTCCTGTGTTCTGGATGTTCTGTCTCGGTGCTCCCATTAACAGTCCAGTAGCAGGTGCCTTTGGTGTCCTGCCTCTCACTCACAGCCAGTGGGGCCTATGAGCAGCGGATTTCACCCAGCAGTGTTTCTTGCATCTCATCTCTTGTTTTCACCCCACACCAAGTCCCTTAATCCAGACTCCCATGGCCCCTTCCTTTTCCTGTGGCAAGAGGCTCCTAATTAACCTTCCTGCTTCTGCTTCCAGAATCAAATTCTGAAGGCAGAACTTCTGCATGGAGTCTTCTGCTCAGAACTCCTCAATGTCCCTGGTCTGAGGCCATCTTCTAAACTCCCAAGCATGGCCTCCTTCCCATCCCATGCCCTGGATGGCACCCACCTTTTCTGTGGCCCAGCATGGCCCCGCATCCCTGTAAACGGACTGTGCTGTGCCCCTTCCTGCTCCCAGAGGACAGTCCCCTGTTTGTGGAGTCCCCCTGTGTGCCAGGAGCTGTGCTCTTCATTCCATACAGACATCCAGTCCCCTCCTGCTGCCCAAATGTAACAATTTTAACCCCAAAATTCATAGTGTGCTCAAAAGTCAGAGAGGGAATCCCCAGCTTCCTGAAGCAAAGTCAGCATGGTGAGCAGGAGTGGACTGAGAGTCAGGGGGAGGGCTGGCGCCAGGGGTGCACTGTGGGGCGAGGGCCTTGGGGCCAGGCCGGTGGGGAGCTGGAAGGGGGTCCTGCAAAGAGTTGGGGTCTGTAAGAACTGTCCACTCCCTGGCTCAGACAAAGAAGCGTTGCCCGTTCAGGGTTGGGGAAGAAGAAGAGCCTCCTGAAAATGTAAAGCAGAGGCTGCCCTCCTGCAGTTGGGGGCCCACACTACTCGGGCACTGTGGGAAGTCTGAGCTGATAAATTAATAAAAAGCTTGGGTTAGACCTGCGTGCCTACAATGTGTTATAGCAGAGGCAACAATGCTGCTGCTGAAAACCTCTTTCCCAAGAAGATTTCTCATGAAAAACTTCTAATTGCAGTGGAAATCAAGCAGTCTGAAATAGTGTGCAGAGGCAATGCCCAGAGATCTCACACTGGAGGAACACAGGCAATAGGATGCCTGGAATACCTACATCACGGCCCTGTAAAAGGCAGAAACAAGATGTTATTTAGAAATAACAGAAACATGCAGAAAAAAAATCTAAACTTTAAAAATAAAAAATGCAGCATTGACAAAAACCTCAGGGCAAGGATTAAACAGGAGGCCATTTGAATGGTGAGCTGATGAACTGGAAATTATTTAAACCCCACAATAGTACTAGCAGGCAGGCAACGATTTCTCCTTGTTAATACAGGAGGACATTGGCATGTGGAGGTAAGAAACTTCCTTAGGGGGTCTGCATTTGCCCTCAGGTCTGTGTGACCGAGCAGTGTGCTGAGGCTGGCTCTCACCAGCCTGTGAGAGCCAATTGCGTGCATCTCTTCCCCAACTCCAGTTTCAGTGACCTAATGTTGGGAGCTTGAAGTAGGCTACGGTGGCAGTATTTATGCAATAGAAATTGGCAAATGCTACAATCAGATCTTTACTTTTTTTTTTTTTTTTTTCAAGAGAGTGTCTGTTGTTAAGCTTTTACCAGCATTGGTCTGACCCACCCTCAGACTTTAAATCAGGAGTCACAAGGCTGCCTCCCGCAGAAGACTCAGGACACTCACAAGGCTGAGGCGGGCAGCGTGGGGATCACAGTGCCCTGGTGAGCTGCGTGCCCTGTCTTAGGTGAGCAGCTGCTGTGGAGCTCCAGCTGGCTCTTAGGATTATGTGGGGATGTGCACCCAGTGTCAACAGCTAAGTTTTTAAAGAGAAGCTGCAAGGTCCAGAATTGTATGTGAAATCTCAATTTTAAGATGCTGGTGACCGATTCAAATTTTTTAAAAACATTGCTGTGGCCAAACAAAACACATCTGTTGGCTGGATTTGGCCGTGGGCTGTGATTTCCAGCTTTAACCAATAAACTCCATGGCTTTGTGTCATCACTCCTTCCCCTAAATGCCCTCCTACTTGTCAAGATCTGGCACAAATGACAGTGGCTCCATGTATCACTCCTGAACCTCCCTCTATAAGCTACCTTCTGAACTCTGCACCTCCCTTAAGGAACATACTGACATAGTTTGACATTTGTGCAACATTTTTTCTTCTCTGGTAGCTGATAAATTCCCTGAAGATCAAGACCTATGTCTTGATCATCTTCCTTTCCCTAGAGATGTTTTGCACAGTCCTCTTTGTATAGTAGACATTCAATAAATATTATGCAAATCTTATAACTTAAATCTTATAATTATAGAAACTCAGTAGATGTGAATTTGAATTGCATTTTATACTTGTCTTGAGAATGGCGACTCATCTACTCAGCCAGGAAGACTAAGAATTTAGATGGGAAATGTCAAAGGCACGTTCGCAATGCTAGAGACACTTCTCATCATTCCCAGGTTTCTGAGATGCTCATGGGAAACCTTTATTTCCTGGGTGTATTGTTGCCTGTGTTACTCAGGAATGGGGATTCCTGAGTCGAGCTCTGTGGACCAAAGAGTGGGCTTCCTATAGTTGTGGTTGACTGAGGTAAAAAGGATATGGACCATTTTCCTATTTAGTTAAGCTGTTTTTTTTTCCTTAAAATATAACGTATTAAAACCAAAAGCATAATGCCTCCTAATATTGGTATTTAAAAGAGTGATTAAATGCCCTTTAATTTTAAAGCATAATGAATTTCAGAGCAAGATTTAAAGGAATATAAGCACTTTCATGCAAATCTCAGATTAAATTTGACAGTTATTACCTTCCCCCCACATTTTCCTATGTTGTTTTAATTAAAGAATGTTTGGTTCTTTCACATTAGTACTACAGTTCTATAAAGCTGCAGCTCTTTAGCCTTTAAAGTTCCCTGTGATCTTCAAATGTCTTTGGATAATCTCTCTGACTGCTTTCTGCTAATTCCAGAAAAGAATTGATTAGTTATCTCTAAATTCCAAGAATTACAAGGGTTCCTTTTCTTTCATGGACAGAATTAGCTACATATCTTGTTTCCTTAGACAGTATTGTTTTCTAAGCAGGAGAAATTGTGGTTCCAATCAACAACTTATTTTGTCTTTAGCCTTCCCTTTTGACATCTAGAGACAAGAGTGTTTCTATTTTCCCTCCCAGTCTTCAGTAGGACAAGATTAAAGTCTTCTGCTCTCAGCTGTTTTCTGTTTTCTGCTAAAGAGCTTAGAATGAGAAAAATCCCAAACTTATCAGTATGCTATGTTAAAAACAGACTTAAAACGAGTAGTGAAAGGATGTTAAATATCTGTACAAAAGGTTTCCTTCTCACATTAATCACTGACTTCATTATTTGCCTATTGAAGTGGTGGTCAAAGTGGTGAAAAATAAAAGTGTAGATTTTTTTTTCAAAATTACTTATAATTGTATTTCAAATATAGGGTTTACTTTGAGCCATTGGATAAATTTCAAAGTTTAGTCTGAATATGGGATAGAAACAATCTATGTGTCATTTAACTGTTAATTGAATTTTCTTCCCATAGTTAAGAAATATTTCAATTCTACTAACCACCCAAGTTATCTTGTTTCTAAAGCATTGGAGATTCATGTGCACAATCTTGTAAAGTAGGTAATTCATGTGTTCATTCAATAAATCAACATCGAGGGCCCATTCTGTGCAGGCACTAGTTCGGCAGTGTTGAAGAGGGCAGACATGGACTTAGCCTGTGCGGTGTGTAGGGACATCCTCTCTTTATTTAATATTGTCCTATGGGACAGTCATGGTATAGCTCTAGAAAATTAATAAGTTACTTATTTGATAAGATTGTACACAGTGCACATGAATAGTGGGCAGGGTCAGCCCTAGATAACCTGAGTCCAATCCCTTCCTTTTGACTGATGGGAGATCTGAGGCTCAGAGAGGTGAAGCTGCAGCTTGGACATTGCTTTGATCACACCCTAACCTCAACTGCTGAGCAGCTTTGAGGTGTGATGCATTTGCTTTCAATTGCCAGGAATAAGTGATTCCCTTTGTATCTAAGGGTGATGTTATTAAAGTTTGAAAGAAAACTTTTTCATACTGTATACTTTTTTGTTTGCTTGCTTTTTAAGATGGGGTCTCAGCCTATCTCCCAAGCTGGAGTGCAGTGGCATGATCATAGCTCACCGCAGCCTTGAACTCCTGTGCTCAAGCCATTCTCCCACCTCAGCCTCCTGAGTAGCCTGGACCATAGGCACATAGCAGCATGCCCAGCTAATTTTTAAATATTTTTTGTAGATACAGGGTCTCACTATGTTTCTTAGGCTGGTCTCGAACTCCTGGGCTCAAGCAATCCTCCTGCCTCAGCTTCCCAAAGTGTTGGCATTACAGGCGTGAACCACCACCCCAGCCCCATAGTGTATACATTAATCATTAGTGTCAGTTCACTTGATCAGCTGAAGGCAGCTATTTCTGCTCTGTTACCCAATGTCTTCTGCTTCACGGAGCTGAACAGATCATCCTTAAAACAGACAAACACTGGAAATGTGTGGTGGAGGCAAACTTGTCACCGTAACTGGGACTTTTGCCTCTGCTCCTCTGGGATAAACCCTGCATCTTAAACTGGAAGTGTAGGAGGACTCCTTCATCGCAGCCGGAATTGATTATTTTAAAACAATAGAAGTTAAATGTTGAAAGTGTTGGTCATTGATGACATGATTGTCCACTGCTCATCCATCCTCTCTTTATTTAATATTGTCCTATGGGACAGTCATGGTATAGCTCTAGAAAATTAACAAGTTACTTATTTGATAAGATTGTACACAGTGCACATGAATGGTGGGCAGGGTCAGCCCTAGATAACCTGAGTCCAATCCCTTCCTTTTGACCGATGGGAGATCTGAGGTTCAGAGAGGTGAAATGAATTCCCAAAGCTCCAACTGGTCATGGGATAATCTCTGACCTCTTGGTTTACCAAGAGGTAGACCAAGAATATTTAAGAGCAATGCCTTAAATATTCCAATCTTGTGACTCTGTTGCAGTCTTAGTTGTAGAATTTAAAATTCTCTGATGCTGTGCATTTATTCACCAAATATGGAAGTGTTAGGTTTTCTTCCATGCAGGATGCTTTTCCTGCCTCAGCCCGTGCCTGGTTTTGCATGCCTTATCTTCACAGAGCATGCAGACAGTCTGCTCCTCAAAGAGGGATCTGCCTGAAGCCTTGGCTGTTTCAGAGGCCAAAGGAAAAGGGAAACTGAAAGGTGCCAGGAGTTAGCACATGTTGTTTTCTACACGCTCGAAGCGATTGGTTGATGCAGGATCTTTGCGCCTCCTGTTTTTATTCTACGGAGGAATGAATGGTCCCAGGGCAGAAAGGAAAGTTAGAAGGAAAGTTAGAAGTAAAACCACCCAGACTGTGGGGGAAAGGGAGGTTGTATGCGCTGATGAGTAAGAAGTGAATGTTTCCCTTATGAAATTGTCAATCGTGAACCACTTTTGACCTACAAAAATGGTCATTTTATTTATGTATTTATGTATGTATTTATTTATTTTTTGAGATGGAGTCTCGCACTGTCACCCAGGCTGGAGTGCAATGGCGTGATCTTGGCTCGCTGCAACCTCCACCAAGCGATTCTCCTGCCTCAGCCTCCAGAGTAGCTAGGATTATAGGCGCCCGCCACCACGCCCAGCTATTTTTTTGTATTTTTAGTAGAGACGGGATTTCACTATGTTAGCCAGGCTGGTCTCGAACTCCTCACCTCATGATCTGCCCACCTCGGCCTCTCAAAGTACTGGGATTACAGGCATGAGCCACCGAGTCATTTTAAACGGCTTAATCTAATATCATTTTCCTTTTCCTCCTTCTCCTACCAAACCTGCACTCACTTGTCTTTCCTTATCATTAAAGCTTTCCAGCTCTTTTTAGTATTTCACACATTTGCTCCTTGAAAGGCACAACCTGATCCGACTTGGATTTAAAGGGGACACTCAAACATAGCCGTCAGCCAGGAAAATACACCTTTATTCAGCCTCTGCCCGGGGCCCTTTGCTTTGTGGGAAGGCTTGGAAAATCAATAGTTCAGTGCTGTTATTTCCTCATTGCTCTGGCCCAATGATTCAGGTGAATATGCTTAATATAAACATGTCTTGAAAAAAGCTCTATTCAGCTCTGTTCTTGCCTGAGCATACTGAGATATGGTGCCTCTATCTTGATGCCCAGGGGCGTCTTATGGTTGGGTCTCTACTACCCCTAGACCTGAATGAGGCACCCTCTGCACCATCAGAAAATCAGGCTGCCGAGTTGTACTCACCGGGTACCCAAGCCTGTGTGTCATTGGCGGGCAGCAGGCCAGCTGAGAGGAGGGCTATGGGCCATGGAGAGGGGGACAACCCCACTGCAAGCTTGTGGGCTACCGTTTCTTAGAATAGCTTTGGATAAGTCTCAAAATCTCCACTGATTGCCTCAGTCCCTTCATCCTTAGAATACAATAGCCAAGCAAACTTTCCTGACAGCAGAAATCAATGCAAGGTGGGCCATAAAGACCCACAGGGCTTTGTTATGTAAGTAGTTCTTTGTTGTAGAAATGGAACAGTAGGAAGGACGATGCTGGGTAAGTACTTAGGGTCAACTAGCATGGGGACAAGGGAAGGCAGAGTGAAGTGACAGTTATTGGATGCCACTGCTCTTCTTGTAGCCATTGAGCAGATACGATTAATAAAACCTGGCCTTAAGGAAAGCTTTACCTCTGACTGTGGCTGGACCAGTGGCCCTGAAGTTTCTTCCTGAGTTCCAGAAACACTGCAATGCCATCCAAAGCCCATGGCCCTCTCTATCCTTTACCAGTAGAACCAGAACCCAAGACACTGCCTTTTCATTTAACCAACATATTTATTGAGGACCTGGAATACTCCAAGTCTTATTCTAGGCCAGTGGATTTCAAATGTGGTCTCCAGACCAGCGGCTTTGGCATCACCCAGAAACCTGTGAGCAATGCAAACTCTCAGGACCCCAGCCTTGCTGAGCCAGAAGCCCTGGGGGTCAGCCCTGCATCTGTGTCTAACAAGCCCACCAGGCAACTGTGACGCAACCCTAAAGACTGAGAACGACTGTTGTAGGCATGGAATACAAACAAATGAACAACACTTCTGGGCATGGCTTCTGTGGCCCTGTTCCTATGCAGTAAGGATCATAAAATGTGCCTGACACACTGTTGCTTAAAAAAAGAAAAAACTTTAACTTTGCCAACCAATGAAAAGGAGGCCACATTTAGGAAATGATGAACTTATGTTTTGATGAAATGTCACCATGTCCTCCAAAACTAGGCCATCTATTAGAAATTCTGGAATTGTTTAGCCATGATGTAGTATTATAATTTTGCTGTGAACGAGTTTGAAATCCCTGATGAAAATATTTCCTTTTTCCCCTGGTTCATAACTACAATCCACATTGGAGTTTTGATACTAGAAAATAATGCTCCATGGTCTTGCTTCCACCTGAAAACAATGGGCGTAGCTGAAAAATTCTTCTATCAGTGCCATCAAAAAAGCGTGACCAGTTGTGGGTTGGGTTTTACTCCCTCTCTCCCTTCCCTCCTTCTTTCCATCTTATTTTACCTAAAAAACTTAAAATCTGATGAGCTGTCTCTATCCTTAGGCATTCCTCCAAATTTATTTTGTATACCTGGTTTCTTTTCTGGAAAAGAAATAATAAAGGAATAGGGTTGCTTTATAAACATTCATTAAAATAAAATGACATTGTGTGAGGGACCCTTTCTAGATACTGACTAGATACTGACTTCCTTAATCTCCACAAGCTATGTCTTATGATTATTTCCCTTCGTTGCAAGACTCCAAGGCTTGGAGAGGTAAAGTGACGTTTTGGTAAATGGTAGTGGAGATGGAGCCAATATGTGAACCCAGAAGTCCTGTCTTCCAGCTCCATGAGTGCCCTTTAGGTAACATGTTGTGATTGGCCAAGGGCACATTTTTTGCGTGGGCTATTTCACTTGTGTGCAAGGAGAATGGGGTCTGGAGGCTTCTCCAAGGTAGGCTGGGGTTACCTCTGGCCTCCATCCCCTTTCCCTCCAGGGTGCTCCCTCCCGCTCCATCTATCTGGGGTCACTGGTCAAAATATGCGGCCAGAGGGGACTCTGGGGTGAACCGCAAGACGTCCATGGTATGGAAGGCATTTCAAGTGTCTGCCATCATATGCTGTATGATACTGTCATAGTGGATACGTGTCATTGTACATTTGTCCAAATCCATAGAATGTACTCCACCCAGAGTGAGCCCTAGCATCAGCTCTGGACTCTGGGTGGTAACGACGTGCCTGGGCAGGTTCATCAGTTGTGACAAGTGCACCCCTCTGGGGGCTGTAGATAATGTGGGAACTGTGCTTGCTTGTGGGCAGGGGGGCTGTGTGGAATCTCGTTGCTTCTGCTCAATTTTGCTGTGAGCCTAAAACCGCACTAAAAATAAAGTCTGTTTTTAAAAATAGAATTTATCCTTAGAGAACAGAAAAAGTGGTTTTTAAGACAAACGTTTTCCTCTTTCATCTGTGTATAGCACATATCATCCTGCTGTTTGGAAATTATTAGAGGAATTTGGATATCAGTCAGATATCATTTTTAAAAACATCATTGATTTATTGGATAAAGCACACATTAACTAGGCAAGGAGAAAGGCCAGTCAAACTGACCCATCTAACTGCATGTGGCCATTTAGCTAAGTCAGGGAGAACTTTAGAAAAATGAAAAACAAAAACAAACACCCAACTTCACAATAATAAAACAAATATGGTCAGCAATTCTTTATTCAACACATCGGTCAACTGTCGGAAAAAAGTAATGATGTAGGACATGTTGACAAAAATTGAAGGTAATAAGGGGCTTGTTTAATTTTACTGCATTTCAGTGGTGCTTGAGGTTTTCAGAATGGCCTACGTGTTCACAGGGTGACCTACAGCGTTTAGAATCTGGCCCTAAATTACCGCCTGGACACCCCCCACGCCCTCAGGCCCAACCCTGATGCAGCCCTGTGGGCTGGATCGGAAGGGCCATTTGGAAGTCCATCTGGTTCTTTCAGAAACAGCCTTGTTTGTTTGCCTTTTCAGTGACACTGTTTATTCAAACCTTTTTTTCCCTTTTGAGGGAGAAAGCTTAATTTTTTGTTTGTTTCTTTCTTTTTTTTATTATCTGCTTTTCTTTATCGCCATTGCAGATGAGAAGAATAAAATCTCAGAAGGCAAAATAAAGGGAGACTTAAAGCTGGGAGAGAAAGGAGAGGAGGGAGGAGGCCGCTGAGCGGCCCTGGGTGGCGGCTGCTGGCACCACACGCATTCCTGGGCAGCCCTGGGCTCCCGACACAGCCTGTGATTTCCTCGCAGGGAGGCCGGGCCCTGAAACCCGCCCGGCGACGTGGGTGGGCCTCTGTGAAGACAGTGTCTTTTCCCATTCAGGAACTGCCCTGGGCCGGCCCCAGGCAAGAGGGATGTTTGTTGTTTAAGTAAATAAACTGGTCAGAGGCTCGGCTGGCTGTGAAGGCTCCGCTCCCTCCCACAAGCCTGGTCCCAACCGGGAAGGGGCCACCAACAGAAAGGAGCCACCCGATGCCACCCACCACGACGCGCCCTTCTCCCCAGCACTGCCAGGGGTGCTGGGTGGCCAGAGGTCAGCGCTTGGTCATTCCAGGCAGCTGAGCTGTCCCTGTGGAGACTGTGACCAGGGCCTTCCCTAGAAATTCCAGGAAACAGAGGAGACCCACGATCCCCCCACTCCCCAGCTCCCGTTTCCCCTTGTTAGTGAGGAGCCTGGGCCCTTAATCTTGTTTTTTCAGATGCTTTGTGGGGTTCTCTTCCTGGCCCACCTGCTGACTAAAACACTTCACAACGGCTCACTTGTGTCTTTTGCATGAAGGCTTGAGTCCAGGGCTACTCAAAGGGCGGTCTGCGGACTGGCAGCATCAGCCTCACCTGGAGCCTTGTTAGAAATGCTGATTCTCAGGCCCTGACCCAGACCTGCGGAAACAGATGCTGTAGAAAGGGGCCCAGCCATCTGCATGGGCAAGTCCTCGGGAGGCGCCATGCACGTGCAGGCTTGTATAGTGCGAAGCTGGACTGCAGGTTTCTGGAAGCTTGCTTTTATCTCTTCTGTGTACTGTGGGGTCCCCAGAGGCAGAGGACTGTCCAGCAGTCAGCAGGTGCTCAATCCACGTTCACAAAGAACAGGTGACGTAAGCGAGAGGTGAGCCATGGATTTGGGTTGGTGTTTTCCTCATTCCTTCCTACAGATTCATCTCTGCCCGGCCCTATGCAGCCCGTCTATCCCCGTGAAGAGCCCTGAGTTTGCACCTCAGTTTTGTCATCTTCTTGCCTTTGCAGAGGGGAATTAAACTCAGAGACAAGATCGAGGATGGAGGGAGGGAAGGACTGTGGGATGTGGAAAACAGATCTTCTGAGACTGCTTCCAGAATCTTCCCTCTCCACAAATTTCCTTCGTCTTGCTTCCTCATACACACCTGCACTCTCTCTCACACCCACACTCTGCCTTTAAACCAAGAGGTTTTCGGAGGTTTGTTTTGTTTTTTTAGAGACAGGGTCTTCTTGCTCTGCTGTCTAGGCTGGAGTGCAGTGGTGTGATCATAGCTCACTACAGCCTCCAACTCCTGGCCTCAAGTAATCCTCCTGCCTCACCCTCTCAAAGTGTAGGGATTACAGGCATGAGCCACTACATCTGGCCTGAACCTAATTTTTTTTTTTTAATTAAAAACACTAGGAAGAGTCAAACATCCAGATTGCCTCAGCCAACCTGGTTCCCAGTGAATGCCAGAAGCCGCCTGGACAGGGGCTCTTTCAATGCTGTCCTTCTCATGCTGGGTCTGACCCAGTACCAGGCTGACGTCTGACATACGCTGACCACCTCCTATGTGTCAGACACTGTGCTGGGCACTGGGGCTCCCAGGGTCAACAAAAAGATTCAGTGTCTACGCTTATGGTGCTTCCATTTTAAATTAAGGAAGACAGATATTTAAATAATTTCAATAAAATAAAATGTTACAAGTATTAGCAAAGTGTTAAAGTTTCTGTTAGTTACACACCATCTCAACACATCTCTTGCCGTCTTGACTTGTCATTGGTGGAATATTTGCCTTTGTGATTATCATGTTGACTTCGGTTTCTTCTAGCTGGATATACAGCCTCTGAAGGATGAGGAGGATTTCTTACCATCTTGGCTTTCTCAGTTCTTAGCCAAGTGCACTTCAGATGCACGAGTGGTTCTCACTGGGGGAGACTTTGCCCCCAGCAGACATGTGATGCATCTGGAGACATTTTGGGTTGTCACAACCGGGGGGTCATCTGGTGGACAGATTCCAGGGATGTTGCTAGACATCCTCCAACACATAGGGCAGCCCCACAACAAAGAATTACCTGCCCTAAAATGTCTATCGTGCCCTATTGAGCAGCCTTGGGCTAGAACAAAGAGAGAGAGAAGTTTCTTGAGGAAGACTTGAAGGCAGGGTCCACGTGGGAGATCCAGCATTGGGCAGGAGGTCTGTGCAAGAGTCCATTCCCCTAAGGAAAGCTCTGCAGACACAAGCCCTCTGCATCTACTTGGGATGTGCTGGCCAAGTCATGTGTACCGCTCTGCGAATTTAGCATCGGGGGAGAGTTAAATCCTACAACATTTTCATGCAAGTGTGATTTTAAGCCAGTGTCTCTCAGCCAGGTCCTCTGAAAGGAAATTGTTTTCTAAAGGGAGGAGAACTGAAAATCCCCACTTTTTACTTGAGGGACCTGGAAGAACATCCATGAGCTGGCCTGCTGCTGCTTCCTGTGCGCATGGCTGGATCTAAGCTGAGGTAGGCGGACCTCGAGGAGCAGGCCTGCCTTGGCCAGAGCATTAGATTCAAATGACAGGAGAGCTCTGCATTTCTTGCTGTGGGACACAGGGTGCACAATGGCTGGCCAGGGAGAGAGGGCATTGGCCTTTACTCAGGCTGTGCTGCTGGCCCAGACTCCAGTGGCAAGAACAGTGTCCTGATGCGGGGATGCCTCATGGAAGGGAGTGGTACAGGTGAGGGGAGACCACCTTGGCAGAAGTGGGAGGACTGAGAGGGCCCCCCTCTGAGGCAGGCTCCTCCTTCTGTGTCTGAGCGGGGTCTGTTCTGGCTGCCATAACAGAACACCAGACTGGGTGGCTTAGAAACAACAGAAATGTATTTCTCATTGTTCTGGAGGCTAGGAAGTTCAAGACGGAGGTGCTGGCAAATCTGGTGTCTGGTGAGGGCCCATTATCTGGTTCATAGCCATGTGTCCTCACATGGCTGAAGGGGTGAGGGAACTCTCCGGGGCCTCTTTTATAAAGGCACTAACCCCATTTGTGAGGGTTCCATCCTCATGACCTAATCACCTCCAAATTGCTCCACCTCCAAATAACATCACCTTGCAGGTTAGGATCTGACATATGAATTTTGAGGGGACACAAACTTTGAGTCCTTAGCAGTATCTTTATCCTGCCTTGTCCCACCCTCTCCAGGGGCTTGGGAGGTGAGCCTGTGCCCTCCCTGGGTGCTCAGAGTCTCCTGAGACTCCCATTCGACAAGAGGGTCTTTCTGTGCACACTGATCCATGGGGCACCGGTGGACACTCTCTCTGTAATCCCTTTAGTTGTACTGTAAGATGTGCATACAAGAAATACAAATGGCACCTGTTTGTGCACAGGCACCTTGTGAATGGCTGCATAGGGCTCGATCCCAAGCCTACAGGTAACAGAAGAGTACCAGTTATTAACCTGACTTCTCTGTATTTGAAAAAGCAAAGATCTTTGGAAATAAATGGGCTCGATCTGAACGCAGTTCTGAAAGACTTTGAATGATTACCCCATGTCTCCGCACCTTGGTTTCTGTATCTATAGAATTATTAAAGGATTGAAAGAATCTTCGTGGGGCAGTTAGTACAATGTCTGGTCCAGAGTAGGCACAATAGGGAAGGTGCTTTTATTATTATTGTTATTGTTATTATTTCCTAGGCTTCATTCAAGGCTAAGAAAGTCTGAACTGATAAAATAATTTGCAACTGGGCCGGGCGCCGTGGCTCATGCCTGTAATCCCAGCACTTTGGGAGGCTGAGGTGGGCGGGTCACTTGAGGTCAGGGGTTCCAGACCAGCCTGGTCAACATGGTGAAACCTTGTCTCTACCAAAAGTGTAAAACATTAGCCAGTGTGGTGGTGCATGCCTGTAATCCCAGCTACTCAGGAGGCTAAGGCAGGAGAATCACTTGATCCCTGGAGGCAGAGGTGGCAATGAGGTGAGATCATTCCACTGCACTCCAGCCTGACTGACAGAGTGAGACTCTGTCTCAAAAAAAAAAAAAAAATTACAACTGGCAAATAGGGTAATTGTAGTTACTCTTCTTTATCTGTAGCTACCTTAAAGCTTCTTAAAACTTTTGGTGGTATTTGTGACTACTAATACATGTAGAAATGAATTAATCAATGCATAAATGCATATATTGCATAAAAGAAAAGGACATAAGATAGCTTTTTAAATAAATATTTAAAAATAATTTCTCTTGGGCAAACCTCATACTTATTTAGTAACATTACCTGGGTGAAAATATTGCCAGTGTTCCCACCATTTGGTAAAGTGCTTGGTGAATGAACTAAGATGTTACTGTCACAGATTAGTAGCTGAAAAGGTAGTTTTAGTATTATGCTTTTATGTTTTCAATATTAGCTTTCCAAAACTTTTATTAATTTTGTATTGGCTGTCTTAGAAAAAAAGCACGAGGAGAAATGAAACAGTTTCCCAGATTCTTTGTTGGAATAAGTTGGAGCTGTGTGTTTGTGCGTGTGTGTGTGTGTGTGTAAGCATCTCACTCATTCAGATATTCTCTCTCGGGGTAACTTTTCTAAAAGTAAGTGTGTAAAAACCTTTTTACATTTAGTACCCAGTAGTTGAAAACGTTAAATTCAGCAAGGATATAAAGCAATCCAACATTTTCTTATTTCTGAAAATGACCATGTATCTGTTTTCTTATTTACTAATTTGTATATCTATTATTCATTCTTTAATATTTATTGATGACATTCAAGGTGTAGAAAGATCCTGAGGTTAAATAGGCATGGAGGGTGGTATGGTGTGTAGAAGAAGGTCCTTTCTTCCAGGAGTTTATGACAGATGAGAGAAAATGTCCCTCTCTCCTTTTCTTTTGAAATATTCCATCTTGCCCCTGGGATCTGCTTAGGAGTGGAGGATGACGTTCTTGAAAACAAAAGGTTCTGCCCTCCGCTTCACTTTTCCCCTTCTAGCTGGTGGCACTCAGATGCCAGAGGGTGGGGAGCTAAGCCATAGACCACTGTGAGGGCTGGACCAATAGCAAGCACAGTGGAGCCACAACTTGGAGGGAGCCTGGGTCCCCACACCATGGGGCTGCTTCTGGGGCTGCACATGCTCAGACAATTCTTGCAAGAGAAATTAACTTTCTTCTTGTTGAAGTCATTGCTGCTTTGGTCTGTGTTTTGGCAGTGAAGCCTGTATGCTAATGACACAGCAGGGCAAGAGTGAGTGCTAAACAGGATGCTGAGACAAGCAGCACCAGAGCCTTCGGGGAGGCCTTGGGGAGAGGCGGCTCTCGGCTCTGTTTCTTCGGCTGGTAGGGGAAAGTAGAGGCCGTTCCAAATGGTTCAAAGAACGCCGCCTGCTTTCAAGCCGCACGGAGGCCAGGCCACCTGGACGGAATGAGGCTATGGAGGGAAAGGCTGGGAAGATGGGGTTTGGGAAACCTGGAATTCCCCGTACAGAATTTCACATTTGTCCTAGAACCAAGAGGAAGCTGTGGAGTTTTGGAAGCGCATTGGAGGGCAGCTCTGGAGCTGGCAGTTTTCCTGGTGGAGGGAGACCAAAAGCTAGTCTGGTCCAGGGGTTTTCCAGCTGCGTTCCACAGAAGCCCTAAGGTCCCGCAGAACCTTCTGGGACACCAGGGAGGGGCTGGGGTGGGGAGGGGGCAGGAGTCCCCGCTCCTCTTCCTAATTCATCCAGAGAATCTCCATTTGATCTGTTTAATGTAGGCTTGGGTCTTCCTCACTTGAAGAAAGGGCATCGGGGTGCGGTGTTAAATGTTTTGCAAGCCACCGGGCTGTGATGGCGCAGGGTGGCAGGGGATGGCGGCACTTGCGAAAGCAGCGAGCCAAGTCTGAAGCCTGTGCTCAGTGGAGGAGGCTCCGTGTGCAGCTGTGTGTGGGTTTCCAGGGTCAGGAGCTCTGGAGTCACCGCCTGCAAGTGCGTGCCGGCTCCCCTGCTAACTAGCTGTGTGACTTTAAGCCTCAGTTTCCTCATCCATAGAATGCTGAGAAGTAGTCCCTTCCTCACAGGGATGTGGAGAGGCATAACAAGCTCAGTTGTGTGGTGCTTATAAAATAGCACCCAGCACATATGAACTCTTCAGTCAATGTTGGCTAATATTATTGTTATTGCTGTTATTATTATCTGATGAGTGGGAGACGTGCAGTAGATTATTAAGCCAATGTTGACAGGTGTGGAATGAAAGGTGAAAACTGGTTGAGAGTGGCAGTTAGAAATCCAGCTTTCATTGAAAAATCCCCATTGGGAATTAATTCTGGCTATGGGAAGTGAAAGCATAGCTGATGTTATGTTGGTGAACTGTTAGCTTTCTTGCAAGACTGAACCGTGATGGAAAAACTACTGTAGCATAGCTCTGCATAATCCAAAATACGCTTAGCACTCAACAAAATCTACTGGGAAGTTCTGATAATGTAACGTCAAAAGGACAGTGACTTTCCTGAGGGTGAGTTCCCTAGGGACAGTCCTTCTCAAGCTGCACCCACATTTCCTTGCTCTGTTTTTCTCCCAGAGGCCATAGGGAGTTGCCCTTTTTTTTTTTTTGAGACAGAGTCTTGCCCTGTCATCCAGGCTGGAGTGCAATGGCATGATGTTGGCTCACTGCAACCTCTGCCTCCTGGGTTCAAGGGATTCTCCTGCCTCAGCCTCCCGAGTAGCTGAGATTACAGCCATGTGCCACCAAGTCCAGCTAATTTTTGTATTTTTAGTAGAGACAGGGTTTCACCATGTTGGTCAGGCTGGTCTTGAACTCCTGACCTTGTGATCCACCCTCCTCGGCCTTCCAAAGTGTTGGAATTACAGGTGTGAGCCATCGCGCCCGGCTTTCTTTCTGGCCTGTCTTCATCTGCTTTTCCCAAGAGTCTCTCTCCTGACTGCACAGAAGAGCAAAGAGATAAGAAACATCTCTCCCACCCTCCAAAACACATGCCATGAGCCCTTTGCCATCTTTGCTTTGTTTTAAGCTTGTTACTGTTGGTAACTATAGGGAATGGACAGGGATTCACACAAGTGATGAGCAGGGAGAGCATTTCAAGTTCCCAGGAAATCCATAAAGACGCTGCTCCGCGTTGCTGGTCTCCGTTGGTGTGCAATAAAGACTACATTTTTGTGGGCGGTGGGGGAGTGTGGGGGCATGTATCTTCTCTGACTTCCTACTTAAGTGTTTCCCTGGACTTCTAACTCTTGTCTTAAAAACTGCGCTGCTCAGTTCTGTGTAGCTGGGAACTTGGAGTCAACAATGTATGCTTTAACTCAAGAACCATGAATAAGGCATACTTTTAAAACTCCATTAGGAACAGCAAGACGAGAAAGGAAGAAATCATTTTTTGGGGAGCAGGTTGTGTAAGGATAACGTGAGATAGAGAAAGTGGAGTGCCTCGTCTCCCGTGCCGTGTTCACTTCTCCACGCAGGATAGGCCTCAGGTCGGAGGAGTGGAACAGATACAGACGCGAGGAAACCCTGAGCAGGCGAGGCCACCACGACAGAGGCCACGGTGGGCATCTTGGTTGGATCTGCAGATGAAGTTGATTTAATGATTACTTGTAATCATGGGGTCATAGAAAACAGACAGAAAGCTAGAAAAGGGCAAATGTCACGGGGTGTGTTTGTGTGTGTGAGAAAGAGAGAGAGAGAGGGACAGAGAGAGAGAGAGAGAGTGAGTGAGTCACGTGTTGCTGGCTCCCTCCACGAGACTCAGCCAGTCCAGCTGATGCTCCGGCCCCGATGCTATCAGAAGCTGCCCCACTGGAGAGTGGGGGTGCACCTGCTCCTGGCTTCCTTCTTCCTCCTCCAGGGTTGCCTTGAGCTAAGCGTGTCTGAATCACAACAGAGCATCGGAAGACAATTGAGCATCATAGCTCTTGAAGTCACATCACAAGAAGAACCACTGAAGGAACTAGTGATGCTTAGCTTTGAGAAGAGAGGACCCAAGGAGAAGGAAGCTGCTCTCTTATGCTCCTCCATGTGCCAGTCACTGGGCCACACACTTTCTACAAATTATCTTGCTTACTTTTCCTAGCAAGCTCATAAAGTAGGGTGAGAGAGCTTCAGCACTGTCATGCTGGTCTTGGGGTTAGGAGGGAATGGTGCTGAAATCCAGCATGTCTTGCCTTTGCCTCTGTCTGCTCATAGAGAGGAATAGTAGCCACACATAAATATTTGAAGGGCATTCACAGGAAAGGCGGTTTCACTTATCCTTGAAGCTTCAGGGAACAAAGTGAGAAACAAAGGTAGGGGTTTAGGAAGGTAGATGTGTGTTCCTTTACAGAAAATCAATGTTTCCAATAGAGCTGCTTGAAATTAGAGCTGGCCGAATGGGGGTGGGGGCGGAATTGAGTTCCCTGCAATGGACTGAGTGTTTGTATCCTCCCAAAATTCATCTGTTGAAACGCTAATCCCAGTGTGATGGTATGAAAAGCTGGAGCCTTTGGGAGGTGATTAGGTCGTGAGGGTGGGGCCCTCATCCATGGGATTAGTGACCCTAGAAGAAGAGGCTAGGGAGCTCTCTGCCCTCGTTCTGCCATGTGAGGATATAAGAAGACAGCCATGTGCAACCCAGAAGACAGCCCTCAGCAGAACCTGGCCACCCTAGCACTGACTTCTGGCCCAGACTGTGAAAAACAAGTGTCTGTTGTCTATGAGCCAACCAATGTATGGCACTTGTTACACCAAGCCAAGCTGGCAGGGATGCGCCCTGTCTTTTCAGGTGGTATTTTCCCAGGCTGCTGGGGACCAGTGCATAGAGACCAGGGAAGGCCAAGCGTTCTAGGCCCTATTGATTGATTGCCAAAGACTCCCTGCTCCAGGCTGCCCAGCCCTGAGCTTGCTGTGGTCTCTTCACCCCGAAGAGCCACACGGCAACCCCTTGAATCCTCCTGCTCCTGAGCCCTGGCTCTATGGCTGGGGAAGGAGTATTTTCCGCTGGTTCCAGTGATTTTGTTTCTGGTCACTGCTCCCTGTACTGGGAAGTCCCTTCCACCCCATCAGAGAGGCTGCCCCTAACCACCCACCAACCACCCCACTAAGCAGCAGCCCACTCCAGCCCCCCAGCGTCTGCACAGCATCCACCACCACCTGAAATGAAATCTTTTCCTACCTTTCTCTGTTACTGTGTGGATGCCCACACTAGGATGTGAGCCCAGTGTGGGAGAGGCCACATGTGCTTGGCTCACTGCCCTATCCCGGGCACCTAGAACGGGGACTGGCACACAGTGAGCTCTCGGGAAGGAGGTCGTGGCTTCACGTTGTCCTGCACTGACCTCCCAGCTGTCTGGTTGGCCCCTCCTAGATGTCTGCTAGACATGAGCCTGTCTTCCTCCACCACACCTGGACCTTTCTGCCCCTTTCTGTGTGCCTGAGGCCTGTTGCCTGGCCAGCTGTTCAAGCTGACTCTATGCTTGGCTAAACCAGCCTTTTCTCTTTTTCTTTTTTTCTCTTCTTTTCTTTTTGCTTATTTTCTCTCCCTCCCTCCCCTCCCCTCCTTCCTTCCTTCCTTCTTTCCTTCCTTCCCCTTCCTTCCTTCCTTCTTCTCTCCCTCCCCTCCCACTCCCTTCCTCTTTCTCTCCCCCTCCCTCCCTCCCTCCTTTCTTTTTCTTTCTTTCCTTCCTTTCTTCCTTCCTTTGTTTCCCACCCTCCCTCTCTCTCTCTCCTTCCTTCCTTCCTTGCTTCCTTCCTTTCCCCCCTCTCCCTTCTTTCTTTTCTTCCTTACTTTCTTTTCCCCTCTTTCTCGCTCTCTTTTGCCTTTCATTTTTTCTCCCCCTCCCTCCCTTCCTCCTACTCTCCCTCCCTGCCTCTCTTTAGTAAGGTCTCCCTAGTGGCCAGAGGCCCTGGAGGGTGGCCATTCCCACCTGAGAAGACTGCCTGCTCACCCCCTCTTCCTGCTGTATCCTACTTTCCCTTTGTCTGAGCTGTCTCAGCAAGCTCCTGTGCCTTCTGGGAGCCCCGAGCTCCACAGACGGAAGCCATCCAGTGGCTGGTGACGACGAACCCACATCCAGGAGTGTTGCCCGTCCCTTGGCAGGAGTCTGCACCACACTGCCATGAGCCCTACTGTGTTTTCCTGGGAGAGTTCTCTACCAAAAGCACATGGGAAACTTTTATTTTGGAGCCCGCTGGTTGACTTACTGGCGAGAACCACTTCACCTGCCAATGTGGACAAAAGAACGAGGACAAGATTAAGGAGAGGCTTGATGATGTATCAAGAGACGATTGCTGGAATAATCATATTTTTGCAAAAAGTAAATCAACATATTTAGCATTTAAAGCCTTGAACATGCTGTGAAAGTCAGGTTTTGTTCCCAAGGGAAGAAAAGAGCTATTCCCTCTCTGTTCCTAGTGACGTTAGGGTGACCCCAACCTCATATAACCTCGTGGTGATGAGCTAGAGTTCAACGTGGCTTAAACCTTCGATCTGTAATACACAGTGGGCCCACAGAGTCCCATGGCACGTGTCCTAATATCTGTGCTTGCCTCCCCAGAGTGGGTCTTGTCTGAAAAGCCACATTTATTAAAGTGATTTCTATCAACAGTTTAATAATTAGAGAAGTTGTTCTAAACTGAAGAGGAAATGGTTCACTGCAGCCAATAAATGTCTTCGCAATTTAGTCACTACATATCTGAGCTTATTTTTTTTTTTCCAGAGGAAACCACAAAAAATACCTACTACAATTGTGTTGAAGGTTCTTGGGGCAGATGTTACGAGTGGTGGTAGAGCTGTGGTTGAACCACCTCCAAGACCAGTGGGAGGTCACCAGGACTTCTTGCCTTAGAGACGTTTATTTTTCTTCAAACTCGATCTTAAAACATTTTGCCAGGGTGAAATGAACTTGAATCGCTCCTGATCTATTGACTTAATTTTTTCCCCTGCTATTTGGGAGTGTGTATGGTCTGGGTTGAGGTGAGTATGTGGGGTGAGTATGTGGGGTCTATTGTAATTTACAGATTTTCATGAAAACTAAGATACATTTCAGGAAGCCATTCCAGCATGCAATTTGCTAAAACAAAGGGGTCAACAGAGACGCATCCTCTGAGAGTGGTTGGTTAGCGAGGCCATTCAGCCAACTTCAAACATTGATTGAAAACCCTTTGTATACCAGAACACTGCTAAGTGTTAGACCGCTCACAAGAGGTGGATAGATTCTGGACAGAGAAAGCCAGGTGAGCTCTTTCCTGAACCGGCAAACTCTGGGAACAAGACCCCAGCTGTGGTGGTAACTAAAGACTAGGTTACCAGTTCTGGAAATTCTTTGAAATGCATCGGTGGGGGTATCCCTGGCTGGTAGCATCCCCAGCTCATTGAAAGCTGTATCTTCTCCCTCCCTTCGCTTCAACCTCAAATCTGTCAGCACTGTTCTATCTATGTATGCAATTTAAGCCCAGCACAAAGAACTCACCGAAGGGCGTGGGACTAGAATTCGGCCTGCTCTGCTCACCAGTGGTGTGCTCTGGGAGGCCTGTGCCTGTCCACAGGGGCACGTTTCTCATCCTCACGGAGGTGCTGCTTGGTTTAGTGAGGGCTGGGGATTTGATCCACTGACAGTCACTGGACAAAGAGATAAAGGAGCCAATGGCATCCCATCCACGTGTTACCTGAGGCAGAAGAAATTCTTGGGTTTTCTCAAAAGCTATATTGGGAACACACACTGTGCATACGTGTACACACACACATACACCACACACGCACCACACACACACATCACACACCACACACACCACACACATACACACACCACACACACACCAACACACCACACACCACACACAACACACACCACACACATACACCACACACACCACACACATACACACACCACACACATACACACACCACACACACACCAACACACCACACACACACCACATACCACACACACACCACACATACACACACCACACACATACACACCCCACACACAGACACCTCACACACACACCACACACCACACACATACCACACACACACACCACACACACCACACACATACACCACACACACCACACACACACACCACACACATACACACACCACACACACACCAACACACCACACACCACATACACACAGCACACACACACAGCACACACATACACACACCACACATACCACACACACACCACACACAGCACACACCACACACACCACACACATACACACACCACACACACACCAACACACCACATACAGCACACACATACACCACACACATACACACACCACATACACCACACACCACACATACCACACACACACCACACACAGCCCACACCACACACACACACCACACACAACACACACATACCACACATAACACCACACACCACACACACCACACACACACCACATACACACCACACCACACACACCCACCGCACACCACACACACACCACACACACACCACACACACACCACACACACCCACACGCACATCACACACACACACACCACACACACACCCCCCACACACCACACATACACACCACACACACACACACACACACACACTTTCCCCCATGACTTTTGGTTCTATTTTATTTGGAGAAGCAGCAGCATTTTGATTTTGAAGGAGACTATGTTAAAGGCCAAATGTTTCCTGTTTTCTGATCGGAATGGCAGGGATCAGTGCTGTGTGCAGGCGCTGCTGCAGTCTGCAAGCGAGCGCTACTCTCCTCGCCTCACGGTTTCAGTACACGGGACCACCTCCCCACTCACGCTGTCCATGCTTCTCCTTAGACAAGAGCTGCATTTATGAACAGATAGGGGTTTGAGACCATAGGGCTGAGCTCCCCATCTGGCAATTCCTGATGACACCCCGGGCTATCTCTCAGAGGTGGGCACACCTGGACCCATGAATCAAAGTCTGGACTTGCAGAGAAGTTAAAGGAAATAGCTGCTGTATTAGTGGGGCTGATCACAAGCAACTGGGGAAAGGAGAGAACAACATGGCGTTATTGAAACTTCCACCTATTTCCTTGATAAATATAAACCCTGCACCAAACATTGCAAATGAAAAGAGAAACAGGGTCTTCCTATGGGACATGACCCACGCACCCAGGACAAAAGTTAGGCTGGCCGTTCTGTTTCAGCACAATAACATGTGTGTTAATTCAGGATTGACGCCTGGCTGCCCCCAGTCTGGCAGTGGTGTTTGCCTCCTGCCTTTGTTAGGAGAAGCGAAATAAGCTAAGGCCCCGGGAGCCAGCCCTTTCCTGCTCCTCTGCCCCACCCCCAAGACACGCACACACAGAGCTCTCTTAGCATCAGAGGCCCAGAGGAAGGCCAGAGTCATCAACACCTGTCATTTCCAGGGCCAAAAATGTCATCAGGCGCTGCCTGGCTGGGCTGTCAACAATGGCGTGATTTGGCCAATTTTGGAACAGGAAATGGACTATTCATGAGCAGTGCTTTCAGTGATGGGTAGGTGCACTGTGTACGTTGGTGTGTGCATACACATCTGTGCACATGCGTATGCACATACATGCACCTGCGCACCCAGCCCACGCTCCCTGCCGCCTCAAAAACCTCTTGTTGGTTGCATTTTCTCCAGTAACAGAAGTGATGACTCTGATGGGAAATGCACAATTAAGCTCTGAAGTGATTTCCCTAGAAATCAGTAAAAGGGTTTACTGGAACTTAAAAAAAAAAAGATGAAAAGTCTGTTTTTCCTTAAGGATTTGCTCCAAAGAAAGCAGCTCTCACCATATGTTCTCCCGGAGGGAGGAAGGAGGGGACAGAATGTGCAAGCTGAATGCTGACTAAATGTTGCTGGCCTGGATTCTGGGGGTGGCTAGTCACCCCATCCTGGAAAGGCTGGCAGAACCGTCAAGTTGAAGGCGGTTTAGGAAAGTCCTGGGCAGACTCGGGGCCTCATGGATGTGGAGCAGCCTGTAGCTTAATCTATGATCAATAAATGCAATGTTTTCCTCAAGGCAGGTGAGGAGGGGCTCAGGCTGTAATAAGTGTTTTAGTATTCTGGAGCAGAGTTTTATACATTTTTAAAGGAAGTCAGCCTCAGAACGCTGATCTCAACATTGTGACTAGCCTGTTACCCTGGGGCTGACCCTGAGTAGAGAGACTGAAATCACAGAATTAGGACTCAAAGTAATAATTAGAGTTCCTTGGTTCTACCCTTGTCCTCCAGGTAGTATCATCACTAGCCTGGTTTGACAGGGACTTACCTGTCCTTCTCTCAAAGTTCTCCAGGGAATAAAATTTTATAGGCTACATTGGTAATGAGTGGGAAGGTTGGAAGGGTGTGGGGGTAGGAAAAGAAACCGAATAAATAAGTCAAATATACAGTATGTTAGATGGTGAAAAGTGCTATTATGAGTAACACTAATCTATAACTTGCATTTGTTTTTATGTTGGATCAGGGTCTCACTGTGTTGCCCAGGCTGGAGCACAGTGGCACAACTATAGCTCACTCCAGCCCTGGACTCTTGGGCTCAAGGATCCTCCTGCCTCAGCCTCCTGAGTAGCTAGGACTATAGGCATATACCACCATGCCTGGCTAATTTTTTATTCTTAAATTTTTGTAAAGATGGGGCCTCTCTATGTTCCCCACGTTGCTCTTGAACTTCTGGGCTCTCAAGGAATCCTCCTGCCTTGCTTGGCCCCCTAAAGTGCTGTGATCTTAGGGGTGAGCCATTGAGCCTGGCCATAACTTGCATTTGAATGAAGTTTCACAATTTTCTTTTTCTTTTCTTTCTTTCTTTCTTTTTTTTTTTTTTTTTAAGACAGAGTCTCCCTCTGTCGCCAGGCTGGAGTGCAGTGGCGTGATCTCGGCTCACTGCTACCTCAGACTCCTGGATTCAAGTGATGTTCCTGCCTCAGCCTCCCGAGTAGCTGGGACTACAGGTGTGTGCCACCACACCCAGCTAAATTTTGTATTTTTTAGTAGAGACAGGGTTTCACCATGTTGGCCAGGATGGTCTCCATTTCTTGACCTCGTGATCCACCCGCTTTGGCCTCCCAAAGTGCTGTGACTGCAGGTGTGACCCACTGTGCCCGCCCAAGGTTTCATAATTTTCATGGGCCCGGACACATCTATTCTAGGTCATCCTCACAAGAATAACTGTCCTGGAATGTTAAGGACATTTTCCAAGGTCATCTGATTAAAAGTGCCTTTTCTGGCATTAGAATGCAGGTCATCAGGTGTGGAGTGTCCTTTTCCTCTCTATCTAACCTAAGAAATTAGTATATAAAGTTAAGCTCTGTCTTGTTGTATTACTCACTGGAGATTGGACAAGGCCTGCTCACTTTCTTATCCCTGGAAGATGGGAATTCTCGTGTAGAGCTGGTGAGGCAGTCTGTCCTTCAGTCTGTAGACCAGAGCTTTTCAATGACAGTGACTCGAATTGCAAGGTTCCGGTGCATGCCAAAGATCCCCACGGACGGATCGACATCACAGGCACACTAACCCAAGAGGCCGAGTCTGTTCTGGAGTCAGGAAGAGTCCCACTGGGCAGGAAGAAATGGTTTCACGCTTTCAAACGTTTTCAAGTGGGAACAGGAACATATAGCTTGGGCCAGGCTCTGCCACGTCACGTGGCCATGGCACCTCCCTTGGTGGTGGCTGGGAAACTTGGTAAGGGAGACACGGCAAAGCTAAAGCCAAAGGAGAGCCGGAGAATGAGCGGCTTGAGTGTTTGCCTTGGAAATGCGCTGTGAGGGCTGGGCGTGGTGGCTCACGCCTGTAATCCCAGCACTTTGGGAGGCCAAGGTGGTGGATCACAAGGTCAGGAGATCGAGACCCTCCTGGCTAACACGGTGAAACTCGTCTCTACTAAAAAAATATATAAAAAATTAGCCGGGCGTGGTGGCAGGCACCTGTAGTCCCAGCTACTCGGGAGGCTGAGGCAGGAGAATGGTGTGAACCCAGGAAGCGGAGCTTGCAGTGAGCCGAAATCGTGCCACTGCACTCCAGCCTGGGTGACAGAGCGAGACGTCACGAAAAAAAAAAAGTGCTGTGATTCCTCGGACTAAGAATTCGAATTCCTGCTTTATTCCCTGACCACCCCATCTGTTCTTCCCTGCCCTACAGCAGTGGGGAGGAGGGGGAAAATCAGGTGTTCTGTGACAGCTATAAAAATAATTAATTAGGCTGGGTGCGGTGGCTCAGGCCTGTAATCTCAGCACTTTGGGAGGCCAAGGCAGGTGGATCATGAGGTCAGGAGTTCAAGACCAGCTTGGCCAAGATGGTGAAACCCCTTCTCTACTAAAAATACAAAAAGTAACAGGGCGTGGTGGCAGGTGCCTGTAATCCCAGCTACTTGGGAGGCTGAGGCAGGAGAATCACTTGAACCCAGGGGGTGGAGGTTGCAGTGAGCCAAGATGGCGCCACTGCACTCCAGCCTGGGAGACAGAGTGAGACTCTGTCTCAAAAAAAAAAAAAAAAAAAAAAAAAAGAATTAGTTTCAGCAGCTGTTTTGGAACCCAGGTTGGAGAGAAGCCAAGGAATAGCCAGGCACTGAGCCTCGATATGAGCACACCACGTGGCATGGGAAATAAGAGAGTGGAAGTTTAGCATCAGGCAGAGCGGGATGTGGATTCCAGTGCTGCCACTTTCTAGCCTTGGACCTCGGGCCTGTGCGGAACAGAGGTGTTGCCTACCCAGCAAGACTGTGTCAAAGAACAAATGGGGAAGCATGGTATCCATGACCCCCAGCGGCAGCTCGGTGAGTGTCACAGATCAGTTACATCAGGGGTGTGGTCACAGCTTGCAAATTTGACTCTCCATAGCGGGCAAGGGAAGAGCTAGGGAAGAGACAAAGTCAAAAACGTGGGCAGTTCCCACGTGTTTACCTGTCCCATTCAATCAAGGCAACTTGAAAGTCTCTGTTTATTCATCTTGCACTCAACAAACTTGTATCTGGGGACTGAGCAGCTGCTGTTCCCCAAAGAATCTTGGTTCCCACCCCCTCATAGTGTGAGGGTCTCACCATTCCAGGTGTGCTTCTAAACTTCAAAGCTCCTGAGAATCTCAGTTCCCTCCCACTCATAGTGTGAGAGTCTCACCATACCAAGTGTTACTCTAAACTTTAAAGCCCCTGAGAATCTCAATTCCCACCCCTCATAGTGTGAGAGTTTCACCATGCCAAGTATGATTCTAAAGTTTTTTTGTTTTGTTTTGTTTTCTTTTTGAGACAGAGTCTTGCTCTGTCACCAGGCTGGAGTGCAATGGCACCATCTTGGCTCACTGCAACCTCCGCCTCCCAGGTTCAAGCGATTCCCCTGCCTCAGCCTCCCCAGTAGCTGGGACTATAGGCGCAAGCTACCATGCCTGGCTAATTTTTTGTATTTTAGTAGAGATGGAGTTTCACCATGTTGGCCAGGATGGTCTCGATCTCCTGATCTCGTGATTTGCCTGCCTAGGCCTCCCAAAATGCTGGGATTACAGGCATGAGCCACTGCGCCCCGCGGTGTGACTCTAAACTTTAAAGCTCCTGAGAATCTCAGTTCTCATCCCTTGTAGTGTGAGGGTCTCACCGTGCCAAGTGTGACGCTAAACTTTAAAGTTTGGTGTGGTTCATACCTCATGCCTTCCACCTGCAGCCCAATTACTTCACCAGGGGCTCAACTAAAGAATTAGTGATGAATGGTCATTATGACCCAGTGCAATTTTTGTTATTTATTCACAAACCAAAGAAATGCAAAATGATAAAAAGAAGATACAGTGTTTCCCTATGACATTGGCAGAGACCTTTGAAAAAATACCCAGGGTCTGACAAGAGTGTGGGGAAAAACATTAATTCATTGCTGATTATATAACTAGGATTTTCTGGAAGACACAATAATAGGTATAAAAAACCACAAAAACGTTCAGACCTTTTGATGCCATAAGTCTACCTCTTAAAACATTTTTGAAGGGGATAATTAAATAGGGTTGCTTTCTAATTAAGAAAGCTCATTGCAAGATACTGTATAAGACCAAAGATTGCAAACAACTTAAATGCTCAGCAATATAGGATTGGCTCATGGAATCATTTGTTCAGCAAATACCACTGAGCACCCTACTGGAGTGCCTGCTGTGCTCTGACCATGCTTTGGGAATATTCTTCTCAGACGTGTGCTCAAAATATGCAGTGTGACCCGATGTCGAATGTACAAGTGTATAAACTGATATTTGACCAAAGACAAATATTGCCAGCTTAGAACTGGGTTTCATGGATACATCTGAAATTTCATTTAAGAATTTTTTGTTTGTTTGTTTGTTTTTTTTAGACAGAGTGTTGCCCTGTTGCCTAGGCTGGAGTGCAGTGGCATGATCTTGGCTCACCGCAGCCCCTGCCTCCGGGTTAAGTGAGTCTCCTGCCTCAGCTTCATGAGTAGCTGGGATTACAGGTGTGCACCACCATGTCCAGCTAGTTTTTGTATTTTAGTAGAAATGGGATTTCACCATGTTGGCCAGCCTGGTCTTGAACTCCTGACCTAAAGTGAACCACCCTGGGCCTCCCAAAGTGTAGGGATTACAGCCTTGAGCCACCGCACCTGGTCTTATTTAAGAATTTAAATAATGTTTTAATTTTCATTTAAGAACTTTAGTAGTTAAAATTGTATCTGATTTTTGGTTTTTAAATTGATGCATAAGACATGCATATTTTGGGGATACAAGTGGTAATTTTATATATTTGTGTAATTCATACAGATCAAATCGGTGTACTTGGAATATCCATCCCTTAAATGTGTATTTTTCCTTGATGCCAGAAACATTTGAATTAGTCTCTTCTAGCTATATGGAAATGTATCTAGATTATTGTGGACTGTAGTCACCCTACTGATCTATCAAACAGCACGTCTTATTTCCACTATCAGACCAGATGTTTGTACCCAGCAGTGACATTTTAAAGCTTAATATTATAGTGTGATAACGGTGACCTCTCAGCACCGTCACTGGGCAGGGTGCTCCTGTGGTCACTGTTTTCAGATCTGTGGTGGAAACAAACGTCCATTTCCAAGAAACCAGTGGGGCCGTACAATAAGCTTTGGTAGCTAGCTTAGTCAGCACCAGGTTCCGCAGAAGATGCTGGTGCCTGAAGCAGATCAATGGGACGGGTGCCACGGTGGGTTACCGTGTAAGAAGTGAATGTAGCATGTGAGTCAGCTTTCCTTCCTTTAAGCCAGTGGTTCTAGGGGTGATTCTGCCCCCCCAGGGGACATTAGGCAATGTCTGGAAATTGGGGGAGTGTTGGGACCAACATCTACTGAGTAGAGGTCAAGGGTGCTGCTAGCTTTTTATGATGCACAGGACACTCAGCCCCTTACAACAAAGAACCACCTAGTCCAAAATGTCAATAGTGCCAACCACAGTAGAGAAACGCTGCTCTAAACGTAGACACAGTAGTCTCCCTAGCTGCGGTTTTGCTTTCAGCCATTTCAGTTACCCACAGTCAACTGTGGTCTGAAAATCGGTGAGTACAGTACAATAAGATACTTTGGGAGAGAGAGAGAGACCACATTTACATAACTTTTGTTACAGATATTGTTATCATTGTTCTATTTTTTTATTAGGTATTGTTGTTAATCTCTTAGTGTCTTAGCCTTAATTCATAAGTTAAGCTTTTTCATAGGTATTTATGTACAAGGAAAAATGTAGTACAGTTGTTCGTCTGTATACCTGAGTTCTCACCCCTCGAGAGTTCCGAACACTGTATTTTTGGTCCTGGTTTGGTTAAAAGAGTCCAGGTATTACTTGCAAGGGTCTGGTGAGGGCTAGACAAACATCCCCACAGAAGGATCGGTATCACAGGGACACTAACCCAAGAGGCCAAGTCTGTCTTGGCATCAGGAAGGGTCCCACTGGGGAGAAACAAATGGTTTCACGCTTCAAACGTTTTCAAGTGGGAACGTGAACCACCCGTGCTGTCTGACAACCTGTGTTGTGTATGTAGGGTCCATACTATCTGCGGTTTCAGGCATCCATAGGGGGTCTTGGATTGTTCCCGCAGATAACGGGGGACTGTTGCAACTGCTAACATCAAGTGTTCTCCTTTCCCTACCACCTGGACTTGAAGATGTGGTTGCAGGAAATGCGGCAGCCCCGGAAACAGAAGCTGCATGCTCTGCTAGAGGAGCCTTCTGGACGCTTCAGCAGCAGGCTTCAGATTGCTGCCTTTCCTGGGTCATCTTCATTTCCAATAATTTGCATGCATTTGAGGAAGAAATTGTCCTTAAGTGTTGGATCTAAAAATTAACAGTGGAGCACCGGAATAGGCTTTTAAGCTAACACTGTGTCTCTAAATGTCCATGCTCCTCAGCACTCCTTGCAAGTAAGTTAATCCCAGCACCTTTCCGGCTAGGAAAATAGGAGGGTCTAAAGCAGGCTGAAGAAGAAAATAAGTGCTTGCTTCCCAAAGTCCATGGAGTAGGTCACTTCTTCAGCACATTCCAGCAAATGAGCTGCGTTCTCTGCAAGCAATCTTATGCCAAATTGGCATTGCTTCCCACATGGTACAATTTTAAGGCTTTTTTTGTTCTTCAAGCAGCCTTTGAACACGGAATAGCTACTGTTCCAGTTTATTGGAACATTTTGTAACATTACATGACAAGGCAGTTCCAAAATCTCTTCTATGTCATGTAGTTTATCTTTGGATAAAAAAGAATGATGAAAGCAGCCCACTTGCTGGGTATTACAGGCAGCAATTCTGTGCCATAATTGCTCTCTCAACACACAGCTGAAGAGTGTGAACAAACCATGGGACGCTTGTGATTCCCAAGTCACTTGTAGCCATCACCATGTTTGTTGCATTGCTGGAGACAATTGCCCAACACTTTACTTGATGGACTTTTCATTTCATAAATATTTCTCCAATAAGATTCCCTTTACTGGGAAGAACCAAAGCCTCTTGGCAGCAAAATAAAGATGAGCGCACTCAGCCTCACCATTAATCCACCAGGCTGTCAAACTGATGGAAAGAACACAAAAGCAGCACATTTAATAACACCATTAAACTTTGTGCACGCAGCAGAATGTCATGCAGGAAGAAAGCATTTTGATAACACGGTTTCTGGAAAGAACTGTTTACCTAATCACTTGAGTAAATTACAAAAGTTCTTTGTCTTCATCCACTGAATGCAGTTGTCAGTGGGTAACATTTTGAGAAGCTTTTTGTTCAAACATTTGGTTTCCACAGAACTGAAATGTGTTTTGAAAGAATTCATGTGAATTCTATTGTTTTGAATTTGACTAGTGAAAATGTATACTATGGGTGCCACGTTTATCCTGAGTACCTCTTCATCCTTTTATACTCTGTATTATAGCTGGATCAATCATAACTTTCCAGGTATCTGTTGCGATTATTTTGGACTTATTTTCCTCCTTATGAAAAATTTTGAGGTGACAAAGATGACATGCTGCTTGCCATTTATAGATAAGAATATCTAAATCAGGGGTGTCCAATCTTTTGGCTTCCTTGGGCCACATTGGAAGGAGAGTTGTCTTGGGCCACATATAAAATACTCTAACACTAATGATAGCTGATGAGCTTAAAAAAATCGTAAACAAATCTCATATTGTTTTAAGAAAGTTTGCGAATTTGTGTTGGACCACTTTCAAAGCGTCCTGGGCTACATGCAACCTGCGGGCTGTGGGTTGGAAAAGCTTGATCTAAGCAGAATATTTTCTTGGAAGACTAATGGCCTATGTGAAATTAAGTAACTGAAAATTAAATGTAGATCTTAAAGTTTGTTTAGGTTAATATTATCAATGCTCCCATTCAAATAATTCATCAAATATTAGAATTATAGTATAATCTAGTGATTATTTTCCTCTGTATTACTGAAATTTTTATAAATGATTATTGGCATTAAAAGGAAACAGAGTTCTTTCTAAAGTTACTTAGCTAACACCCTCTCTTAATATTTGTATTAGCAATGTATTTCCCTACTTAATGATTGGAAAGTTGTTAATAATTTTTATGTGAAATGAATGGTTTTCACAAACTATGCAATTTATTTCTGCATGTAACTACTCTTATTGGTAATAATTTATTTATTTATCAACTGGCTGAAGAATTTAATATTAAAACACACAAGGAGGCTGGGTGTGGTGGCTCATGCCTAAAATCCCAGCACTTGGGAGGCTGAGGCAGGGGGATCATTTGAGTCCAGGAGTTCAAGATCAGCCTGGGCAACACGGTGAGACCCCATCTCCACAAAAATAAAAAATTAACCACATCTGTAGTCCCAGCTGCTTGGGAGGCTGAGGTGAAAGGATGGCTTGAGCCCAGAAGTTGAGGCTGCAGTGAGCTGTGATCATGCAACTGCACTCCAGCCTGGGTGACAGTGTGAGACCCTGTCTCAAAAAAAGCAAAAACAAAACAAAACAAACAAAACACAAAAGGAGATTTATTCAATGTTCTGTTCAGAATGCTTACCTGGACCTGAAAGTGAATAATCAGGTATTAATTATCAAGTTAAATGACAGGTCTTGCCTTGTTCATACCACTGTTGTGACACTGATTAGATATGATGAGCATCTATGGGATCTCACAATTATTGGTCACATCCAATATTAAGATCACATAACAGTAGGCTGTAAAACAATGTTAGCGTATCCTCTCAAATTGTAAACTAGTAGTGTCTTTTAAATTTTGTTTTATTTGCATAGACATACCGAGGGAAAAAGAAGTATCTCCTTTTTTTCTCTTGAGATGGGGCTCCCCTGCTGAGGGGGGATTAAAATTTAACAGTCTTAAAAAAAAAATGTTCCAGGGACTGTGTGGGTCTCTGCTTAGGAGAGCTCAGTCCTATGATGAGAAACTAGGAGGAACTTTGTGCTTCCAGAGTTGCGGGGACTGAGTGCCCCACTGGGAGATGATGGGTGGACAGACACCCCAAGACTGGTGAGAGGACAGAAGTCCTGTGCTCACACAGGGTGGAGAGGAGGCATGACCCCAGGTAGTGGGTGCTGGAGTGAGTAATTATGCTGTGGCTTTGGAATAGCAGCAGAGGTCTTTGGGGCTCAGTCAACAGTCAGCAGAGGGGTGACCTCTGCTGTGAGGGATCCTCATGCCATCTTGGGTGGGGTGTCTACAGATGGTGAAGGACTGCTGTCCAGTGGCTGCAGAGCCTTTACGTGATGGTACCACTGTAATAGCAGTGACCATCCTGCAGCAGGGACCATGTCAGCCCCTTTCCCCAGAAGCACGATAGCCCAGGGTTCTGAATGGATCCAACAGAAGGCATAGGATGGAGCCGCAGAATAACTGACACTGGCCTTATCAGGCTCAGCCAAGTTTAGATATGATTTAGAAGAAGAAACGTGATGTCTCTGGTACCCAAATACTATGGAGCTGTTAACACACATCACGTGTATGCATACATGCCTCCTGAAACAAACCACACTACATATACATCAACATAGTATCACTGGTTTCTCTGGGTAGAGGAATCGGGGGAGATTTTAGTTTTAGTTGTAATTTTCCTACTTTATTTCTTTTCCAAAATTTCTAGAACAAATGTTCCAAAATCTCTAGAATGTATACAATTTACAATCCAGAAAAGTAATTCTAATAAGCCAGCTGATGATTTAAAAATAAAGAAAATCTACAGTGATTAAGACATTCAGCATAACAAGAATTATGTCTTATTGTTTATTGCACCTCTTTGTCCCAGCATAAAACAATGGCTGTTATTTTTGAGAACCAGGGCACTGTGCTAGGCATTTTATGGTAGTTATCTTACCTAATCTTTCAACAATAAGATAGGTACTTTCATTATCCACCTTTTAAAATGAGGAAAAATTATAAAAACATTCTTGAAAGAGCTAAAATAAGATGTGTAGAAATAAAGAGACAGTCAAAACACCTTAGAGACATTCGTAACCTTGCACATAGCAAAGGTTGGCGGAATTGTTCTGTAAAGAGCCAGATAAAAACTATTTTAAGCTATGCAAGCCATAGGGTCTCTATGACCACTACTCAGCTCTGCCAGGCAGAAGTAGCCATTGACAATATGTAAATGAATGAGTGTGCTGTGTTGCAATAAAACTTTATTTGTGAAAACTGGTGATGGGCTAGAGTTGGCTCATGGGCCATAGTTTGCTGACCTTGCTATAGAGAAAGACAATGTCATAATATAAAACTTTCTAAAGTGACACTTGATTAGAGCAATTCTAATCAGGGATTTAAGATATTGTTTAACCTCTAGGAGGGGAAGCCATTTAAAGCAAGACAGGGCTGGGCGTGGTGGCTCATGCCTGTAATCCCAGCACTTTGGGAGGCTGAGGCGGGCTGACCACAAGGTCAAGGGTTTGAGACCGGCCTGGCCAACATAGTGAAACCCCGTCTTTACCAAAAATACGAAAAATTAGCTGGGCGTGGTAGCGGGCACCTGTAATCTCAGCTACTCAGGAGGCTGAAGCAGGAGAATTGCTTGAACCCAGGAGGTGTAGATTGCAGTGAGCCGAGATCGTGCCATTGCACTCCAGCCAGGCAACAGTATGAGACTCTGTCTCAAACAAAAAAAAAAAAAAAAAAAAAAAAAAGCAAGACAGAAAACCAAAAAGTCTTAAGGGAAAAGTCTAACAAATCTGACTACACAAAAAATGTGATTATTTTGCATGGCAAAAGACAACACAAAAATATTGATAGACATGATGAGACTAGAGAAGATATTTGAAACACATGACAGAGGATTAATATCTCTAATATTGAGAACCTCTGAGAAATCATTAAGCAGGAAAAAGTTGGAAATTAGGTAATTCGCTGAAGTTGAAATGAAAACAATTGTCAAACATTTAAATATATGCCCAACATCACTAGTACTGCGGAGAATGTTTACTACAACAATAATGAGACTCAATTGTTTGCCGTTCAGGTTGGCAAAAAATAAAAATACTAAAAATACTGATGATGTTTAGTGCTAGTAAAGGTGAGAGGACAGTGATGTCTCACCAGATGCTGGTCGAGTCTGAACTGTCATGTGCTTTGGAAAAATGACCTGGTAGAAAAGGCTAAGTAGCTCTTACCCAAAATGCTTTGGATCAGAAGTGTTTCAGATTTTGGAATAATTGCATATACATAATGAGATATCTTGGGAGTTGGATCCAAGTCTAAGCACAAAATTCATTTATGCTTTATATATATCTTATAGCCTGAAGGTAAATCTATGCAATATTTTAAATAAGTTTGTGCATGAAACAAAGTTTGTGTTAAGCACTTATGTGTGGAATTTTCCACTTGTGGCATCATGTCAGTGTCCAGAAATTGTGGATTTTTTTTTTTGAGTTGAGGTCTTGCTGTGTTGCCCAGGCTGGAGTACAGTGGCACAATCATAGCTCACTGCAGTCTTGACCTCCTGGGCTCAAGCCATTCTCCCACTTCAGCCTCCCAAGTAGCTGGGATTACAAGTTCCTACAACCATGCTAAAATTTTGGATTTTGGAGCATTTTGGATTTTGAATTTTCAGATTAGAGATGATCAACCTATACCTATTAAAATTTAAAAAGGCAAGTTTGAAATGATAAATTATTTAGAAATTAAGGAAAAGAAAAATATTTCATATCAAAACCTATGAGGTTTGTTCAAAACTACTCTGAGAAGAACTCATAGCTTTAAAAATAATGTTAGTGCTTCTAAAAACTTAGTGCTTCATTTCTATTTGATATGTATTGCAGTGAAGATTGTTTGACCCTTGTGACATCAGGGAGGTCATTGCTTCCCAGCTGTGATGAATGTGGGGCTTCCCTCTCTGCCCTGGGGGCATTTCTTCTGAGTTCTCCTTCATTATCCCTCATACCCACTCCGGGGCTTCCTTTATTTTGGGGTGCACTGTCCTGTTCCTATGTAGCCATGTTTGTGGGGTTGGCTCATGGCGATGGGATAGGGTAGAGGTCATGCCTCTCCTCGGATGCATTCAAGGGTGCAGCTGTGAACAGTCACTTCTGGGCTCATGAACAGCCGTGGTATGTGTCAATCACTCTAGAAATATTGTGACACATAGAAAGGTCCTATAAATGTCTAAACTGAAAGTTAGTACTCAAAGGACCAGAAGTGAGGGCGGAGTCAGGGATGGGGTGGGGAAAAATGACTTCTTAAGGTCCCTAAAGCCCTTTGCTTCAAGGTCAAGGCATAATTTATTACAATAAAGAAGTATAGTTCATCCACCTCCATATCAGGAAATTTCCAAATCAGAAGGGTGACAACCTCTCTGTGAAGCCAGGCTAGAAGCTGCAGAAAATAAATGTGATGATTTTGTATTGTGCCTTCCTCTCTCTTCAAAGATGAACACACATCTATTGGCTCCTTAGCCCACCCATCGATCCGCAGCGGAAAGGAGCCTGTGACTGCTGCTAAGCAATCTCCCACAACCCACCAAATGTGCGACAGGGCCCAAATAAAACAGAGTGTAGTGAGAAATGAGAAGGGAATTTTCTCCATGTGGCTCCGTCTCTAGTGATGTCACTAAGCAAAAAAAAAAAAAAAAAAAAAAAAAAAGAGGGATGGTGGGAAACTGCGATGGAAGAAAAACTTGGAAGCCTGATCTGGACACACAGGAGATGCTTATCGGGGCTTCTTTTGTGGGAAAAGTGTTCCCTTGCGTCTCCGCTTGTCTCCCCAAATCACACATGGGTGCTGCGCTGCCATCTCAGAATCCGGGGGAGGAAGGTCAGGCCTTGCATGAAATACTTTCATTCATTTCTTAGGACAACTTATTACCCTGCTCCTCAGCCTGAGCATGCAAGGGGGGTCCAGTTCTACCTCCGAGGGAGATCGGGCCAGGCTCTGTCCTGGCCGTCTCTGGTCTAGTGTGCTCCAGCTGCTGGTGCCTCCCCTGCCGGCAGCCCAGGCCTCCGTGTATCCGGGCAAGGCCCCTGGCTTTCAGGACGCCACTTCGACAGCACTGCAGGAGGAGGCCAAGGTGGAGACGGCCGACACTAAATCCTTCTTTATGTTTGCCCTGAGTTTTGGGGGGAATATTTATCACTGACGCATTAACAAGTGGGCTCCTCTGCGTCGTGCATGTCACGGGCTCTGTTCTGCAGCGCCCCTCAGGTGCCCGTGAGCCTCCTCCTGGAGACATCCGCTGCAGGCGCTGAGTGGCTGGTGATTTCCATCCCACCAGCAATCTAAAACCTGTAAACACTGACGGCAGTCGGCCCAGGGGTGTGAGAAACTCGCAAATGAACAACAAATGCAGGGAGAGAAAGGCCAGACCAAATGGACTGATGTTTTTCACAACCACGGAGGGGTTTAATCCCCTGTCCCAAACCATATGGCACACTCCACACCAGCCGGCGAGGGCGGGGGTGACTTGGCGGCGGACGGTGGAAGCAGAAACGCAAGGCATTTTGTTTCCTTGTGTGCGCTTTTTTTCCCTTTAAATATTTACTTTTTGTGTTTTGCCAGGATGCAGTTTCCATCCCATATGCACAACAGGCTGCCTTTGCAAATGGGGGCCTGGCTCGGGGACCTGTAATAGGATACTGATTCTTTCACGTCGGAGGCTGCTCTTCCCACCTCCCAGGGTGATGGCGAGCAAAACCCGCTGCAGATTTAGTGTGTAGGTCTGGTGACTCCAGAGAAAGGGTAGGTGGTCTTGATCCCTGTCTGTCTTTTCCTCAAGTGCCCCGTTGGCAGGACCCCAGACCCGCATCCATCGGGTTAAGTGAGCCCCTGGTGGGAAACGCTGACCTTGCCAGGAGGTAGATGTCCCACCCGCCTTGTTGGGCCTGAGGCTGTGGGTGGGCAGGGAAATAGCCAACCACGCAGGAGAGGGGAGTCTCTCGCTTGGAGGCAGCTGATGGGGGCATCCTTCACAAACTTTCCACCCACAGGAGAGGCAGACCGGGAACAAGGGTGGCAAGAGGGGTGGGTGGGCCAAGGGAGAGCAGCTGGCAGAGGGGATGGGGTGCTGGCAAATTCCCAAGGGAAACAGAAATGTACCATACCAACATAAATAAATTAGTCCCGGGCCGCGAGCCATGTTTGAACCAGAATAATGTAAGCAATCAAATGCTTACTGTCTCTGATTCACTCAGCCTTCCAAACACATTACTTAACAGAAAATGGAAGGGTTTGTCATAAAGATGTGTAGTAGTTGCACAATGCTGGCCACGTGGTTAGGGGCGGGCTTGGAGCTGGCAAATACAGATGTCCTGAACTAAAAATACACAGCCCTGGCATTTTAAAAATGGTTATGAGAGATGAGGGCTGGAAGAAACATCCTGGTATTCTCAGGACGTCTCTGAAGGGTCCCATTTGTTCCACATGCAGCCAGAGGAGAAGCAAACTTCCAGAGGTGCCACGCAGAGGACACACTTGTCACCATGGGGAGACACTGATATTATTGTCCTTATTTTCTAGGGCAGGGCTGCTTTTTTTTTTTTTTTTTTTTCTGAGGCAGGGTCTTGCTCTGTCAACCAGGCTGCAGTGCAGTGGGGTGATAATGGCTCACTGCAGCCTCGACCACCTGGGCTCAAGTGATCCTCCCACCTCGGCCTTCCCAGTAGCTGGGACTACAGGAAGGGGCTGCCATGCAGGGCTAATTTTTTGTACTTTTTGTATACACAGGTTTCCTCATCTTGCCCAGGCTGATCTTGAGCTCCTGGGCTCAAGCAATCTGCCTGCCTGGGCCTCCCAAAGTGCTGGGATTACAGGCGTGAGCCGCCGTGCCCGAGGATTTCTTAAACTGTAGTGTGCATGGGTATATAAGAACAGGTTTGTGAGTCTGAATCCCAGAGATTCTGATTCAGTAGTCTGGGTGGGACCTGAAAATTTAAGTTTTTTATAAGCTCCCAGGCAATGCTGGTACTCCTGGCCCATGAACCACATTTCAAATTGTACTGTCCTCAATGAGTGACACTCATGACACTTGTAACGTTATTCAACCTGGGTAGCTGGATCCTCTGTGCCAGCTTTCCCGCCAATACCATAATGTTTCTTACTGCTCGTGTTCTGACGGCTAGCCATGGTGCTAAGGTCAGCTGAGCCTGGACTTTTCCTCAGAATCCTTCCTGACACAGTCCTCTTGGCAGCCACCACCATCAGCCAGAGCTGGCATTCAGATGAAAACTACTTGTCTACTTTGAGTTGGTGTAATGGGAACTGGTCTAGCAATTAGAGAATCTAGGCCATTAACTAGTGTGGGGACATAGGATGAGGTTTTTAGCCTTGTTGTATTGGTTCCCTCACTTGTAATGAGAGGGCTGGATTGCACGCACAGTTCTCAACTGGGATAATCCTGAGAGTCATATTGTATTAGTCAATATGTTAGCTCAGGCTGCCATAACAGGGTGGCTTAAACAACAGGAATTTACTTCCCACAGTTCTGGGGGCTGAAAGTCCAAGATCAAGGTGCTGGCTGATTGGGTACCTGGCGAGGGCCTGCCCCTGGCTTGCACATGACTGTCTTCTCACTATGTGGGTTCTGGAGGCTGGAAGTCTGAGATCAAGGTGTCAGCACGTTTGAATTCTCCCGAGGCCTGTCTCCTTGGCTTGCAGACAGCTGCCTTCTGGCTCTGTGCTCACGTAGTCATCTCTGTGTTGCCTGTGTCTGGTGTCTTTAATTATAAGGGCACTAATCCCATCATGAGAGCCCCACCCTCATGCCCCCTTCTAAACCTAATTACCACCCAAAGGCCTCACCTCCCAATACCATCACACTAGGGGGAGGTTTGAACATATGAATGGCGGAGACAGGCACACAATTGAGTTCATAACACCTATGAACACCTTGCTCTAAAGCACAGCTTGCTGTGTCCTTGCTCTAGAGATTCTGATCCAGGTCCTTTGGGTGGGATCTGGGAATTTCTATTTTCCTCTGGTGCCCCACATGATTCTCAGCCTCAGGCAGGCCGGAGAGGCTCTGGGTGAGTTGATGGCTGAGTTCCTCAGTTCCTAGGCAGTGAGTAAGCTGTGGGATCCTCCAGACCCCTAACAGTGGCTTGTCACATCTCTGCATGAGCACTTAGCCCACACATCTCTGTAACACTCGGCAGAGTGTGGGAAGGAGGGACTGCAACTTATCCCTATGCAGATCTGTAACCCAGCACTGGGTGACTGTGCTGGAGCAAGGCACACGGTAGGCACATCATTAATCTGTACCGAGGGCCTCGCCTAGGACCCCTTCTAACTTCAAAACTCTTTAAAATGTGTAAATCTTGTTCAATGAGCTCTCAAAGGGGTTTCTGATGTTATTTAGGGAAAGGCAGTGCGGCCGCTTTTGTTTTTACTGTCCGGGAGGCTTAAACAACAGCAAGCACATTTACATTGCCCTCATCTCCCTGAGCAGCAGAAAGTGAAACAACTTGAGCTGTGACTAGAAAATGAATATAAACAAGCACAAAGAACAGCCCCGCCTCTGCCAGCCCTCTGGCCAGCCGCCCTTCTACCATTCCTGCTGACTGCAAGGCACTGGTAACAGCAAGTGATAACTGAGGCTTCTTAGGACAATATAATGCAAGAGAAACATGTTTCCACATTCCTTTAATTCTCTTATTCCCATGAAGAATAATCAAGTGAGGAAAGAGAAGACAATGTGGAAAGAGTTTTCTTTATTAAAAGCAGGGCTAAGAGGAAGAAATGCAAAGTAGGTGAACTGATGTGTAGCAAATATAAACCCTTCTGAAAAAATCAGAATGTGATGTCACTACTCACCTATTAGGGAAGCTAACATTTAAAAAAGGTAGCAGTATCAGCTGCTGGTGATGATGTAGAGAAAGTGGATCTCTCTCATGTTGCTGGTGGGAGTGTAAAATAGGATAAGCATTCTGGAAAATTGTTTTTGCAGTTTCTTGTAAAACTAAACATGCCATATGGCCCAATGACTGCACTCCTGGGCATTTATCCCAGAGAAATTAAAATTTATGTCCACAGAAACTCATGTACAGGAATGTTTAAATTAGCTTTATTTGTAACAACCCCAAATGGTAAGCAACCCAAATGTCGTTTAGTGAATGAATGGTTAAACAAACTGTGGAATATCCTCACCATAGAATACTTCTCAGCAAGAAAAAAGCACCATCAATGCACACAGCAACTGGGATGGATCTCTCAGGAATCACGCTGAGTACAAAAGACAACCTCAAAAAGTTTCATACTGCATGATTTTATTTATTTATTTTTTTCAGACAGTTTCACTCTGTCGCTCAGGCTGGAGTGCAGTGGTGCAATCTCGGCTCACTGCAACATCGGCCCCCTGGGTTCAAGCAAGTCTTATGCCTCACCCTCCTGAGTAGCTGGGATTACAGGCATGAGCCACCACACCCAGCTAATTTTTGTATTTTTAGTAGAAATGGGGTTTCGCCATGTTGGCCAGGCTGGTCTCAAACTCCTGACCTCAAATGATCTGCCTGTCTCGGCCTCCTAAAGTGCTGGGATTACAGGCGTGAACCACTGTGCCTGGCCTGCAGGATTTGATTTTATATAGAAACAGAGTCTTGTCTGTTGCCCAGGCTGGAGTGCGGTGGCACAATCGTGCCTCACTGCAGCTTCAAACTACTGGGCTCAAGGGATCCTCTTGCCTCAGCTTCCTGAATAGCTGAGACTCTATTTTTATTTTATACTAAATAAAAATATATTTTTATAGAGATGGGGTCTGTCTGTGTTGCCCAGTCTGGTCTCAAACTCCTGAGCTCAAGTGATCCTCCCACTTCAGCCTTCCAAGTAGCTGAGATTACAGGTGCAAGCCACTGCACCTGGCAATAATTTTATAATGACAAAACCGTAGAGATGAAGAACAAGTTGTGGTTTCCAAGGGTTAAGGTGGTGGTAGGAAAATGGGGAGAGACAAGTGTGGCTATAAAGAGGCAGCATAAAGATCTTTGTGATGGTGATCCTGCAATTTTGGGTCTGGGTATATACTCCAGAAAATCGAAAGCAGGAACTCCAATGGATATTGGTACACCCATAGCAGCATTATTCACAATAACCAAAAAGGGAAACAACCTAAATGTCCATCAGTGGATGACTAGATGAGCAAAATGTAGCATGTGCATACAATGAAATATCATTCAACCTTAAAACAGAATGAAATTCTGACACACGCTGCAGCATAGATGACCCTGGAAGACATGCTAAGGAGACAGGCTGGACATGAAAGCTTCAATATTCCATGATTCTGCTACCTGAGGTCCCTAGAATAGTCAAATTCGCAGCAGCCGAAAGCCGAGCAGTGATGAGCAGGGCCTGGGGATGGGGGAACCAGGAGCTTGTGTCAAATGGGGACAGAGTTTCAGTTTGGGGTGATAAAAAATCCTAGAGATGACTGGTGGTCATGGGTGCACAAAGATGTGAATGAGGTTAATATCACTAAACTGTGCACTTAAAAATTGTTAAATTGTAAATTTATGTTATGGATATTTTATCACAATTAAAAACAAAGCATTACTAGAGGTAAATAGGGTCACACACACAAAAAAGGCAAATGTTGTCTAATACTTCCTCTCACTCACTGTATTTTTTCTTTTGGCTCCAAAGATGAGTCAGTTTTACCACACATTTAAGTAAAATAATAACAGAAGGATGAATGGAAAACTGAAATAGTGCCAAGCAATGATTAGAAAAGTTAAACTTTCAGCTTAGTATTTGCAGCTCTGTGCATTTCAACCTAAAGTCACAATTTCTGTTGTATTTACTTCTCTGGCTTCATGGAACTCAGTCTGATGAGGCTACTGTGGTGTTCTGAATACACCTTATTCTTTCCCGACTCACACCATTTGTCCTCCCTCGAATGACCTCTGTTCTCTTTTTATTCTCCACCTGTCCAAATAGTACTGTCCTCCAGATTCAGCTCAAATTCCACCTTCCCCAAGACAGTAATTCGGTGATTTCTCTCCCTCCTCTACTCACCAGTTTTACTTCTTGTCCAGATCCGTGTTTCAGAATACGCATTTTTTTTTGGTTAGATTTACAAATGCAGCTTTCATATTCCTCCAATTAGTGTGTAATATCCTCAAGGCACAAAACAAGTCGTCAATCTCTTTGTAGCCACCAAATAAGTCAGCACTGTGAATTTCAGAGTGGCTACCTGGTAAACTTCTAGAGCCAATTAAACAGAAGTTTTCATCCATTTCCCTATTCAGTTCTGAAACATTTTGGAAAAAAAATGTAAATGAGAGAACTTAGTGAAGACCTGGTCTATGAAGGATGGAGATACCTTAAAAATTCATGTTTATAGGCCGGACGCGGTGGCTCACGCCTGTAATCCCAGCACTTTGGGAGGCCGAGGTAGGCGGATCACAAGGTCAGGAGATTGAGACCATCCTGGCTAACATGGTGAAACCCCGTCTCTACTAAAAATACAAAAAAATTAGCCGGGCGTGGTGGCGGGCGCCTGTAGTCCCAGCTACTCAGGAGGCTGAGGCAGGAGAATGGTGTGAACCTGGGAGGCAGAGCTTGCAGTGAGCCGAGATTGCGCCACTGCACTCCGCGAGACTCCGTCTCAGAAAAAAAAAATAAATAAAAAAATTCATGTTTATAGGAACTTTCTGATTTTTGAGAGTAGTGAGGAAGTGCTGGGATAAGAGATTTATGCTTTATAAAATCACAGATGGCTAGAACTGCAGGGAACCTTAGTCATTATCAATTGCAATGTCTATATCTCACAGAACAGGAAACAAATGCCCAGAAAGTCAGACATTGACCAAGAAACACACAGATGGTGCAGAGCTAGGTCTAGAACCCGTGTCTTCTTCTAAGTTCCCACTTTTTTTTTCACTAACCACTGCTGCCTGATGGAATTATTTTGTTTATGTATGGGTTATATGGTATGTAGAAATGAGAAATGTCCATTATAATTTTCCACCTATGATGAAGCAGATTAAATTAATGGTAAAAATAACCTTGAATGTTGAAATTAGTAGGTCTGTGGATGTAAACATGTTGTGCTGGCTGAGCTGAGATGCAGATGACCATTTGTGGTGTGGAAATGAAGACCACCCAAAGAGAATAAGCAAAGGCTATTTATTCAGAGCTTGCCATTGCTTGTATTTGGCAGACTCAAAGGCAGGCAGAGGAGTGGGAAAGCTTTACAGTGGAAACAAGCGAGAGCTTCAGGTGTGTCCTGGTAGGAGGCTGTTGGCCTGGGAAGCTGGAGGTGGGCTAACCAGAAGTGGGGCATCCTATGAGATTGGCTCAGGAGGATATTTGGCTTTCTCGGTCTGCTCCTAAGTTGGGAGTGGGGACAAAAATTAGGGAAGTTGTCAGTTATTAGTCAAGTCCTGGGCTTTTTGGGCTAGTTGTTCCAGAGGTTATTGTTTGGCCTCTTGTACCAGTTGCCAGAGATAGTGGTATGACATGTAGATTGTTGCTAGCTTTCTGGGCTGGTTCCTATAGGTCATGGGTTGGTTTCCTGGTCTGGTTGCTGCAGATGGTGGGTCAGAGTTTTCATTCGGTCTGAGCATTGCCTGTTTGTATATTCAGTCTCTCCGTGGTTCCGCTTAAGGAAATTGGCTGCTTCTTGTTCTGTGAATGAGCGTCACCCTCCTTAACCTGCCTTTTGTAAGTCACAAGGCCCAGACTGAATTGAAGGGGCACGTTCAGGAGTCAAGTATGTTTTCCTGCCTGCTTGTCCTCAGGGAGCAGATCCTCTGCTGTATACGGTTTCCCCACAAGCCTTTTAAAAACCATTGCTGTTCTCATTTTAATCCCCTGCTAAAAAAATGTGCACTACCTCTGGCCTGGGTCCAACCCTCCTGTCCACCCTTTGGTCCTCTGTGGCCTGTGTCTGCCGCACTCGCCCAATGTTCCCTTCTTCCTTCATGCTTGGGGTGGAAACTTAGCTTCCCCAGGCAGATCCTGACTCCCCTACCCTTCCCTCCGTGGCTTCCCACTTCCTAAAATGCCTTCGCCTCTCTTCTCCAAATCCTGCCCGTCATTCAAGCTCCAATCTGGAACCCGCCTCCTGTAGGAAGCATTTCCTCATAACTCCAGTGCATGTGAAAGTCTCCCTTTCCTGAACCCTGAGGGGCTGAACTTGCATTCCTCACTTGGGGTTTCCAAAGGCTTTGCATCGGAGATGCACCTGGGGAAGCATGTCGGAAATGCAGAGTACTGGGCCCCACCCTTAGAGATGCTGGCTTGTTAGGAGTAGGTAGGGCAAGTCATATTTGGACTTGCAGAGAAGAGAGGAGAGAGTGATTTTGTTCAAAAGTAACCAACATGAACAAAGGCATGGAGGTGGGAGAGTGTGCCCGTGTGTGTGTGTGTGTGTGCGCGCGTATGTTTACTGCAAAGGAGGGAAAATTGTGAAAGACTATGAAATGGACCAAAATGATAACTGGATTTCCCTCCTGCACTGTGGAAGGAGCTACTTGCATCTGTGGTTTATGTACGCCTCTGTTCTTTGGTTTCTCCTTTGAACCAGTTCTAACATCTTCCTTGTTCTCGAATTAATTAAATAAAAATATTTGGCACAAGTCCATTTTCTACTTCTAGAGTCACAGTTACCTCTTTTAAAAAATTCTGTTATGCACACACACAAACATGCACACACGCACACAGACACTATACACATGCACGTTTGTAAGCCCTGTGGGGCTCAGCCAACTCACCCTGAGAAAATGGTTAGCTCGGTGAGAAAGACTGCGATCTGCTGAAAGGCCAAACCATGCAACATGAATTTTATTAGGTAGTTTGCCTTTAAGATGGTCCTTCAAAGTGTTGGAATCACCATTTTATAGTTATTCATCCCTCTAAGACACCATTGAACAAGAATGCATAGGCAGCATTGCTCTTAGCTTTTTCTGTACTTCTCTGGGAACTCGCCTCTGGGATTCTCAAACTGCCATACAAGGTAGAGTTGAGTAAGCTTTTCCGTCTTTTCACTGCTGGTTCAGCAACAAATGCTGTTGGCTGCTTTGAGTGCTTTGAGGTTCCTCACAGAATGTCTTGACTCTCTTTTTTTTTTTTTTCAGACAAAGTCTCACTGTATCGCCCAGGCTGGAGTGTAATGGCACAATCGTGGCTCATTGCAACCTCTGCCTCCCAAGTTCAAGTGATCCTCTCACCTTAGCCTCCCGAGTAGCTAATTTTTGTATTTTTTGTAGAGATGGGATTTCGCCATGTTGCCCAGGCTGGTCTCGAACTCCTGGGCTCAAGTGATCTCTGCCTGCCTTGGCGTCCCAAAGCTCTGGAATTATACACAGGAGCCACTGTGCCTGGTCTGTCTTGACTTTTTCATCTGTAGGGGGCCAGAGAGAAAGAGAGAGAGAGAGAGAGAGAGAGTTGGCCTCGGGAGCCCACAGGCCTGTGCCTCCCCTGCTGTGTTATGCCTTCCACTGTGTTCTAGTGGGCCAGGGTGCCAGAGCCACTGAGCCATCCTGAGGCCAGCAGCACCCCTGCCCAGCCACATGCACACCAAACACACCCACCCCTCCCGGCTCAGGGCTGCTTCATTCTGTTTCTGGTCCTTGTTTTAAAACCATGAAGCAAAGGGTCCAGGTGCTTCCTGTGCCTTTTGCTTTGCAACTTTCCACTGACATAGGCTCTCTCCTTGACCATACTTTAGTTGGGCTCCCTGATCCCTCTTCTCAGTGAGGCCTCATCCTTGAGTCCTGCCTTCAACCTGCCTTGCCCAGTTGTTGCAATGATCCTGCCAAGTCAGTTTGGTGAGAATTCTACCACCCTCCATGCCTGATCATTCTTAAGGAATTTGATAACTGCTCAAATTCCTCATCCCCTACCTTTGGCATCTGATCGCCCTTGCCTGCCTTCAGCAAGAATCCTGTTAAGTCAGCATAGCAACAATCCTCTTAGTACTTTTCCACCCACTGACTTCTCACTCTGCTCATCAGCTGTAAATCCCTAGCTCTCTTCCTTGCCTTTGGAGTTGAGCCCCATCTCTTTCCCCCATTTGATAGTCTTGACATATATAGAAATCATCCTGAATCAAGTCTTCCTTATATTTTACCAAGTGTGAGAATAATTTTTTAACACCGTAGGGTCTGAGTTCAAAGAGTTGACTGCCCAAGCCATTTGGACCCCTATGGAAAGCTGACTTGAGCTGACTGGGGCCACATCCTGCTTTCTGAGACCCACCCAAACCAAATCACCATCATTTGGTCTTCCAAGGCATCCTGTGGTGTGTTGTTAAGGGGATCCCTCTAGTCTGCCCTCCTGGAAGAGAATCACCCATTCCCCTTCTGCCTGGAAAACCTCTCTATGTGTAGACCATTGTTTCAAATCCTGGAACATTCTGGACTTAAAGATCAAGGGAGATTTTGACCTCCAGGCTGGTGATCTCGGGCTTGGCTGAATGCTAAGCAGCCAGACCTCATGCACCATCTTCCAGCCCAGACTCCACATGCCATCTTCTAACCCAGACCCATGTGCCGTCTTCCTACCCAGACCCCACGCGCCATCTTCCTATTCAGACCCCATGCGCCATCTTCCTATTCAGACCCCACGTGCCATCTTTCTGTCCACTTCTCTGTGGGTAGAAGGGGTCTGATGACTTTGTAACCCACCTGACAGGACCCCTTCGGGAGGCGTCTGATTCTTTAGAGGGAGGGAATTCTACATGCTTGGGACATTTCCCCCACTTAATTTGCTCAGCCTCACAGAACCCAAACAGAAGTTAACCCCCAAGATGTGCAAGGACAAAAGGGGAAGGAAATGGGCCTGAGCGGCTGAAACAACAAACCCTTTTCCTAAAGGGCAAAGAATGATTTCCTATGTTAGAAAGAATTTACAACCTCGGCTGCTTTCCTTTCTTATTTCTTTTTTCCAGCTTCCTCCTTCTCCCGTAATAAAGGAGACCCGTTTGTCCCAGAGCCCCCTTCTTTTAGATGAGAGTCTGACTCTGGGAGAAGGATTGGGCTTCAAGGAACACATAAAAGTAAGTAGTAAAAAACAAAACACAACACAGAACGCAATGCCACCCGCAGTCACCTCTGACGGGCAGGACCTTCTGGGGCTGGGTCCATCTGCATTGTGATGAGAGCAGTTTGTGAGTGATGTCAGCCTAATTAGGCAGGCTAATGTCTGGTTTCCTGGAGCGGGCTTTTGTGAAGTAATTGGCTGCCTTGGGGTCAAAATGCAGTAATTATAGGTCTTACAAAAAAAAAAAAAAACCTAAATGAGATAAACAGCCTTTGAATTCTTCAAGCAAGTAAGCCAATCACACCAAGAGACTTCTCTTTGTGCCCAGAACTGCAGTGGGTATTTTGACAGGTGATTTCAATACCATGTAGCTATTTATTTATTCTGGGTTTGGGACATAAACACAAACATGTTGGCCTACAATTCTACACATTCACCAAATGTGGGAATTGCATGGCAGAGGATCTGCTTCCAGCACTGAAATTGGAGAGTAAGGTCAGCAGGTATTTTGAGCTAAAGCAGAAATTCCACCACAATTTTAAAGCTAACAGAAGAGAATTATCCATGTAAACCAGCTCCCTTTCTTCCAGTTGTTTGCTTATTTTCTTTGTAAAAATCAACAACAGGAGAGTCTGGAAGGCTATGGAAAGCTAATAAAGTTTGGAAACATCATTTCGATCTCAGGAGGTGTGGAGACTGGATCAAAGCTGAGCAGGATGTGAGCCTATTTTTACCAGTCCTGGTTGAGGTGAGTGGCTGACCCCACAGTTGTGAAGACCTGGAGATAGGAAGTGGAGAATTGTTTTATAGATGAAATAAGCCCTATTTCCGGGATTTCGTTGCCTTCCGGGGTCCCAGTCCCTCCCACTGCATCACAAGCTGGCTAACACTGGAAACCCCATACTCAACCCCAAACTGTGTATGCAGAGCCTGAGGCCCACTGCAGGTCTTCTGCATCTTAATCTGCATTTTAACACAATCCCCAGGGATTCCTATGCTTATTCATATAAACTACTTTGCGATGGGGTTTGTTCCCGATACCAGTGGCCCATTTTGAGCAAGTACATTGACAAGGCAGTAGTATGAGGGCAAAAGGTAAGTACCAGGGTGACAGCCTGCTCCATTTTGGTCTTTTAGGAGAGTGATTTGCAGATAATCATAGCCCACTTTTCTTAATGGTGAAACTTCTGTTGGTTGTTTGTGGGAATTTGAGCACATCCTCCTCTTCCTCACTGCTCCACCCAGGACACCTGACACCCAAGCGTGAAGGGTACAGGTTGGCTCTATCACTGTCTCTGTAGATGTGGCTGTAGATGTAGCCCGAAATTATAGATCAATCACCATGCATCAATTACCATCACTCCTCCCTAAACAAATTAAAAAAAAATAGATATCTCTTAGCACTGACCATGCATGTGGAAGTCTGGTAATTAACAGCTCGACTTGGGTCTGCATCTCAGCATTACCTCAACCTTAATGATTTACCTACCATGCTAGGCCTCCCTTATTATCTAATTTAATCCCAATACACCACCATGTCTCTAGGAGGACAGGACCTACCCTAGCTTTCATGGAGCTTCCCATTTCATGGAGAAGACAGACAATAGAAAATTCATTGCCAGTCTGATGGGTTTTACAGAAGGTTGCAATGGGAACATATCCGAGGGGGATCAAAGGCTTCCCAAATAAGTCATGTTTAAGTTGCAACTGAGAACTCCCGGGATAGGATTTTCGTGGTGAAGCTGGAGACAGATCAAGGTGAGCTTTGGTGAGCCATGAGGATGATGTTGGCAATGGAAACCTGTTAAACTAAGGGAGAGAGTAATCCAATCCAACGAGAAACAACAGCAGGGCTATGGTTTAGAGAATGGATGGCTTGGAGGTGGCCAGGGAGGGTAGGGTGGGATGATGATGGCTTAGGCTGGAGTATGAGCCATATGATGAAGAACTATTTAGATGTGGGATCAGTGTCACTTGATTTAGCTTGGGGAGCAAGGGAAAGAGAGACTTTGACTCCAAGGTGTGAAACATATGTAGTGGTCTTTAGTGTAGACTCATCAACTTAATGAAATGTAATCAAGTATTACCAGTCATGCTATAGAGAACCCTTTCTCCAAATTTTGCCACCCCTATTGTGGGCTAGGCACTCTGCAAAATGGCTTATCTACCTCTTATTCTTAATCTTCATTGACAACCCTTTGAGGCTAGCGCTGTTAGGATTCCCATTCTACAGGTGAGGAAGGCAAGGCTTAGGAGAGTGAGGAGGAGCTACGTTAAAGCTCAGATCTATCTGAGCATGGTCCTTGTGTCTCTGTTTCCCAAACTTATCTGATGACAAGACTCACCTGGGACACTTGGTAAGTGTCCACACTGCCCGGTCCCCTCAGGCACCTGCTGATTTGGTGAGTCAGAGCCCCAGAATCTGTGTTTCCATAGACCTTATCACCAGGCCACTTTGGGAAGCACTGACTTATGCTGCCGGGACTTGGCCACAGAAGGGGCATTTGCCTTCATCTTACCCCTCAGTCTGACTAGTTTTTATACACAGAACTTATCGCAACTTGAAATTTTTCTGTATTCTTTATTGATTTATGGTTTTTCAGCCCCTCTAGAATGTAAGTGCCAAGAGGGCAGCGATCAGACCAGCTCCTGGAACATGGCAGGACCAACACCCTCATCCGAGTGCCTATTCTCTTCCTGGAGGTCCTCCGGAGACTTCCTGCTCCCATTCTTGCTCCTACTTCACCCACTTTCCATTTCCTGCGTGAAGTGTAAATCTCATCCCCCATAGTCCTTAGAGCCAGACCAGCTGGCTTGGCCCATGCCTGCCCGCCCCTCCTTCCCAACTTTGTCCCTCAGCTCCAGGCTGCCACACAGGCCTCCAGGGTGTTTTCCAATCCCTCCAAGAGATCTTCAGCTCCCCAGCGCACCTTTCTTGGAGGGGCCAGTGCCGTTTGATGGGGCGGCGAGGTTAAAGACCACTCTCTCTGGTGACCACCGCTTTGTCCACTATCTTTCCTGGGCCTCCCCTGAGCTCTTCAAGAGAGAACCACTTGCTTAGAAGAAGCTTGGGAAGGATGTGCACGGTGGCCATGCCGCAGACCTGGGGTGGAAGGTGCAAGAAGGCGTGCTGAGCAGGAGGTCAGGAGGGCCGCTGAGCCATTTCCGAGGGGAACAGTGGGCCTTGGCTGGTCAGGGAGAGGGGAGACTGCCGGGAGGTCCCCTGCATGAGAACTCTGCGGCGGCTCCCTGGGTGGGCCAGGCCGGCACAGCCTCGCTGTGTTCTGTGCAGTTGAAAGAAAGCTGCGGGGCGGAGGGGGCCTGGCTGCTCGGGCCGCGGCCATGGGCTGCGCCACACATGGCTAAAGTACACAGACTATTAGCAATCAAGGAAGGACCTCCCTGCGAGGGAAAATGACATAGGGTTACTTCACTGTAAACATCCCAAGAACAAGCACTGGTTCCTTTTAAGGTCTGTCTTTACTTCCTTTGAGAAGTTGCAAATGCACCCATGGCGGGCTTTGGCGCTCAGTCACACATGGGGGAGGAGGGATTCCTATACACACAGTCACTCCCAATGGGAGAAAGCCCCAAATGCCACGAGGATTTGCCAGGAGTCTGTACCCTGAAATGGATTCTGCTGATGCATAGAACCAATAGCGCTTGCAACAGAAAACAGGGCTGCCTGCCGAGAAACGCAACCCCTGACAGCCGGGTGCAAACATTCTTTTCAGTTGCGTCCTCCCAGCACCTTTGTTTTACAGGTTGCTTTTAAGAGAACAAAATGTAGTATTTGCTCCTTGCTTTGTAAGAACAAATTGAAATCACATGGGTCATCTGTCAGGCTCTCGTGAGAAAAGGAGGGACAGAGGCTTATCAGGTGTTTGGAACCTCAAATCCTATCCACGAATGTGAAGCCATAGTCTGGGGTCTTTTCAATGAGTGGCTACAAGTTGTCTCCCTTCCTAGGAAGCTTAATAACAGCATTTTTTTTTAAGAGACAGGGTCTCAACTATCACCCAGGCTGGAGTATAGTGGCGCAATCATAGCTCACTGCAGCCCCCAACTCCTAGGCTCAAGTGGTCCTTCCACCTTAGCCTCCCAAGCAGCTAGAACTATAGGCACATGCCACCACCCTTGGCTACTTGTTTTATCTTATTTTTATTTGTAGAGATAGGGTATTGCTCTACTGCCCAGGCTGGTCTCAAACACCTGGCCTCAAGTGATCCTCCTGCCTCAGCCTCCCAAAGCACAGGGATTACAGCTGTGAGCCATTGTGCCTGGCCAGCAATTTTTGGAGAAAAAGATTTGTAGGTTGTATTGATGGCTATTAAACTTGTGAGTGGCAGAAGGCCCTACACTAGCTTAAACAGAAAAGGACCTTTCTGGGCTTCTGTAGCTGGGCAGTTCAGGGATGGCTCAGGGACTCAAGTGGTAACAGTGGAAGCTAACATGTATTGAGCATGGGGCACAGATCACACATGTCCCTGCATCTAACCCTCACCAACCCATGACACAGGTTCTATCCTCAGGCCATTTTGCAGATGGAAAAGTTGAGAAGCAAGAGTCACAGCTAGAAAGCGGCAAAGCCCAGCTGAGTCCCTAAGCCCTGTTCCGACTCAGTTCTGAGATCTGCACCCTCTGAACTTATTCCATTTTCTCCTACTGCTTCCTGCAGGGAGAAAGGCAGTGCCTGGAAGCCCCTGCTGGACAGCCTCCTTGCTCAGCGACTCCAGGCCAAGGGCAGTCTCCCCGGTTCGCTCTGCAGAGCAGGTCACAGGGCTCCACGGGAAGTAGAAATGTGTCTGGGCGCTGTGACAAGTGGAGATTCTGTGGCCCAGTCCCAGCATTCCAGAGATGTAGTCCACTGTTGTCAGAACCTCCAATTCTCAAGAAAAGCCAGAAAGCTGGATTTTTTAAAACAAAAGTTTCTGCTTTGGGAAATGCTATGCAGTCCTGACAAAATACATCTTGGAGTCACCAGTATCAACCCCTGCTCTCCAGAAGAGCCCTGGAGAGTTCAGCTTTAGCTGTTCACCCACCCCTGCAGTAGACCTGGGCCTGGGGTGTTCTGCCCCATGTGGGACCTGGATCTGCTCCCTGGTAGAGGAGGGACTATGACTGACAGCCCCACCAAGCCACCTGGTGTATGGAAGGAAAGTCCCCAAAGAAGCCATAGGGTAAACTCTAGGCCTTTTCTAGAGCCACGTGTATGAATCCGTAGTCCCACAGGCCAAATCATCAGAGAAAATTATTTCATTCAAAAGTTGAAGTTGCTTATTTTTTTTGAACAGTATCAAAGCAGAGATGAATACACTGGGCTGCTGTGAGCAGCGGTGCCTCTTCTCCAGCCTCCTCCAAGGAATGTGCCTTAGTCAGAAAGTAGTGGACCCTCTGAGGTTGAATTGAAAGTGTGTTTTTCATTTCCTATTCTCATTTCAGCCTGTCTGATGAAATAAATACAAAGGAACCATATCCCGCCCCTTTGTGACATTTGCTAATTACGCCAGAGACTTTGCTTGCACGGCATTCCCCCCTGGGCTGGGGTCTGGACTAGGATTAGCAACTTTCTGGGCCTTCCCAATTTGGGTTCTAGCTGCATAGCCCATCTGGAAGAAAATGTGGTGTGTGTACACTTGATTCGTGGTAAACCTCAAGTTTATAATTGTTTAGTTCTCCAGGCATAAATCTTGTGACTATTCTCTCACTCTTGATAGAAACCATCATTTCGAGCGAGGGCTTGATGCTGAGGTGTGCTATGTGGTGCAATGAGTTGAGTGCCAGCAGGGGACCCTTCTGACCTCAATCCTCATGTCCCTCACCCCCCACACTTGTCACAGAACCAAATATTACACTAGTACTCGCTTTCCTCAAGTTGAATGCATTGTGCACCTATGTTAGCTTAAATGGGTTACACGGATCAGGGATGACAGTGTATTCTTGCCTATAACATGACCTGCTATGGACTGAGTCTGAACTGTTTCATGTACTACACATACCCCTTTCTTTCATAACCAATCTAATAATGGGTATTTTGGGCCCATTTTTCTCAGAGGAAGAAACTGAGTTTTCAGGGCTTGAAATGAATCCATATGTGTGTGTACACACACATATATAGTTTTCTGTAAACTATATATTCCTTATACAGTGTAAGCTCCTAATACAGGAGTATCAGGATGTTTTTGGCTACAGCTAATATAAACCCCCAACTCCAAATGACAAGAAAACATCGAATATAAGCATAAGTCCAGACGTTGGATGGCTCTGAGGCTGGTTAATTTCACATCTCAAATGACAGCCTTGGGAACCGAGGTTCGTTCTTTCTGTTTGCCATCCTTGGCAGTAGCTGCATCCCACACAGATATGCCCTCACTCAGAGTGAGGGAGGTGGCCCAAGTGTGTTCTTGGGTGCCCAATTCCCTATTTCACACTTGATGTTCAACATTCTGCACCTTAGCCTCTCTGATTTTTGGTACCAGTGACATCAGTAATACCCATTTTCTTCCAATTAACAAGGAAGTTGAGAAGAGTTCTTAGCTTATGTTTTAGACAGGATGCATGTATCAGTCAGGGCTGTGAACCAGTGAGAATTTTCTCCATTGAAAGTGACTCAAGTCGTGTGTCCTCATTTCTGGCTTCTGTTCTCTGTATTGATAGAGAGCTTGGATTTGGAAATCTGGTTCCACCACTTACAAGCTGTGTCTTTGTGCCTCAGTTTGTGCATCTGTTTAATGCGGATCTCATTAGAACCTGCCTCTAAAGGTTGCTGTAAGGATTAAGTAATTTAATACAGGAGAAATCCTTAGTACAGGGCCTGGCCTGTCATAAATTATTAATGTTATTATCTAAGCTTCCTGCTGCTGCAGGGGACATGGAGGAAAATGCTCTGACATGACATCTGTACAACTTGTGTTCCAAAGGAAAAGAGAGGGCTACTCCTCCACCTCTGATCCCAGGGGAGGACTCCATGGGCCTGGATTGTGTGTGGCGCCCTCCTGCCAAGGCTAGGCCCTATGGCAAGGCCCTGTGAGGAATGTGCTGAGCAGATAATACTCCAGGTGACCCATGACCACTTGGTTTCTTTTTGAATCCAGAGGAGTTGTCATTTTGACTGGATATGTTGAACATATTACATACCATGTTAGCTGCTGTGGTTCTAACAAATATTTGGGTCATGATGTAATCCTTTATTCTCAGCTCTAGAGTGCAATCACATGTCTAACGATTCTCTCTGTATTTGATAGAATTTATATTGCTGAAAATGAAATTTTGGAGGGGCAAATAACACCTTCAGCTTTAACAGACATTTAAAAAAACTAGTATTTTTTGTTATATAAGCATTATATATGAATAATATTATGTGCAGATCTGAAATAACGCAGGCAGCAAAAGTGTGTCTCATTAGGGTAATGTTAGTAATGTGCATTGCTTAGAAAGCACATGAAATACTTCTATCAAAATGACCACCTTAGACTGTCCTGTGTCCTCTCCCACAATGCTGTGGGCTCCTCCCAGCACTTAGCTTCTCCCACAATGCCGTGGTATTCTCCCGGCCCCGAGCTCCTCCTACAATGCCAGGGCTCCTCTCCAGACCCAGAGCTTCTTCCACAATGACAGGGCTCCTCCCCAGACCCCAAGCTTCTCCCACAGTGCCGGGGCTCCTCCCCAGACCTGAGCTTCTCCCACAATGCCGTGGGCTCCTCCCCAGATGCCGACCTTCTCCCACAGTGCCATGGGCTCCTCCCTAGCCCCTGAGCTTCTCCCATAATGCCATGGGTTCCTCCCCAGGCCTGAGCTCACCACAGGGCTTTGCCTGCACCACCAGATTCTAGGATCTTCAGGGGTAAATAGGGAGCTTTTTTCACCTTTCTATCCCCAGCCCCCTCTGCAGTGATAGGAACACATTAAGTGCTCTACAGCTGTTTTTTGAACAAAACTGATACTGTATATCAAAACGTATTTTTCTTTCTTATTTATTTACTCTCAATTTGCAAATAAAAATTGCATATATTTATCATGTACAACACATTTTAAAGTGTGTATACATTGTGGAATGACTAAATCAGAGTAATTAACATGCATTACCTAACATACTTAGCTCTCTTTTTGCAGTGAGAACAATTAAAATGTACTCTCAGCAATTCTCAAGAATGCAGTACATTGTTATTAAATGGGTTCGCCATGTTGTGCAATAGATCTCTTTGAACTCATTCCACCTATCTCACCAAAATTTTGTATCCTTTAACAAACATCTTCCCAGCATCCCTCCCGCATCCAGTCCCTGGTGCTCTTCTGAGTCTGACTTTTTAAGATTCCACATATGAGTGAGATCTTGAGGTATTTGTTTTTTGTGCCTGGCTTATTTCAGTTAACATAATGTCCTCCAGGTTTACCCATATAGTCGGAAAATGACAGGGTTCCCTTATTTTTTTAAGGCTGAATACCACATTTTCTTTATTCACCCATCCATTGATGGACACTTAGACTGATTCCTTATGTTGGTTATTGTGAATAGCGCTTCAGTGAACACAGGAGTAGAGATATCTCTTGGGCATACTTGATATCATTGACATATTGATGACATATTGACATATTAATAATATCAATGACATATTGATATCATTTCCCATATCCACAAGTGAGATTGCTGGATCACATGGTCATTCTATTTTTAATTTTTTGAGGAGCCACCGACTGTTTTCCATAATGGTTGCACTAATTTACATTTCCACCAACAGTGTGCAAGGGTTCCTTTTTCTCCACATCCTGGCCAACACTTATTATCTTTCATCTTGATAAAAGCCCTCCTAACACATGTGAGGTGACATCTCATTGTGGTCAAACCACATTTTCTCAGGAGGGATGCAGTATAAATCATTGTTCTGGTGACTAAAACTTGCCGTGTGTGAGCAAGTATTTAGCAAGTACTTTAAAAAATGCTGATAGCATTGTTTTCTAAATGTCAAAGTCAGAGACCTCCAACAAACATTTTAATTTTAATTTTTATCAACATGTGAACATAGTTTAATATAATTTTAAAAGTGAATGGATTTTACAACAACACAAAACCAAAGTAGTCTTGTCACCCGCCCCACTCACCCTCATTTCCACTCCTCTGGCAAACATTTTAACTCTTTTAGTTCTTTCTTCTGATGTTTATGTCCATACTGTGAAGCAACAAGTTTACTTTGCTATTTCCTAATTTTTTCAGTTTTAGATCTCAATTAACTTCTCATCATTAAATATAAATTTTCACTCCTTTTATTTAGACTTCCTCTCCACACTCTCCCAATATAGTTATCTCTACAGTTTAATTTTTGGTTAAATCAAAGTTCTGTTTTTACAATATCATGATTATATAAACAACCAAGAGCAATAGTGTACTTTTTTTTTTTTCTTTCGTGATCACTGTTTTGTTTCTCTGGGAGTTTCTAGTTGCCTTTTCATTTCCTGTTGTGTAATATACCTGTCATTTACTCATCCTCAAATTCTTAGCCTGAGTATACATTTCTCAAAACGTTCCAATACATCAGGTAATCTATGTGACTCCTGTTTTTCTTGGTGATTATCTTCCTAGAGATTTCTGTTTAAATCCATCAGATATTCTACTCAGTTCTCTCTTTACCATAGATTTCTTTTCCATATCTTTTCCAGAACTTTTCTCTTCTGGTATGGACTGGTGTTTCCTTAGGCCAGCTAGAGAGGTGTCATCAACCTAGGGGTCTTCTCCATCACCCCCGGAGTTCTCGTTTTTGACGGATATCCTGTTCCTGTGTCCTATGTCTTCCTCATTCCTGGTATGTTTCCTTGCTTGATGACACTCAACCTCCACCAGCTTCCTGAAAATAAAATCAATAAAAAGTAGTGGTGTTTTAATTAATATTTTGAGACTGGCATGTCTGAAAATGTGTTTATCTTACTTTCACACTTTTTTTGAAAGTAAAATGTTTTTACATTGTGGGTTGGGGGCTAAAAATGCTAGGTTGGAAATCACTTGGAAGGCATCACTCTTCTGGCTTCTAGTCTTGCTCTTGAAAACCCCAGTAACATTCTGATTCCTGCTTGATATGGTTTGGCTGTGTCCCCACCCAAATGTCATCTTGAATTATAGCTCCCATAATCCCCACGCGTTGTGGGAGGCGATTGAATCATGATGGCAGCATTTCCTGTGCTGTTTTTGTGATAGTGAATAAGTCTCATGAGATCCAATGGTTATATAAAGGGAAGTTGCCCCACACATGCTCTCTTGCCTGCCACCATGTAAGATGTGCCTTTGCTCCTCCTTTGCCCTCCACCATGATTATAAGGCCTCCCCAGCCACGTGGAACTGTGAGTCCCTTAAACCTCTTTTCTTTAATGAATTACCCAGTCTTGGGTATGTCTTTATTAACAGTGTAAGAATGGACTAGGAAGGCCAAGGCGGGCAGATCACAAGGTCAGGAGATCGAGACCATCCTGGCTAACATGGTGAAACCCCGTCTCTACTAAAAATACAAAAAATTAGCCGGGCGTAGTGGTGGGCACCTGTAGTCCCAGCTGCTCGGGAGGCTGAGGCAGGAGAATGGCGTGAACCTGGGAGGTGGAGCTTGCAGTGAGCCGAGATTGTACCACTGCACTCCAGCCTGGGTGACAGAGCGAGACTCCGTCTCAAAAAAAAAAAAAAAAAAAAAAAGAATGGACTAATACACTGCTCCTTTATGTGGCTCTGGTTTTCTCTCCAGAAGATTTAGAGTTTTCTCACTTTTCCCAGTATTTTGAAATCCCAAGGTGATCTGTTGTCATAATACTACAGTAGCTGGTGGGACTGTTGTAATAGATTCATCTGCCCAATGCATAGCAAGTCAATATGCTGAGACACCAGGGAGCAGCAGAGAACAAATTAAATAATTATAGGGCAGCCTAATGAGATGGGAGGAAACTGCACATCCACCTCCCTGAGGAGTTTGGGGCTAGGGATGTTAAGGGGTTTGGAGTGGGCTGAGGTGTGGGGATCATTGATTGATTGATGAATTCAAGGTAAAGTCATGGGAAGGGGAGATGAAGAAACATTCTCATGCTGATGTAGTTCTTCTATAAGGGTTTTCACACTGGTTGATGTCAGCTGTTCTGCTAGAATTCAGAATCTGAAAAACATTGTAAGCAATTCTTAAGCAAAAGCTCTATGATTCTAGCATCAGAGATCCTCTTTATCTTCCGACTTTTATGAGGAAGTTTTAAAATTTCATGTTATCATTTTATGTGTTCCTCTTAATATGGCACCTTGATCTTGTTTTATGGATGCAACATCTCCCTTTTTCACTAAAAAATGAATTACAAATTTTATAAAGGTATCTTGTTCTCTATATTACTTCTCATTCCTTTATTATGTTTTTTTCTTTCTTTTGTAAAGACTTTCCTCAAATATCTGCTACTCCTGAGTTCATTCATATTTAAAGGGCAAATGGCTAGACTAAAAAGATGATTGGAGGCCAGGTGTGGTGGCTCACGCCTATAATCCCAGCATTTTGGGAGGCCAAGGTGGGAGGACTGCTGGAGCCCAGGAGTTCGAGACAAGCCTAGGTAACAAAGCAAGACCCTGTCTCTACAAAAAAAATTTAAGTATTAGCTGGGCATGATGGCACATGCCTGTAAATCCAGTTACCTGGGAGGCTGAGGTGGGAGAATGGCTTGAGCCTGGGAAGTCAAAGTGGCAGTGAGCCATGATAACCCCACTGCACTCCAGCCTGGGTGAAACCACAAGACCCTGTCTCAAAAATAAACAAACAAACAAATAAATAAGGTTATTGGAAACTCTGCATGCAAAGGTTTTTCTTTTAGTAGGACTTCCCAGAAGGAAACTGGCTATTTTGTTGAGGAACTCTTAAACATTATTATCTGCAAATCCTATCTCTGGGATTGATGAGTTTCCCCAGAGAAGAATTCTCTAATTTCCTGAGCCTGGCCTAGTTCACAGCCAAGTGAGGAAAGGGGATGACACAGGGCTTGATTTTTGTTACACTCCACTGTTTTCACCTAGACCTGGGTCCTGAGCCTGGACTCCCTTTCCTTTGTCCTCTTTAGAGAGTGACAACAACTCCCCCCATCCACTTGTCTTCTTCTGGATGAGGGAGGGGTGGTCCCAGTCCTGAGTGAGGTAAGCAAGGGAATCTCTAACTTCTTCTTTTATAGATTTTCAATTAATCCTCTCGTTTTTAGCCCACTGGGATATTCCCCATGAGCAATGCCCTATGCTTCCACTTCCCAAGACTCCCTGGGTTCTGCGTTGTGAATCTGCCCAGGAGCTCCTGCCCCAGCCCTTGCAGTGCTAGCTTTCTGCATCCTGTGGTCTGCTCACTTACTCACTGCTAGATCTGACTTCCTCTTGCAGTCATTCAGTTGACCTCTCTCTGCTGTGACTCCTTTCATGTTCTCTTTGCTTTTGTGCGCCAATGTCTTTTTATCTCTTTCCTGTCACTTTCATGGAGGGTTAGGAGGGAATAGAGACAAATGGCTGTGTGCAATTCATCATGCTTACATAAATTTCCATAAAGCCACAGCTCCTGACGTCATTAACCGGCCCACCTGTGTGTTTCTTATCCATCGTCACCCCGCACTGGGGACAATCCCATTGTCTCCTAACTGCTTACCACATTTCCAGTGAAATGACGTTGCCTTTCATTTGGATTTGGGGAGGGGCAGAGTGTTAGGATCTGCATAACAAGATCCCCCACTTTCAATGTAGAATCAAGAATGGGAAATAAAGCAACCCCTGCTAGTTTCCAAAGTATTAGACACCGCTCCTGGGTCTCAGTAACTCTGAATATGCCAGACTTTTATCAAGGAAAACATGAGTGGGTTGACTTACATGTTGTTTTCTGGAGTTGAGAATGTTTTTACTTTGAAGAACTTTTAACCTCCTCTACAACACTTTTTAGCTACGAGGTCCCCTTATCACTATGAGTAAGAGAGGAATGCAATTCTGAGCAGATTTCTCCTAAAACTTTATATATATATATAGAGAGAGAGATAGATATAGATAGATAAATATAGATATATATAGATATATATAGATATAGATATAGATAGATATAGATATATACACATATACATATATATACATACATATATACATACATATATAATATATATATACACATACATATATAATATATATATACATACATATATAATATATATATATACACATATATATTTTTGAGATGGAGTCTCACTCTGTCGCCCAGGCTGGAGTGCAGTGGCACGATCTCGGCTCACTGTAACCTCCGCCTCCTGGGTTCTAGCGATTCTCCTGCTTCAGCCTCCCAGGTACCTGGGACTACAGTCGTGTGCCACCATGCCTGGCTAATTTTGTATTTTTAGTAGTGACGGAGTTTCACCATGTTGGCCAGGCTGGTCTCGAACTCCTGATCTTGGGTGATCCACCTGCCTCGGCCTGGCAAAGTGCTGGGATTACAGGCGTGAGCCATCATGCCCGGCCTGTATTTTTAAAAGTTGTCTTTACTGAAGAGGTCTGTTCTAAACACGTATTCTGTGAGAATTTGATTCCATCATTTTCATACCTGTTACTGGCCTGACATATCACAATGTTTTATGAGAAAATAGAAATGTTATGAATTCATTTTTAAATTGTATATTTGTTCAAATTTGTATTAAGCGAAGCCATGGCAAGATAGCAGTCTATTATTTGCCTTCTGTGCACTGCAGAGTTCCAGCAGAGGTGGACTTTCCTCCAGTTTATTAGAGAATTTTAAAATGTCAAACTTCAGTCAATAGTTTATGCTGTTTCTAGACCTAATATAACAAATAGTAACCTAATATTGCAGGTCATTTTCAGAAGCAGTAAAATGCTATTATGCTACTAAAAATTTTTGGAGCACAATCACATGATATGAATTTCTTACACAAGCATATAAGCAATGAAAATTTTACAGAATCTTAAGTGAGGAAAAATTTGAAAATGCTAAAAAAAAAACAGCATAAAAACAGAGGTCAGAAAGTGGCTTTGATAATTCAACATAGAACAGCATTTAGCTTTTGGGCTATGGCTCTCAAAATATCCAAAACCAGTGTTTTTGGTGTGTGCATGTGTTTTCTGATTCTATTTGCTCCCACTCTTCCAACAGCAGTCCCTTGACTCTTCCAATCCCTCAGACTCAAAATCTTTGAGTTAGTTTCAAGTATTCGTCCCTTTTTGTCAATTCCCATTAAATCTGTTTTTGACACATCTATTCACTTTTATCTTTTTCTAAATGCTATCATTCCCAGTGTAGGGCTTCATCTCCATTTTCTTACTAATTATTTTTTCAACTTTCAAAGAATCCTATAAGTTTACACTTATTAAGATGCATTTCATGCTTTGGCCCTACTTTAAAGCCTATACTGCATTGATTTGAATATACACTTCAGCAGTCAACGTCCCTAACCATTTGATCATAAGCTAATTATTAAATTGATATTTGATTTTTTAATGGCACTTGAAAATTTCAAAGTTTCCACAGTTATTTTATTGGATTTTCTACAAAACCATCTGTGCCAGGTAGTTTTTATTACCTATCTCTTATCCAAGATGAATATAAGATTCTTTGAAATTTGACAACTTACAAACTACAAATCTAGCAGGTGTTAGCTGTGGAACTTGAACTCATATCCTCAGATTCTAAAACAGCATTTTAGTCACACTATGCCCAGCGGCTTCCCTCTCTATCCAACTCTCACTGTCCAGATCATGTTCCATAACCAGAGTTACAGAACAATTATAATTACCTTCCCCCATCCAAAGGCTTACTGTGCCACAGCTCATTTCTAGCTGAAATTATTTCATTTTGAGAGATGAACTTTGACAATTAATTTTGGAAATATGAATGCAAAATAACTTAGTAATTTAACAACCTCAGATCAGTGTAGGGATAGTTTCAGGAGTAAATTAAATGTTGTTGACTAAGGAAGAGAGAGAAATAATGTGATAAAAATTATTGAAAAGGGGTATATGGTAAGCCTTGTGAGATAAATTCTCTCTATTCTTGGGCTTATTCGTGGTAGACATAGAGCTCAGAATAGGTTTTGTGAGATGGGAAGGAGGAATTGTATGAGCTGTTATTGAGAGATTAAAGGTTATTCTGGGAAGAATACATGTTTCAGAAACAGCAAAAGGTGGGCTTGATTCCTGGTTGTCACTCATTAGTCATGTAAATTTGGTTGTGTTGTTTAACCTTTCTCAACCTCAGATTTATCAATAATAAAATGGGAATAACAATATCACCCTTTCTGGTTCCTAAAATACTGAACATAATATATATAAAGAGTTTTGTAAGAAATAGGTACTCATACATAACAAATGGTTTTATTCTCTACCAGCATTTGACCTTGGGCACATTATTTAACCTCTGTGTTCCTCAATCTACTCTTCTGTAAACATGGGGAAAATAACAGCACCTACACCTTGTTGGACTGTTGATGATTAAAAGAGCAGCCACCATGTGTGATACCCTTAGAACAGTGCTCAATAAATGAAATAAATGATGTGACTAATTGATAAAGACAAAAGTCTTGTGTTTCCCTTAGAAAGATGATCTAACTATACTGAGACTCAATTTCCTCATCTGTAGGATTGGGACAGTAATTTTTCCTTTAATGTTTTGCTTTAGTATTTAATGAGGTATGTGACATATTTCATATGCAACAAAATGCTGTTACAATGCAAAGAGTTCTGGAATATCGAATATGTTACAAAATTTGGAGAGAAATTATTAGAGTAATAGAGAATTTTTAACACCTAGGTTGGACATTTAATTCACTGATAGAGTTCTAATTTAAATAAGATTAAAGGTTTAAAAATTCTTAAAAAAAAAAAAAAAAAAAAGGAGTAAAACAGTCACCCACGCCTTTGTGAAGGCTCCCAAGTTTGAAATTGTGCCGAATGAGGAAAAGCTTCCACACCAGAGAGTTCCAGGTGCCCCTCTGAAAGAGTTATCCCTTTGCCTCAAAAACAAAACAAGACACAACAAAAAACAAACAAAAAACCCCCCAAGAAACAATGACAACAACAACAACAACAAAACCCTCTGTGGTCACAATGGAGAAAAGGTAGGACTAGGGGGCAGCGGGGCTTGAGAGCCCTGCCCTCAAATGTTTATATAAAAGGAAGAACTGCCTGGCATGGTGGTAACTGAGCTGTGTCCCTTCCAGGCTGAGCTCTGTCTTCAGCTGGACAATTTGAGCCAGCTGCGCCTGTTTCTTCCCCAGGGCTGAGAAGGCTTTTATTCACAGGCAGTTTCCTGGGATTGCCATTAGTGAAGACAGGGATCAAGGACTCACAGACAATGCCCTGCAAAGACAGCCACTCCCTTGGCAATTGGAGCAGAGTTTGCATCTTGGAGCTGGAACCTTGGCGGCCCCTGAGCACAGTGTTCTGGAGGAGTCTGCGCTGAAGGGCAGCCTGGAGGCCTGTGGGACATTGGGAACGGTACCAGCTGGGGCCTGGGCTTGCCCCTGGGTACAGAATGTTTTATTCAGTGGGCAAACCAGTGCCAGGGTGGATGAATAAAGCCTTCAGATTCTGCATGGGGGTTTGTTTAACTCTCCCCCTTCTCATCCTCTGAACACAGCCAGAGGCATTTGGAACATGGCCCATATGATCATATCATTGGTGACAATGGAATCCAGGCCACCCAAAATCAATGAGTCTCTAACAAGGCACAACTGGCTGCTGGGACTTGTCTCCAGCATTGCAACGTTGCCAGCTATTCTTTGTCTAAGTGCACTCATGTTAATGTGTAAGCCATTTCCTTCCCAGTGAGAAGGTTCTTTGTGAGATTGCTCTGTATGCTCACACTTGGAGACTGAAAGTTGGACTCGTAGGTACTGAGCGTCTTGTTGTGGAGACCAGATGCAATGCCTGGGCCTCCTGCTCCAGCTCCCGTCCAGCCCTGGGTCAAAGCCTGGAGGTGAAGGACAGGACAGCAGGGTGAGCTCCAGGATGTGGAGGCAGGAAGATGAGGTGTTGTGGGGAAAGGGTATGTGGGTGTGAAGGGTAGAAAAGTGTCCCCGAAAAGCTAGCTCCAAGTCCTTACCCCGGTACTTGCAAATGTGACCTTATTTGGAAATGAGATTTTTGCAGATATGATCTAGTTAAAGGTCTCAAGATGAGATCATCCTGGATTTAGGGTGGGCCCTAAGTCCAATGACTAGTAGGTATTTTTGCAAGAGAAAGGAGAAGATTTGAGACACAGAGAGACACAGGGAAGAAAGCCATGTGAACTTGGACGCAGAGATGGGAGTGATGCTGCCACAGCTAAGAAATGCCAGGAAGCACCACAAGTTGGAAGAGGCAAGGGAGGGATCCCCCCGAGAACCTTCAGAGAGATCGTGGCCCTGCCAACACATTGATTTTGACTTTTGGTCTCCAAAACTTGTGAGAAAGGAAGTTTCTCTTGTTTGTTTTTTGTTGTTGTTGGTGGTGGCTTTTTGTTTTTTTTTAGATGGAGTCTCGCTCTGTTGCCCAGGCTGGAGTGCAGTGGCGCGATCTCGGCTCACCACAAGCTCCACCTCCCGGGTTCACCATTCTCCTGCCTCAGCCTCCTGAGTAGCTGGGACTACAGGCGCCTGCCACCACAACTGGCTATTTTTTTTTTTTTTTTTTGTATTTTTAGTAGAGACGGGGTTTCACCATGTTAGTTCTCTTGTTTTAAGCTGCCACATTTGTGGTACTTTTGTTATGGTAGCCCTAAGGAGCTAACTCACAGGAGAGATAGGGGAAGGGAAGAGGCAAGAAGATAGAAAGATGAGGAGGTGGGGGCAGGGACAGCCATGCAGGCTGAGGCAGCAGGGGTGGAACAGCTCCCCTCCCTGTCATAGTCGCTTCATAACAAAATATCCTGGACTGGTGGCTTAAACAACAGAAATTAATTTTCTCAGAGTTCTGGAGGCTGGAAGTGAAAGATGAGGGCGCCAGCATGGTCAGTTTCTGGTGAGGGCTCTCTTTGCGACTGGTAAATGGCTGCCTTGTGGCTGTGTCCTCATAGGAGAAAAGAAGGCAAAGGAAAGCTCTCTAGCTTCTCTTCCACCACGAGCTTCAAATCTAAACCTGATTATCTCCCAAACACCATCACTTTGAGGGTTAGGGTGTCAACATATGAGTTTAGGAAGGATGCAATTCAGTTGATAGCAGGCCTTCAGTGCATGGGTGTCTCAGCATAGGTCTGGCAGTTTAGAGGCCAGAACTACACAGAATCTTGCTATGCAAAATAGGCAAAAACACCATTGAATGAAGGATAATTTAACCCGGAGCAGAGAAGTTACATTGAGAATCAAAGAATGACACCCTTGCCTTGGGGTTAACGAGGCTGAAAATAAAGACTAAACCAGCAGTAGTCTGGATGAAGGTGAAGGCAGGTGGGGCATCATTCATCAGACCTGGGAAGTGGGGGCGCAGGGCTTATTTGTTTGGGCTTCATCACTGCTCTCCCTATCATCTCCTGTCAGAAATAATTCCCTGACTGGTGTTGCTTCCATTTCGGGATGAATTGTCCTCCAGCTGCTCCTGATTCCTATCTTAAAGTCCTGGTGTGGTGGCTCACATCTGTCATCCCTGCACTTTGAGAGGTGAGAGGATTGCTTGAGGCCAGGAGTTCAAGACAAGCCTGGGCAACACAGTGAGACCCCATGTCCACAATAAAAGAAATTAGCCGATCATGGTGGTGGATGCCTGTAGTGCCAGCTACTCAGGAGGCTGAGGCAGGAGGATTGCTTGAGCCCAGGAGTTGGAGGCTACAATGAGCTGTGATTGTGCCACCGCATTCCAGGCTGGGTGACAGAGTGAGACTCTGTCTCAAAAACAAAAACAAAAACAAATCCTAACCCTTTAGTACTTCAGAATAAGACTGTATTTGGAGATAAGGCCTTTAAAGAGGCAATTATGTTAATGAGGTCATTAGGGTGGGTCCTGATCCAATATGATGGATGTCCTTGTAAGAAAAGGGAACTAGGACGCAGACATGTGCAGAGGAAAGACCACGCAAAGACACAGGGAGAAGACGGCCCTCTGCCAGTCAAGGAGACAGGCCTCAGAAAAAATCAATCCCGCCAACACCTTGATCTCGGCAAAACTCCAGGCATGTGAGAAAATAAGTTCTGTGGCAGCCACCCAGGCTGTGGTAGTTTGTTATGGCAACCATCACCCACTAAGACACCGTCTCCAAGACCCTCCTCTATAGACAGACACCTGATGCCCAGACCACCCCTCAGATGCCAGGGGAAGCTGGCTGGGAAGAGCATGGGCTTTGGAGCCACCAGCTACACCCTGGAATCTCTGTTCATGGCCTTGTAACTGTGGGACCTTGAGCAAATGACTCCATCTCTTTAGTCTTGGAGATCTGTAAAGCTGGATGTAATGAACTCTCCCCAGAGCTGTGCAAATTAAATGAACTAACATGTAAAAAGATAGATTTATTTATTTATTTTAGACAGGGCCTCCCTCTGTCACCCAGGCTGGAGTGAGTGCAGTGTGCGATCACAGCTCACTGCAGCCTCGACTTCCCAGGCTCAACTGATCTCAGCCTCTGAAGGAGCTGGTATTACAGGTGTGTGCCACCATGCCCAGCTAATTTTTTCATCTTTTGTATGTTGCCCAGGCTGATCTCAAACTCCTGGGTTTAAGAGATTCTCCTGCCTTGGCCTCCTGAAGTGCTGGGATTATAAGCATGAGTCACCTCGCCCAGCCATGTAAAAAGATTTAATATGCCTGAGGCCAACGACTCTAATACCTTCTCCAATTTTACCTACTCTAGGGGACATTTGCTGTGTTTTGCAGCCACACTGGGCAGCCTGTCTCTTTGGAGGAAATGCCAAGATCTGCGGGGGTCTGGCCCTGTTTCCCACTGTGTGCAGATGAATCTTCTAACCACCTGTCTTCTGGAAGTGGGGACAGGGAGTGAAACCAGTTCTGCCAGGTCCTCCCATTCAGATGGTGGGCTCCTGAAGAAGTGACATAGAGAACTCATGGAGGTGACAGTGGAGACAGGCTCCCAGCGGAGGGCAGCAAGGACCAATGATGGTGTGAGTGTCCACTGAGAGTGCCATTGGTGGCGTCCCAGGCAGCAGGTTCTGTAGGATGACCTCACTGTCATCTATGCTTGTTTCCCTGCTTGCAGTCAATCTCCTTGTCCTCTGCCTTGTCCTCTTGGGGCCTGTCCTTGGCTGGCAATCATATTGGAAAGTTATCTAACAAATTATTTCACACTAAAGTGAGAAAGATTTAGATAAGTAGTCATTTTCCTAAAGGCACTTGCGTTTTAAGAAGGGAAAGGAAACAGGTAAGGCTAAGCATTTCATTTAACTGGCAGTGGAAAACATAATCATTTTTTAAAATAATTTATAATTTTATAATTTTTAATTTTTTTTATAGAGACAAGGTCTCTCTATGTTGCCCAGGCTTGTCAACTCCTGGCCTCAAGTGATCCTCCTGCCTTCGCAAATCCCAAAGTGCTGGGATTACAGGCGTGAGCCACCATTGCCCGGCAGGGAAAGTTCATTTTTAAGGCTAACTATGTATGTACCAAGGGCCTATCATGCCCCTGGGATGCTGGTGTTCAAGGCATTGTCTAGTCTGGCATAACTGAGGCACATTCATTTGAGTGGCCACCTGCCATGTTGCCTACTCGGCTGGCACGGTGGAGAGCTTAGCTGTCTTTTGAGTCTGTGACTTGTTTAGACTTTACTGGTTTAATCAGAAGGCTCTGAATTTCTTACTTAAATTCCCACTCAGGTCTGACTGACCAACATTGGCAGGTAAAGGTGACATTTTGGTCAGATGAGGAAGGGGGTGCTGGGAGGCAACAAAGGGGTATTTTCCCTAATGTCTTACCCCTTTGTTCAGTTTGGATGACATGTGGCACGACTAAGAAAAGAATTTCTAGGCCAGTCCAGTGGCGCAGGGTATGGGTGGGGTGGAGAACCGTTCAAGTTGGAGATCCCAAAGAGAGCCTGTGCCCAAATGCAAATTCCTGGTCAATTATTTCAGCCAGTTCACAGTGACTGCCTGCTTCTCCCTGTGTTATTTTCACTGGGACCTGAATCAACTCTTGATTCTTGAATCTGGAGAAGGGAAAGGAATCCAGGGCAGAAGGTGGGCAAAAAAGGCAGGAGCACGAGGTGGCTGGGAAAGGGGCGTTCTCCATTCATTTCTCACTTCCAAGTCTGACCTAAGCAGGTCTAGCAGGAAGGGCAGATTATCACGTGCAGCAAAGAGACAGGACTGAAGTTTGGCAAGTAGCACAATCCCATCCTCAGGCTCTTTATTTATGTCATTGCCGTGAAATCCACTTTGTGAAATAGGGGGCCTTGTCTGCCTGCTTAAGACATGGTCTGGGAGAAGAGGTGGACACCTTCTCCACATTGAGAAGTAGGGTGCCCTGAGTTTCTGCTATGGCATTTACCCAGAGCCTGGGGAGAGGGGCTGCTGCCAAAGAAACAAATACATGGGTGTCTTTCCTGGTTCCCAAAGGGCTGACCTTAGAGTCACCCGATTGTGTGCTTAGAGGATGTGCTGCTTACATCCTCCAGGGCTTCGAAACGCATGCTTAGCTCTTGTGGCTAAGAAATGGACGCTGCTGAAATGGGCGCTAAGCTCTTGTGGGGAAGCTCTTGTGGTGCCTAACTGCGTCAGAAGGCGATTCTGGCTATGAGGCTGGGAAGCTTTCGGAGGTGCTTTTCAAATGCAAGCTTACGTCACCTTTAGGAACACTTTTCAATTCACTTTCCGCTGACCAGGCTCGCGGCTCCACGCTGTCGCCTGCTTCTGCCTCTCTGTGGCTCCCAATGTCCAGCAGGCACAGACTTGACAGTTGCCTCTGTGCAGAATCCCCCTCACTTTCTGCTTCCACAGGCTGACTTCGTTCATGCTGTTCCTGCTTCCTGCTCCCGTTACAGCCACAGGCTCCTCCACATTCTTCTGTCTGCCTCCAGTTTCTTCTTCTCACTTTAATCAGTCTTGTCCACCATTGCCTGATAATTAAAAAACAAAACAAAACAAAAACTAAGCTTCCATGTTATCTACAAAATAGTCAAGGTCTTTCTTCCATGTTATCTACAAAATATTCCAGGTTGTTCTTAGCCTTTTAGGAATCAGAGGAGAATTTAACCCATTATGGGTTTAGGCCTCCAAGACTCTAACAGAAGAATGGCACGGTGGAAGAATAATGGGAAGTGGAATTCTTACTGCTGGCTGGGTGTCCCGCTTCTGGATGCATGCCCAAGGAAACACAAACGATAATTTTTACAAATCAAAGCCATGCAAGTCCCATGGAGACATATTAGAACATGTTTTCTTAGATTTGTAAGTCATAGGACCAAAATTGGTGGCTGAATGGCATCTGAGGGAGAGTCTGATAGGTTACTAACTAAGGGGTGCTCTATGATGCCACAGACTAGGTGGAAAAGGAAGGGGTAGGGAAAGCCAGGGTGGTGATCCTGAGAAGGAAATTGGATGAGAAGACTGCATCTTCTAGCCATGCTCAAATGCTAGTGATAAACACACACAGACAACATACAGTCAAGTACACACACACAGAGTCTCACACACCTTGCACACCAACTCATTCATGCTCTTGGGCGTCTACAGCACTCATTTCACTGTCAGGTTTTGCCTTTTCTTTGGACGTCGCTCTTGGGTGTCTAGAGCACTCATTTTACTGTCAGGTTTTGCCTTTTCTTTGGATGTCATTTTTCCTTGTGTGCATGTTGCCCATTCCCCTAAGACGTACAGGAAAGGTGGGCACGGTGGCTCACGCCTGTAATCCCAGCACTTTGGGAAGCCGAGGCGGGAGGATCACTTGAGGCCAGGAGTTGGAGAACAGGCTGGGCAACATGACGAGACCCTGTCTCTGCAAAAAAATCTTAAAAAAATTACCCAGGTGGGGTGGCATGTGCCTGTGGTCCCAGCTACTAAGGAGGCTGAGGTGGGAGGATCTCTTGAGCCTGGGAAGTTGAAGATGCAGTCAGCTGTGATTGCATCACGGTACTCTTGCCTGGGCAATGGAGTGAAGCCCTGTCTCCAAAAACAACAAACAAACAAAAAAACCAAAAAACAAAATAACAAAAGAGAAGTACAGCAGATATGGAGCAGAAGTGCGAATGATCTTCTAAATAGTCAATCTTTGGGGGCATCCTCCCCTCTCTTCTCCCCTCTGCCCCTTTTTTTTCTTATACTTTTTCTTGCAGTCCAACATCCTTAGCAGTGCAAAATGAGTCACAGGTTCCTCAAACCTTTGAGTGCTCAGCATTATATAATCATCACTTCCAAGTAGCATTCAGAGATGTCTTTAAGCTGCAACAGCTATTGTTAGTTGTTTAAGACACTCCATCACTGCCTTTGATCGGAAACTTTCTTATCGCCATTATGTGCATTGGTGCAGGCACCTTGAATTTCACTGGGTCTTGGGATTAGTCATATTGTAGAGAGACACAGAGATGTGAGAAATAAATTGAAAAAAGGTCTGTAGCAACAGATTTTACGCCATAAAAGAGTAAATTATTAGGTGTTAGAAAAAATATAAATGTTGCAAACAGTGTGTTTTATATACTGTTGCCAAGAATAAAAATATGCCAAATATGGGGGAAAAAGGTGTTGGTTAATCAGACTTCTGGCTGGCCCCCACCCTGCAGCTCTTAGCACTGCTGGGCTGTTTTATAGGGCAGTAACCCAGTCACCAAAGCAAAGAGAATTCGAATAAAGGACTTGGAAGATATGCCAACTTGGGGACTAATTATTTTCTTGTTAAACAGTGAGATGGGGTTATTGTACATTTTTGGGTATGGCAGTTAAAATGTATTTTAAAAAAGAAGTTTTTAGAAACCAAGAATTCCCCAAATTCAAGAAGTAACTGATAAAGTAGTTTATGGAAATGTAATCTCCCCATAGAACCAGATTGTGCAACAAAAAAGGAAAAGGAACGATGTTAAATGGGAAACAGAATGGGGGTGACCCTTCCAGATGGCTTTCTGGAAACTCCTTTCAAGCCAGCCACCCACCAGACGATGCTACCAAATGGCCCCTGTATTCGTTTTTTAGGGCTGCCATAACAAAGTGTCACAAGCTGGGTGGCTTACAACAATAAAAATCTACCATTTTACAGTTCTGGAGGCCACAAGTGTGAAATCAAGATGTCAGCAGTGCCATACTCTCTCTGAGAGTTCTCTTGGTGAGAACTCTTCTTTGTCTCTCCCAGTTTCTGGTGGTTTCCAGCAATCTGTGGCTTCCTTGGCTTGTCGTCGCATCATTCCAGTCTCAGTCATCTCACGGCCTCCTCACTATGTGTCTGTCTGTGTTTACATTTTCCTCTTCTCATAAGGGCAGCAGTGATTGGATTAGGCATGCTAGTATAGCTTCTTCGCTTGATGACATCTGCAGACTCTGTTTCCAAATAAGGCCTTGTTCATGGGTACTGGGGTTAGGACTTCAACACCTCATTTCTAGTCTCCTATTTCACCATGAAGAAAGCTATGCTAGAAAGCTATGTCCTTGTTACTTATACAAAATGGTATTGATAATAGCTACCTACTCAAAACTACTCAGAATAAGATCAGTTTCTAGCATGACAGTATGAGGAGCCGCCTGACCCACTCCTCCAGGTAACCTGGTAAAAACAGCCATTTAAGGCTTCTGGAAATAGTCCCAAGGAAAAACAGCAAAGGAAGGAACCTGTATTCAAGAAAATGTACTAATTTGCTAGAAGAGGTGAATCTGTGGGATTTGAACAAAGACCACTTCTTTCCTCCCCACTCCCAGCTCAGCACGGTGGCAATTTCCCTCCAGACAGCTACTGCCGAAACACAGGTCTCCTCTCCTCCCAGCACAGAGGGTCTCCTTCCAGGGAGGAGTAGGATGGCAGTGTCCTTCATCCTGCCCCCAGCTCCCTGTTGCTGAGGCGGTCTCAGATGAATGCAGTTGAGAGGTGGGGGCTGCCACCCCTACATCCTACTCAAGGAAGGAGACTCTACCTTGGGTGTGACATGCTGAGAAGACTGTGGCGCAGGTCACTTTTGCCCTGGCTCTTGAGGTGGTGTTTCCATGCCAGAAGTCTCAAGTTAAGAAGACCACTGGCTATCCCCAACTCCTCCACCAAGTACCCAGCCCCTAGACAGGGGGTGTCACTCAGAGAAAAGCTTACCATTGTTTCCACCCCCAGCTCCAGAGCTCTGGTTCAGATATTGTGTTGCAAGGTAGGGGAGAAGAAGCAGTTCAGAGAAAAAAAAGATCGTTCTTCATCTCTTCCCAAAGGAACTGACTTCATTTTCAACAGAGCTTGGGGAAAATTAAGCCTAAGGATGCTCTCAAAACACAGTAGAGGTTGTGGTGAAGGGCAATTGGGAGAAGCCAGTTTGCAGGAGAGAACCCAGAATAAACCACTGGGAAGGAACCCTTCTGGGGGTCAGAACAAATATCAAACACTGACCTCAGAAATTATTCTTTCAAAGGAGCCACAATTTAATGGGGTTAGTTTGTGGAACACTTTATGCCCCAGGATGTTGTTGAAAACAATAGGGCAATTGGCCACCAATTAATGGAGCTTAACAGCTGGATGTGGTTAGGGAAGTGCCAGAGAGCCCTAGCAAAACCACTGTCATCCCAGCACGACTGTGGGCATATACAAAGCTGAACCTCTTTAGGGAGCAATATGAGAGGCTTAACGCTCTTGGAGGGAAAATATACAGTTGACCTTTGGACAACACAGGTTTGAACTGCGTGAGTCCACCTATATATGAATTTTTTTCCACCACTGCCAACCTTGAGACAAGACTGACCCCTATTCTTCCCCCTCCTCTGCAGCATACTTTACATGCAGATGATGGGGATAAAGATCTTTATGATGATCTATTTCCACCTAATGAATAGTAAATGTGTTTTCTCTTCCTTAGGATTTTCTTAATAATATGCTCTTTTCTGTAACTTATTTTACTGAAAGAGTACAGTATATAATACATATAACAGAAAAAATATATGTTAATTGACTAGCTGTGTTATCAGTAAGATTCCTTCTGGTCAACAGTAGGCTATTAGTAAAGTTCTGGGGCATCAAAAGTTATACACAATTTTTTTACTGCATAGGCAGTCAATGCCCATACTCCTACTTTGTTCAAGTGTCAACTTTACTTCATGAAAATAAACCAGCTAGTCAGTAAAAAAAAATCAATAAGCAAATAACAGTAACAAGTCCTGAAGGAGGGGAAGACCAATACCCAGAGTCAGTAGAATACATTATCTAAAATGTCCAGTTTCTCACAAAAAATTACAAGGCATGCAAACAAACAAGAAAGTATAATATGATCCATACACCTGAAAAAAAGCAGAGAAAGAAACTAACTTTAAGAATGATAAGACATAGGCTGAGTGTGCCTGTAATCTCAGCACTTTGGGGGGTTGAGGTGGGAGGATTGTTTGAGCCCAGGAGATTGAGGCTAGGCATCTATCACACCACTGTGCTCCAGCCTGGGTGACAAAGTGAAACCCTGTCAAAAAAAAAAAAAAAAACAAAAAAACCTCAAAAAACCTGTCCTAAGCATGTTCACAGAGCTAAAAGAAGGGACGATGACCATGTTGCATCAAATAGAGAATGCCAACAGAGAGAGAGAATAATCAAATGGAAATTCTGGATTTGAAAAGTACCATAATTGAAATGAAATATTCACTAAAGGGGCTCGAAAGTAGATTTGAACTGGCAGAAGAAAGAATATGTGAACTTGAAGATAGATCAATAGAGACTATGCAAGCTGAAGAACAGAAAAAGGAATAATGAAAAGTGAAGAGCACTTCAGAAAATGTGAGACACCATTAAGTGCACCAACATACATGTAATGGAAGTATCAGAAGGAAAGGAGAGAAAGGAGCAGAAAAATCTTGAAGATTAAGTGGGAAGATCACTTGAGCTCAGGAGTTTGAGACCAGCCTGGGCAACCTAGTGAGACCTCACCTCTGTTAAAAAAAATTAGCTGGGCATGGTGATGAGCACCTGTAGTCCCAGCTATTCAGAAGGCTGAGGTGGAAGATTTTTTTAAGTTCAGGAGTTCCGCACTACAGTAAGCTATGATCGTGCCACTGCACTCCAGCCTGGGTGAAAGAGCGAGACCCTGTCTCAATTTTTTTTTTTTCTGAAGAACTAGTGTTTGGAAGCTCCCCAAATTTACTGATAGATATTGGTCTGTAGTTTTCTTTTCTTGTAATGTCTTTTTCTGCTTTTGATACTAGGATAATGCTAGCGTTATTGAATGAGTTAGAAAGTATTCCCTTTTCATCTATCTTCTGAAAGAGCTTATAAGGGAATTGGTATAGTTTCTTCCTGAAGTGTTGGTGGAATTCACCAGTGAACTCATCTGGGCCTGGTGCTTTCTGTTTTGGAAGGTTAATAATTATTGATTCAATTTCTTTAATAAATATAAGCCTATTCAGATTGTCTATTTCTTCTTGTGTGAGTTTTGCTAGATTGCATCCTTCAAAATATTGGTCTATTTCATCTAAGTTATCGGATTTTTGGGCATAGAATTGTTCATAGTATTCCCAAGTTTATTGAAAAGCAATAACCTACACATCCAGAAAGCTCAACAAACTTCAAGTAGGATAAATAAAAGCAAAGAGATACTAAACAGCCACATCATAGTACAAATGCTGAATTAAAGATACAGAGAAAATCTTGAAAGGAGCAAGAGAAAAGTTACTCTAAAAAAAAAAAAGAAAAAAAAAAAAAAAACTATAAACCAAGAATTCTATATCCAGCAAAGCTTTCTTTTAAAAATGAAGGCAAAATACAGACTTTCCCAGATAAACAAAATGTGAGAGAATTTGCTGCTAGCAGACATGCCTTACAGAAAATAGTAAAAGAAGTTTTTCAGGCTGAGAAAAAATGACCTCAAAATGTAATCTGAATTCACATGCAACAAACAAACACCACAGGTAACTCTGTAATTATAAGAGATAGTTTAAACGCAAATTTTTCTCCCTTCTCTTAACTGATTTTAAAAGTTAGTATAAAATAATATGTATATAATATATTTTGGGGTCTATAATGTATAAATATGTAGGATATACATATTTGCCAGTAATGCACAAAGGAGGTGGGAGAAAGCAAAGCTCTATTGAACTAAGAAAGTGAAGATAGATGGTAAAATAATAATTATAAAAATGTATTGTTGGGTTTGTAACATTAATAGATCTAATATGTACAATAATGATTCTGCAACAAAGATGGGAGAAAAGGGAATATAGCTATATATGCATAATGTTTCTACATATCATTGGAATTAAGCTACTAATAATATAAATTAGAAGTTGATTCTGATAAGATGTACAGGGTAAACTCAGAGCAACCATTAGAAAAACTAAAATACTATAGTGAAACAAATCAGTAAAGAAGATAAAATGCTACATTCAAAGATATTCACTTAATACAAAAGAACAGAAAAGGGAGAATAGAGGAACAAAAAAGATATGAGACATATAGAACATAAAAAGCAAAATGTCAGACATAAATTTAATTATATCAATAATAACATTAAAATGTGAATGAACAATCCAATCAAAATACAGAAATTGTCACACTATAATAAAAAAGACATGATCCAACTATATGCTGTCTACAGGAGACACACGTTAGATTCAAAGATACAAACAGACTGAACATAAAAGCAAAGAAAAAAGATATGTCATGCAAACAACCACCACATAAAAGCTAGAGTGGCTATACTGATATCAGACAAAATAGACTCTAAAACAAAAACTGTTATTAGAGATAAAGAAGGGTATTTTATAATGATAAAAGATCAACTCATCAGGAAGATATAACAATTATGAACATAAATCCACTTAATAATGTACTAAAATTCATGAAGGAAAAACAGAAAGAAATGAAGGGAGAAATAGCCAATTCAACAATAATAATTGTAGACTTTAATACTCCTATTTTAATAAGGGATAGAACAACTAGACAAATGATCAACAAAGAAATAAAGGACCTAAACAACACTATAAACAAATGATACCTAACAGACATCTATAGAACACTCCACCCAACAACAACAGAATCTGCATTCTTCTCAAATGCACATGGCACGGTTTCCATGATAGGCCACGTGCTAGGCCATAAAACAAACAAGTAAATTTAGAAGACAGAAATAATACAAAAGTATGTCCTGTGACTGCAATGAAATGAAAGTAGAAATCAAAGCAGAGAGTAGAAAGAATGTGGGAAACTCGTAGATAAGTGGAAATTAAACAACACGCTCCCAAATAACCAGCAGGTCAAAGAAGTCAAAAGGGAAATCTGAAAAGAGTCTGAGATGAATGAAAATCAAGACACAATATACCATAACTTTTGGTATTCAGTGAAAGCGGTGCTTAGAGGGAACTTTATAGCTGTAATGCCTACATTAAGAAAGAAGGCCGAGCACAGCGGCTCACACCTGTAATCTCAGCACTTTGGGAGGCAGAGGTGGGAGGATTGCTTGAAGCAAGGAGTTTGAGTCCAGCCTGGGCAACACAATGAGACCCTGTCTTTACAACAAAATAAAAATAAAAATTAGCTGGGCCTTGTGGTGCATGCTTGTAGTCCTAGCTACTTGGGAGGCTGAGGTGGAAGGATTGCTTGAGCCAAGGTTGAGGCTACAGTGAGCTATGATCGTGCCACTGCACTCCAGTGTGGGTGACAGAGCAAGACCCTGTATCCAAAAAAGAAAAGAAAAGGAAAGAAAAGGCTGGGTGCAGTGGCTTATGCTTCATGCCTATAATTTCATCACTTTGGGAAGCCAAGGTAGGAGGATCACCTGACACCGGGATTTCAAGATCCACCTGGGCAATGTAGTGAGACCTTGTTTTTACTAAATAAATAAATAATTTAATGTAAAGAAAAAAGAAGAAATATTTTAAACCAATAACCTAAACTTCCACCTTCCAACATTAGAGAAAGAAGAGCTAAACCTAAAAGAAGCAGAAAAAGAAAATAATAAAGATTAGAGGCTGGTCCGATGGTAGTGGGTTATCAGAACTTATTAACATTAGTGCCACTGAAGCTGGTCTACAATCCCCCGCTGCTAAATCTGACTGGCTTTACAATTTTGTAGATTAATGGCTGCCTAGAAGTGGGGACTGGGAGTGCTAGAGGTCATGGTTAAAGAGTTTCGAGTTCTTTTTGAGGTGATTAAAATGTTCTGAAATTGACTGTGATGATATATGCATCTGTTCAGATACACATATCTGTGAATATACTTAAGCCCCCTGAATTGTACACTTGAAATGAGTGAATTGTGCCATACGTGAGCATTGGAGGGCATCCATAGTTTGGATGTCCCCTCAAAATCTCATGTTGAAATGTGATCTCCAGCGTTGGAGGTGGGGCCTGGTGGGAGGTGACTGGATCATGGGGTGGACCCCTCACAAATGGCTTAGTGGCATCCCCTTGTTGGTGAGTGAGTTCTCACTTAGTTCACATGAGATCTGGTTGGTTGAATGAGTCTGGGTCCCCTCCTTCTCTCTCTCTCTCTCTTTTTTTTTTGAGACAAAGTCTCACTCTGCTGTAGCCCAGGCTGGAGTGCAGTGGCATGATCTCAGCTCACCACAACCTCCGCCTCATGGGTTTAAGCGATTTTCCTGCCTCAACCTCCAGAGTAGCTGGGATTACAGGTGTGCACCACTGCACCCAGCTAATTTTTTGTATTTTTAGTAGAGACTGGGTTTCACCATGTTGGCCAGGCTGGTCTTGAACTCCTGACCTCAGGTAATCCGCCCACCTCGGCCTCCCAAAGTGCTAGGATTACAGGCGTGAGTCACCATGCCCGGCCTCCTTCTTCTCCTTCTGTCTTGCTCACACTTCTGCCTGCTCCCTGCTGGCCTTCTGTCATGATTGGAAGCTTCCTGAGGCCTCACCAGAAGCAGATGCTGGTGCCATGCTTCTTGTACAGCCTGCAGAACCATGAACCAAACAAACCTCTTTCCTTGTAGGTTTCCCAGCCTCAGGTATTCCTTTACAGCAACACCAGAACGGAACTGTGTCTTAACTAGTGAACTATATCTTAACTATATCTCAATTAAGCTGTTAAAAAAGCTAACAACAAACTACCCAGAGTGAAAACACAGCTCAGCACCAGAACTCCAGCCGTTTAAGGCACCTTCTCACAATAGGGGTGTTACTGGAAAGGGGTCCTGATCCAGACCCCAAGAGAGGGTTCTTGGATCTCTCACAAGAAAGAATTCAGGGCGAGTCCATAGAGTAAAGTGATAGCAAGTTTATTGAGAAAGTAAAGGAATAAAAGAATGGCCACTCCATAGGCAGAGGAGCCCCAAGGGCTGCTGGTTGCCCATTTTTATGGTTATTTCTTGATGATATGCTAAACCAGGGGTGGATTATTCATACCTCCCCTTTATAGACCGTAGAGGTAACTTCCAGACGTTGCCATGGCATCTGTAAACTGTCATGGCGCTGGTGGGAGTGTAGCAGTGAGGACGACCAGAGTCACTCTTGTCACCATCTTGGTTTTGGTGGGTTTTGGCCGGCTTCTTTACTGCAACCTGTTTTATCAGCAAGGTCTTTGTGATGTGTATCTTGTGCCGACCTCCTATCTCATCCTGTGACTTAGAATGCCTAATCTCCTGAGAATGCAGCCCAGTAGGTCTCAGCCTCATTTTACCCAGCCCCTATACAAGAGAGAGTCAATCTGGTTTAAACGTCTCTGACAGAGGCAGGCCAACCTGCAGCAACTATGTGCAAAGTACTTGTAAGTTGAAGGGTGGCTTGAGATAGGAGAGGGGGCTGCTTTAATGCCACTTTATTTTATGGAGTGCACTCAAGATGATTTGGGGCGTCCCACCTACCTTCTTCCCCTTGTTTTCCTCCTATTCTATTATTCTTCTTCAACTCAGCTGCATAAAACCTGAAGCAGGGTATCCAATGGGACTAGAATAGTCATGATGCTGAGGCCTAGGGAAGTAGAAACATCTCATCTTCTATTTGTCTGCCTGAAGAGAGTTCTGAGCAGGAGCTGGTTGTATTGATGGGGGCTCCCGTCAGGCCTGGCAGAGAACATAAGAGCATGTTGGACCCTTTCCCGTTACCCTCAGACTCTCCCATAATCTATAAGCTCTGTGGTTTATTTGTTCTTTAAAATCCTTTCTTTTTTTCCCCTTTTCGTTTTGCTTTATATAATGCACATTTATGTCATAATAGAGCCTGATTTTCTACAATGGGCTTTTTTGTGTGCTTTCGATTCAAACATAAAAAGCTTCACTTCAATGTAACAAATAAATTCCCAGCCATCATTGTGCCAAATAATCCACAAATCTCAAACACACTTGGACTGGAAGGCACTTCCTGTTCCCCCTGCTGAAGCCACGCACCCCTCCCCCAGCCTCACTGAGGAGCCTTGCAGACAGGAGCCTGTTTGTCACTATTTTGAGTATGAATCACGTTGCTGTTGGGTGTTAGCCTGTCTCGGGACCCCCAGCCCTGCATCTGGACATGTCACTGATTTGCTTGCAAGCTGATTCTGTTTAGAGCATTTTCTGTGCTGTGGGCAGGATTTCCTACCTCACTGCCCACGTGCTGGGGGTGGGGAGCCTGGGGAGGATACAGCAACGTGGAGAGCCTGCCTCACCCGCACACTGTTCCTTTCTGGGCACTGCGGCTGGTTCTCATCTGCAGGCATTCACCCTCTGCCACAGAACCTGCCTTGGCCACCTCAGTTCACAGGTGACTTCTGGCCTGGGGCAGCCTCTAGGGGGTCACCCTGTGTGCCCTCGCATTGCTGGTTAGCTTCATTAGGAGACGAGTTTGTGGGTCCACCTTCCCAGGGCTTCACTGGCCCTCTCCCGCCCTTCTCTGCTCTGCCTCCACCAGCCTGCTGCAAATCCATTGTGGATTCCTGGAAGGTAGAGTCCAAATGTTAAAAGTCTTTATAGTCACATGGTAGCCCCTCTTCTAGCCCCCAAGACTATATCTTTCAACCTATTTACATAAGAAACCCTTCTCTTTGCAAAGTCCACCCCCACTCATTTCTGGGAATGCCATGGGGATGGCTCATTGGTGCCCATGGAAAGCCTCCATCCAATCCCCATCCACCAAGCACTCCTCTCTCATTACCTCTGCTGTGTCCACAGGGCCTCACTCCCTCCTCCTCTCCACTGTTCAGGATGCTCTTTTCCAGGCTGTGAGAGAATTTTACCAAATTGGGCTGTATTTCCTTTTGTTCTTACTGTATGAGAGTCAGAATGTTATGCGCCAGTACATGGAATGTCTGGTCCATCAGCTGAGCCCACACACTATTCATACACAGGCACACCCGACGGGGTACAGCTTAGGCTGAGAAACAAGTGGGCCCCCAAATATGACAGCTTAAACCAGGGAAGAGTTTCTCTGTTCTCTAAAGGTAGGAGGATTTGTGGTAGGGCTGTTCGGCTGGCTCCATGGTACCCAGGCCCTGCCTCCTTTTCTCCGTAACTCTGCCGTCCCTTACAGATGTGTTTCTCACACAATCTGGAGTACGACTGTCATTATTTCTATTATCATTTAAATTTCCAATCGATCTCAGACCCCTATGTAGCTTTATTGGGCTTAAAAAGTGCCTGACTCATGCCCTGGCCTGGTCAATATATTGAGGTGGGTCCACAGATCGTGTGCTTGAAGGTCAAGGCAATATCAAGGTACTATGAAAGTTTATCAAAGCCGACCCAATTTCTGTCCTTCTCACTTCACACACTGGGAGCGAGGTTCATACAGTAGCTCCTGTGTGCAGGGCAGATTGTGTGCAGAACCGCCCTGAAATGACACCTCTTCCACGCAGCTGAAGGTGCTCACCACCACGCCCGTGGCCACGTTCACAGCACCTATAGTGCCACAGCGTCCACTGCAGCAATTTTCTGGCAAGTGGGATGGAGACGAGTGCCAGACCTGCTCCTTCCCTGTGTGGGCCACCTTGCTGAGCACACGTCTCTTCTACCCACATCCCATCAGCTGGGATTTGCCCACACACCACACGGAGCTGCAGGGGTGGTGGGAAAGGAAAGTCTTTATTTTGGGCAGCTACATACCCAGGTAAATTTCAGGGGTTCTGTTGCTAAAGAAAGAAGGGAAGAATGAATGTTAGGAGACGTGATACTAAATGCAAAACTACCCCAAGTCCTGTTGGTCAAATTCACAGGAAGTGCAGAGGCTCCTGCCGGCTTCCTTGCTTGGTCCAGATGCTCGAGGGCTTCCGCGTTAGCTTGGCTGAAGGAGCAGGAACTAAGCTGCATGCACACAGAGATGAAGAACTTCCCGGGCAGGGCAGAGTACAGGTCTCCTTAGCAATGGGTGCCTGTGTACTGCTGCCGCTGGTGGCCCTTGAAACACTGACCAGTGGGCATCACTATCCCCAGCAACGGCATGTTCCCAGTGAGGCACTTTGCTCTCCTCTGTGTCACTGACCAGCCCCTTTGTTAATTCTCTATCATAGCAGAGACCAGACTGTACCCTTTGTTTCATTCGTTTTTGAGGCAGAATCTTGCTATCACCTACGCTGGAGTGCAGTGGCGTGACCCTGCTCACTGCAGCCTTGGCCTCCTGGGCTCAAGTGATTCTCCCACCTCAGCCTCTGAAGCATCAGGGACCACAGGCGTGCACCACAATGTCTGGCTAATTAGTTTATTTATTTATTTTTTTAGAGATGGGGTCTTCCTATGTCAGCCAGGCTAGTATTGAACTCCTAGCCTCAAGCGGTCCTCCTGCCTTGGCCTCCCAAAGTGCTGGAATTACAGGTGTGAGCCACCATGCCCCACCTCAGACTGTATCTTTTTATAAGAATAGGCTGAAGTTTGGCCAGGCGCGGTGGCTCACGCCTGTAATCCCAGCATTTTTGGAGGCCGAGGCGGGCGGATCACAAGGTCAGGAGATTGAGACCATCCTGGCTGACACGGTGAAACCCCATCTCTACTAAAAATACAAAAAATTAGCCAGGCGTGGTGGCGGGCGCCTTTAGTCCCAGCTACTCGGGAGGCTGAGACAGGAGAATGGCGTGAATCCAGGAGGCGGGGCTTGCAGTGAGCCTCTGAGACAGCGCCACTGCACTCCAGCCCAGGCGACAGAGCGACACTCCGCCTCAAAAAAAAAAAAAAAAAAAATAGGCTGAAGTTTGAGAAGCGCAGGATGGAAATATGGCACAGAGAAGAATTTACAGGAAATGCATAGTCCAGCGCCCTCTAGGAGTCCTCACCAGGAGCGCTCTCTTCCTGCTGCCGGAAGTGCTCTGAGCATTGCTGCACTGCAAACTCTGGGCAGAAATGACCCTGAGGCTCCGGGGAGGAGGAAGCACATAATCCCATCTCTAAGCTCCACTTCCAGACCCCCTGTTTCTCATACTAGAGCCTCCCTCTTCCCAGGGCAGTGACCATATCTATTCCTTATGGAACCATCCACAGGGTGTGGTATTAGCCCACAGTCCCAATAGTAATTACATAATTGTCAGACAGAACATTCCCCAGGTCTAGGCTATTGAGTTGTAAGCCCCATCGCATGAAAGACAGATCAGCCCAGCCCAGGTAGGGCTAAAACGATTGCAGTCCAGCTTTTATACAGCATCAATTATTCAATCCAGTTATTCACTCACCACCTTAGCCATATTAGAAATAAAAGGAATGCCTTCCTTTCTTTCCGAAGGACTCAGATTTAAGCCACAGCTGTTGGCTGGCACACCAGACCCCCGCGTCGTTTCTTCCATTTCTCTAACTCGATACAGGATCTTCATCAATTAGGTCGGGTTTCACTGCAAGTCAAGCCTCTAGTAGTCAGAGATTCTAAAGTTGGCCTGATCCTGAAGACAGAGGGAGGCTCCGCATAAGAGGTCACACGAAGCTATACAATAGCCCTGGGTTAGAAATTCATGTTCTGGATTGGCTTCTGGCAGTCCTGTCTGCCTAATTTATGAAGACAATTTCTCAGACTCAGGACTAGTGAGCAGAGATGGAATTACCTAGGAAGGGGCTGATGTCCTTCTGCACCCATGACTTTTATACCCAGAGCACACTCTTGAAACTGCTTCTGCCTTCTAAAGCAGTAGCTTCCCAACCCGATTCATTACAAACTTGTGAGACCACCTTGGAGAATCCTATAACTAAAAAGCCATGTTCTGCAAAAGGGCAGTCCTGAGTTGTGCCTAATTTCATGTGGGATTTTGTTGTTTTCATGACACCAGTGCAATAAAAGGGCCCATCTCTTAATAACGTAAAAATCAGTGATGGTAATGTTCATAGTGGGGTTTTACGCTAGATGGCAATGAAATCCTCAGCACATCTGCAGCTCCCTGCTCTTCTGTCCCTGGAATCTCCAGTGTTTATTTTATGTGAAGGAGGAACCAACACAGAACTTCTTGAACCCTTTATGTGGTTGAAATTGGGCTTTCTCTTCTATTAGGTAGTGTGTGTCTATATCACGTTCTTGTTCCTATGCCAGAAAAGCTTGACACGTTTTATTATTCATGGCATTACCTTGCTGTTTGAACTCGGAATTTCTTTGCCTGGAATCTCAAGTGTAATGAAATAGCAGGAAAATGTTCCAGCCTTTGGTGGTGAAGCCTTCAGGTGAAAGAAATGGAGAAAAGAAAGGTGGAAGAGTAGAGACAGTAGGTCCTAGGAAAGAAGCCCTTTTCTGTTTTCAGCAGAAATGTCACTGTGCCATGTGATGAAAGAGGAGGACTCCATGAGGCCCAGGGTGTGACACGTGGCAGGGAGCCCTGGTTCTTTTCTTCTCTGAAAACTCTCAACTTTTACAAATTAACATCTGGGCTTACAAGGCCATGGCCTTTGAGTTTCAAGTGTCTGTTCAGAACTGAAAATCCAAGAATTTGATTTTTTGGTCTCTGTCTTTGGGTCCGTTCACCCAGCCATGAGTGACCAAGGGTAAGGAGGGCCACACAGCAGCTTCTATCCGAGGATATAATTCTCTATCTCAGAAAGTTGTACCAGCATCCTGGGCTATGAATACTGGACAGTTACAGATATGAGAAAATTCTATGGTGGTCACATTTTCTGACCCAGAAACGACACTATTCTCTTCCTTATGGTGTGAGCACACTGAAAATTCCAATTTATATTTTATCACTCTATCAGTCCATTCTCAAGCTGCTACAAAGAACTGCCCAAGACGGAGCAATTTATAAAGGAAAGAGGTTCAGGTGACTCGCAGTTCTACAGGGCTGGGGAGGCCTCAGGAAACTTACAGTCGTGATGGAAGGGGAAGCAAACATGTCCTTCTTCACATGGTGGCAGGAAGGAGAAGTGCCGAGCAAAGGGGGAAATGTCCCTTATAAAATCATCAGATCTCATGAGAACTCACTCATTATCACGAGAACAGCAGCATGGGGGTAATTGCCCCCCATGATTCAGTTGCCTTCACCTGGTCCCACCCTTGATACATGGGGATTATTATAGTTCAAGGTGAGATTTGGGTGGGGATACAGCCAAACCATATCAGGGAGAGCCAAACCGTGTCAATCACATATCAACCTCTGAGGAAGAGAGGGAGGAGGAGGAGGCACATGATGATGATGAGATTATTTTTGTCCCATTGGGAGATATAACAAGTGTATCTAGTGAAGAAGAAGAGGAGGAGGAGGAGGAGATGGAAGGAGGGGAAAGAAGGAGGAGGAGGAGAGAGATGATGGTCACTGGTGTTGGGGGAGGTGCCATATCCCTGTGAGTAATGGCGCCAGGGCCTTGCTGATGGCAGGGAATGTGGGACTCTGGCCATGAACACTTCTCTGGAGGAGCTGGGCATTTGTGCTACATGGAGGGTGAGGCTGGGTGAATTCAATCCCAGGGAGACACAACCTCAGCCTGTATTTATACACTCACACTTCTCAGGCTTCTCAGAGGAGCCACCTCTATTCTCCCAACATCCTCATGCCCTAAAAGGCTCAGCTAGACCTTTCCAGGGTCCCAGTGAGCACCCACCAGTGAGGGCAGGACTGGCAGCATGGGTCAGGGGGTGCAACAATGAGCAGTGCCTCCTGCTGCCTCCTGCACCCCCCCGTATTTGGAAATGTGAGGGGACACGTTCAGTTGTCACACTGTGGGCTACAGTTGAGAAGCGCCCCCTGAATTAGCGCTGAGGGCAGATGGTGGTAGCGTGCACGTGCTCCTTCCCACGCAGAGTGCCATTTGGAAAACTTCCTCTGTGGAAAGAAATGGGGAGAGTGTGGATGGAGCCCATGGCGCGTGGACGTCATGCACTGTGGTTTCTCCGTGTTCCAGGTTGTGGTATGAAACCAGCAGTGCCTGACTCACAAGCAGAAGGCAGAGGTCGGAAGGGGCAGAAAATGGTCTCACACTTTCAAAGCTGGTGAGCTCTCATTTTGAATCCTGAGTTAAATGGATGTCCTGCAATTAGGTAAAACAACCAAGTGACTTCTGCAGGGGGACATGAGAGGGGTGATGAGTGTTCTCCCCCTGCCTCCAGACCCTGGCTGCAGAGCCAAGCAACACTGCCTCTCCATCTCATGAGCATAACTGAGGTGAGTGACTTTTAATTCCTCTGTGCCTCAGTTTCCTCTCCTGTGTGTTATGAAAGTATTTCCTCCTACAAGGTAAGACTCCCTGGGAAGTTACTGTTCTCATATTGCACCCCCCAGAAATGGAACTCACTACTTTATCACCACCCCAGGGAGCCGGTACAGCCTAGAGATAAGAGTGGGGGAGGGGCGGGGCCTTTGCTTTCTCATCTGTGAAAGCGGGTGGCTAATAGCCCTCTCTCAGGTGAGGTGGGAACCAGTGAGCTGAAACATGAAAAGTGGGGCTTTTGAGAAAATCCAAAGCCACAGGTTGTAGCAGGCAGCACAGATTTCATTCTAGGTTTCTTGGAGACAAGAGAATGTGGTTAAGTGATATGCCACAAGGCAGTCTCCTCATTAGCCATGTCTGTCCTCTCCTTGACATTTCCCTTAGGCTGCCATCCGTGGGAACCTCCGCTCCACCATGTTTGCCTATCTTGAATATTACTATTACTATTATGGAAGTTTTACTTTGGGATAATAGTGGACAGTGTAAGCAACACCATTTTAACAGGAGGCAGGGCTTGTTTAAAAGCAATCTGGCAGCACTTTTATTATTATTATTATTATTATTATTATTATTATTTTCACTCTGCAACCTCCACCTCCTGGGTTCAAGTGATCTTCCTGCCTCAAGCTCCCAAGTAGCTGGGATTACAGGCACATGCCACCATTTTTGTATTTTGAGTAGAGACGCGGTGTCACTATGTTGGCCAGGCTGGCCTCAAACTCCTGAGCTCAAGTGATCTGCCCGCCTCAGCCTCCCAAAGTGTTGGGATTACAGGCATGAGCCACCATGCCCGGCCAGGTAGCACTTACGAACACACGAAGCCCACATGCAGCAATTCTGCTTCTACCTGCTCACGGGTCATGGGGGTCATGTCCCCCTCAACTGTGTACTTCATTGCAGCACAGTCTAGAGGAGAGGGGGACTGCATGTGAGAGGTGCCTGAAGCAGAGCGGTTTACGGCACTTAAAGGCAACAGACTAGGTGTACTGCCAGCAAGGAAGGTGATCTTGTAGCAGTTCAGAGTGAAAAGGCAGAAGCCAAATGCCGTCTAGAGCCCGTCACTGTAAGTGAGGGTGGGCGCCAGCGGCACAGGCAGAAATGTAGATTCTGCCTCCACCTCCTGAATCTGATCTGTGGACAGGATGCCCAGGTGGGCACACTGAAGATGGGGAAGTGCCGTCTGTGGCACACAAAGCAGTGGCATTCTCCCTACAGCCACACATCAATACCTTAAGTCTTTGCCTTTGTGGGAAGGGTAGTGGGAGAGAACAGAGGAAAATGTTAATGAAGTTAAAACTCAGGCAAGAGCTACACAGAGTCAGCACGTATGTTTTCTCATGGTGAGCAAAGTTCTTGCAGGCACCTTCTACAAGAAAGATTGCTGAAGATATGGACAAGTTCACCAACAGCCTGTGTCTCATCCTCCCTCCCAGACCTCAAGCCCCAAAGGTAACCTATGATCCAAGAACAAGCCTGGGTCCAGGGTCCCAGCCCTTTCAATCCACTGCTTGCTGTTCCCGCCTTGAGTAAGAGTCCCTCACTGTGCATTTGCTACAGTACTCATTAAGGCAAAGCGCTTGCACATGAAGTCCTGTGGAAAAAAGGGAGGGGCATTTAAGGCCTAACATTTGCTAGATGCAAACATAAGAAGGGAAGACTTTTTCATCAAACATTGATTCCCAGTCAAAGCAAAATTCCAGAGATTGTGAAGGGTGAAAAAGATTAGTATTAAGCTGAAAATAATTTTGGGTTCCGTACCTCAGTACTCTGCCATTTGCTTACAGTATGTCTGTTGCCTTAATATAGTTACTTCAAAGCACTGGATGGTGAGTTAAGAAGGAACAATTAGTAACAGAAGCGTGGTTTTAAAAAAACGTCTTGGGGAGTCAGGGTGGAGGTGGAGAGATGGGATAATCCCAGACCACTTCAATAGTTCCCAGAATATCTACATGAACTCCTCATTTATGGAGCTGGAAATGTCCATTGCAAGATACTGGGTTTTTGGCTTCCTTTTCCCTTCTCTCTCTTTTCTTTTCTTTCTTGTTTTTTGAACTCTCCAGCTCAGAGTCAGGAAAACGCTGGCATGATAATATGCTACCATTGGCAATTGTCCTTCCAAGATGGTTTATGCAGGAAACATCACAGAAGCAACTTTGCAAACCTGAGGCCTACATCTGCCTGGCCACCCTTCAGCTGTGGGGCCAGTAATAAAATGCCGTGGCAGCGATGGGTGAGACAGGGTCATCATAAACGGGAGAGAAGCAGCAACCTTTTAGAAAGGAAACAGAAAGTTGAGGCATTGAGTAGCACTGAGCCTGGGCAAAGGCACTCAGATCCCTGTTGGCAGCAGAGCGGAGGTGGCTGGGGGCTACTGCCCACTGATGAGGAGAAAACCTTTTACGGAAACTCATGAGGTCCTCATTGTCACTGAGTATTATTATTACTGCTCTACAGATGGGTTACAAATGAGTGACGGGAATTTATATAACCCAAGAGCACTAATTTCTCCAAACACATTGCTTGGGTATAGTAAAAAGTCTCCAAAATATCCAAATGTGTACACATATATTTGTGATTATCTTATCCTGTTCATGCTGCTATAACTAAATACCTTAGACTGGGTAATTTATAAATATTAGGAACTGATTTTTGGATTCTGGAGGCTGGGAAGTCCAAGGTCAAGGCACTAGAGATCCAGTGTCTGGTAAGGGCTGCTCTCTGCTTCCAAGATGGCACCTCTAGTGCATCCTCACACCATGGGAGGGTGAAGGGGCATGAATGCTGTGTCCTCACATGGTGGGAGAGAGGGAAGGGCAAAGAGGAACTAGGGTTCTCCAACTTTTTTGTAAGAGCGTTAATCCATTCCTCAGAGTGGGGCCCTCACAACTTAATCACTTTCCCAAAAGTCCCACCTCTTAATACTATCACATTGGGTATTAAGTTCCAACATGGAAATTTTTGAGACACGAACATTTAAACCATAGCAGTGATGCTTGGAATTCTGTACTTATTACCATTAATCTGTAAAATGTACAAAATATCTCTCCTGTTTATCTTGTGGTAGTTCTAGAAGGATCAAAAGTAAAAGTAAAAGGGGTGTGCAAATACAGTGTCTACCACAAGAAATAAGCATAAGATATTTGTGCCAATAAAAGATACATTTGATGCTGTATTGATTTCTCTCACCCGAAACCCTGAGAGGGAGGCCACCTTCCTCCTGATGGCTCCATTTCTAGGTGTTCTTATGCTCTTCCCTCTCTTTTCTGTCCAGAACCTTCAATTACTCTATACAACTACAGTGAACCCTTCTAGGAGATAGGGGTTTCCAAATGTTAGCCCCAGAGCCTCTGCTCTGGAGGTGAAGTTTTCATGGTCCTTGGCAAAACATTAAAAAGCTCAACATCACTGATCATTAGAGAAATGCAAATCAAAACCACAATGAGATACCATCTAACACCAGTCAGAATGGCTTGATTAAAAAAAAAATAACAGAAGATGGCAAGGTTGTGGAGAAAAAGGAACACTTATACTCTGTTGGTGGGGTGTAAATTAGTCCAGCCATTGTGGAAGACAGTGTGGTGATTCCGCAAAGACCCAGAGACAGAAATACCATTTAACTCAGCAATCCCATTACTAAAGGAATATAAATCACTCTGTTATAAAGACACATGCATGTATCATGTTCATTGCAGCACTAGTCGCAACAGAAAAGACATGGAATCAACCTAATGCCCATCAATGATAGACTAGATAAAGAAAATGTGGAACCTATACACCCTGGAATACTATGCAGCCATAAAAAAGAATGAGATCATGTCCTTTGCAGGAACACAGATGGAGCTGGAGGCCATTATCCTTAGCAAACTAACACAGGAACTGAAAACCAAATACTGCATATTCTCACTTATAAGTGGGAGCTAAATGATGAGAACACATGGACACATAGAGGAGAACAACACACACGGGGACTTTTCGGAGGATGGAGGGTGAGAGGAGGGAGAGGATCAGGAAAAATAACTAATAGGTACTAGGCTTAATACCTGAGTGAAGAAATAATCTGTTCAACAAACGCCCAAGACACAAGTTTACCTATGTAACAAACCTGTACCCCTGAACTTAAAATAAAAGTTAAAAATAAAATAAAATAAAAATAAAGGCAGTAATGTGCATTTTTCCCACCAAGCCAAATTTACTCAATTGAAAAAATTGTCATTGATTCTGAGATTGCCTTTCTTTTATTGGTGTTAAAATATAATTCTAACATGATTTGGTGTGAGAATGATAGGGCCCATAGATGCTAGGTTTCTTTTTTCTTTTTTCCTTAATGTGTTTACTTGGAAAAATTAGAAGTTGGCCATCTTATATAGCTGCTCCAGTTCTTTTATTTTAAAATTTTGGTTGGCCTGTGAAATTTCACAGCCTGGGAATCACTGCTGAATGTTCCATTGCTTACTTTCCCAAGGCCTGAGGTGTGCCTTCAGGAAACGATGACAAAAACACACTAGAAGCTTTATCCAAGAGCCTGATGAAGAGGAACATGGGCTGGGTGTCTCTGACTTAGGAATGTGCCTTCCCAGAACTTCGGCAAGGGCATCTGTAGCTGGCGCCAGCAAGAGCGACAGAGCTCCATGGACAGCCACCCCACCAAAGCTCAGGGGGTGCCTGCTGTGTCCTGCTGCTCTGGGGCACAGTCTTTCCCCAGAATCCTTAGTTAAAACTAACAGAAAGTAACCTTTGAACGGCCACTAGGGGTGATTCAAGCCACACTTTGCTCAACAGGTATAGTGCCCATTAATGAGAGCTTGGTGGGAGGGCTCAAGGCACCTATGGCAATTTATAGAGTTGTTTCTGAGGAAAAATGTATTCTGAGTACCAGGTTGCTAAATTAAAATTAAAGTCTTGGAGTGTTTCATACATTCTTGGATGGGCTGTAACCCATCCAAGAGGCTCAGCTGAATCCAGTAACAACAAGTGCACTTCCCTAGTGGGTCTTGTGCTTTACAGTCCTGGTGATCCCCATGGAAGAGGATTGAAAGACCTGGGTTCTAGAACTTCCAGGTCCTCTGTGTAGCCACCAGCCTCATATGGCCATCAAGTACTTGAAATGTGGCTGGTCCAAGCGGTGATGGGCACTAAGTGTAAAATACACACTGGCTTTCAAATATGTAAAAAAAAAAAAAAGAAAAAAAGAATGTAAAATATTGATTACATTTTGAAATATTTTGGGTATATTGTGTTTATAAATATAGTATTAATTTCACTTATTTTTACTTTTAAAATTTGGCTAGAAAATGTTAAATTATGTATGTGGCTCACATTTGTGGCTTGCATTGTTTCTACTGGACAGCACTCCTTTAGACCACATGTAGGAAAACTACGGCCCCCAGGCGAAATCTAGCTGATCTGGGAATATTGTAAATAACGTTTTATCGGAACACAGCACACAAATTTGTTCACATACTGTCTCTGGCTGCTTTTGAACTACAATAGCAGAGCTGAGTAGCTGTCACAGAGACTATATGGCCCACAAAGCCTAAAATATCTACCATCTGCCTTTTTATTGAAAAAGTTTGTCTGCATTTGGTCTAGACTATCAAGGTTCAAATCTTGGTTTCCCACTTAAGCTGTGTGACTTGGACAAGGGCCTTTCTCTGTATGTGCCTCCACTCCTCATGTGTTAAATGGGGATAATGATAAAGCAGACCTCCCCCCAGGGGTTCTCGTGAGGAATCAATGAAATACTACATATCAGCCATGGAGTAAATGTTGAACAGATGCATCATCATCACATCATCATCATCGTCATCATCATCATCATCAAATCTCATTGTCGTCATATCATCATCGTCGTCATCATCATTGTCATCATCTCATCATCAAATCTCATTGTCATCATATCATCATCATCATTGTCATCATCATCTTATCATCATCTCATCATCATTGTCATCATCATCATCGTCACCATCATCTTATCATCATCTCATCATCATTGTCATCATCATCATTGTCATCATCATCATCATCACTATCATCACCGATTCAGAGCACATGACTGGGCTCAGAGAGTTAGTTATCTGTGGTCCCTGGCCACAGTCACGTGGTTGGTAGGCAAAGAAAGTGAGGTTTCAAATTCTTGTGTTCTATCTCATATTTTATTATTTCATCCTAAGGCCCTTAGGAATTTGCAGCCATTTTCAATGCACAACATATGGATACAGAGCAATATGTCTCTGGTATAAGAAAACAACAAAGCAAATACAATCATAAACAGCAACTGATACTCAGCCTTTGGTATCAGAGAGCCAGAGGAAGGGGAGGGCCTGCCCAGGCATTTGTTGCCAGGAGGGAATGGAAGCCTACCATCTCCAGACGAACTTCCAGTTTCCAAAAGAAGGCGAAGTATAAATTTCCATGGGAAATCTGCTTTTCCCAATGTAAGCCCAACCTTTAAAATCATATTGCATGGGAAAAATTGACCCATAAGCTTCTAGTTTTCAACACCTGCTTCACAATATTCCTGGGATGGCTCATCTTTTATGTGAAACACCTGTTGGCAAGATAGTTGTGGGCAACTCATTCATCAGAGAACTGCTCTGCTTCATGGTTGGTAAGAGAAGGAGGAAAGAAGAACAAGTTAATTATCGTGGGGTTGGGGAGTCACCAGGGGAAAAGGCATTTCTGTCATTTATTTACTAGTATTTACTTGTAGAGCAATAAATCAAAGTCACTGGTCCTCCAGGAGCAGCGGGAGTGGCGGCAGCCGTGCCAGTCAGAATGCTCTTTCTTATGTGATGCGCACCTGGGGAGGGCTGGCTTCCAATTATCTCATGCAGCTCTTATCAGATTCCAGAGAAGAGAAGACAAAAGGAGGGGAGGACAGCCACAGTCACTTGAGAGATGTGCTGCTATCTGGAACAGGATGGAAGGAACAGGGCAGGCGAGGGAAGCCCCTGTTGGAGGAGCCCCCGGAATCAGCCCACCTGAGGGCTGATCCATCCACCTGGGCAGGAGGCTGTTCCACCCCTGCCCAGCCCAACTCCAGAGGCCAGGCCTTTCCTCACCATGGGAATGAAATAGCATTCAGTTCAGCAATGGCAGAAAAAAAAAAATCCTTCCTGTAGTATAATGAAGAGATACATTGCAGAGTTCCAGAAACAGACCTTGGCTGTGGTGGGTGATGGAGAGAGCATGTTGAAGTCTGTACCTCGGCCACGCTGTACACACCCAGCGATTCCCTGAGTGTGAAGCCCCAGGCGACTGCTGCCTTCTGATGGGAGGCCTGAGGGGGCAAAAGCCATCCTGGGAACCACACCCCTCCAAGGCTCTGCTCAGGGCACTCTGGGAGGTCATTAGGAGCCAGGGGTCCCCCCTTGCCTGCCATGCCCCCTTCCTCAGAGTATCTGTGTGTGCCTGCGCCAGGGGTAGGTGTTGAGTTTGCTTGTTCATTCTTTCGGCAAATGCTTATTGAGCGCCTTAAGGAACCAGGGCTTTCCCAGGCTCGGGGCACACAGCGCTTTCTTGGGGATGTCTTGGGCTCTCCTCGCAGGGCTTTAGACCTCAAAGCTGAGGGGGTTGGGCCATAGGTCAGGGAGACACCCAGCTCCTCTGTGACTGCTGGGTAGGTGACAGACAGGGCTTTCCATCCCGGTGTCCTCAGGGGGTCATATTTTCAAATGCAAAAAAGAGTTAAATTTTAGAAACACGTTTTTTTCTCACCTCCACTTCCAGGTAAAAAAGGCAGTTCGGGAGATACAGTTTTGGTAATGAAAATGGTATTTCCCAAATAATTTTGATGGTTCATGAGGACTGCTGGTTAGGGTATTGGAAATTAGGACTCCATAACACATTCCATGTGGGGTAAAATACACGTGGGATGAACATTAGAAACATGGAAATATGAAGGAGTGAGAATTGTAACTCTGGGGATAGAATGCTTATTTCTGAGATGGGTGTAGCAGTAAAAAGGAGGATATTCATTGCTGGATGGGAAGATGCATTTATTTTGCTTATGAGCATTAGTACAAGTAATTAATAACTAATAATGGGTAACATTTTTGTGTTCTTATTCTGTGTTAGATAGTATCTTTTTTTTGAAACAGAGTCTTGCTCTGTCGCCCAGGCTGGAGTGTAGTGGTGCGATCTCAGCTCAACTGCAACCTCCGCCTCCCGGGTTCAAGCGATTCTTCTGTCTCAGCCTCCCGAGTAGCTGGAACTACAGATGCCCGCCACCAAGCCCGGCTAATTTTTTGTATTTTTAGTAGAGACAGGGTTTCACCGTGTTAGCCAGGATGGTCTCGATCTCCTGACCTCGTGATCTGCCTAACTTTGCACATATTATCTCACTTAATTTCTTCCAATAACCATCTGAAATTGGCACCCTTATAGATCCCACAGGTGACACATGCAGGCAAAGCCTCCGGTTCCAAAGTGTTAGAAGCCTGCCTCTCGGACAATTGCTTGCTGCGCACTCTAGGTTGAATGTATGGGAACAGATGCTAAGTGACAGCTCCTCATGATGAAAAGCCTTGACGCAGAGTCAGAAAAGCCTCCTGTGAGCCCCATGTTACCACGTGTTGGCTAGGTGGCCTTGGCGAGTCGCTTCCTGGCTCTGCTGTCCAGGTCCCCTTCACTGGTTCACTCTGTCTCCCTCCTGCTCGGATGAAAGCCACAGGCCAGTGGCGCGCACTGAGCACTTCTAGGGGAGACAAAGATGTGTGCAGTAAGGCTGTCTGTGGCCCTGAGAGCGTGCCTCGAGGGAGGACACAGAGCAGGGAGCACAGGACTGCAGCTCTGTGTGACAGCAGAGCAGGCAAAGGGACGCACCAGTGACCATGAGTGAGCTGCCTGCATCTGGAGGGAGGCTCATGGGAGGGCTCCAGGTCAGGTGCGGGAAGCTGAAGACTCCCCTGACCCCAGGTGGACGCAGCTGGACGTGGAGGGGCAGGTGCGGCCGCATGCCAGTGAGAGTGTGGTCACTCCCAGCACAAGGCCCAAGGCCGGAGGCCTTGAATGTGAGGTGAGGACTGTGGCCTGAGCAGCTGTCAGTGATGAGCTGGTGGCAGCAGGATGGGACGTACAGGAGCCATGCTATCCACCTTCCCATGTGCAATTAAGGTTAACTCCGGTGGCACAGGAGGGGCGGCAGCCATGGAAAGAGGTGGGAGGAATGGAAAGGGCGGGAAAGAGGAGGCAGGTGCCCCTCTGAGTTTGTTTCCAACTGGCCTCATCTAAACCCACCTCGAGGAAACTTTGATATGTGTAATTTGCAACTGGAATTCAAAGCAGACTGAAACATTCCTTTTTGTTGTATTTTGTAACATAAAGAAAAGAAAAAGTGATTGCCTTTAAGCAGATGTACGAGATAGCTCAAGAAGTATTTAAAACTATTTAGAAGAGCCAACTACTTTTGATAGCTTGACCAATATCTTGGAAGAGGGCGGCCAGTGAAGTGCAGAAAGATATTTCCTATTTATTTGATCAAGTTTGACCAGAACACCTTGGCAACGCTCTGCGACTCATGAATATGCACTGCTAGAATGGCAAACTGTGAGAACACGTGGCCACATCTTTTTTTTTTTTTTTGAGACACAGTCTTGACGTGTCACCCAGGCTGGAGTGCAGTGGCACAATCTCGGCTCACTGCAACCTCCACCTCCTGGGTTCAAGCAATTCTACTGCTTCAGTCTCCCAAGTAGCTGGGACTACAGGCACCGGCCACCACGCCCAGCTAATTTTTTTTTTTGTATTTTTAGTACAGATGGGGGTTTCACTCTGTTGGCCAGGCTGGTCTTGAACTCCTGACCTCATGATCCGCCCACCTCAGCCTCCCAAAGTGCTGGGATTACAGGCGTGAACCACTGCGCCCGGCCGTGGCCACATCTTTTAACATATATCGCATAACACAATCATTTCCCTGCGTCTTTGTCTGGGTTCTCTCTACCCCACCCCATTAGCCTATATCAATGCAATTTAAATTACCATCTCCAGCCAATTTCATTTTAGCACAATAAAAGCTAAAGGAACTTAATGGCCAGCAATTGAGGGTTCTGGTGAAATTTTCATCTGGAAAAAGATGTAGAAGATAAAGCTTTTGATCAGCTTTGAGAGCATTCTTGCCTGCAGGCTGACCACAGTGGTCTGGACTTCCTCTGTGTTTATAGCAGCGATGCTCCTGTCCTGGTCTTCCACCGCAAAGCCACAGTCACATCTGCAATGCCTCCACTTTTAGTGCCTGCAACTGAAGGGCTCAAAATGTTCCATTTGTCCCCCGTGGCCCACCCCTAATTTTAGTTTAGTTTTTTTTTTTTTTTTTTTTTTACATTCCCATCCCCATAGGGAAACCGTTGGCTATTTTTGGCTAGATAAATGGTTCATCATCTATTGCAGTTGACTTCCTTTTATGATGAATTAGTTTGAGGTTGTCAGTGCTGCTTCAAAGCTGCCATGTATCTTTCACACCCCTCTACCCTGTAATTTATAAGCACTATGGGTTTCAAAAAAAAGAAGAAAAAGAAAGAGAAAAAAAGAAACCCTACAGTACTTTTATTAGCTGCTGAAATGCATTAGGGTGCATATACTTTGAACTGCACAGGGGAAGATAACCGTGCCTGTAATTGGAATAACTCGCATCCGTCCCCTCTCGGCTCCCTTTAATAACCTCTGCATTGTTTTATCCCCAGGATTTATTGATGACCTGCAATGGCCCTCTCCTGGGACCCCGCCCACTGGGGTGTTTGTGGGGGAAAGGGCAATGCACGTGGCCCACTCCCTGACCTGCGCCTCTCCATAAATCAGAGCCTGCATTCGCCCGTGATGGGGAGCCAGATGGCAGCTGTTGTTGGAGGAGCTCAACAGGAATCAAGGCCTGTGATCTTTCCTGTTGCTAACAGGCCTGATTTTTTATGGCTGTCAGCATCCTTGGAACGGCCAAGGCGGGCACGAAGGGAGGCTGGGAGGGCAGGGGCCCAGTGGCCCTGGATCTGTGCTTTCTTCTCCCAAGGGGGCAAGCCACAAAGGTCTCTCCCTCTTCCTCCCTAGCTGGGGGGCTTGGCCTTATATTCTGTTTCTGAAGAAGTTTTCTAGGGTGTGCGAGTGGTGAAGCTCAATGTAACCAAACACCTTCTAGAAAGGAAAATGGTGGCCAGCTTCCCTTTGCCAATGGTTCATGGACCCTTAGCGTCATGGCCCTATCTGAAAAACGACAGCTGTCCCTTTTCACTGGAGTGAAGTCTAAAACAGTCTGGTCCTAAATGCCTTTGATGCTGAAGTAAAAGCCATTTCTTGAAACTACTTGGTGAGTCAGCCAGGCGCTGTGGCTCACACCTGTAATCCCAGCACTTTGGGAGGCTGAGGCGGGCGGATCACGAGGTCAGGAGATCAAGACCATCCTGGCCAACATGGTGAAACCCCGTCTCTACTAAAGTACAAAAAAATTAGCTGGGCGTGGTGGCTCATGTCTGTGGTCCCAATTACTAGGGAGGCTGAGGCAGAGGAATCACTTGAACTCAGGAGGCGGAGATTGCAGTGAGCCGAGACTGCGTCACTGCACACCAGCATGGGTGACACAGCAAGACTCTGTCTCAAAAAACAAACAAACAAAACTACTTGGTGAGTCCAATGTTTGGATGTTTTGCTTTTTCAGAGTGTATGGACAGAAACTGCAAGGAAGATGAGAAGGTAGGAGGTAAGGGGAAAGGATGAAAGGCAAAGAGCTTGTCAGACATGGGGAGAAACCCCAACCAGTTTTGAGGTGCCTACCTGGGGGCAGTCACTGCAGAGATCAGTTCTTGAGGTGGAGCAGCGCCATGGTGGGTGCATGGGCCTGGGCACCAGTGGGCGCAACCAGATGATGGGCAGTCCCTGTGTGGTCCGCAGTTTGCCAGCCAGCCACAGGGCAGGGCTGTGTGGTCAGCACCGAACAGCCTGCAGAAGCCTGGAGGAGACAGGCATAGAATCCCAGGTGCAGCCCAGCACTTTTATAGGGCAGAGAGCGAGTCTATTTATTTGTGAGGGCTTGAAGCCAGTCTCAGACCCTAGGGATGCTAAGCTTACACAGAAAGCAGACATACCCAAGATATCACATCCAGAATATTCCAGGGGACAATCCAGGTTCTTAGAGCTGTTTAGGTGCTGGCTGGAAAAAAGCCATTCAGATGTTTCCCAGGAAGGGTGGATGCACACCTCTCCGCAGTCCAGTCGACAGGGCAGCAATGGGAGCAGAGGTTGCAGTGATATCAATGTGGCTGGAAGGGGCTGCGAGCCAAGGAATACAGCAAACTCTAGATCTGGGAAACAAGGATGTGGGTTCTCCCCTGGAGCCCCCAGGATGCATGCAGTCCTGCAGGCACCTTGATGCTAGCCCACCACAGCCCATTTTGGACTCCTAACGTTCAGAACTATAAGAAATAAATTTGTGTTTCTTTAAGCCTCTAAGTTTTTGGTACCTGTTACAGCAGTCGGCCTCTGTATCTGCAGGCTCTGCCTCCACTCATTCAACCAACCACAGGTAGGAAATATATAAAAGAAAACAATAAAAAATAACAACACAACAATAAAAATAATAGAAATTAAAAAGAATACAGTACAACAACTATTTACATAGCGTTTACATTGTCTTCGGTATTGTAATTCATCTGGAGATGATTTAAAGCATTGGCAGGGTGTGTGTGGGTTATATGCAAACACGACCCCAGTTTATATCAGCAACCTGCACATCCTTGGAGGTCCTGGTGCCGATCTCCCACAGATTCTGAGGGACAATTGTACACTCATCTTCATGCGATGGCTTTTCCCTGTGTTAATTTCACTTTTTTAAAAAACATTTTTCCCCTCGTACAAACTCTCAGTCTCCCTGTGACTGAACATCGCCAATGATGTTCTGAATGACTAAGGTGAAAAGTGAAGGATTGAGGTGGAATTTGTTGTTTGAGAACAGATTTAACAGCCGGAACAAGTAAGTCTTGCATAGGAAGCCAAGTTGGGAGCCAACGAGGAAGGATAAGGGGGCAGGGACTCAAAGTAGGCGGTCCACTTTCCCTTTGGGGGTAATTTCACTGGCACGGGGTGCTTTGTACAGGGCCCTCTGGCCATCTCTGTCTTACAGGTCTGGACCAGTGTTTGAGAGAGAAGTGACTAAATTTTTTTTTTCTAACTGATAAATCCAATTTAAGGAAGCAAATAAGCACACACAAGTACAGGCATACAAAAGCCCCACACACGATTTGATCCCTGCTGATTTCATTTCACACCTGAAGTGTTGAGCTTGGCTTTCTACACAAGCTGTTGCACAGGAACGCAGTATCTGACAGTGGGTTAAACATGGGTGTGGGGTCTGAGAACTGGGGTGAATCAATGGCCTCTCTTCTTATTAGCTAGGTGACCTTGAGTAGTTCATGACTCTCACAAGCTCCATTTCCACGATGTGGTCCCACCTCATAGCATTGCTGAAAACATTAAATGACACAGATGCCCGCTGTGCCCTTATCACAGTGCTGGGCACATAGGCACACAGGCATGCTCTACGAATGTGAGTTTGTTATGTTAATAATTAATATTTGGTAGAACTAAATGCATGGCTTAATTATTCTTTTAACTCAGGTCATAATCTAACCCACAGATGATGAAGGTGGTAATGATAAAAACAGCCAGCATTTATTAATCACCTGCCATGTGCCTGCCAGACACTCTTTCAAGCCCTTTACATATGGAGTAATGAAAGTCCAGGGTGTTTGAGTAGCTTTCCGGATCACCTTGCTAGGCAGTGGCAGCACTTGAATTCGAACCCAAGTGGTCTGAGCCCAGAGCCTGACTGGCCTTTTGGTCATGCTACCATTCCAGGGAGACCTGTCCCGTGGCCTGACTAGGCACAGAAGGGCCAGCAGATCCGCTTCTGCTCCTGATTTCCTTACCATCAGTGAGGCGCCTTGGACATTCTCCTTAAGAGTAAATGACACTGACTAATACCTTGGAGATGCCAGCCAAGAAAAGTCTTGGCTTTCGATGGAATTTGGGAGGAGAGTTGGAGGAGGCAAGTTGATTCTTTAGCTGGGTGAGTTGAGGTAAGTCTTCTGGGCATTTCTCCAGCATCGTGGTTGGGGCAATCCCTGAGACTTCTAGTGATTGCTTAGAATGATTCACCTTGGCACTGTCTTCCGGACACAGGGTGAGTACCAGGGTGCTCACCTTTATTGAGTAAGTCATTGCCATGATTAGAACAGGAACTAGCGTACTTTCTGGGATGTCGGAAAATGTGGATACAGAGCTCAGAGCAAGCCACCTTAAGGAAGAGGGTGACAATTTGGGGAGCTGACATTTGAAAAAGTACAGGACAAGTAGGAGTTAGGGAAAATAGGTAATACCGAATATCCTATACATCAGAGAACAAAGTTATCACAAATGCCCAGAATAAATCCTGGAAGAGGTTAAAAATCTGCTTCCAAAAACTAGAAACAGAAGTGAACACCGTGATTAAAATTCCAGATCTATGATGAGACCTGAAGCGGGAAGACTCAAGGATGAAGTAGGTAGCTGGGCTCAGTGAACTCACATATCCTCTCCAGCTCAGGTTCTCTGATTCCCTCAGCAATTCACATCACGTAAGCTGTTGGGATTTCCCTTGCTCCATACAGCAGCTGCTCCATTTTACCCGAAGGAAAAATATTTCAGAATAGTTTCCAAACTAACTGCATCCTGCCTCCCCTCCAGTCCTATTGTTTGAGGAATTCTTTCATTTCTTTTCTTCAACCAACTCCTCTCTGCCTCCTTTTCTCTTTTCTCTCTTCATTTTCCTACTCCCTCCTTCCTCCTCTCCTTCTTCTTCTTCCTCTTCCTCCCTCTTCCTGCTTTCCTTCTACATTCTCTGCTTAAACTTCTGACTACTAGAATAATTTCCAATAGGATACAAAGAAAATGACCTGGCTTCGAAGATTTCCATGCCATCTGATACTACCTTCACACTGCACAGTTGGCAGTGCCCAGGGAACTGAAGTAAAGACATGGGTCTTCTGCTGAACGAAAGGCTAAATTAAAAAAAAATTTTTTTTTGGCTGTCATACTTTCAGTTTAAATCTCGCAGTTTTATTTTCATAAAATAAAAAATTAAAGTGAATTGCTTATGCATTGCAGGGTGATTAGGCTGTCCTTGAGGTTTGAGAAAAACAAAGTATAATTTAGTTCAAGCTCATGTTTTGATTCCATAGTGGGAAGGCTGCAAATTTCCATTGCACAATAATAACATTTCAGGCATGGCTTCTGAACCTGGGGGCGCTGTTGCTATAAATATTATTTCCATTGGATTATGTTGCGTTGAGGCCTGGATTATGTCAATATTTTAAAAGTCTTATCTCATCTCTTACATGTTTTAAATACCAGGAAGAGTGTAATGGGGAAGCCAAGGTTATGTAGACTAAATGAACTGCTTATAACTAGCTGTGCTTTCTCCCTGGTTGGTTACAGTGCAGATTGGGAGAGTTAGCAACTCTTGTCTCAGAAGCAACCACACAGAGCCAGCAGGAGCCTGCGGGAATGGGAGAAAACCTAAGCAGACAATGGAAACTCGGGAGGAGCAGAACTCACAGAGGCCAAGGACAGAGCGAAATAAATCAGTGGCAGAAGAAATAGGGCAAAGTTGATTTTCTACCCTCTTAATCCCTTCTTACATAGCCCAAATATCCTATTCAGTACTTCATACATTCATTCATGCCGCCCCCATCCTATTGTCAGGAGAGATTTAGAGACAATGGAACCTCAAAAACAAAAGCAACAGCGTGAATGAAATGAACGTGGGGAACACGCAGAATGCAACCGAAGGCATGAAGCCAGTAGGAAGTTGGACAGTGGGATGTTGGTGGAGGGTTTTTTTCAGTTTGACACAATCAAATTTCCTATTTCGTGAACTTTGGTTCTTGTTGGCCTAACTGCATTTTTGATGCTTGCTAAAAAGGTAGGATAAATCCAATCACTTTGTTTATTTTCGTACTTATTTCAACAGAAATAATGGTGGGATTAGGGAATGCAAAGAGAGGGAGCTCTGTAGGTGTGATGAAGAGAGTTAACAGGGGATGGAAATCCGATGGGAAATGCAACAGAAGATGGATCCAGGGAAGCGGAAAAGGAGAAGAGGAAGAACCAGAGACAGCCATGGGGTGCCATGTCGGGGAGGACCCCCGGCGTGGGCTTCCCCAGCTGCCCGGGTGATGGGCAGCAGAAGGTTCCAGACTCCACCAGAGGCTCTGTTTAGCTTCTGTCACCTCAAGAGTTTTATCAGTTTCTCCCTAGGTTTCCAACACATAGTAGATGTTCCATAAATGCTTGTTACACTCAACCAAACTAAACCACTCAAGTCTAAAAGCGGTGAGTAGAAGAACTGCAAGGAAAAAAACCATACATTGTGTGAAATAGATAAAAAATAATAGTAACAGACAAATCACAAAGGACAAGAAGAAGGGCGCCTTTCAGATGGTGTATGGGTCTTTCCTTCTAGTGTGGAGAAACCGCCTCCATCAGGGGCTTCCACGGCACCGTGCCCTATCTTCTCCACAGTTCATGGAAACCTGGATTGTAAGTAACCACCGGGTCATCTTCCTTCCGACTGGACTTGAAACTTTGAGCAGATGGCAAGCGTGTCGGTTTTGCTCACTGTTGCACAGTGAGTCTAGCACAATGCCTGGCTGAAAATAGTTGCTCCATATATGTTACGTTGAATGAATGAGAAAACGAGGCAAACTTAGAAGGGGCTCATGAAGAAACAGGGGGAATTTAAAAAAATTACTAAGGGCAAAAAAAGATGAGACATTTTGAATGAAGGAATTTAACTTGAATTTTTTTTTTTTTAAAAAGCTCTGTAGTGAAAAAAGGGAAGAATGTTATCAATAATAACAAAAATAATAAAGATGTGTGTATAATCTGGCATTTTCGCTTCTTTATCTGTAAAATGGACTTAATAATAGCAACCTAAGAGGTTTTTTTGGTGAGGATTAAACGAGACTACGTGTAAAATGTTCAGCATCTGTTGGCCTTTACAATTAATTAATATTGCTAAGTTGGAAATGATAGAAGTCAGTTTGAACTTATGGGGGGAAAAAAAGCAGGGGGTTGCTTTACCTACAGTGTAGACAAGCCAAGAGGAGGGCAGGGTGGGTGTGGGAGCTGGGAAGGCCTACCGGTCCCCTGGGTGTGTTGGCTTCGTCCTCGCCATCCACAAACCTGCCACCGTGGCCCCAGCCACTCCAGACCCGTGTCTCAACAGCTTCACAGGTAGAGAGGAATGGACGTCTCTTCATTCAGCAGACCCCGAGGTCTTTGAGGAGCCTCATCTGAAATGTGTGCTCACCTCTCTGCCCCTCGCTGCGGCCAGAGACGGGATGTACCATGACTACCTTTGGCTGGGTCACATGCCCACCTTTCAAACAGAGACAGAGGTGCAGGGACCAGCCCCACAGGGTCGGTGGGTCTCTCCCCTTGTGCGGTGACGAGAGAGTGTAGAAATAAAGACACAAGACAAAGAGATAAAAGAAAAGACAGCTGGGCCTGGGAGACCACTACCACCAATGAGCGGAGACCAGTAGTGGCCCCGAATGTCTGGCTGCGCTGTTATTTATTGGATACAAAGCAAAAGGGGCAGGGTAAAGAGTGTGAGTCATCTCCAATGATAGGTAAGGTCACGTGGGTCACGTGTCCACTGGACAGGGGGTCCTTCCCTGCCTGGCAGCTGAGGCAGAGAGAGAGAGGAGACAAAGAGAAAGACAGCTTACGTAATTATTTCTGCATATCAGAGACTTTTAGTACTTTCACTAATTGACTACTGCTATCTAGAAGGCAGAGCCAGGTGTACAGGATGGAACATGAAGGCGGACTAGGAGCGTGACCACTGAAGCACAGCATCACAGGGAGACGGTTAGGCCTCCGGATAACCGCGGGCAAGCCTGACTAATGTCAGGCCCTCCACAAGAGGTGGAGGAGGTGAGTCTTCTCTAAACTCCCCCTGGGAAAGGGAGACTCCGTTTCCCGGTCTGCTAAGTAGCGGATGTTGTTCCTTGACACTTTTCGCTACTGCTAGACCATGGTCTGCCTGGCAACGGGCGTCTTCCCAGACGCTGGCGTCACCGCTAGACCAAGGAGCCCTTCTGGTGGCCCTGTCTGGGCATAACAGAAGGCTTGCACTCTTGTCTTCTGGTCACTTCTCACTGTGTCCCCTCAGCTCCTATCTCTGTATGGCCTGGTTTTTCCTAGGTTATGATTATAGAGTGAGGATTATTATAATATTGGAATAAAGAGTAATTGCTACAAACTAATGATTAATGATATTCACATATAATCATGTCTATGCTCGAGATCTAGTATAACTCTTGTTGTTTTATATATTTTATTATACTGGAACAGCTCGTGCCCTCGGTCTCTTGCCTTGGCACCTGGGTGGCTTGCCGCCCACACAGAGGGGTTGAGGAAATCCCGGTAGACCAGGCAGTCGCCCCAATTTGGGTCTAGGATCTTCAATCCATGAAAGCTATGAATGGTGTTAGCTAGAGTAAAATGCAGTGGAAAAGGCAACGGGAAGGAAACGTGCAGCTTTTCCTCACGATTTCCACTGTGTACATAGTTGAGTAAGCAGGTGCCCGCCACTGGCTTTGCGTCTTGACTGCTGCTCTGATAGCTTAAAGAACTAAGAAGCCAAATGTGAACGTGGTGAAATTCAATGTCCAGTCCTGCCTGGTCTCCGAGTAGCTGCCCCTGGAAGCTGCCTTTCCTTTTCCCTCCTCTTCTTGTTTAAATAATTAAACATCAAGTTTCACAGAAGCAGCTGGGTGCGTTGGCTCACACCTGTAATCCCAGCACTGTGGGAGGCAGAGGTGGGTGGATCTCCTGAGGTCAGGAGTTCGAGGCCAGCCTGGCCAACATGGCGAAACCCCATCTCTACTAAAAATACAAAAATTAGCTGGGTGCAGTGACACGCGCCTATAATCCCAGCTACTCAGGAGGCTGAGACAGGAGAATCGCTTGAACCTGGGAGGCAGAGGTTGCAGTGAGCTGAGATCGTGCCACTGCACTCCAGCCTGGTGACAGAGTGACTCCTTCTCAGAAACAAACAAACAAACAAACACAAACAACAGTTCCACAGAAGCAGGCATCACAGCTTCTATTTCCCCTTGCGTACTTCACATTAGACAGAGTGCCATGTTCCCGTGTTTATTGAGTGCTTTTTAAAAACAAATGGATAAACAGATGAGTAATATCATCCAACATCAACCAGCTTGCAAAATGAAACCATCATGTCAAACTGGTTTCTGTGAAAGTAACTCGCTGAAAATAATGGAAAGTTTTGCCTCAGAAAATATGTCTCCTGACCTAGTTTAAAGTCCTTATTTGGATGCCGAGGATGTACAGATCTACCAGTGTGGCAGCCTCCTGAAGACATAGGAGATTTGGTCTCCGAGAAGTTTCCAATTAAATGGCTTCTTTATTGTTTTAAAGTAAGATATTTTAATATTTCTCAGTGAAAGATTAATTTATCCCCTTGTATGTCAACTCTGAGCACTTTTTGCTATTCCTAAGCAAAATCTAGTCTGAAAAGGCAGCATAGAGATCCAAAGAATGCACTGACAAAGGAGCTCACCACCAAGACCGCAGTAACACAGTCCCTTGAACAGCTCCACTCGAGGCCACCCCGGTGGAGTGAGTGGATTCATGCGGTCCTGAAATGGCTCCTAAATAAGGTGAGCTTTGAATCATATTTTAAAGAAAATTAGGGCTGGGCGTAGTGGCTCACACCTATAATCCCAACACTTTGGGAAGCCAAGGTGGGTGGATCACGAGGTCAAGAGATCGAGACCATCCTGGCCAACATGGTGAAACCCCATCTCTACTAAAAGATCAAGATTAGCCTGGCCAACATAGTGAAACCCGTCTCTACTAAAAATACAAAAAAAAATTAGCCAGGCGTGGTGGTGGGTGCCTACAATCCCAGCTACTCTGGAGGCTGAGGCAGAAAAATTACTTGAACCTGGGAGGTGGAGGTTGCAGTGAGCTGAGATCGTGCCACTGTACTCCAGCCCGGGCAGCAGTGCAAGACTCCATCACAAAAATAATAATAATAATAATAATAATAATAATAAGTTAGAGCCATGCATTGAAGTCAAGAATAGGGCAGGAAACTGGAAAAAGAAATTATCTAGTCATAAGCATGACTTTTAAAGCAAGACAGCTCTCTTTTTATCTGCCTTTAGGACAATATATTCCTCTGAGATTAATGAGGGGAAGGGAGGGGAAGTGTGAGATCGGACGGGGAATGGCTGGGCAGTTGCTCCAGTGAGCTGCCTCTTCCCTTTGGGCCATGCCCAGAAGCAGGATTGGCGTGAGAGGTCGGCACCGAGAGACGGGCTTGGGAAGCCAGGGCCAGAGGAGCCAAGGTGTGAACACTTGGAGGATGCAGACAAGCTGCGGAAACTTGAGATCTCTCAGAGTAGCAAAGACAATCCCAGGGGTGGCTGGGGAGAGATAGGAGGGTAACTGGAAGAGGCCACAAAACATGTGTGGGGCACTTTGAAAGCAGCATCCAAGGGTCAATCTGGATTTACCAAGGTGATTAGAGTGAAAAAGAAGTGAGATGGGAGGGAGGGAGAAAAACAGTAGGAGATAGAGGGAAGGAGAGAGGAGGGAGGGTACTGCTTGGTCAGGACAGTCTAGGTAATGCTTTAGTAACAGATAAATCCTGCACATCTGTGGTTAAACAGCCAAGGTTTGCTTTTTGCTCCCTTGCACCTCAGCCTCCCAGTCACTCAGAGGCCCAGCTGAGGGCATGCCAACTTGAGATATACTATCTCCATTGAAAAAGCAGGACAAGAACTGGCAGTTCTGGTTTTCAAAACACGCACTGGTCCTCAAATCTTCCTCCAGGAAATGGTGCACGTCTTTCCCACTCACATTTCACTGCAAGAACAAATCACATGTGCAATGATTTCAAAGGTGTGGAGAAGGTCAAGCCTATCAAGTTCTGGAAGATATGGGAAGAGAAACTTTGTGAACAGCACCACGGCTGACACAGGGAAGAATGGCGAATGTGTAGCCCCAGAGGAGCTGCTGTGGCAACCTGGTGCTTGTAGAGAGCTCGCCCTAAAATGGATGCTCTGCCGTCATGACCCCGGGACAGTTTCTAGACCTCTCGTCTCAATAAGATATATTTCAAATTCTCAAGCTTAACACTCTACAGTTTTCAATGTAAAATTAATCTTCATCTGCACAAATGTTAAAATCTGCCTAAAGAGGCTGTCCTCAGTGAAGGAGGCCTGTATTGTGTTCCAGGGCGAGTCATCAGTGCTGAATGAAGGGCTGTGTGACAACAGAATATTCTTCGGGAGGTAGAGGCGTCAGATTGAGAGGCTGCCACAGTTTAGTGAAGACTTGCCACGGGGACCCCTAAAGAGAGGCACCGTTGCTTTGCGTTCTGCAGGAGCAGGCCCACAGTCAGGGCGCGGCAGAGCTGTGGGGGCCAGCAGCCCCCAGCATGGGCAGAGAGAGTGCCCAGGGAGTGGGCTGGGGTCTGATCAGATGTCTGCCTTTCTCAGGCTCTCTGTTTTGGTGGTAAGGCAATTGGGACAGTGATCTGTCCCCTGTCTGATAATCTGCGCCAAAATTAGGAAGTAACATGTCCTTCAGGGATTAAAATACAAGATTGAAACACAGTGGTGTGGAGCAGTCATATGCAATGCGTGCTTGAAGGAGATGGGGTGACTCTCAAGCCACCAAGGCCTGCATGTCCCTTAGTCACCTATCAAAAGCTTACTGGACACCTCCTATGGACCGAGGATGTTGTGGACACTTGAGATGTAGTGATGGGCAAGATAGACATGCTGGATGCTCTGATGTGCCCCCCAGGTCACCCTGAAGGATGGACACTGCTGAGGATGTTGCTAGCAGGGAGTCCTCAGCTGTCAGCCCTTTTGCGGACTGCCTGAGCCACAGGGAGCTGCTTCCCTCAAGATCACAGCGCGTTTAGAGAGCAGCCCAGCACCAGTGACGGACCAATGAGGAGCACAAAGCCCAGCGGTGTGTGTGCTGACCTGGGACAAGGCCGCAGGGATAGCCCACCCTCAGAACTCCCTGCAGGGATAGCCCACCCTCAGAACTCCCTGCAGGGATAGCCCACCTTCAGAACTCCCCTCAGGGCTGGCTGATGTTTCTGGTGAGCTGGCTTTGGTGTGCTTTCCCTCCTGCCCAGTCCTATTCCCTTCCCTTCTCTTCCCTTCCCAAGATGGGGTTCCTGAGAGTACACCCTAGTAAATCTCCATCCTTGTCTCCAAGAGTCTGCTTCCTTGTGAGTCCAACCTGTCCCAGACACAGCCTGTCCTCATGGAGCCTACACACTAATGAAGAAGGCAAGTACCAAACAAGTGAAGAAACAAGCAAATGTCAGATGGCCATAACTGTTATCAGGAAAATAAAACGGTGTAACAGGATGGTTACAGAAAAGGCAACACTGGGTGGAGCCATCTGGGAGGGTTTGGTGGAGACATGATATTGAGCAGAAACCCGATTAATGGAAATCTAGAGGACAACATCCCAGAGAGAAGAACAAACGTAAGGGCCCCAAGACTGAAAGAGGTCTGATATGTGTGAGAAAGGAAGAGAAGTGCCTTATGGCTAGGGTGATGTGCACAAGGGGAGGCCACCATGGGCTCAGTGAGGTCGGTGGGGGCAGGCCATTTTGGATTTTATTTAAGGGCAATGGGAGAAAGGGGGATCCCAGTCCATACAGGGGCTTTCTGTGATTTAGAAAAAGGAATCCCTCTCTTAAGTAAAAAAAATAATCACATGAATGACTAGTTCAGTTCGTGACTTGAACAACCATTCACAGTGTCCCTGCAGGGGATACTGGGAACTGCAAACGGCTGAGCACTCCTCAGAGAACGTAAGCAGGAGAGGGGAGGGGAGTGAGGAGATAGAAGAGTGTCAGCTCGGGGGTTCAATCAGCAGTGTCCAGCCTAGTTTGTCGAAACAATCATTCCATAATCCAAACTGCTGTTTAAATCGGTGGCCAGACACATGCATCCTATTATGAATTAGGCAAAGCTGCTGCTGGGAGGAGGCACTCCTTGACTCAGCCTGGCTTTCTCAGCCTGCTCACTGGTCACCCCTCAGCATGGGGTGCACATGCATCAACAGCGTGCCTCTGCCTCCCACAGAGCCCCCAACCTGTACATGCCCCAAGTTGTCTAGCACAGCTGGGAGGCCTGTGTTTCTTTGGATGGTTAGCTCCATATCTCTAAATAATAAGCTCCATGTCTTATATTAGATAGAAATTATGTTCAGCTGCCAGCACAGAGAGCCAGCAAAAGTTGCTTAAACAAGATAAAGATTTGTTTCTCTCTCACATAAGAGAATCCATACATGAGGAGCAGAAAGATGGAAGGAAATTGGACCCAAATGATTATGGATCCGCTGTAGCAACCCTGAAGTCCCCACATCTGGCAAGAAAGAGGCAGGAGAAAGGAAAAGGGGGATGTCTCAAGTGTTTTTTGATCTTTTAGGGAGCATGTTCATAAGTCCTACCAACAACTTCGGTGCAGACTTTATTGGCCTTAACTTAGTTACCTATGTCCTCGCCACCTCTGTCCTGATACAGATATATCACTATTGTCGTTAAATTAAGAATCAAAATTTCTATATATATATGTATTTTTGAGATGGAGTCCTACTCTGTCATGATCTCAGCTCACCACAACCTCCACCTCCCAGGTTCAAGTGATTCTCCTGCCTCAGCCTCCCAAGTAGCTGGCATTACAGGCACCTGCCACTGCGTGCAGCTAATTTTTTGTATTTTTAGTAGAGACAGGGTTTCACCATGTTGGCCAAGCTGGTCTTGAACTCCTGACCTCGTGATTCGCCCGCCTTGGCTTCCCAAAGCTGGGATTACAGGCGTGAGCCACCGTGCCTGGCCCTCAAAATTTCTATTTTTATGACTATGTGGGTATTGTTTACTCTAGTTCCATGAAATAAATCATTTCTTTTCTTATAAAGTTTGTTTTTCCTAGAGTTGTGAATAGGCTTTGTTTTTGTACTATCTGCCATCATCACAGCTTCAGCCTCCCTGCCCTCCTGTGTCTACAGTCTCCATCATATCGGGTATTCTCTCTTTCTTCCTCACAAAGGCCTCCTCACCTATGGCTGATATCGGGGTCCGCAGCACAGCTGTTATTCCTGGACTTGCTGTTACCACTCTTATGGGTTGTAGGCACTATTTCCTGGGTTCCATGTCTTTTTCTTTCATTTACTGGAACTTCTTTTTGCTGGGACTTTCCTGCTTGATTACTCCTAGAACAACAACCCAAGAGGTGCTGGTCCAGGCTCCAGACATACAGAGAAGAATGAAGCATAATCCCTGCCCTGAAGGGTTTCACAGCATGCTGATCAGGAAGACATGTGGAAAGATATATAATAACATGTAAGTGCACTTACATGCTCTGTGAGCAGGACAATGACATCTATTCGTGGGATCAGGCAAGGCTTCAGAGTAGAGGTGACACCAGGTTTTGAAAGAAGACTGAGTATTTGTTCAGAGGAGAAGTGGATGAAGGCAATTCCAGGGAGAGGTCACTGCATGGGCAAATGCACCAAGGCATGGCAGACAGAGCCAGCTAGCAGAATGGTGAGTTCAATGATGCGGAAGCACAGAATACGTCGCATAGGTCAGGGCTCAAGCATACAGAACCGAGCATGCTTCCTAAGTTGCACACAACCCATTTGTAAACTGCTGAGCATGTCTTATTTGCAAGTTGTGGATGACCTAAGCAGGTCCGTAGAGACGGACAGGGCATTTAAAAACCCGAACATTTCTGCCCAGAAAATCAGGCCTCTTCAATTCTGATTGCCAGCCTTTCAGTCCCAATTCGGACAGGAAGCTGAAGGGTTTCCATCAGACCACAGCACCTAACGAGAAATCGCTTGAGTTTTCTCAAGAGATAAAGACTTTTTATTACAATGTAACAAAGTATAATTGGTTTAGTTAATCTAGTATGCAAAATCTTGGGTGTTCTTGTGGTGCTATGAAATGTTATGATTCAAAATAATTTAGGCTCTCTCTAGCACTGCAAACCTCCCCTGCCTTAAAGTGCTAAAATGTTTCTTACTTAGACTCACACTTTGCTTTTCCTTCAAAACACAGAGCTTGCCCAAGTCACGGAGGGTAAAGACCTCCCTACCCCTTTCCCACCTTTTTGGATTATTGGTTTTTTTCTATATTTGTCACATTTCTAAGTGCTTCAAAGGGGACTGGGGCAGACATAACCTCACCTCATAGACTCCTTCTGGCTCCACATCACAAGTCTCCTGGGTATTTTTACATTATTATTGGTTGAAACATATTTAAAATATCTTTCCTCCATAAATGTGTGTGTGTGTACAGCTTCCCCGTCTCCCTGAAATGCCCATTTATAGATAGGAAGTAGCCAGTTGGACAACTGTTTTATGGAGAGGCTCATACCTCAGAAAAACTACTGTCACACCCCTTCCTATTAGAACCCAGAAAAAGGTTCTTTATTCTCACTGTCTTTTCAAATTGTTTTTGCCATTATAGATCAAGGTGTTCCAGTGATTTTGTCAGGATAGCTCTTTAGAAAAAAAGAATCAGGGAGGAAACAGCCAGTTAAATGGGTTGAAGGAACCGTGGAAGGTGTGTATGGGAGTGGGGAGGGGAGAGGGGGCTTAACACTAATAATATTTTGAAATGTACCTCTAAACTTGAAACCTAGTTGATAAATGTTGTTATGGAAATTCAAAAGTATTGGGTTTCATTTGTTTGTTTCTAGCAATTATCGCAGGAGCACTGGTCAGATGCTGGGTGGTTGCCGGACAAGTGAGCCAGAGGAACACGAAGGCCCTGCCATCGAGGAGCGTGCCAGATCTCAGGGCCCCTAGACCAGGAGTCCTTCGGGGGGGCCTGCCACACTCCTCATGTTTCAAAATGAATTTCCACCCTTAACATTACACCGTCTGTCAAGTTCAAAGAGCCTTCGTGTTTTGTTTGAAACCGGGTCTCCCTGTGTCGCCCAGGCTGGAGTGCAGTGGCACGACCTTGGCTCATTGCAGCCTTGACCTCTTGGGCTCAAGGGATCCTCCCACCTCAGCCCCCTAGTAGCTGGGACTACAGGTATGTCCCACCACACCTGGCTAATTTTTGTATTTTTTGCAGAGATGAGATTTTGCCATGTTGCCCAGCCAGATTGGTCTTGCACTCCTGAGCTCAAGCAATCCTCCTGCCTCAGCCTCCCAAAGTGTTGTGATTACAGGTGCGAGCCACTGTGCCTGGCTGCAGAAGATTTTCTTTGATTCAGCCCATCTCACTATGATTTTTCTTTCTATAAAAATCCCAGCATTCCCACTAAAGACCCTTGTTGCTTCTGGAAAGGAGTATTAAAGTATCAGTCTTCCTTTCCAAAATTTGAACCCAAGCCCATGTCCTTCTGGAATCATTTCTAGATGTGTGTGTGTACAGACATATATATATGTATATAAGTATTTACATATTGTGTGTATATATTAAAATTTATATATTTACTCTCATGCGTGTATACATATATATTGTACACACATATGCATATCTATGTATATGTATTTAAATTTGTTTGTGCCTCATTTTTTCTTCATACTACAAAAATGCAATATTGACAAAATCAAACATAAATTGGTTTGTGGTTCTAGATGTCACAGCAGTGATTGCAGGCATTTCGTAATGGTCACTGGGTCATCTCTCTAAGCCTGCCACTGTTTGGAAGTGAGTAATATTATACAGTTCCAGCTACAAAGCCACTGCACTTGACTAAATCCTCATGTGGCAGAGAGAAGCCCTCTGCCATGGGGAGAAGCCCAGTCCCGTGATCAAATCCCTTCTGGGCTGATGAGTTATTGGCAAGTCCCTGGGCATGCTGGCTGGGGTGCTGGGGGGTGTCCTCCAGGACAAGTTCTCAACTTCAGCGGCACATCGGAGTCATGGAGAGCTTCCAAAAATCCTCCTGTTGGGGTCCTTCCTTTATGGAGTCACCCCTGATGGGCGTGGGTGGAGCCTGGATCAGGGATTTTGAAAAGTGACTCCTATGTTGAGCCCAAATCAGGAACCCTGGCAGCAGGGGTCATTGGTATTTGAGGACACAAAGTAAGAAGGCAGCCTGTCTTCTCTTTTCCCAGAGGTAGAAGGCGGTGGGGAGGAGCAGGAGGGGCGTGTGCGGTGCCCCTGGAGGCCACCTGCCTGGGCTTGCTTGGGGCCAGCAGCCTCGGAGGCTGTGTGGAGGCCGCTGCCGCACATCTGGCCCTCAGCACTGCACAGACTGTGGAAACCCTGTAAGATAAGCTCCCAGGAATGAAAAGAAGGCGGTCTAAACTTTCTAGGTCCCAGCGCCAAAGCAGGAGGTCCCAAAACCGCAGGGTGGGGGTGGGATCATTTGCGGACACCAAAAGCCAAAGGCCAAGAGGACTCTGTTTCAGCAGATTAATTTATAAGAAAAATATCAGAAGCAAAGGCACACATGGGAATATTGTTATTGGAAAGAACATTTTGCAAAGGAATTTTTATAAATGGAAACTGCTTCAAGTTCAAGCCATATTTAAAAACACAACCACATGGGTGGCAGGAAGGAGGTACCAGCTGTGTTCAAATATTTTCCTAAAGGGACACCCAGCCCCCCTCAGCTGTCCCCGAAGCGGGCAGGAGGGTCTGTGGGTCCTGCTTACTTTGGGAGCCCCGGACTTGGCCCTCGGAGGCCTTGGTGGCCCGGTGAGGATAGTAAAACATGGGAGCTGTTTCGGGAGCGCCTTCTCCAGAGATAAAGACTGTTCTTCACCAAGATGATTCCAGAGAAGTTCATTTTGGAAATGGAGAGGAGAAATGGAGACAAATATGTACGAATCGCACCTGAGTGCAGAGTTAAGTCTATGGTATTTGCCCAAAGAATCACTCAGGAAATCTTCTTTCCCTTCCTTTGACCCACAGCAGAATAAAGGAGATTAATTTTGGGTGGATGGTTGGTGGCAGAAGTTGAGGGAATGCTGGAAAATTGAAGAAAATAACTATTTGAATAGACCAGAAGTGAAGGTTTGCTCTGGTGTGCAGCCCAAAATCTAGTTCAGGCCATCTCCTGTGACATTTTTTTAAATTGCTGTGTTTGACACAACCTTCGGCCTGAGAAAACTTTACTTTCCTAGAAAAGCACATTTACGTGTGAAACCCGGCATATGCACCAGCGCTCAATTGCAGGGAGTCGGCCCTCATTCCCCATGGCATCTGCAGAGCAGTGGCTGGCATGGGGCAGGCCCCCCAAGTGCATCCGTGCATAAAAGAGGTCCGGGAACGCCTCCCCTGTGAAAGTCTGGGGAGCAGTTCTGAGGTAGACAAAAGACCCTTAATACACATTTTCCCCCAAATTAATCATTTCGGTTCCAGGAAACAAAAAAAGACTTTTTTGGACTTCTATATATAGCATCATAGCATATCAATGTAATCAGTAGAATCAACTCTGTTCCTCTTATTACTAACAATTAACACATTGTGAGCACACGCTTATGGACTCAGGCATTGTTTGAGAAGACTTCATTCGCATATTATTTTAAGTCTGTTTTCTATTGCTTGTAGTAGAATACCTGAAACTGGGTAATTTATAAAGAAAAGGAATTTACTTCTTACATTTCTGGAGGCTGAGAAGTCCAAGTGGAGGGGGTGCGTCTGGTGAGGGCCCTCTTGCTGGTGGGGACTCTGCAGGGCCCCAGGGTGGTGCAAGGCATCCCATGACGAGCGGGCTGAGAGCACCAGCTCAGGTCTCTCTTCCTCTTCTTATAAAGCCACCCATTCCACTCCCTAATAACCCATCAGTCCATTAACCCAGTAATCCATTCATCATTCATCCACGAATGAATTAACCCATTCATGAGGGCAGAGTGTTTGTGACCCAATCACCTCTCAATGCTACCACACTGGGGATTCAATTCAAAAGAAGTTTTGGAGGGGACACATATCAAAACCGTAACACATATATGAACTATGAACGCATTGTTATCCTCCAAACTGTATAAGAACTCTTATGCCCATTTCAGAGATGAGGAAATGGAGGCACAGAGGATTTAGTAATGACACACAGCTAACGAGTGGTGAAATGGAGACCCCAGCACAGGCAGCCTGACCCTGGGCTTTGTCCCTCTAGCCACTCCCGCCTGTCCACTCTGAGGTTGTTGAGTGGATGCCCATGGATTTGCCTGCTCACACCTTCCCTCCGGATGCCCTGCCACGCTCCACCAACATGGCACCATGGCAGCTTTGATAGTATCTCCTGGCCCTGCCCCTGCCCATAGTTCACTGCTCTACAGACAAGCCCTGAACTCATTGTTAATGAATTCTTTCCCCAATATATTTGAACTTGAAACTACACAGGAGACAGGGTCTATTGCTCGCCGATAGTTGTAAAATCTGGAGCTGTTGGGAGCTGTATTTGCCAACACAGGGAGGAATGCACTCCACAGCCAGAGAGAAGGAAGCCAGAGCTCCAGAGAAACAGGAAGCAGAGGCAAGGAGAGTCCTGGGGCATGGAGCCTCTGCTTCCTATAGTGCCCAAGGCTGCTGCCTTCCTGCCACTGGGATCCATGATCACAGTAATGTTTCTCCTTTTGGCTGAAGCTAGTTTGAATGGGGTTTCTGTCACTTGCAACCTAGATAGTTGTAACTAGTTAGAGGCAGAAACTCCATTCTGAGCCCCAAACCAAAGATGTCAGAGTCCTTTTGTTCTTCTTTTTTTTTTTTTCCTACAAAGAAGGACTTTGTCCAGAGAGGAATGTAGGCCTCTCCTGCAGGGTCTTCCCCATAAAGCCAGGAGTGGTCAGGAGGACTTCACACCTGTGTTGCTACTCCAACCACTTCCAAAGATGGCTGCATCAATTTAGCCCATGATCCCGTGTGATGTGACTGTGCCACGACTTCCATCAGGAGGTGGAATCCGTTTCCCTTCCTCTTAAATTTGGGCATGACATGTGGCTTGCTTTGACCAACAGACTGCATCAGAGGTGGGGTTATGTGATCTCCAAGGCTTGACCTCCAAGGTCCAAGTTGACCTTGGACCTTTCAGCCCAGCTGACCCTCCAGCTGAATGCAGCCATGTGAGCGAGCCCAGGTGAACCAGTGGAGAAACCAACCTTCAGAATCAAGAGTGATAATCGATTGTCGTCATTTTAAGTCTCTAGGTGTTGAGGTGGTTTCTCTCATAGCAGTAGACAAGTGATACATCCAGCAGTCACTCTGGCCTAGGAGAATGGGCATGTCAGTTGCACAATGTGACTCTAACTGGCTAAAGCCCTGGGTGTCATGAGTGCTGGTGCAGCAAAGCTCCCTTGCTGGAAGGAGGGCTCTGGGTTTTCGCACAGTGAGCCCAGAGCCACACAGCTCTGCATTCCCTCTTCCAGGCCCACTAGCGCTCTTGCTTCGGGTGAAACAGATCCAGGTTTAATTATTAGAAGTAGCCAAAAACACAGGCTATGTTATATTTCCAAACCTGGAGTTCTTGTATACAGCCAGGGTGTTTAGAATTGTCACAGGCTTTATATCTTTTTTCCCTGTTATACCAGTTAGTCCAAGGAAGGCCTTTCTAACACTTTGCTGTTCCTCCCCCTAGGTATTGCTGGGGAGTCACGGGAGTTCACAGCTGCAAGGCAGTAAGATACAATAGAGTAAAACTCATTTTACAAGAGACAGGGAGCGTCTTGGATGACTTGAGACTCAGAGTTGGTGGGATGTGGAGTTGGGTGTTGGTTCCCAGGGGGCCTCTGTGTGCTCTGGGCAGACAGAACCATCTTAATTGTGACTAAGTTCTCAGGGTCACATAAACTGGAGTCCAGTCATCTGTCCTGAATTTCCTAAGACCCCACTCAAAAGAACTTAAGCCACAAGTGAGATTCAAAAATGTCCGAAAGACTTGGGACCCTCTGGGAAATGGGAGTGCAGAGAATCCCCTGAGTAGGAAACTTCCCCAGGTGAGGGAGGCCTTCAGCACACTGGGTGGGTGGGACACTGGCGTGCTGTGAGAAGGGAGTGGCACACCCAGGCAAAGATATCTCCTTTACAGCTCCCTGAAGACAGCAAGCCTTCCTCACCAGGGAGCCTCACTCTCATGGGGGCTGGGAGATAAAATGGGATAAAATACGGCATCCGGGCTCCAAGCCTTGGGAAGGGGCCGTGGGAAGGAGCGTGTTCCCGGCCACGGGGAGATAGGCAGTGATGGCAGGCAGAGATAGAACCGGCTCTCTTGGGGGTCAAGGGAGTCAGGGACCAAGGGTAGGTGGCTGAGGCATGGAGCTCACCGTGAGTGGCACCTGCATGGAGAAACTGGGCCATGACACTGAACTGCTTGTGTAGAGCTTGAGCAGTGGGGCCCTGACTTCAGTGTAGACTAGTGGGGTAAACACAGACACGTGGGTGGGTGGATGAGGAGGCCACACAGAGCAGAGGGATTATGGGATTATTTATTGATATATGTGCACGCACACAGAGATGTATACTGTATTCACACACACACAAATTCACACATACACACACTCAGGATTCCTGGAGACACAGTAAGAGAGGGCTGATGCACCACCTCAGGGCAGGTGGGGATTCCAATAGAATTGTTCCAGTGACTCTGCTTGGGACCTGCAAACTGAAAGGTCACAGGGGATATTTGGAGAACTCATAGATGAAGACATTAGGACTCAGAGAGGTGAACTGACTTATCAACAAGAGGTTTGCAGGCCATAGGAGGTCGAGGCTGCAGCCGGCTGTGATCGCACCACTGCACGCCAGCCTGGGTGACAAAGCCAGACCCTGTCTCAAAAAAAAAAAAAAGAAAGAAAGAAAGAAAAAAGAGGCTTGCAGGCCAAATCTGGCCCACTGCCTGTTTTTGTAGGTAAAGTTACAGTGGGACGCAGCCGCACCATTGGTCATAACAGCATTGTCAGGAGAAAGGTAGCACCTCGCTCCATTGTGACCTTTGTTCCTGAGGTAGTGTTCCTCGCCCTTCTACCAGGATCACAGAATAAGGGCAAGGGTGAAGCCCAGTGATGGTTCTGAGTAGATGTCATCGAAATAAGGGAGACTTGGAGCAAAGGGTTTTAGAGACTGTGTATCTTATAGCACCCAAGGCCGAGGACTTCACGAGCGCAGACTTAGGCTCTCACACTGAAACAATGGCTTGGCATGGAGTCAGTACAAAAGCATGGCTTTTGTGGGTTCCCTAAACAAGCATGTTTTAAGTTAACTCATTTCCAGTAATAACGTGCAACAACTTCAACTTTTGCTGATGCAAGCTTTTCTGGTGGAGGGAGGGGGACATGATATAATGAACATAAGAAACTTACGAAAAGCTTCTAGAGAAGATATGATCCAATCTTTGGCAACACTGATTGGATCCAGAGCTTTGTAAAACCAAAAGCACCAGAACTCTACCTCTATCCATCACACATAAGCAAGACAGGGGAGCAAGAAAGATTTAAAGAGAGGAGAGGAGGAGGGAAAACAATGAAACAAACCAAATGGCTTCATAATCTTGCAACAGCTGCTTCAGAACCTCTAGGAGTTGACAGTCCCCAGGAGCCCAGTGACCAGTCACCCAAGCACATCCTGGAAGGCAGGGACAGCCCAGGAGCAAATGGAGGGGGAAGTGCTGAGCTAGGCAATGGCATCTGCACCCAGGAGGCTAATGGCCATGCTGCAGCTACACACAGGGCTACGTCTGCTTCCCTGAGGCTGCAGCAGAATGAGATGTGGCTGGCTGTGCTGATTTGCAAAGCCAACGTAGCTATGCTCTTTCTTCACTAGCCACCAGCAGCCTCACAGGGACTGGGGTCCAGTCTCCCTCCCTCTCTTCCTTCCTTTCTTCTTCATCCTCCAAGAAAGCAAATGGTGAGTCATAAGAAAGGACTCTGTAACTTCAGAGAGATCATTTCAGCGGGCATCAGCACGCCCGTCTTAGAGAAGTGTGGATAAGAATAAGGAACTTCCAAACTTTTCTTTTAAACCAACCGATGCCATTTTTCAAATGAAATATTCATCAAGGCAAAGGGGAAACATTGTGGTTGAGGGACCAGGAGGGGGAGCAAGGAGCCTACTCGGGTGGCTGTGACAAAGCACCACAAACAACAGAAGTTCTCTGTCTCCCAGACTGGGGGCGAGAGCCACAGGATCCAGCATCATCAGGGCTCTTCTTCGTGAGGCCATGAGGGAAGATCTCTCCCCTTTGCTTGTAGATGGCCGTCTTCTCCCTTCACATGGCCTTCCTTGTAAGCATATCTCTGTGTCCACCTTTCCCCTTTTCATAAGGATACTGGTCACACTGGATGAGGGCCCACCCTAGTGACCTCACCTTCACTTGAGGACCTCTGTAAAGCCTCTGTCTCCAAAGATGGTCACATTCCGAGTACCTCAGGGTTAGGACTTCAACTTAGGAAACTGGAGGGGACACAATTCAACCCACAACAGAGCCTTTCCTGCTCGGATCCATCCCCTCTGATGGGGGCTTGTAGGACAAAACCATGGAAATGTTCCTGAGCTGTGAAATGGCCAACAGAAAGATGGCAGACAGGCTGGAAAGGGGGAGAAACACAGAGATACAGCCGAGGGAAGGAGCACCTTTAAAAGGCACCACATCCTTAGGGGCAATGGCAGGGCCTGGGCTGGGGACTGATTGTGGCAGTTTGTTTGTCGGGAGAATGAGTGACACTAAAGGTACCATCTTCAAGCAACAGTAATCAAAACAGTGTGTCCATACCATAAAGATAAACTTACAAATCAGTGAAATAGAATTGAGACGTCAGAAATATACCCTATGTTCTCTCTCTTAGATAGATAGATAGGTAGATAGATGGATGGATAGATAGATAGATAGCTAGAAAGATGAAGATACATAGATGATAGAGATAGATAGATAGATAGATAGATAGATAGATAGATAGATGCTAGAAAGATGACAGATACAGGCCGGGTGCAGTGGCTCACGCCTGTAATCCCAGCACTTTGGGAGGCTGAGGCAGGTGGATCACGAGGTCAGGAGATTGAGACCATCCTGACTAACACGGTGAAACCCTGTCTCTACTAAAAATACAAAAAGTCAGCCAGGCATGGTGGCACATGCCTGTAATCCCAGCTACTCGCGAGGCTGAGGCAGGGGAATCGCTTGAACCCAGGAGGCGGAGGTTGCAGTGAGCCGAGATCGTGCCACTGTACTCCTGGGTGACAGAGCGAGACACCGTCTCAAAAAAAAAAACACAAAAAACAAAAAAAAACAGAAAAAAAGAAAGATGACAGATACATAGATGATAGATATAAATAGATAGATAACAGAGAGTGATATAGCAAATGCGGCAAAATGCTAACAATGGGTGAACCTGGGTGAAGGTTATATTGGTGTTCTTTGTATTAATACTATTTCTGCAAATTTTCTGTAATTTCTGTACATTTGAGCTATAAAAAAAAGAATACATGTGGTCTAGTATTACTTGTCAGCCTGGGTACAAGGCTCACGTCATCCAAAAATCCAGACCTGGGGACTCCAGCTGGGGAGCAGGAGTGTGTCTCCACTCAAAGGGGTACCTGTTTAAGCAGCTTTTGTGTTCTGACTCACAAAGAGCCAGTCTGCTCATTTAATATTGAAATCTCAGAACTAGAGAAAGCAGCCTGTGGGTGGAGCCTTTTGTTTTCCAGTTTTCATCTATTTTTCTCTTTGGAACAGCTTTGATTGAATACCATACAATTCACATATTTAAAGTGCACAATTCAATGGTTTTTAATATATTCAGAGTTGTGCACTCATCACCACAATCAACTTTAGAACACTCATCACCCTAAAAAGAAATGCTGTACCCTCTAGCTATCACCTCTAGCATCCCCACTCTGCTCTCAGCTCTGGCAGCCACTCATTTCCTGTCTGCGCTATAGATTTGCCTGCCTCATCTGTACGTTTGGTGTGGAATCATATTGTATGCAGTCTTTCATGTCTGGCTTCTTTCACTTAGCACAATTTGGTTGGGGTCATCCATTGTAGCACACACCAGTACTTCCTTATTCTTGTATAAATGAGCCAAAGATGGCTTCTGAGTAGTGGCCTCTAGGTTGTTCATTTCTTCACTGAAGGCTGAGACCTCTGAGCTCAAAACCCCACTGGCATCAAACTCAGAAATGTACACATCCAGTTGTTTTGAGAATTGCAGAAACAAGCAGATTTTTAGCCATTTAGGGCCTGCCTGCTTTGCATTCCCCAGGAGACCTCACTCACTACCTGCCGGACACTGATAAGATTGAGCCTTGTGGTTTCAAGAACAGCCCCAAGGTGCTACTACCTTCCAAGGCTCTCGGACCCAGAGACTCCCCACCATGCTGCCAAGCAGCAGCTCCTAGGCACAGAAGCCTCCTTTTTGGCCCCCTTCCCGTTTCCCTTGCCTCCTCCCCTTCTGGAAGGTGCAACCCCCACCCAAGCCCCCGCCATAAGCTGCTTGAAGGTCTCATGCTGCAAGGGAGTTCCCTACTCATGCAACGTTGTCCCAGCGCCACCCAGTAAAGCTTGCGTGTGTCACTACCCTTCATGGTCAACCTCTTTTTCTTTGATCAGCCCTCAAATCTCTCAAGCCCTCTACAATTCCTTTTTACTGCTGAATAGCATCCCATTGTACAGATATACCATATTTGTGTATCCATTCATCCACTGATGGACATTTAGTTACACACACCTTTTGGCTATTACGGACAATGCTACTCTGAACATTTGTGCTATTTTTGATTGAACACCTATTTTCATTTCTCTTGGGTATAGACATAATGGTAGAATTGCTGGTCATACGGCAACTCTGTTTAATCCTTTCAGGAGCTGCCAGCCTGTTTTCCAAAGTGGCTTCACCATTTGCATTCCCATCAGCAAAGTGTATGAGGGTTCCAATGATTCCACCTCCTTGCTAACACTTGCTATTGTCTGACTTTTCTATCCTAGGCATCCTAGTGGGTGTGAGATGGTTTTGATTTCACTTCTCTGATGACTAATGATGTCAAGCATCTTTTCATGTGCCATTTGTATATACCTTCCTTGGAGAAATATCTATTCAGACTTTGTGCTCATTTTTCAATTGGGTTACTTGGCTTTTTATTATGGAGTTGCAACAATTTTGTAGATATTCTCGACACAAGTCCCTTATCAGATATATGATTTGCAAATATTTTTCCCTTTCTGTACATTATTTTTTCACTTTGTTGATGGTGTCTTTTGAAGCACAAAAAATTTCTAATTTCAATGTATCTATTGTTTTCCTTTGTTGCTTATGCTTTTACTGTTATATCTAAGATACAGACTGTATCTTCATTGCCAAATCCAAGGTCATGAAGATTTACTCCTATGTTTTCCTCTAAGATTTTTATGGTTTTAGACCTTACATTTAGGTCTCTGATCCATTTTGAGTTAATTTTTTGTATATGGTGTTGGTTCTTTTGTGTGTGGCTATCCATTTGTCTCAGCACCATTTGTTGAAAGACAGTTCTTTCCCTGTCAACTAGCACCCTTGTCCACAATCAATTAAACGTACACATACAGGTACGTTTCTGGACTCTATTCTGTTTTGTTGATTTATGAGTTTATCCTCATGGCATGTGTTAGTCCGTTCTTTGTTACCATAAAGGAATACCTGAGGCTGAGTAATTTATAAAGAAAAGATGTTTATTTGGCTCATGGATCTGCAGGCTGTAGAGGAAGCATAGCACTGGCAATGGCTTCTGGTGAGGCCTCAGGAAGCTTTCAATCATGGCGGAAGGCTAAGGGGAGCCAGTGCATCACATGGCAAGAGAGGGAGCAAGAGAGAGAAAGAGAGAAGAGCTGCCAGGCTCTTTTAAACAACCAGATCTCATGTGAACTCACAGAGTGAGGGAGGACAGCACCAAGCCATTCATGAGGGATCCATCCCCATGACCAAAACACCTTCCACTAGGCCCCATCTCCAGCCCTGGAGGGCACATTTCAGGATGAGATTTGGAAGGCACAAAACACCCAAACCCATATCACACGCTGTCTTGAATGTTGTTGCTTAGGGGTGGAGCCTTTCATGTGACTCATTCCCCCTGCTGATGAGCTCCCAGTCAGGGCCCAGCCAGGTCCTGCCCCTGCCCCTGCCCCTGTGAGAGTGGGGCCTTTTAAAGGTGCTGCTGCCCTGGGTATTAGCACCTGACTATGTCTCTGGCCACATCCTGTGTTTCTTCTCCCTTCCGGCCCTTCTGTTGGTCTTCACAGCTCAGGAGCATCTCCGTCAACCCATGGGCATGGCTTCTGAACACGTGGAGCAGTATGAGTTTTGGTGGAGGGCAGTGATCACCCTCACAGCCTGCAGGAGGCAGGGGCTTCCGCCACACTTCCTGATCCCCACCAACACAGGCCTTTGGGGTTGGCTGTACTTGTTCAGCTCTGGTGCAAGAATATCAAAGTTGAGAGACAGAGAAGATATTCCAATAAGAGAAGTTATACCTGAAAGAAAAAGAATATGGCCCAAGCCCTCTTAACACTTAGACCACTAGCTGTCAAATATCCCTAGCCTTCCATCCTTTCAAAGGGAGGTCAGAAAAAGATGCTGAGAAGCAAATCCATTCATCCTCGGGAGTATCATGGCTTTAAGAACCTTCCTCAATCTGAAACTTTTCTTCAAAGAGAACATTACAACTCACCAGAGAACACAATGGAATCTAAAACTGGAAAGACACCTGAAAAGGGGAAAAGATTGCTATCTTCAGGAGAGAAGTACCAGGGAAAAGACACCTCCCAAAAGAGTGCTTTTCACACAAATGAGGGACAGGCAGAGGGCTTGGATTGTATGTCTCCAGAACGAGGTCACTCAGGCACTTTGCTGGGAAGTGAGAAGACCTTATATGATCTGGGGATGTCTTTAACCAAAGGATCACTGGCAATGGTTATGGACACAGAAAGCATTGGCTAATCTATGTCATCTGGAGCCAGCTGGAAGGGATGGGGGTGCAGGCAGAGAGTCCAAGGACACCTTGAAGAGCCTCCTTGTTTCCTAGACTAGGAAACAGCATCATGATTTTGCAAATAGGAAGTGAAACATAAGGAAGGCAGAGACCAATGCCTGGTTGAAGTTGTAAGATCAGAATTCCAGAATCTGTACCAGCACTATCACCACTAGCCCCACCCCTAGAGGTAAGGGAGAGGGCACAGAAGGGAAGAATGTAAAGCCACAGAGAAAAGGTCATGGCACACAGGGCTGGCTTACACAGACCTGCCATGTCCAGAGAGGCTCATCTCAGGTCCCCGGTCTTCTATGCTGAGATGCTGGGGCCAGTCTTTTTTCCCCCTTGCCTTTAACAGTGCCTTATTTCCAGTAAGCACTAGGAGAGTCCAGGGCTGCAGTGAGGAATCGAAGAGTGGACTTGAGGGTCTCCTTTGCACAAGGATCAAAGAATGCAAGATGGCGAGGGCCCCCGTGGCTGTGCTCTGTGGTGGTCCTGGGGCTTCTGTCTGTTTCTAAGGTGTTGTAGGCAGGGATTTTCTTTCATACCATAACATTTTTTTTAGATGATAAATACATGTTCATTTTAAAAATGTGTTAAATCAAGTTTCACCTGAAGCTGCCTCCTTAGCTATTTTAAGTTTGGCCTAAAGATTTTTCTGTACATCGTGAACTATAACAAGTATAGGTGTAAACAGACCTTAGCCTCCACTTGTACCAATCACCGAGTTTTGGCCAATCAAATGTAGCTGTTTGAACTCTATTCAAATAAGGCAAATGCCAAGCTGTAACCAATCTGGCTGCTTCTGTGCCTCACTTCTGTTTTCCGTAGGTCACTTTCCTTTTTCTGTCCATAAATCTTCTTCCACCACGTGGCTGCGCTGGAGTCCTTGATCCTACTCTGGCTGGGAAGGCTGCTCCGTACATGAATCACTCATTGCTCAATTACACTCCTTTAAATTTAATTCAGCTGAAGTTTTTCTTTTATCAAATGCAAATAAGCAAAAGGATAATGACAGTTACCTGGAATTCCACCTGCCAAGTTAACTATTTGTGTCATTTTCATATCTTTTCTTCATGACTTAAAAATACACACATGCATGTACACACACACACATATGATTTCTTCAAAAAATGGCATCTCACTACAATACTCTTTTGTAAGTTTTTTTTTTTTTCATTCAGCTATACATGATGAATATCTTCCCATGTCAACTGGAGTCTTCCACGCATCCTTGTTTAGGCTGCTGAATGTTCCCTCCAATGGATGACACATCCCAACCTTCTAGTGATGGTACACCAGACTAATCATTATAAGTTGAGCAACACATTTTTGCCTTTCTTACACACAGTTTACAACTTTTCTCAGTGAAACAGAGGCCTAGAAAAAGGAGGACCAGCAAAAATAGTGGTCCTATGCCAGGCAAACACTGAATCCTGTTTACGAATTCCTTGTTTTTGATGGTTCCCTTAAGCTCCAGTGAAACCTATGGCTTCCCTGAAATAGATAATACTTAGTGATCTGCAAGGTATAGCACTGCTATATAGCTGTTACAATAATAATAATAGTACTGTTATTATACATTAAGTTCTGGGCTTTGAGTCTACAGTGGAAACCTATAAGAAGCTTTAGAATTACACAAAGCAGTAGGCCTGCTTCACATGAGCCACAGATGTGCTCTTGAGAGTTTGGGACAATCTAAGTGTTTAATGACTCAAATCATACATTTCCACTTAAACTTGGCGATATGGTTTGGCTCTGTGCCCCCACCCAAACCTCATCTTGAATTGTACTTCCATAATTCCCACGTGTTGTGGGAGGGATCTGGTGGGAGATAATTGAATCATGGGGGAGGTTTCCTCCATATTGTTCTCGTGGTAGTGAATAGTCTCACAAGATCTGACGGTTTTATCAGAGGTTTCCGCTTTTGTGTCTTCCTCATTCTCTCTTTGCCTGCTGCTGTCCATGTAAGACATGACTTGCTCCTTCTTGCCTTCTGCCATGATTGCGAGGCTTCCCCAGCCACGTGGAACTGTAAGTCCAATTAAACCTTTTTCTTTTGTAAATTGCCCAGTCTTGGGTATGTCTTTATTAGCACTGTGAAAATGGACTAATACACTTGGAAATGGCTAAATTGGTTTTCAATTTTCCCTGCTGTTAATACTTTAAAATTATCCCAAGAAGTTAAGGCTGGGTGAACATTTAAACCTTCCAGGAGAACCTGCTAAAGGGTTGTCCACATGCAGGGAGTCCTTGTGTGCTGCTTCTGTCACCCCCAGACCCACTGTCCACCTGCCAGCCCCCTCCTGCCCTGGGAGCCTGCCCTGCATGGCTGTATGGACTGCACTCTACAACTCCTGGGCCTTCTGGCTTCTGGGTGGGTTTGGCCAGGGGTTAGGGGGAGCCCCAGCAGGAGTTCAGGAGGAGAGAGGAAGGTGAGGCTTCTCATTGCTCTGCATCCCCTGACTCTGTAAAATCACCTGTGGAGGGGCTGTCCTCCTCACAACTTTTTCCTTCCATGTTTCGGTTCTGATAACCTCTCCCTCCCTCACCCCGCTGGATCTGGTGCTAGCGACAGCTCAGCTGCTGTGGCCTGGGGTTCCTGCATGGCTCCCTTGCACCTGCCCACACCTTGTAGGTAGTCCGTATATAGAGAAACTCTCTTCTATGATGCTAATTTGAGTGTGCCTTCTGCTTCCTGTTGGGACCCTGTAAGGTCTGGAGAGTTTAGAAATCCTTTGATAGGAGAATGTGCCTTACCTCAATTTATCAGCAGCTTGAGGGCTTGAAGCCAGCAGAAGCTTTGCTACTTCTCACAAAGTCTCTGCAGAGTTAGGGATAAGGGCACATGAAAGAGGGATAGGTACAGGGGCAGGCATCAAGGTTCTGGGTGCTCATGGCAGAACCATCATTGGGGAAGAGCACAGTGCATAGATATGTAAGTTTTGGTGCCGAGATGCCTGCATTCAAATATAGTGCATCACTTACTGTGGCAGACAGACTCAAAGATGGCCTCCAGCCATCTTGGCCTCCTGGTGTTTTGTCTGTGTTCAGTCCCTCCACTTTTGAGTGTGCATGGGACTAGAGATCACTTCTAACCAATAGAATATGGCAAAAATGATGAGATGTCCCTTTTGTGGTGATGCTGCATGAGACTGTAACTTCTTTGCCAGCAGGCTCCCTCCCTGGCTGGCTCTGAGCATGCAAGCTACCATGTATAAGCAACCATACAGAAAGGCCAAGGAAGCAAGGAACTCCGGTGGCCTCCGGCCAATATCAGCAGGGAACTGAGGTCCCGGCTCCAATGGTGCTGAAGAACAGCCACTTGCCAAGAGCCACCGGGCTTGGCACCAGATCCTTCCCCAGTCAAGCCTCCAGATGAAACCCCAGCCCTGGGTGACACCTGGACTGCAGCCTCATGAGAAGCCCTGAGCCCGATCACTCAGTTCAGCTGTGCCCAATTCCTGACCCACAAAATCTGGAGGACAACAGATGTACTTTGCTTTAAACTGCCAGTAATTTGTTAGGCAACAATAGATACTAATAAACTTACTATCTGTGTAACCTCGAGCAAGTCACTAAATCAATTCATGTGTCAGCTTCCTCATCCATCAAATAGGAATTAAGATAATAATCATACAAATCTAGTTTACAGAGCTAAGGTGAGGATGTAATGAGTTGAGATATGCTTAAAGTAGTGCCTGCCACAGAGGTGGTTTCTCACACATAAATGTGGGCTAAGATTTTTGCAGCATCAACAGACTCTGTGGCCCCTTCAAGGATACACCACTGGGTTAGTCTGTTTTGCATTGTTATAAAGAAATACCTGAGACTGGGTAATTTATAAAGAAACGAGATGTATTTGGCTCCTGTTTCTGCACATTGTACAGCATGACACCCACATTTGCTTGGCTTCTGGTGAGACCTTAGGAAGCTTTTGCTCATAGTGGGAGGTGAAGGGGGAGCTGGCTCATCACATGGTAAGAGAGGAAGCAAGAGAGACAAGCCAAGTTCTTTAAAACAATCAGATCTTACAGTAACTAATAGAGAGCTCACTCATTATTATGAGGACAGCACCCAGGCTTTCAATGAGGGATCTGCCCCCATGACCCAAACACCTCCCACAAGACCCCACCTCCAACACTGGGGGTCACATTTCAACATGAGATTTGGAGGGACACACCTCTAAGCCATGTCAACCACCTTCCCTGCTTCAGAAGATTTGGTTGGCCCCTCTTCCCCTGTTCATCCCCCTGAGGTGCCCCAACTTTCCCCCAATCTGTGTATTTGGTAAGTCTGGCAGGGAATGAGAGGACTTCGCAGAGCAGAAGGCACATTGCTGGGAAGCGCCGTGGCCCCCTCTGTCACCCACTGTATGGGTGCTCTCTCAGCTCCTCAGAAAATCAGCTGGAAACGTCGCTTGGCTGATGTGTGGGGAACCCAGGTGCAGAGCACAAATCTGGAAGCCTGTTGGTTGGCATTTATCATAAGGCATCCCTGTGAGGCTGGCAGAGCATCAGCAGCTCCATAAGGCAGCTGGAGAAAACCGGCTTCCTGCTCTGCAGACCCCAAAACACAGCGTGCAGCTCCCAAAGGGTCATTCCACTGCTCTGCCAGACCTCAGATCCTTCTGTCCTCCTGGGGTTTGGTAAACTTTAGATGTCAAAGATCCTTTCCTGTCCATCTTCCTTACTCATACCTTCTCCTACAGAAACTCCAAACTTCCCCATTCATCTTTTCACCAGAGTGAGGCCAGTGCCTCTGAATGCCTTCCTCTCATTTCCTGTACCCACCCACCTTCCTTTTTCCTCACAGCCGCTCACAACCTAGACAATTTCTACTTTCCCACCTGGCAAGAAAATTCACTTCTACCTCCTGATCCCACATTGATTAGGTGGACATGGCTGTTTTTTGTTATCCCCAAAAGTCATATGCCTGTTTACCCATGTGTGTATGCCAGAGAGAGGTCCACTGCTCAGGTCACTTAAATCCTCTTCAAATGTGAGTTGCCCCTCATGCTGCAGGGGAGGAAACAGACCCAAAGAGGAAGAGGATCTGCCCAGAATAAGCTGCCAGCTAGTCGTAACCCTAGGAATAAAATTCAGGTGCCCTGATCCAAACTGGAGACTGCTGGACAACAGAACTGGCCTGTTAGCTGGGTGCAATCAGCCATGCAGGAATGATGGTTACTTTTCCACACTGCCAACAGGATCAGCTCCCGGTGAGCTGGACCTGATGAAGTAAGGGGCAACCTCCTATTGACCTTCACTACAGAGCCTTGGCTGTAGGAGATACCCAGGAGATATGGATTGACTTGAATTCATCATTTATTTCAAAGCAGAGGGCAGAGGAGCTGGAAGAGGTCAGAGCTAGTTTGCAGACACAGAAAACCTCACTTCCTGGTGGATTCTTTCTAGGAGGTGCATTTCACAATGGCTGTTTTACCTCTTAGTGCCCTGGCAGCTTCCACAGGGCCTTACTGCACACGTTCTGAGTGCCAGGAAAAATGATTCCTCTCACTGCCAACCATGGTTTTTAATATGTGAGCACGTGGCTCTGCTGCTTCTTTTCAACCTCCCTCCACTAGTGCTGAGCTACGGCATTGGGGAGGAAACCAGAAACGCAGAGTGGGTTTGTCTGATTTGTCCAAGGGTGTATTTTAGTATTGGCAGCAGAATTCCCTCCCCTCGCCTCCCCTTTCCTCCCTCCCTTCCTTCCTCCCTCCTTCTTTCCTTCCCTCCTTCCCTCCTTCTTATTCTTTCTTCTTTCCCTTGAGAGACATTGCAGCCATGTGGGTGGGCGGGCAGACAAGTGGGTGGATAGTAAGATGGAAGAGGGAGTTTCCTTCTTGGGATTCTCATAATTGGTGTGTGATTGACATTCCATTCATCTGGAGGACTGTGGTATTAATCGGAAACAGCTTGAGCTAAAACTGCCTCTAGTGTCACAAACATGCTGAACTGGGGCAGGGTCTCCTGTCTCCCTTGTACTGAGCAACTCCTTCTCTATTTTAAACAACACTCCCTCCAAGTGTCCTTCGCCTCGGGTAACCAGCACATGCAGTTTTTCTCATTTAAATTAAAAAGAACCCTAAACCGTACAGTGGAATGTACAGTGAAATTCCAGGTGCCTCTCCACATAGGAAACTTTTAATTGTTGTACACTGGCAGAAAAAGGTTCACTCCTAAATCAGTAAAGATGATGTGCTTCCTACTTACATAAAAGGAGTTTTTCTATACCCACAACTCCGGCCCTTGCTGATTTCACCTACTTCATATTAGAGATCACTGCAAACCAGCACATGGCCATTCCACTTTACTCTTGATTGTGGCTGTATTGTATTCCATGGCATGGTTCTATTTAATTTGTTCAACCACTTTTCTACTAATGATCTTAGTCAGCTAGGGCTGCTCTAACAAATACCACAGACTGGGTGGCTTGAAAAACAGAAATGTATTTCTCACAGTTTGGAGCCTGGGAAGTCCGAGATGGAGGCACCAGGAGACTTGGTGTCTGGTGACGGTCCTCTTCCTGTTTTGCAGACAGACGCCTTTTTGCTGGTGGAGAAAGAGTCTCTCCTCTCTCTTCTTATAAGGGTGAGAGGTGAGGCCAGCTGGATTTCCTGGGTCAAGTGGGGATTTGGGGAAATTTCCTGTCTTACCAGAGGATTGTAAAACGCGCCAATCAGCGCTCTGTGAAAGGCACCAATCAGTGCTCTGTAAAATGCACCAATCAGTGCTCTGTAAAATGCACCAATCAGCAGAATTCTAAAAGTAGCCAGTCGCAGGGAGGATTGAAAAAAGGGCATTCTGATAGGACAGATACGGAACGTGGGCGGGGACAATAAGGGAATAAAAACTGGCCTCCCCAGCCAGCCTCCGGAACCTGTTCGGGCTCTCTTGCAGCCAGCGTGGCTGTCCACAAAAAACCTTGCTACCGCTCATTCTTTGGGTCTGTGCTAGCTTTAAGAGCTGTAACACGGAGTAGGTCCAGCAGCAAGACCACGAACCCACCGGCAGGAACCAACTCTGGACACAAGGGCATTATTAAGGACACAAGGGCATTATTAACCCTGTCACCTCCTAATCCCCTCCCAAGGGTCCCCCTCCAAACACCACCACAATGGTGGGTAGGCTTTCAGTATGTGAATTGGGGAGGCACAAATACCTGATTCGCAGCATGTCATGTGGGTGCTTTGCAGTTTCTCATGGAGCTTGATTTACATGGGAGCTTCAGGGGTGGAAGAGTGTTCTCCCCGGAATGTGGGGCCTGGCCGTCCCTGCTGGAACTCTTCCCTTATGTTGCCCTGCTTCCGCAGTCCACAGCCAGTGGCTGAGCCCACAGACCCCTGGAGATGTCAAGGCTGGCAGTGAGGCCCCGCCCGTGGTGAGGGAACAGGGCCCAGGGGTTGAATGTGAAGGAGCCAGATAAACGTGCTTGGGTTGCTGGGTTGCTAAGTTGGGCTAGCATCGGACGGGAGCCTCCCGAGAGTGGAGAGAATCCACTTCTGAAAGCCTGAAGATACAGGCTCTAGTCCCGCCTCTATCGAAGAGTGAAAAATGTCGGGCTCGGGTGACTTACTCTCCGCGCTCCAGCTCTGTGGTCTCGGGCCACACCTGTCATGCCTTTCCTCTTCCCCAGCTACGGCACAGCAGGGTGGGAAGCTCCTGTACTAAGCCCGGCTCTGGGCCAGCAGCGTTCATACTGAGGTGCTTCTCTGAGAAATCCTAGCTTGAGATTCTCTCCCTCCCACGCCCTCTCTGCCTTCCTTCCAGCCACACTCTTCTAATTGTTTCTGCACTCTTCCTTCAGAATCGAAGTGAGGTCAGCAAATCGTGACTGAGCACCTGCTCTGTGCAGTGCCCTGCTTTTCCCGTTTCCCTGCAGGCTTTCAAGTTAGGTGTGGCGGCAGTAGTCTAAGATTCCAAGGTCCATGGTTTCCCTTTGGGCCACAGGGCCAAGAAGACTGCTTCCAGTGGCCTCCGAGGATGGCCCATGGGGGACCATGGGGGATGGACGCAGCAGCGCAATCACAAGACGCCCCTTCTGACCTGAAGGGTGGCCCGCCGGAGGGATGACCAGCCGGGGGTCAGGTGCGACCTGTGTGTCTTGGCTGGCTCCTGCCATCCGGCGACTCCGGCATCGTGATGAGCGTGGGGTCCACGTGGACGCAGCTCTGAGTCTGTCTGAGGGCAGGGAGGCCTCACGCTGCCCAGGGTAGGGTCACAGGAGGCTTGAAGGGGAAGGGCTTAGAGAACCCTGCGGGATTAGTTGGGAAGACCCAACCAGGAGGTGTATGCAGGGGGGAAATGTCAGGTGGTCCCCACCACCCACCTCACCAGTCCCGGGGGGAGGTATGGGCTTCCCCAGGCCTCCAGCTGCCCCCAGCCTGAGGATGTCTGCAAACTGCTCCAAAGTTTGAGTTGCAGTTACTATGGTCCCCATTCACTGAGGAGTCCCCAAGGCCAGGCACTGTCTAAGTCAGGCCGTTTTGTAAACCGCTCAGTGAGATGTCAATGCCCACATTTTATAGACGGGAAAAGAGGAGCTCGGCTGGAAACTGTGCCCCGGGAACGCAGAGCATCCCGGGAGCCCGCCCCAGAGGAAGCCTGGGTAGCAGCCTGGGGTGGCAGGAGGGGGTCCTGGCCGGGCGGAGGCGGTCGCCTTAGCAAAGCCCTTCAGGCTCTGTCCTCCTTGAATGGGGCTATTTGTCAGTGAACCCATAATATCGGAGCAGACTGAACTTCCTGGCAAACTTTTTGGCAGGCTTTCCCTAATGGAATCTCCAGAGAGAAGAAGTCCCCTGTCCTCCTGGCGTCACTCGTAACCTCCGGCCTGCTCCGCTCCAGGCTGTGCCCAGGGCGCCCTGCCCAGGGAGCTTGTTTGCTCTGGCAGACAGGGAGCCCATTCAGGCCCTCGGTGGCACCCGGTGAGTCTGGCCCGGAGGCCTGGCTGGGCTCCGGCTGGCTCAGGGGGACCTGGCGGGGCCTCCAGAAGCCTCCTTTGGCTCGGGTGGGGCGGGGGCGCTGACTTGACTCTGGCCCATGAGAACGACTGACTTTACAGTTCCGTCTTGCTCCATAAACCAGAAAGCCACTTCCAGCTGGTGGTACGAAGTCTGGTGGACGGGTGTCTGGTGCCATCCTGTCCGGGCAGGGAGGGGTCCAGCCTGTGGTCTGTCGCAGGCCGATTTTACAGGCCGCCCGTCACCCGGAGCGGGAGCTCTGGCCGTGTCCACAGTGATAATATTTGTTGTACCTGCTCCCGACTTGGGACGCCCACAGCTTCCCAGCTTAGCATCTTAATTACGCTGCCATCAGAGAGCTTTCTTTTTCTACAAGCAGGGGGTGCCTAGACTTTTATTTTTCAAAGGGTGGGAAACACTAGGTTAAGCTTAAACCACATCCGATTATGAAGAGGCTGTGAGTGATTCCACAGCCAGCCGCCACCCAGACTGCCCTGGGTGAGGGCGGCAGCGAGGGCTCTGGCCCGGAGCTCCCCCAGGTCCTCAGTTCCAGCTCTGAAACAGCGAGAGAGTTTGCGGTCTGGGCTGGCCCCGCACGGGGACAGCAGGCCCACCTGCGGGAACACGGGCAGCTTCGCCGCGCTCCTGACTTCTCTTGCCTTGTTGGCTGAGCGGTTCACGAATAGCTGAAGGCTGGGATGTTTAAATATTAAAAATGCTTAGCTAAATAAGCTAGCCTGTTTGCTTTTGCTGATAGTCACAGTCTACCCACAGAGCCCTTTCAAACCTCGTCAGTGTTTTGGAAAGTGGATAAGGGACTCATTCAGTGAGGCTCAGGTTTACCCTGAGCCAGGAATGAAGCATGTATTTCATGAAATAAGGACTAGCCTGAGACCACACACAGAGGCGGCTGAACTCCAGCGGCCTCCTTCCCCTCCTTCCCCTCTCCCCCTCAACCTCCTCCTCCCTCTCTTCCTCCCCCTCTCCCTTTTCTCTCTCTCTCTCTCTCCCTGGCCCTGACAAACCGGCCATGACTGACACCAGGAAACCCGTAATCGGCGTCAGAGGGGGGTTTCCAGGGCTTAGGGGGCCCTTTGTTAGCCTGGAGCTGATGAAAAAATGGATTACGACAGTGTGTGCAGCCCATACTAAAGAGTGCTCACAAAAAAGCCAGGGCCACCTCAACACGGCTTCTCAGAGAAGAAAACGTTGCAGCCAAATGGAATTGTTGAAATCACCTTTGTGTGGGAGGAAAGAAAAAAAACAAAAAAACCCAAAAAAAACCACCTCACACATTTTCCCCAAGAATAAGGCTGGTTTTGTCACAACTTGCCCCTAGTTCAGCGGGTCTGGTAGATGCCCCCACCCACCGGGCCCCGCGTCCCCAGCACAGCCTGAGGAGCCTGGCCGGCCTGGCTGCATGGAGCAGTTGCTTATGTCAAATCTGTCACTGTGGGACACGGGGGAAACATGAGGTTATTAGGAGGAGGCTTCTTCGAGGACACACTGGGGCCACGTTACTTGCCCTCTCCTTGCCATCGCCCTCCCTGACTACAAACTTCAAGCCCAGCGAACTGCCTCTGACTGGGCGCTGTTTGAAGTTTGGGAGATGTGAGGCTTTCTTTTTTTCCTTTTGAACTTTTATTTCAAAGTAGGCTCCTGTCTATTCAGGGAGAACGAGGCACTTAAATTCAAGAAATATTTATGGTGCTTCCTAGGTACAATGAACCAGGGTAAATTTTGCGGGGGGAAGGGTGAGGGCAGGGACTGGGCAGGGTGACGGGGGCACAGCCTAGCGCCTGCAGCCCCCAGGGCCTATTGAAATGCTGTAGGGGGCTCCTTATTAAAGGAACATTACCCCAAATCTGCAGCCCATGCCGACATCAGCACTGCATCTGGCTGGCAAAGCTGGCAACGATGTGTCCTGGCTCTTGTTTTCCTTGCCATCCGCTCCCCCACCCTGTGGGGTTGGGATTGGAGTCCCTTCCGAAGGCCCCAGGGTGCTTCAAGGAGAGTGGCTGGAGTGGCTTGGTGCCTTCTTTCTTCTTACACGCATGCTTTTTGAAATGAGATGTTTTTGCCAAAGACAAGTAAAAAGTGGGGTGCGCTCCGGAGTTCTGGTTTGGTTTGAAATGAAGAACCCACCCAGCTCCAGGGTGTCTCAACAGGGCATGCAGATCTCTGCCCTCAAGCAGGGCCATCGGTCAGGAGAAAGGGTTCTTTCTCCTGCGCTTTCCTGGGGGTTTCCCAAAGCCACCTCAGAGTCTGTGACCACCCCGGCTTCTCCAGCCAACAGTAGGAATCACAAAGAAGGAACAAGGGACGATGCAAAGGTTTTCCCTCCACCCATTCCCTTCTTGGGCTGAGAGCCACCTGCCGCCTCTGCTGCGGGCACCACCACCCACGATCAGCTCAGTCCTCTTCCAGCCCCAGAGCTGCTCCTTAATCCTCCTTGAGGTAAAAACAAACTGTTTTTCCTTTGCTCTCACCCCAGAGAAACTGACACAGATGACTTCTGTGACCAGCATGCAGTCAGTTCTGCAGCATGGCGGGGCGTCCTTTAACTCAATTCAATTCCAACACTATCTACCTAGAGACAGTGGTGGATCCCACAGGTTGAGGGCTCAGTCCCACAAAACTGCCCTCCATTTCCAAGGTGGATCGCAAGCCCCTGATTGCCTACCCTGTCTTTCTGACCAGCCACATATGACCAGCCACCTATAAATCGAGGTTCCCACCATGTCCTCCATGGATTTGATTATTTTGCTAGAGAGGATCACAGAACTCAGGGAGACACTTAAATTTACCAGTTCCTGATAAGATACTATTAAGGATACAAATGGAGAGATGCCTAGGACACATAGGATGCATAGGACGAGGTGTGGAGAAGAGGCGCGGAGCTTCCTTGCCCTCCCCCAGGGCAGCCATCCTTCAGGAACCCCCTTGTGTTCAGCTGTCCAGAAGCTCTCCAAATCCAGTCCTTTTGGGTTTGGGCTGAAGCTTCATTATGTAGGCAGGATTGATTAAACCACTGGCCACTGGTGGTCAGCTTAACCTTCAGCCCCTCTGCCCTCCCTCTAATCCTGCCTTGGTCTTTCACCAGCTCCATCCTGAAGCTACCTAGGAGCTGCCAGCCATCAGCCCATTCATTAGCATAGAAAAGACAGCACTTCGGAGAGTCTAAGGATGTTAGGAGTTGTCTGCCAGGGAACCTGTTGAAGATCACATATATATTTTACCATACCAAAGTGCACCTCAAGTCTTCGAACACGGATCCCCTTAAATTGAAAGGATAAACAACTCAGATACTGCCATATCAGTAGAACCCAATTCAGTCCATCAGATTGTACAAATGTCTGCCAGGGCAAGGTCACTCAGGTTTGCCGGTTTCCAGTCCATCTTGTCAGGTTCCAAAAGCAAGTGATCGTGGCACACACATGGCTTCACCCTTTCAGGCATCTGGGATCATTGAGCTAAGAGACAGTACAGTCTCTCGCTCTGAGCCTCTTTCAAGGTGTTCACATAATATTGGATTTCCCTGTATTTATAATTCATTGATTAATTTCTTTACTCCCAGCTACCATTCCTTCTGTCTCCATTAATACCCAAACTTTTCCACCTTTGGAAGGGACATTAGAATCAGCCATTGTGCTGGTGTAGATTGCAGACAGCAATACTAGTAACTCCTCCTCAGTCCTCTTTCACCCAGATAGAATAAGGTGACATAAGTACTATAGAACTACCCATGTGTAGCCCCCAGGGCCACCCCATCAGTCTCACTTGCCAGCTGCGTTCAGGGCCTTCCCACCACGGAACCTATCCCAGAGCTATCGGCAGTCTCTGTCTGTCTTACGGGCAGACAGAACAGTTCTTACTGGCATTTTGTGCCTGAGAGGGTGCAAGAGGAACGTGTTTAGACTCAGCCCATCTCTGCACTGCTGTAGTTCCCATAGCCACTCATTTCATGGACCCAGGTGGCCACCCTAAGTGAGAACAGCAAACAGGGATATCTGCCAATTCCAGGCAACTTTCCAACCTGGAAGGGAGATTTTCTGATGGGCATTTGATGTGTTACTTTCATGCAACCCTCAGATTTCCACAGGGCCGGGCCCCATACAGGCATCCCTTTAACAGGCCAGGTTTCCATTGCCCCTCTGCCTGACCATGTCGCCAGGCCATTGGCCACTGCCCACGAGTCAGTGAAAACCAGATGCAGAGGCTTCGCCACCGCTCAGTCACTGCTAGGAAAGCAGCAGGCAGGTTGGCCACCGAGCTGATTTGCTTTTGACTTCCTTGATCAGAGTGGCAGCTTCCAAACAGAATGTTGTCCCCTTGCCTGGAACTGCCATTCACGAACCAAGCAGTGCTTTGCTGGTCAGTTGAGAGCCGGTTATAGGGCACAGTCCAGGTGTCAGTAGGATCCAGCCGCTCCTACAACTCCTCACTCTAGTTCCAGAATCAGGCCGAGGGGAAAAGAGGCTCCTTGCTTGAGGTGTCTCCTCTCATTCATTCCCCAGGTAGCAGGATCCAGTAGAAACCATTTCCATTTCATTATGGAATGCTCCCGGGCACTGCTATTCCCATTAGAGTGTTTCTCTGATGTCACCCAAGACATCGTGGGTATTTCGGGTTCCAAGACCATTTTATATCCTTCAGTCATAGAGGTAGCTTCAATTAATGTCCCATAGCAAGGCAGTAATACTCCTCAAGTCAAAATTCTCTGGTCCAAAGTCTCAGCAGTTGCCGGTGGGAGGCACTCACAGGCTTTTGCCATAAGCTCCAGTTATAGTCCACAGAGGACTTCGAAATAGGCCATCTGTCCCTCCCAGCAGTCCAGCCTCTACTCTTCACTGTGTGGGTTCAGGCAATCTTACTGTTCCCACAAGCATGTCCAATTCATATTGCTCTAAGGGTAGATTTGCATGCTTTCCATTTTACAGTACAAGGCAGGGAGAACATTCCCCAGGCAGATACAATATCCATCCCCATAATACAATCAGATAAAAGAGACACAACCGCTTCACATGAAGGGTGTTCAAATACACCACCTCTCCCATGCAGGTTTACCTTAATTCCATCCAGCCTGAATTTCTTAACTGTAGCCTCCACTTGGACTTTATCGACATGTTCTGGTTTTACAATACTGGGTAGGAAAAGTGTTCCCCAACCAGACACAATATCCATTCCTATGAAACATTCAGGTAAAGGAGGCAGAAATTCTTTGTTTTGAGACAGAGTCTCGCTCTGTCGCCCAGGCTGGAGTGCAGTGGCAAGATCTCAGCTCACTGCAACCTCCAACTCCTGGGTTCAAGTGATTCTCCTGCCTCAGCCTCCTGAGTAGCTGGGATTACAGGTGCGTGCCACCACGCCCAGATAATTTTTGTATTTTTAATAGAGACGGGGTTTCACCATGTTGGTCAGGATGCTGCTCTCGAACTCCTGACCTCGTGATCCGCCCACCTCGGCCTCCCAAAGTGCTGGGATTACAGGCATGAGCCACCACGCCTGGCCAGAACCTCTTTAAATAAAATCTGTTTAAACATTCCCACTGCCATAACCCTACCAGCCCTGACACGCATATATTCTGTCGGTCTAACTAGGGCCCGAGTCAGGGCCTCCCCTGTGGATTTCAGTACCACAGTGTGTGGAGTTCTCATTTCAAGGAGACCCAGGAATTTCTCACCACTCCCTGGCCATTTTACCCACTTGTGCACCTAAGTAGGTCCCTAGCAGGGGTTGAGTCAAGGGACCCTTGCTTAGTTTTGTCAGTCTTTATCTTGATGAACTTGCGGAATTGCCCAGACAATTTCAGATCAGATTTCTCACTGTCATCTTTGCTTCTGACTTCTTAAATTTCTCCAAACTGGGGGAAATAACAGCAAACTTTGGTTTGCTAAACTAAAGTGATCTTAATTGAACAAAAACTACATTGGTTGAATAACAAAAGACTTTTCGGGGTTTTTAATCATTAAAAAAAATCCACCCTCCTTCAATATTTGTAGATGTCCAGCAATATCTACTTTGTCTCTCTTAGTATTTTCCATTTTTCATCTCTAGAAATTTCTGGAATCTGCTAGTACTCTCTACAGTACGAGTCTAAAAGAACACAACATTGGCCAGGCACCATGGCTCATACCTATAATCCCAGCACTTTGGGAGGCCGAGGTGGGTGGATCACGAGGTCAGGAGTTTGAGACCGGCCTGGCCAGTATGGTGAAGCCCCATCTCTACCAAAAATACAAAAATTAGCTGGGTGTGGTGGCACGTGCCTGTAGTTCCAGCTGCTTGGGAGGCTGAGGCATGAGAATTGCTTGAACCCAGGTGGTGGAGGTTGCAGTGAGCTGAGATTGCACCACTGCACTCCAGCCTGGGAAATAGAGCAAGACTCTGTCTCAAAAAAAAAAAAAAAAAAAAGAACACAAAGAACACGGCATTTAGAACCACATTGAGATTCATCCACAGCCACAGGTGTTTAGATGTTGAGGATAGGAAGAGAAAGGCCTGTTCTGGTCTCCCTGTCTGGCATTTGCTTCCTGACCACTGTGGTGGCATGACAGCTGGGGCTCAGCCTGCGTCTCACCTACCTTCTGGCTTATCTCCCTGATACGCAGGGGCTGGAATGCTCAGCAACTTCACCAAACATTCTTGTACCTGAGCTTTTGTGTGTGAGTTGGAATTAGCCACTCAGTTATATTTGTGACAGATTTAGAAGGTAAGAGTGGGGTGGGGTCAGTGTCTGCAGTTTTTTGGCAAGTTCATGGATATCTATCTAGAGGGCATGAGGGCCTCTGTTTAGCTGGGTCATGTGATTTCTGGAGCCTGCAGCAGCCGTGGCTGTTTCTTGATTACAGAAGAGACAGCTGCTTCTTGGTGGCTTGCTTCTACTGAACGCGTTTGGGAGTCATCCCTGAAAGCTCAACCTCAAGTTGGTTTTTCTAGCCTTCCCATCAGTTCTATCAGTCATTTTGCCTAATTAAGCCCAACTCCTGTAAACTAGATAGAGTGAATTCTGTTCTCTGCAATTGAGCCTGCACTGACTCAGCTATTCTATTAGGTCTCTATTTTGAATGTCTGCTATGAGTTCACATTGTACTGGACAAGAAGGGGCCATCAAAGAAGCACAATAATCACTTGCAATGTGCCACACCAAAGTTAATTCAATCCTCTCCATAGCCATATGAGCTAAGTACTATTATTACTCCTGTCATGCAGAAGAGGAAACTGAGTCACAGATGGATTAAATGACTTGCCTGAGGTCTCACTCAAACAGAAAGAGGCAAAGCCATTCTCGTCCCTACCCAGTGTGGCTCCAGGTCCTACAGTCTTTACTGCCACCCTTTACGACCCTCCCAATTGGTCTAATAGCTCGATTATTTTGCACAGAATTAGCCCAAACACCATAAAGTTTGCAGTTATGAAGTGATATCGGACGCTCTGATTATGAAACTAGCATTTGTTCAGCTCAATTAGAGGGTTTATAAATCACATCTGAGAAACTTTCAAAGCTCTGACAGTCTCAAACAAGGGTCATCAGAGACCTCCCTCTGATTAGATTTCTCCTCATGGAGCATTCCCCAACACCACCCCTCATGAGAATGATCCTCATAAGCAGCCCATTTGCTCTTAGAAATGAATTTCCCATGTTCTGCACTTGAAGCCTGGAATCGTAACCAAATAATTGCTATTACAAAGATATTTTCAGTGTGTTTCTGTCCAGGGATGGGAATGTGCATCTTACACCCTGCCCAGTTTCTGCTTTCTTTGCAGGGGAGATTAGTGGTGGAGCCGGGGGGCATGGCTTTTCTCCTCAGTCCTCCATGGAGACCATTTATCACTATTTGAAGAGTTGTATGTTTCTGTGGTTGCTTGGTCCTCAGTTTCGAGTTGCAACAGACACTGAGACTTCTGCAAAATTCTATTTATTTTCCACATGGAATGCAATTCAACCCTGATGGCTTCTATAGAGCTAAGTCATAGCCCTATTAATAGTAGAATCCTTGGAGCCCACTGGCACCTGCAGCCTTGCCATCGAGGGAATCGAGAGCTCAGGTCTATGATGTCATTTCCATGTCTGAGCTCCTGCCCCGGACCCATGTCCTGCTCTATCCAGTAAAAAGGAAGCTATGCTAACTTGACAGAACTACAAAATGCCAAAACCATGCAAAAGAATGCAGCCCAGCCTGGGGTGTAGCGCTCATCTGCTAAATATGAGATCCTTTCCCGGAGTGAGGCCTCTAAAAACAAGGTCAGTGGGAAAGCCGACGCTACCTTAGCCAGGGAGGGGCCGACGGCGCCGTGACAAACTTGCCAGCGGTTACCTCAGACAATGTAAATACAAACCTGGGGCTCATGTTTATTTAAAGTTATTGGCATCGGGCTCGTTCCTGGTAGACAAAGATTATCTTGTTTACAGCGGCATCCAGATGATGGACAAGACTCTGTATAATATAAATCCAGCTCTGCAGAGGGGACCCATTAGCATAAACAACTTCCCTCAAGCCAAACAAACCCTGCCAAGGCTCAAGCTGGAATTCATTTATTATACAGCTTCAAGTTGACTTGTCTCAACATTAAACAACTGCAAAAGCAAAGGGATAAAACTGATGGTCGAGGGCACGCCTCGCCTCTCCTTTCACTTCTAGCGTGTTTTGCAGAAGGCGTTTCTTTCTGGCTTTGTCATGGAGTAGTGTTCATGTCTCTGCAGATGCCGCTGCTCCTGTCATCTCCCCATGAGGTGTGGCCATAGGCCACGCATACGGACATGAGAGTCATGGGGGGGGGGCAAGGACCACCCAGGAGTCACCATTGTCCTTGTGAAAGCCCTTGGCCTTGTGGGTAGGCCTGGACTTAGGAACCTTAGTGGGGTTAAGTACATAGGGACAGATCCCAGGATTTCAGGGGAGATACACAGAGCTCCGAGGGCACCAGCGCCTGGCCACGAGCTCTGCCAGTTTAGATTCAGACTTGCCTGGAATCAGAGGCCAGGCCTTTATGAGAATTGGTTCACATGAGGAACTGTGGGCCTCCTGGGAAGACTCACCTAAGGGCAGAGAGGATCTAGCCAACAAGATAGACCCAGAGAGAGCAGTGACTCCAGGTCACGTCTCGTGACCACAGCAGCAGAGACTTCCAGTGGGAGAGTCGTATCCAGGGAGGACGTGATGCCCAGAAAAAGGGGACGAGGACGTGAGCAGGAAGAGTGTAGAGGCTGTCAGCCATCACAGCTAGGAGGCCCCCAGGGAATAAAGAGCTATGTGGGGGGGCTTGGGGAGGGCAGGACTGTGTTTCCTGGAGACCCAGTTTCTCTGAGGGCTTTTCTGCCTTTGCTCTCTGTTTCTCCTCTAGATAAGGATCACGTCTTTTTTTTTTTTTTTTTTTTTAATTAGAGATGGAGCTTGCTATATTGCCCAGGCTGGTCTTGAACTCCTGGCCTCAAGTGATCCTCCTGCCTCAGCCTCCCAAAGTGCTGGGATTACAGGCGTGAGCCAACATGCCCGGCCTGGACCACATCTTTATCTGGTGTCCCAGGCATCCTGCAGATAGTAGATTCGACACGGTGGAGTGACTCAGCACCAGCCCTGCCGCTTGCCTGTCCACTGTAGCCTGCTCTTTCTTGGCCACAGCATCCTCTGTGCAGCCCTGGGGGACAGAGACCCTTCTCGCTCCCTGTCTTCTGCAGCCAGAAGGGGTGGAGCTGGCCTTCGGAGTCTTCTCTTGGGTGTTTACAGGCAGCTGTGCCTCTTGTCTTTGGGAAAACCTCCCTGCAGGGTCAAGCCACCCTGAGAGGCCACCTTCACCACCTGTAATCTCTAGTCCCCACCACTCCCCCGTAAGTTGAGGCCTTAGGCACTGGAAGGTGTGTCTTTCTCCCCAAGCCAAGTCCCACTGCCACCCTGGCTACCCTGGCTGGCTTCACTGTCCAGGGGTCACGACTCTACTGTCCCTCGCCGTCCCCAAACTTTGCCACACCTTGAGCCGCATCCACCCAGAAACATTCTCTCAAACAGGAAACTCCACTCTCTTCTCTACGCCTCAGCCCACATCTTTACTTTCATGGGGACCTCCAGTGCTATGATTCCTCCATTTCCTCTGGCCCCACTTCAATCTTTTCTTCTCAAGCCACTAATCACTCCACCACATGGCCCCTTGCACCTCCGGCCGGGGCTCGCCTGCCCAACCTTCACTTGGGACCCGCCCCATGCTCCACATTCTTTGCCCTCACACTTAGGCAGTGCAGGAGTTATCCAGTGCTACTAACGAATCACCCCAAAGCCCTAACAGCTGAAGCCGACAAGCACATCATCTCACACCACATCTGTCGGCTCAGCTGGGAAGTTGTGGCTTGGGTCTCTCGTGAGGTTGCAGTGAAGATGTCAGCCAGGACCATGGTCATCTGCGTGTGTTGGGGCTGGGGGAACTGCCTCCAAGGTGGTTCATCTCCACGGCTGTGGGCAGGAGGCCTCTGTGCCTTCCCATGTGGGCTCTCCATATGGCTGCTTGAGCTTCCTTATGACATGGCTGCTGGCTTCCTCAAGAACAAGTTTGAGAAGGAGCTTTGTGACCTAGAATCAGAAGTCACACATTGTTACTGCTGCTACATTTTGTTCATTAAAAGCAAATCGTGAAGTCCAGCCCCCATTCAGTATGAGGGGAATTAGACTCCACCTTTTGAAAAGAGTAAGATCAAAGAATCTGCAGACACATTTTAAAACCACCACAGTTCACTTCATTCTTCTCCCACATGACAGCGGTCACCCTTCTTTCCTGCCCCTTGACTGTAGCCAGAGCCGCCTTGTGAAGCCTTCACTCGAACAAACTCACCATCTACACCTCTGCTTCTGCCCCTGGGCAGGGCAGCTAAGCCCTGAGGGAGACCAATCCCAGATGGCCATGTGGCCATGCCAATGTGTGCTTTCTGGCCCTGCTGGGCTCCTTCTGCTTCTGGCCTTCTTCAGGCCCAGGTGACCCCTACTGCTGTTCCTGGTGGCACATCCAAAGCCTGCCTCTCTCCCAGTGCCCAGACACCACTCCCTGCCCTGCTCAGCGGCAATGTACTTCCTCACATACGACTCTGTAGTGTAGACTGTCTTCCCACATACTTCAGGGGAAGAGGGGCTTCTCTCCTTTTATTCGGGCTTGATCATTCTACATCCTTCCAGCAATCATCACAGATTCCTCCCAGTCTTTCACCTTTCCACTGGCTCTGCCTTCCTGCCTCCCCTGCCTCTTCCTGCCTCCCAGGAGTTTGTTTGCCTGATACAAACAAATTCAACTTTGCTCCAGGTATTTTTTTAAAAAAAGCTAAAACAAAATAATAATCCATCATTTGCCCAACATCCCTCCTCCACACAAGAACTTCACATCCGCCCTTCAGGGACTGCCCTGTCTCCTGACTCTGCAGCAGAGCTTCTAGAAAGAGTGGTCTGCTCTTCCCCACTTCCCACCACCACCCACCTACCCACGCATGCCAACCCAGCCTCCACCTTCCTGGCTTCCATGATACCAGCTGCTCTGCCCTCATTCCAGCCGTCAAGGGCCACCACATGGCCAAATCCATAGATACCAGATTACCTGTGCTTTGTGGCCCCTGAGCCACACTGGACACCTGTTGATACCTCTTTCCTTTTGATACTTTCTCTCTCTCCATCTCTTTCCATCTCCTCTGGCTCCTCCTACTCCCTGCCACCTCATTCTTCTGCTTCTTTCTAGAATGTTATTGATCTCTCTGTGGGATCTCACCAAACTCGTCCTTCATCCTTGCCCCAGCATTCCTCACCTGCTCTCCTGGCCCAGTCCTCGTTCAGGTGCTCAGAAGCTATTGCCCGACTACCCTGGCTCTGCTCCCACTTGGATATCACTTGAACCTCCACTTCGACATGCGCCTGGCTCCATGCCCTCCCCAACTGTATTTCCTGCTTTGGTGGACGGCATCTCTCTCCACCTGGTTACTCAGGCCAGAACCTCGGGGCCTTCTATCTTCCCCCAAATATGACCAATCAGTTAATTTATCTTGGAAAATAAAACAAGACAATAATAACAAAAATAGGCAGAGGCCATATGTGGGATTCACTGTTGCCTCTGTCACCCTCCTCCCTGCTGACTCAGGCAAGTCCTGCTGACTCAGGCAAGGCCTCTCTGGGCTACTGTTTCCTCATCTGTTGGCTGGAGATCATACCACAGCCACCTCCTGGGGCTGCTGTGTTGATCACACAATCAATGTGTGCGGGTGACAATAGCAGCTCCAACTGCTTTTCCTCTCCACGCACAGGGATGGGCACTGCCAGGCCATGCTACCTAAGGGCTGGCCAGCTCCAGAAGTGTTTGTTGTTGGTCTGCAGTGAGGTAAGTGTAGAAGGTGAGAGTAAGCATTTTAAACTACTATAGAAATTTGGCAGGGTAACTTTATACCTTTTGAGTCTAATAATTAAAAAAAAATGTGGCTTCACCTCATACCTATTAGGATGGCTACTAGGAAAAAAACATCAACTAATCCTCATATTGGAAAGGACGTGAGAAATTGGAACCCTTGTGCACTGTCAGTGGAAATGTAAAATGGTGCAGCCTCCATGAAGAACAGTATAGTGATTCAAGAAATGAAAACTAGACTTCACATGTGATCCAGCAATTCCAGTTCTGGGTATGTGGCCAAGGCATGGAAAGCAGGCGCTTGAAGAGATATCAACACCCAAATTCAGAGCAGCACGAACACCCATGAGGTGGACAACCCAAGTGTCCATCAATGGATGAATGGAGAAACAAAATGTGGAATATTATGCAGCCTTAAAAAGGAAGGAATTTCCAAAATATGCTACAACATGGATGAACCTTGAGGACATTATGCTAAGTGTAACAAGCCAGACACAAAAGGACAAATTCTGTGTACTTCCAATTATATTACATACATAGAGTTGTCAGATTCATAGGGACAGAAAGTAGAAGGGTGGTTGCTGGGGGCTGGGGGCGGGAAATGGGGAGGTGCTGTTAAATGGGTAACTTTGGTTTTGCCAAAGGAAAGCGTTCTGGAGACTAGCAGCATGGCAGTGTGAGTGTGCGTATTACTGGAATGTGCGCTTAAATTTGTTTGGGATGGTAAATGTATGTTATCTTACCCCAATTAAAACAAAAATTTTTGAAGAAAAATGGGACTTGTATTTTGTATGTCTTTTAAAATTGTGTTTGTCTGGTAATTTATTTTCCAAAAGTTTCAGTCTAAGAAGGATTAGAAGCAAAAGGAGTCCTTCACTGCATATCACAGATGCTTCCAGACTCACTGCCCTGGCTCAGCTTCTCCTGGGTTCCTCACTGGTTTGCTGCTCCACTCTCCCACCTCCTCAACCCATCTCCTAACCTCTGGCCACAGTGTTCTTTCTAGAGCAAGCTTAACCTGTTGCCTTTCTTGTCCAGTGTGCCTACATCCAGGAAGAATGAGATAACTGAGGTACAATGAGGTAACTGAGGTATGCAGACAAGTGAAGGGTGAAGATGATGAAAAGGAGTTTATTGAGTGTTAGAACAGCTTAGAGGAGACCCACAGTGGATAGCTCCCCTCTGTAGGTAGGCAGGTCATTCTGTCGAGTGTTCAGGTTTCAGCAGAGAGGAGTCCCTGGAGAGGGTAGCTCCTCTCTGCCTGGCAGGTTGCCCCACTCTCTCTGCAGATCTCTGAAGCTATCAGTGGAGAGGGTAGCGCCTCTCTTTGGCTGACCATTCCAACCTCTCCCTGCCATATTCTGTCTCTGGCCATCCTCTACCCTGGCTGAGCACCAGGCTTTTATGGCCCTCAGAGGAGAGGAAGTGCCTGCCAATTGGTCCGTGGGCAGCCAGGGGCGGGCTCAAAAGAGGCACCATGAATCTCCACTCTGGTCAGCGGGACTAGTGGCCCAGCCCCTAGCCTTCAGGCCCTCCCTGGCCTGAAGGAGGGGCCTTACTGGGACCCGCCCCTTTCTGCTCAGGAATCTGTCTGCCTCCTGCTGCCATTCATGGCCCCAGGCTCAGTACCAATCCCACTTGGAGATCTGAGCAGGTGTTGGGAGAGGAGAGAGGACAGGCAGTGGGATTGGACAGGCAGTGGGATCAGACTCCCCCGAGCCTGCAGGGATGGGGGGTGTGGTAGGGGATATGGGGGAGTCCTTCCCAGGCCCCCAAGGGTGCAGGCTACAGAGATGCCCAGGTCCTGTGCCTGGGAGGGCAGTGGCAACTGTACCCAGGGAGCTCTCCCCTAGCCATCTCAGAAGGGGCAGGGCTCCTGCTTGTGCCTGGCTCCTGCCTGCTCCATGGAGCGGGTGGCCCAGGTCTGCAGCCATGGGTCAGGTGGTTGCAGCTTCATCCAGGAGGGCAGATCCTGCCTGCTCCTGGCTCCCTCCAAGAGCACAGAGAGGCTTGGGTCCACAGCCATAGTTTGGGTGGCTGTAGTCCCATCCAGGATGGCGGGGCCCCCGTCCCCAGCTGCAGCTTGGGCAGCTGCAGCAGCACCCAGGGAACTCCCACCCAAACTCAGAAAGGGCAGGGCTCCCACCAGCTTCATGGAGTGTGCAGCCCCAGCCGTGCCTTCCTGCTGCAGCCGGCTCCCCACAAGCAGCCCGAGGCCTCTACATCTCACTTGCTGCCCTTTTGATCATAATGCTCTTGCTTGTTTGTCAAAGACCACCTCTCCCAGGAAGCCTTCCCTGAATGTCTAAGCATCACTATCACAGGTCATTCCACAGCAGCCTCCTTGGCAAATTTAAGAAGCTGTAAAAGCAAGAGTTCAGGCACTTTGATGGGCATTGAGAGGGAAGCTTTTGGCAAGTGGGCTCCTGGGCTCTTCTCAAGGGATGCCTGGAAGGTCCTCCAGCCACTTGCAATGCATTTGTGTCTTCCACCTACACTTACAGTTTCCTCCGGCATCCACATTTGCAAACCAGAACAATACAGGTGTCCTTCAAAGCCTGCACAGGTGCTAGTGGCATCAGACAAGAGGGCCCGAGGTGAACCCTCTGGGGAATGTCAGCCGGACTCCCCTCCTGTCCCTACCCTGACTGCGTGCAGCACTGAGATGGGAGCACAGAGCCCTTGCCTTCATGCCTGAGAAGATGGATGTCCTTTCTTTCAGCCTGGGAGAATGGCGGCATCTGGGAGAATGGCCAGGTTTCTGATGGGTTTCCCAGTGACCAGAGAGCAGCGGGGTTCAGAGCTGGCAGCCACCCGGAGCACCTTGGCTGCTCACTCACATAAATCCTGGTGCAGACAACGGGCCCTTCTTTTGCAGTTGACGTCCCTGCACCAGGCAGGTGATGGTCTTCCTGGCCTTCTGAGCACTGGTTTGCTTCCCTCCATTCTGCAGTGAAATCACCACTGCCTTCGACCAGGCACAGCCCAGATTCTGCACTGGGTGTCTGGATTTGAATCGAGTGCGGAACCCCCTAAATAAGTTGTTTCTCAAAAATCTGCCAGATGACAACTGCAGACAGAAAGGGGCATCTCCTTTTATTTCGTGGATAGAAACAGAAGGGACAGTGTTCTTCCAAGACCCAGCTCTTCTTTCCTAGGCACCCAGATCCCAGCCTCCTGGGGGTGATGACTTTGGGTTTTACTTTTTGTTTTGTATACAGCAAAAAACCTCTGTTATACATAGAGTCAATGTGGAATTTAAGAATCACTTATGGCCAGACATGGTGGTTCACACCTGTTATCCCAGCACTTTGGGAGGCCAAGGCAGGCAGATCACCTGAGGTCAGGAGTCTGAGACCAGCCTGGCCAATATGGTGAAAACCCATTTCTATTGAAAATGCAAAAAATTTAGCCAGGTGTGGTGGCACGTGCCTGTCATCTCAGCCACTGGGAGGCTGAAGCATGAGAATCACTTGAACCCGAGAGTCGGAGGTTGCAGTGAGCCGAGACCACACCATTGCACTCCAGCCTGGGCAACAAGAATAAAACTCCGTCTCAAAAAAAAAAAAAAAATCCAGAATCATTTATGGTTTCCTGCAATCCTCTCAGGTATAATATGTCAGATTCAAACTGGAAACAATGACTGGGCCTAAATCCTAATGGAAAGTTTCTTGTGGTTCATATTTTTGACTGGTGACTGGCAGGTTTACACAAACAAGTGAATATTATAATTTTGTAGATAAGCAAATGCATTACATTTATAGGATTTGAGCACTTTCCATGAAAGCTGTGATTGCTCCAAGGAGATTCCACTGGTACAGTCTGCTAAATCACCGACACACGAGCCTGGATGCCTGGGTTTGAGATTAAACGAGTCTGGGACATGCCTCTGTGGGGGTTCTTGCTCCAATGGGGAAATAGAAAATGCTTGATAAGTAGGAAGAGTCATTGTTGACATTTTTAAGCCAGCTGGGAGCCTTGAGAATTTGAGATTTGACCTACAAGCAAGGGAATGGACCTTCACAGACCATGAGGTGCTAGGTGGGGTTTGTAGAGGACAATGAAAATGGCATGTCAGAGATGACCAGCGTTGCATTCTAGGCCCACATAAGCCCTCTCCAGCTCTGCCAGCTCCGGGCTCCTGGTGAGGCAGCGACTGGTTCTCAGTTGCCGCAGGTGTGAGGGGTTGCTTCGAGTTTTTGTGGCTCTGGAGTGTGACATTCCTGATAGATGAAAGGGCTCCTGGAGGACACCCACCAAAGCGGAGGCTGTGTCTGAATGAACACCCAAGAATCAGGTGAGCCAGGGAGGTGTGTGGTGGGAGGCAAACTCTGGATCGAGGCAAAGGTAAACGAGCCAGCTGTGGCCCTCCAGCCAATTCATGCCGGGTTCCTAGGAGATGCTCTTTGAGGATCTGTCACTGACACAGATGGTGAGGCACAAGGAGGTTGTGGAAGAGGATGCAGAGGAAGGCGCTGAGGGTGGTTTCCATTTGTAGAGCTGATTCTGCCTGGTCCAGCAGCAGCTGCCCGACATGAATGGAGCTGCTCTTTCCTGGGGGTTTCCAGTGGAAGGTATGGGAGTGGCTTTTCAGATCTGGGGTTCCTGGCCTTTCCCTCATGAAAGGAGGTGTGTGGGGTGCTGGCTTTGGGGCTCAGGGTGAGTGTGGAAGGCTCTGGTGTGGAAGGTGAGGTGGCGGGGCCGGGGATACCCAGCCACAGCCTGGAAGCTTTGAGGAAGGGAGATGTGGAAGCAGCCCCTGCTCCCTGCTGATGGGCTTAGAGACTGACCCATGCTATGCCAGTGACTCATGACATGCCACCCACAGATTGAGGGCTTGTGATTTAAATTGTTCAACTTTTCTTGACTGCAATGTTGTCCAAAGTCAGTGGGATCTAAATTTTTTAAAGAAGGGGTGGGAATGTCTGTTTGCTGTTTACACGGACTCAGGACAGCCATTCAGGATGTGCCCAGCAAGCAGGAGGGCTTCCAGACCAGGCCTGTGGTGGTAGGGTCAAGTCTGCAGTGCCCAGGGTCAAGCTTGTGTTCCTGGGAAGCTGAACTAGGCAGTGGGTCCTCAGGGATGGTGGGAAGTGACGAGGGCTCAGGGATCTGCCCACTTACTCTTTATTTGCAAACAGTATGTAAACACACATGCAAGCTGTCACTGCCCTCAGGGCGCTGGCATGCTGCCACCCCAGCCCCTGGATCCTGGTGCTTGGGCGCCTTGGCTTTATAGCATTTGGAAAGCAACTTGATTGGAGCAGGCTGTGGACTTTGCTGATGCCGGGAAATTATTTTCTCTTGGATGGAAGCCCTACTTTGCTTGTTGGGAAAGGGACAGAGTTTGTTCTGGCTGAGCACCAGTGGCAGATACATCATGTTGGTTATTTTGGAGGCCTCAAGGTCCCTAGCACAGACCTCTGGGTGCCCTTGGTATACAAGGAACAATTCGGACTGTGGCTGAAGTGTCACCTCCTTAGGGAGACCTTCCCTGACCACAGTTCCTTAAAAAACAACCCCCAAGCCCAAAGAAACAAAACAAAACAACCCACCCTGGTCCATTGTATTCACACCACTTCACCCTGTCTGGAAATATTTCTCTTTGCTGAATGATCTCTCTCCATTAGACACTGGGCTCCTTGAGCACCTTGCTTGCACGGACACTGCTCTATCCCAACACTGAAAACAGTGCACGAACACAGCAGGTGCTTTGGAAATTGTGACATGAATGCAGTGCTTTAAAATGTGTCCGGGACTTGTTTTAATCAGGTATGGGAAGACACGGGGACACTGAGATGACTGTCCTGAAGGAAGATGCTTTTATACTCACAGATCCCTGGAAGCAGGGGGTGTGGCAAGCACCAGGGCCTGTCCGGAGGCACCAGGGAGGGGAAAGCCTGGGCAAAGGCTTCACTGCGGTTTGGTTTCCCCAGAAGGAATGAAGACTCAGGTTTAGGATCGGATGGCTTGAATACATGAGGTGTGCCCTGGGCTGTCCTGTGGGCCCAGTTGTCCTGGTTTGTCCGGAGTTTGTTCCTTCCGGTGGGTTCGTGGCGTCGCTGGAGCCGCGGACCTTCGTGGTGAGTGTTACAGCTTTTTTTTCTTTCTTTTTTTTTTTTTTTTTTTTGAGATGGAGTCTGGCTTTGTCGCCCAGGCTGGAGTGCAGTGGTGCAATCTCGGCTCACTGCAAGCTTCGCCTCCCAGGCTCACACCATCCTCCTGCCTTGGCCTCCCCAGTAGCTGGGACTACAGGCGCCCGCCATCACGCCTGGCTAATTTTTTTTTTTTTTTTTTTTTTTTTTTTAGTAGAGAGGGGGTTTCACCGAGTTAGCCAGGATAGTCTAGATCGCCTGACATCGTGATCCGCCTGCTTTGGCCTCCCAAAGTGCTGGGATTACAGGCGTGAGAGTACTACAGCTCTTAAAGATGGCACGGACCCAAAGAGTGAGCAACACCAAGATTTTTTGTGAAGAGTGAAAGAACAAAGCTTCCACAGCATGGAAGGGAACCCCAGCGTGTTTCCGCTGCTGGCTGGGTGGGGTGGCCAGCTTTTATTCCCTTATTTGTCCCCGTCCATGTCCTGCTGATTGGTCCATTTTACGGAGTGCTGATTGGCCCATTTTACAGGGTGCTGATTGATCCATTTTACAGGGTGCTGATTGGTCCATTTTACAAACCTCTAGCTAGCCACAGAGTGCTGATTGGTGCGTTTTACAATTCTAACTGCGGAGTGCTGACTGGAGCATTTTACAATCCTCTTGTAAGACAGAAAAGTTCTCCAAGTCCCCACTCAACCCAGGAGGTCCAGCTGGCTTCACCTCTCACTGGGATTGGGGCAGAGGAAGGCTGCCTCCAGGAAGTGTAAAAGCCAAATAGAGGAGGTGGCTGGTGTCCGGGCTCTGGACTGGTCAGCTTGCAAAGCAAAGTCACGCCCAACAGCGAGTCGTTTGCTCTCTGGAGGACACAGCTAACCCTGGGAAGGGCAGTTCCTTCTTAAGATCACAAGGCCCCAAGGATGAAGCAGCATAAAATCAGTAGAGAAAAAAAAAACAAAACAAAAAAACCCATGATCAATACAGAATGACTCTTTGACATGTGTGGCTATGTAAAGATTGTGCGTGCAAATGTTTAGATAAATATGAGAACCAAACAGACGTGAAGTAAGCTAAGACGACTTGGTGTATCATTCAGTTTCTATTGGTCCTGAAATCAACACGTTTCCTTTGCGTGGTTTTGCAAAAGGAATCCCTCAGTGGGGAAACAATATTTTCTGACACCCACCTCCGAAACTTTTTGTTGGAGTACAACATACATTCAGAAAATCACATCTATCCTAAGGTTAGAGCTCATGAATGTTCACAAACTGGATACATCCAGGAAACCAGCACGCAGACCAAGAACAGTGTGGTAAGGGAAGCTGGAAGCCTTCCTGTATTCCCTCCTTTTCACCTGTATCCTAACTTCTTATCCTAACTAACTTATCCTAACTGTACCATCCTAATTTTTTTTTTTTTTTTTTTTTTTTTTTTTTTTTTTTTGTTGAGATGGAGTCTTGCTCTGTCGCCCAGGCTGGAGTGCAGTGGCGCGATCTCAGCTCACTGCAACCTCCGCCTCCCGGGTTCAAGCAATTCTCCTACCTTAGCCTCTCGAGTAGCTGGGATTACAGTCACGTGCCACCACGCCCGGCTAATTTTTTGTATTTTTAGTAGAGACGGGATTTCACCATGTTAGCCAGGATGGTCTCGATCTCCTGACCTCGTGATCCGCTCACCTTGGCCTCCCAAAGTGCTGGGATTACAGGCGTGAGCCACCGCGCCCAGTCCCCCATCCTAACTTCTAACATAGGTTAGTTTTGCTGGCTTTTCCCTTCTTATAAATGAATTCAAATTGTGTCTAGCTCATTGTGTTCAAATTGTATTTGGAAATTCACCCACATTATTGCCTAAGGTTGAAGATAGTTTATTTTTGTTGCTGTGCAGTATGTGTGAATATATCACACAATGTATATGACGTATACTTATCCATTCCAATGCTAAAGTGAATGTGGGAAATTTCTAGTTTGGAATGGTAATCCCTTCACTGACTTTTTGCCTGCTGGTCTGTGTCAGAGTCTTTTAGTTGCAAGAAACAGAATTTCCTCGGGACAACCTGACTCAGAAAGATGGGTTTGCCAGAACCATTCTGCCTAGCTCATAGAATAGAAGGAAAAGGGGAACAGACAGGCTTTATTAGGGACGCCCTTACTAGGGGACCCTGGTGGCAAGAACTCGAGGACAACCTCTCTTAGACGGAATGGCAAGTGGCTCGACTTCCCTAGAGCAGGATTCCTACCTCTGTTGCATGGGACCCTACTGGTCCCCAGGAATTTTAGAGTGTGCCATGGAGGAAAACAAGACCTGTGGCTCAGTCAGTTGGAAAACTGGTTTAAAGAGGTTACACCTCTCAGGACCTTTCACAGGAAAGGGCACACTCTAACCTCAAGGAAGGGATATTCCTGAACTTGGCTTTTTCTCATGGGGCATCTACTCATATCTCAAGGGCACTCGTGCTCCAAGAAACACAGCTTGGGAAAATGCTAAGCCAAAGCCAAGTGAACAGAGGGGAGAAGTGAAAAATACGTTTTGGCCTGCATTTTTAAAGCACAGATAGGGATTTTTTTTTTTTTTTTTTTTTTTTTTTGCTGGAAAATAGGAAACTCTGAAAACAGATGCTCAGTGTGACCCTTCAGGAAGCGCCGTCTGGCAAGTGTGAGAGTTACAGTTTGCAGGGTGCCTTCGGGTCCATTGTCGCATCCGTTCCCAGGGCTGGGTGGTATGGGTGGGATAGTCCAGATGACGGAACTGGCCGCCGATGTCACGCGCTCCTAGAAAGCGGAGAATCCAGGGCAGAGTTAGAGTCAGACCTAGGTTCTCGCGGAGAACTGCATCGCGCTCCCAGCTCTGCTGCCTCGGTGCGGGGACGGGGCTCTGCATGAGGACTGGGAATGTAAGTCCCGGGCCTGGATAGGCGCCCCTGGGAGCAGCCTGGAGGAGAACGAGTAAAAGGCTGAGGAGTTGGCTTGGAGGATCTCGGCAAGGCCGCGCGGATGGAGATGAAGCTGCGAAGAATGCTGAGAAAGGGAGGCCGGGGCCTTGGAGCAAAGCTAGGGAAACGCTGCGGGGGGCAGCCGAGGCCGCCGGCGCCCCGAGAGAAAGTGCATATGGAGTGGCGCTGGGGAGACGGGTGGGCGCTGGGCGGCAGCGGGGCCCGCCTGGAGGTGCGGCCTGGGCTCCTTCTGGACCCGGCCGGCCGGCGCAGGGGCTGCAGCCTCCACGCGGGGGCCTTCGGTTCCGCCTCAGCTTTCCAGCCAGGCCGCCTTCTCCCAGGGCGGCTGACTGAGCCGGGCACACGCAGCCTCCCCCGCGCCGGGCTGCTCCGGCCAGGGTCTTTCCTCCCTTGCCCAGTACCCGCCCTCTCCTTTCCTGCAGCCCGCGGGGCCTGGGCTCTCCCTGCCCGCTCCTCCTGTGTCCACTTCAGCTTTCCCAGTTCCCCAGGCAGCCTGTCCTGCCGGCCACTCCGTCTCCCACCTGCTTTGCGGGGAACTAGAGCACACACCACACACAGGAGGCGGGAGGGGGGCGCGAGAGGTGGGTGTTGGAGGCGGGGGTGTGGTGTGGCTGTGGTGTGATGTGTGGTGTGTGGTGTGTGGTGTGCGTGTGTGTGGCGTGTGTAGTGTGTTGTGTGTGGTGTGGTGTGTGTGTGGGGTGGTGTGTGTGGGGTGTGTGTGGTTTGTGTAGTGTGGGGGGTGGTGTGGGGTATGTGTGTGGGGTATGTGGTGTGTGTAGTGTGGTGTGTGTGTAGTGTGGTGTATGTGTGGTGTGTTTGTGCGGTGTGGTGTGTTTGGTGTAGTGTGTGTTGTGTGTGGTGTGTGTGGGGGATGTGTGCGTGTGGTGTGTTTGGTGTAGTGTATGTTGTGTGTGGTGTGTGTGGGGGATGTGTGCGTGTGGTGTGTTTGGTGCATGTGGTGTGTTTGGTGTACTGTGTGTTGTGGTATGTGTGGTGTGTGGGGTCTGTGTGGTGTGTTTGTGTGGTGTGTGGTGCGTTTGGTGTGTGTGCGTGTGACGTGTTTGGTGAGTGTGGTGAGTTTGGTGTAGTGTGTGTTGTGGTATGTGTGTGGTGTGTGGGGGGTGTGTGTGGTGTTTGTGTGTGGTGTGTTTGTAGTGTGTGGACTGTGTGTGGTGTGGTGTGTTTGTGTGGTGTGTGTGGGGTGTGTGTGTGGCGTTTGTGTGTAATGTGGTGTGTGTGGTGTGTTTGTGTGTGGTGTGTTTGTGTGTGTGGTGTGTGTAGTGTGGTGTGTGTAGTGTGTTTGTGTGTGTGGTGCGGTGTGTATGCGGTGGGGCGTGTGCAGAAACAAGCCCCTGCTCCGCGTGGGGTGTGGAGCAGATGCTGCGGAAGCCACCTGGCCTGTGGGCGTTGGCACTGGGGACCAGCTGGCACAGAGACTCCGCGCTTCCACGCGCTTCCCCCACCCCGGCTCCACTGCGGCGCTCTGGGGTGCATTGAGTTCCGAATCCACCTCCTGGGCTCCGCGCCCTGGCTACCAGGCCCTGAGCCTTCTGCGGGCCAGCGAGCTCCCGCCAGGTTCTGCCAAAAGGGGGCCCCAGAGGGCGGCGTGGCGGCCGCAGATCGCAGGACAGGAGCCTGTTCCCGTCAGCAGAGCCCCAATAACCCCCGGGGACTCCCAACGGTGGCGCGGTCATGCCCAGTTTTCTAGCTTGCTTCATGCACTCCCAGGACCTGCCTGCCCACATCCCGCCCCGGCCGGCTGGTCCATCTCGGAGATTTGAGTCCAGCTCTCCGGGAGGCCCCAGGGCCAGGCAAGTGCAGAGGAGCGGTTCTACTCCCCAGGGCCTCTTCTCCAGCTTCCAGGACCTCGGTTCTCAGAACCCTCATGACTTCTCTTTGCTCTTTAGAGACCTTCACTGCTTCTATCAGTCACCACATCTGAATCCTAGCTTGCCACTCAATCCTCCAATATCGACCAACAACAGAAGATTCTCTCTATCTGAGGGGGGAGGTGTGTTTCCCTGACTAGACTCTAAATACAAATCCTCCACTTCTCCATCTGTCTCTCCAATGATCTCAGAGGCATGGTCTTAACACTGTGCACAGTTCCTTGCAAGTTGAGGAGTAGACCCAAATGACCAGCTCTAAAATTCTATTCTTATTGAAGATTACTGGTGGAAGTATCAATTCAAACAAAATGAAAAAGCTCAACAATGATTAATGCTGCATTTCAACAGAAGAATCAAATCATCTTGACAAAACTTCAATGGGCAAAATTTGCCTTGGGGAATTTTATGCAGGGGAATCCGTGAGTCTGATGTGTGGTGGGCTTTGGATGTGTTGTGTAGCTCAGTGTCCCTTCCTGTTACTCCTAGTCATCTCCAGAAACTCAGACCACCCATCTACTAAAGGCGGGTGGATGAGCAAGGGGGCCTCGGAGGCATTCCGATCACACTGAACCTGAGCTCCACTGCCTGACCCACTCAGTGTCGCTGTTAACAGAAACTCGCCGCCATCTGGCCTCAGGCCTGCCTCCTTCCTATAGAACTTGACACTGGAAGCACCAGGCGAGCTGGACCTTCTGCTGCTACTGCACTCCCATGATGCAGCCTGAGAATGAAGCCCACCAGAGTGAGAGAGAGCAGACCTGAGTGGTGAGCTGGTGACACAGGGTGTGGGTGGTGTCCCTTGAGCTTCGACACCACGCCACACCTGAAACCAGCCTGACATCCATGATTTTGCTTTTTTGCTTAAGCCAGTCTGTGTCATTTTCAACAAAAGAGTTCTACTAGATATGACAAATTTCTCTAGAAGACCTAAGAAATGAAAGACTTGAAGCTATTGCAATGGTTCAGGAACTAGGACACTGGTAGGAAACTGGAAACAAGGCATCAGAGTTAAGGAAATATTTATGAGGTCAACTCTGGAAGTCTTGGTTACTGAGTGAATACAGTGGTTGAGAGGAATGGAAGCATCCAACCAAATAAAAAAAGACAGTGCTGAGATTTGGGTTATGAGGTCAATGACTGATGCAATGCCATTAACTGAGTTAGGAGTCTCAAATACAGAAGGATGAGCGCAGAGTTGAGGATGAAGAATTCTGCTTTGGACACAATGAGTGTGAGGTGCCCAAGGATAACCCAATGGGAAGCAGTCACACCAAAGCAACAGGGTGTGCACCTGAAACTCAGAAGGGCGATCGGGCTGTGGTGAAGATTCCTGATCACCCATAAATGAATTCATTAAAAGCATGAGAGTGAGTGGAGGGGCCTCTAGAATATGGTGGGTGCATGAGACTAACCCTGGATTGGGGATAGCTCCCTGGGAAATCCAAGGGACAAGGTGAGGAGGAGGAGGAGCCCACCAAGGAAACCAGAAAGAGACTGCTGGAGAGGTCCAAGGACAGCAAGGAGCACAGCCTTCAAGTCTGGGAGCCAACTATCCAAGAAGCGAGTGGTTTGCCATGGATGCCGTGGGCCACCACGTCCTATCTAGGAAAGCAAGTTGAGTTCTCTCTTGAATACATTGGGATTGATTACCCAGACTTTAAAGAATCTATGTCCCCGACTTCCCTTCGTTCACTCTGCTCTTTACCTTCTCCTCTTCCCTGGTCACCAGCACCTCTGCTAAAGGGTAGAGAAAGGAACTTCTGATCAGTTATAGAAAAGCTTTGGGGTTACATGGTGCAAGCTGCTCTGCCTCTGTTTGTGAAGAAATTAGACTATGGCCAGCCATGGGAGTGGGATCACTTTGGTTTCTGGAGCAATAGTTAGTAGCAACTTTTAGAAGTGGTCATTTCGATTCACTTCTGGGAAGCGTGTTTAAGAAAAATAGATGCAAATTTGCCAAGTACACCTGACATTTAAACAGTCTCCAGCGGATAAATGCTGATACTGACACTCCTCACCAGAAAAAAGAGAAATACCCATCTTGAGGAAGAGAAACGACTTTTGTTCAGTTATGCTCCTGGGTCCCCTTTCACTGGAGGGATATCTCAGCTTGCTGAGCCCCTGGTTACTGCCGTCCTTGGTTCCAGAACCCAGCAATTCCTATCATCACAATTGTTTCAAGTCTTATCCAAGCCCTGTAAATTTCAGATCATCCTTAATTTCTTGTTCTGTACCCAGAGGAGATCGGGAAAACCTTTAAGTCTCTATGTGAGGCAAATACATCCTCCTCACTGCCCCAGCCCCATGTGATTGATGAGGCAACTGAGGAAGAGAAGTAGGGTGCTTCTGGCACGGGAGGAGCGCAGTGCTGAGAAACTCCGGGCTCCATTCGGAAATAGCACTGATTTCTTAGTGTACTTTTTTTTGGTGTTAATATAGAAAACATCAAAAACACAGTTAAAAGAATGAAGCATGTCTACATACGTGTGGCCAGAAAGACTGACCAGAAGCTGGTAGCAGTGAGGGATGACAGTGCTTGCCCCTGGGTTGAACAGTGGAAGAGTTAGGGGGGAAACAGTCTGCTTTTTGAGACACTTTCAATTTCATATTATGGATTTACAGAGACAGATGAATTAAACATTATATAAAAAATGAATAAAACCACTGGTAGGATCTGTATTCCAGGAAGAAAAAAGCATATTACATAATAGGTCAATGCACAGAAATAAAAAAAGGAATTTAACTAGAGCCTATGCTAATCATAAATCCCTTCCCTGTTCCAGAGTCCTGTTGTCTCTGGGATCTTGGCCCGTCTTATCTAGGCCATGGAGTGGTGGGGGTGGGATGCTGCTAGTTCCTAGGCAGGAAATAGGGGCCAGTTACCCTTGTGGTGTCATTTCTGGGTCCTGGAAAGGAGACCACTGCTGACCCCTGACTCACCAACCACTAATTAATGATGGAAATCCCATCGGCCTCCCTGGACAAAGGCAGCCCAAACCTGGACTCATTCACATGCAAAGGAAGTGGCCAGAAGAGGCTGCTGTTGGCAGGGGTGAGGGACGGGAGAGCGCGCTAAGTGGCCTGTGTCTGTGGGGGAGGGATAGGGTGGAGCGGCACAAGCCGGCCTGAGGTTAGGAGCCTGCCGTGTCTCCAGGAAAGCAGAGGCGGCTGTTGGGGGCGCCGGGGCTGAAGAGCCAAGTGTGCAGACTGCTCCATCTTGCCCATCTCCAGAAACTCAGACCACCCATCCACTAAAGGCAGATGGATGAGCAAGGGGGCCTCGCAGGCATTCCAGATCACACTGAACCTGTGCCCCACTGCCTGACCCACTCAGCATCGCTGTTAACAGACACTCGCTGCCGTCTGGCCTGGACCCCGCTGGCGCTGCGGGTCCTTCCACCCCAGTTAGGAAGGGTCACCCTGGCGGAAGCCCCTGCCAGGGTGAATAAACTCGGCGTGGGGCTGACTGGCTCTGAATTACTCCGTTGCTTACAAGCCGAGTTCCCCTCTGTGCCTCAGTTTCTCCCTCTATAAAACAATACGAATACCGGCCCAGAAGCGTTGTTTGGCAGATTAAACAAGAAAATCCACCGGAAGTGTTTAACAAACGACACACAATATGGGCTTCATACCTGCCAGCCGATGTCCCCTGCAGCCTTTATTCCCTACCCAATCCCCCTTAGCCTGCTATGTGGAGATACAGGAGGCTTGCACCCGCCGCGGTCCCGGTGTATTTTAACGGGCTCCCGGGGAAGCGGTGTGAAAAATGGATTAGGGAGGGAGGAGGCCAGAGCCTCGGAACCCGGGGAGAGGTCTGCAGGCATCCAGATGGGAGCTGGAAGCGCGGGACAGGGCCCTTGGCAGGGGGATCCAGGAAATATTTTGGAGAAGTTCTCTCTAGGACTTGGTAACAGGTTGAGAGCGGCCACTTGGCCGGGGGCGCCGGCTTCGGAGGCGGGAGGGAGGTGGAGGAAGGGAAGGCAGCTGCAGGGCCGACCTGCGGGGTGGGCGTGGGGGGTGGCTGGGGGCGTGAGGCCGGGGGCTCGGGGCCGCAGGGGTTCGGCCTGGAGGAGCGGCGTGGGCGCGCCGGGGCCCCGATTCCATCCTGGGCGGGTCGGCCCCGCAGCCGCTGCGCTCGGAACCCCCTAGGCGCCCCGCAGTACCCGGCGTCCTTCCTGCCTCCTCCTCGCCCCTGTCCTCCGTCCGAGCCCCAGTCCCGCCGACCCTGCCGGCGCCTCCGCCCTCCCGCCCTCGGCTTCCCACGACCTCGGCGCGACGCGCGCGGGATCCAGTGGAGACTGCTTTCCCACAGGCCGCCGTCCAGGGCGGGGAAGGGAGCGGACCCTCCCGGCTCCACGTTCCTGGGCCCCCGGCGGCCTGCGGAGGCCTCGCCCCACGCCACCCACCCACTGGCCTCGTCTTCGCGCGGGGGTGAGGGCAAAGGAGGCACTCAGCCCATCGCCAGCCCGGGTCCCCTTTCTGCCCATCGCTATCCGAGAATTTGCCCCGTGCCCCCCAGGCCGCGGGGGTCGGGAGGACCGAGGGGCAGACCCCGCAGAGGGTTGTGCCGCCCTCCCTTCTCTCCCCGCGGGAAGCAGCCCCCAGGACCGCCCCTCCCTCCCTGCCCGGGAGGGACTGGGCTTCCCCGAGGTGTGCGGCTCCTGGAGAACTCGCTTTCCGGTTTCCAGCCAGCCAAGCCATCAGTTAATTCGCTTGCTTTCTCTTTTCCTTACAGAGAAAAGCAGTCTGATTCGGAGGAACGGATTGCTTGAGGCGGCTCCCAGCTCGAGTTGTGGGCCCTGCCGCGGGTGCCCTTCGGAAACGCGCGGACACCAGGCGAAGCCGCCTCTGCCGGGACGCAGCCCGACACTTGCCCGCGGTGTTCCCCGGGACGCCTGAGAGTAATGGGCGCGAGGGGGAGAGCCGAACGGCCTCCCTGTGCCCGGCGCAGGCGGTGCCCCCTAGCTGGGTTCGCCGCGGCGGCGCTGCCAGCCCCCGACACGCAGGACTTTTGGTCCAACAGCCCGACGGGGCCCGGTGCGCCGTTCCCTCCGCCCTCTCCCCGCTCCCCGGCCCGCGTGTCTTGGAGGGTGGGTGAACTGTCGCAAGCGCTCTATGCCTGGCCAACCCAAACCAGGAACCTCCGCACCAAACAGCCCACGTTGCTGCTGCTCTGGGGTTTTAGCGGCCAAGGGAGACTGGAGAAGGGGTGTTCTGCCTTCCCATTCTCTTAGGCCCGGCCACTCCCCATCCCCATAGTTTGGAAGTGGCCTTTTCTGAAGACTCCAGCGCAAAGCATGTTTCTTCTTTTGAGCTGCGGAAGCCTTCCTTGTTCCCACCATTGGGAGGGCATTCCATCATCTGCGGTTGCTTTCCTCGGTGGGCCTTGTCCCTTAGCGTCCACCTAGGGGACATTCTAAGCTTCCTGAGACCTGCTTGTCCACCCCAACATGTCCCAGCATATGGCTGTGCCCTAAGGGGTCTTTGAGGGCATTTTAGGCGGTGAGCAGCGCCCCTACCTGGGCTCCGAGGGGCCGATTCGGTTTGCCCTTTGCTGGCATGTCAGTGAATTAACTGCTGTCCTTGGGATGACCTGCCCTATGATTTGGCCTCTGGAGCATCCCGGGTGTGTATTTCAGAACTCCTCCCATCTTATCCACCTGCTGAAGGCCTGTCCCCCGGATATGGTTTGGCTCTGTGTCCCCACTCAAATCTCACCTTGAATTTTAATAATCCCCACGTGTCATGGGCGGGACCAGGTGGAGGTAATTGAATCATGGAGGTGGTTTCCTGCACACTGGTCTCGTGACTGTTGAGTTCTCACAAGATCTTTTTTTTTTTTTTTTTTTTTAACGGAGTATCACTCTGTCACTCAGACTGGAGTGCAGTGGCGCAATCTCGGTTCACTGCAACCTCTGCCTCCCGGGTTCAAGATTCTCCTGCCTCAGCCTCCCGAGTAGCTGGGATTACAGGTGCGCACCATCACGCCCGGCTAATGTTTTTGTATTTTTAGTAGAGACAGGGTTTCACCATGTTGGTTAGGCTGGTCTCGAACTCCTGACCTTGTGATTTGCCTGCCTTGGCCTCCCAAAGTGCTGGGATTACAGGTGTGAGCCACCGCGCCCAGCCAATTTGATGCTTTTATAAGGGGCTTCCCCCGTCCCCCTTCCTCTCTCTCTTGCCGCCCTGTGAGGAAGGTGCCTTTCTTCCCCCTTCACGTGAACTGCCTCCATGATTGTAAGCTTCCTGAGGCCTCCACAGCTATAAGGAACTGTGAGCCAATTAAACTGCTTTATAAATTAACCCAGGTATTTCTCGGGTATTTCTTCACAGCAGCGTGAGAACAGACTGATACACCCCCAATGTGGAGCAGGGGAAGCTGAGGGAGTTAGGAGGTCCCAGCAAGGTGAAGGTGTGATGGGGTCTTGGGACAGTGGGAGTGCTGCCTGAGGGAACAGTGGGCAGGTCATTGAGGCTCCATTGAGCTTGGTGAGCAGGAAGCTGAGAGAGGGAGGTGTCGATTCAGGAGTCGGGGTGACATGGAAGGAACGTGGGGCTTTGCCAGGCACAGGTGAAGGAAGGCCACTTAGGTACTGGCAGTGGGAAGAGACGGCAGGGAGTGGTGGACGGAGAAGAAGAGAAAGCTGGAGCACAATGTGGGTGCTGGGAGGCAAGCAGAGGGGGCTGGGGGCTTCTCATATGGTGCATCCTGGCATTTATATTTTGAAAAATAATTGTTTTGTTCCCATTAGTGCTTTTATAATAGTTTTAGGAAAGAAGAAAAAATATGAATTAGCTATTATGAGGCTTCTTTTGATGTTTTTTTCAGTTCAGAAACATGTCCCACTTTACAAAAAAATTAAGAAAATTCAAAGTTAAAAAATGTATGGAGGTCAATAATTGACATTTTAGTCTGACAAGACAACTCACTGGAGTTTCCTTAGAGACGTATTAGAAATTCAGAGCTGCACACACATTATCCCCCTGCCAGATAAACTGAAACAATATAAAGTGAGTTTTAGTTATTTCTTTCAACGAGGCTGTGAGGCCTATTTAGCTAACAAAAAAGATATCTGTAGAAAGAAGCATTCTTGATTCTTATCTACAAGACAGAGCAGTAAAAAACCAAGAATGTCAGATGAATATTATCTCTGTCCATGGCAGAAAGGTATCATGTTGGTATAATTAAGATTGTTCTTAATGGAAACTTAGGCAATAAATATAACCATCATAGTTTAACCTGCAGCAAAGCACATAAAATACATGAAGTATGATAGAAAAACAATGCAGGCAAAGGCAGGCAGATTGCTTGAGCCCAGAAGTTCGAGACCAGACCTGGGCAACATGGCGAAACCCTGTCTCTACCAAAAAAAAAAAAAAAAAAAAAATGCAAAAATTAGCCGGGCAGGGTGTGGTGCACGTCTGTGGTCCCAGCTACTTGGGAGGCTGAGGTGGGAAGATCCCTTGGGCCTGGGAGGTCGAGGCTGCAGTGAGCTATGATTGCGCCATTGCACTCCAACCTAGGTGACAGAGTGAGACCCTGTCTTACAAAAAAAGAAAAACAATGCTATGTGTGAATTTTTTTCCAATCTTTTAATAAGGAAAATGTTTTTTTCAAAATAATGGCTTATATGGAGTGTCAACATAAAAACCATCTAATTTCAAATTGATAAGTAAAATATAGTCAGCAATCTCACATATGTCAAAATTTGGTATATAACACACATTTTGGAGAGGTGTTGCTTTTGGTCATACTTTTTTTCCGTTTTTAAAATTGTAAAATACATACAAATTTTAGCATTTTAATGACTTTTAAGTGTACACTTCAGTGTCACTAAATTCACATTGCTGTGCAACCATCACGACCACCCATCTTCAGGCCACTTTTCATCCTGTAAAACAGAAACTCTACACCCATTAATAACTCCCCTTTCTCCCCTCCCTCCAGCGTCTGGCAACCACCATTCTACTTTGTTTCTATGAATCTGACTAATCTAGGTATTTCGAAAGTAAGTGGAATCATACAGTATTTGTCCTTCTGTGTCTGGTTTATTTCACTTTGCATACCGTCCTCAAGATTCTTCTATGTTGTAGCACGTGTCTGAATTTCCTTTCAAGGCTGAATAATATTCCTGTGTGTGTAATATTTTGCTTATTCATCGATAGGCACTTGGAATGCTTTCTTCATGTTTTAGCCATTGTGAATAATGCCACTATGAACACAGATGTTCAAATATGTGTGGACATTTTTATAGGAATGTAACAACAACAAAAAGCACACAGTGGGCTCCATCATGAGCTCAGCTGCATACAGAGATGGGGGGCACTGGAAGTCGTGGTGGGGCAACTGAAGCACCTCTCTGGAAATACTGTGTCCCAGGGGGACAGAAGGTCAGGCAGGTGAGTCCTGCCTAGGGAGAAACCTCAATCACTGGCACATCAGAATTCCTGCGAAACACCTCAGACAATCACTGGCACATCAGAATTCCTGTGAAACTGCAAAAACAAAAAGGGTGCCTGTGCTGAGCCCTAGACCCCCTGATTCAGAGTCTCTTGACGAGGACCCTGGACATGTGTATGCTTAAAAGCCTCTCCGGAGGTTCTGACTTGTTACCCTTGGGGCTGGGAACCACACAGCCTGGGACTTGGGAAGGAAGGGCGAATCTGTCTTTCCTCCTAGGGGCAGAGAGTAACTATCAGATGCACTGTTTTACTAGCGAAACCCTGCAAGACCCTGAGGCAAAATAGCCCTCCTGGGGTGGCCCTTTAGCCAAGCAAAAGTGAGATGTTCTTCCCTCCTGCAACAAACACCAAGTGGAGCCAGCCGTACATGCCACAGTGTACAGGGGCTGTCACCAAGAGGAAAGTGGCTTATGTACCATCCCGGTGAGGCCTCCCAGAAGCACTGGGCAGAGGATGCTTTGCAATCTCTGGTGGAAGATGAAACCAGAAACAAGTCTGTATCCGTGATGATGGAATGAGCAGCAGACAAGGAGCCTAGACAGTGATGGGCACTCTTGCTCTTTGAAGGTGTGTGCCTGTCATTGGGGCTGACAGGTTCAGTGACATCTTTGGTGAGGCCTAGATCCTAGATCCACTGTTAGCTGGATTTGTGACATAAAAATCCTTCACATGCAAACAAACAAACACAAAAAAACCTTTAAGGCAGGCAGTGATCCCCATTCCTTTGGATTTTATAGACCAGTAAGTGTCAAGTAAAACTTCTGGGACTGACATATGATTACCAACTTTTATGGAAGGACAATGAAAAAGACTAAAAGGTATGATCTACCAACATTTCATAAAAGAGGGCTATTTTGATATCATAAAAGAAGGATAACTTCAGAATTTAAAAGTGTACAAATTGAACTTTAATTAGAAAATAACCGTGTATTTCCTGTGGCTTTCTCATTTTCTGTGGACGAATGAAAAGTTTATCATCTCTGCAAACTAAGGCTTCTTTGCCTTGAATACTTAGGGGCAAGCTGCACCATTTGCAGATGTTGTTTATTTCCTTGAAGAGGTGTTTTCAGGGCTGTAAGAGAACCCTGAAGAATTCAAGTGCAAAAATCTCTTGGTATCTTGCCTCAGTTTCCAATATTAATAGCTGTGTGGTGAGTGTTCAGCCAGAAACGGTATCATTGCTTAAGTAAAACAGATTGTGGCAAGTAGCATCATGGAAACAAAGTTGAAAGGTTTTCTTAGCAATGATCTCATCTCTGTGGTTTTCAAACTAGTGCTCCATGGAGCCACAGTGGTGTTGCTTGAAGCAACAGACTTCCATTTTAATTGTTTTACTAGTTAAGTTTCTGATTAAGATACAGTTCAGTTGCTTTAAGAAAATGACTGACCACCACTGATCTAATCCATCACCAATTTAAAGGGGAAACTAAGGCTAAAAGGAGGTAAAGGATTTGCTTGAGGCCACCAATTTAGTTGGCAGAACTTGGTGACACAACACCAGTGGAGTGGGGGTAGGAAGGATCTTGTCAAACCTTCCTAGTGTCTGTTCTCACGTCATCAATGGTTGAACAAAATCTTTCCATCACTCCATTGCAGGGAGTCCACTCCACCTGACAGTTTCCGTTCTGAAACAGACAGGCTCCTTTTCATACTGGACTCTGCATTCCACCTGACACACTTTCGTACATAATAGTGATAAATATTTCACTGACAACTGTTGGAAACTAATTTTTAAACTCCAGTTCTGCATTTTTGCTTCCATTTTGACTACTATTGATAAAAGTTTCTTATTTTTGAGATGGAGTCTTGCTCTGTCACCCAGGCTGGAGTGCAGTGGTGCAATCTTGGCTCACTGCAAGCTCCACCTCCCAGGTTCACGCCATTCTCCTGCCTCAGCCTCCCGAGTAGCTGGGAACTACAGGCGCCCACCACCATGCCTGGCTAATTTTTGTATTTTTTTTTTTTTAGTAGAGACGGGGTTTCACCGCATTAGCCAGGATAGTCTCGATCTCATGACCTTGTGATCTGCCCGCCTCAGCCTCCCAAAGTGCTGGGATTACAGGCGTGAGCCACTGTGCCTGGCCTAAAAGTTTCTTTAATAGCATTTATTGGCTGGGCATGGTGGCTCACACCTGTAATTCCAACACTTTGGGAGGATAAGGCAGGTGGATCACTTGCGACCAGGAGATTGAGACCACCCTGGCCAACATGGTGAAACCCCATCCCTACTAAAAATACAAAAAAATTAGCCAGGCGTGGTGGCACGCACCTGTAGTCCCAGCTACTCGGGAGGCTGAAGCAGGAGAATTGCTTGACCCGGGGGGCGGAGGCTGCAGTGAGCTGAGATCGAGCCACTGCACTCCAGCCTGGCAAGAGAGTGAGACTCTGTCTCAAAAAAAAAAAAAAGTTTAGCTGAGTGTGGTGGTACACACCTGTAATCCTAGCTACTCAGGAGGCTGAGGCATAAGAGTTGTTTGGGAGGGAGGTGGAGGTTGCAGTGAGCCAAGATCATGTCACTGTACTCCAGCCTGGGTGACAGAGTGAGACTCAATCTCAAAAAAAAAATTGTACATATATGAAGACTATAGAGCTAATATTTATATGAATATCATAATTTACAAGGTATTAAAATGTTTGAACTACATTGTCTTATATATAAACTTAAATGAAGTGGCGTCTACTTATTGGAGTTCCTCAGCTGATCACATTGTAGGCTGAAAACATCTACAAGTCAAGTCTATCAAGGACCATATCATGCACTCATTGTGTAGAAGGCCCCTCAATGGCAAAACATACCATCTGATAAGTCTGGACACAACTCAGCTGCACACAGCAAACAAATGACAAACTCATATAACTTAAAACGGCGTTTTCACACTGTGGATCCTAACCATGGGCCATGAAATTCAATTCAGTGGGTTGTGAGAGGATTAACACACACATAAACCCACTGCCCTACCAAACACAATCCTAGAAGAGAAAAATGTCAAAGTATGTTACACGGATTATGAGTAAATATTTCATAAACATTTTATTCCAATCATATATGTACAAACACATATGTACTGAGTCATGACATAAAATATATTTTACAATTCTCTAGGGCAAAACATTGCTCTAAAGAAAAGCATACTTGGCTGATCAGTCCCTTGAGAAGACTTTTGTTTTTGATTTTTTGTTCCCTTCTGAGCAATGACTCCACATCCCGGGTACACGGAAGCCCTCTCTCCTCAACTCGATAGCAGTGCTCTTTAGCACAGCCAGTTCCTGGCTCAGGCTGTTTTCTGGAGGGATGTGTCCTCCTCTTGCAGCCCTGTGAACTAACTGAAGGACAGCTGTAGCGGTGCATCTGAACCTGCAGTGGAGGCAGCTCAGGTCCTGCCTACAGCATGCACATGTGATGCCAGGGGCTTTCCACCATGATTTTTCACTGACATGATTTCCTTTCATTCACCTGTAGCTCTGCCTTACCTGTAGAGCTCAAGCTCCTAGCACAGAACACAGGGGCTGAGTAAAGGCTTCTAAATACATGCATTCAACAATAAGCACATTCATTTTGTTATAAACCATAAAAATTACACTCAAAATATAACAGTTTCTAACAGAATAAAAAGTTTACCCATTTCTTCATACTTAAGAACTACAAAAGTACTATACAAACCTTTATTTACATTAAATCACAATAGGTACACAAAAAGTTGAGGCACTGGTGTCTGTAGCTAATGGTAGTAATCACAGCTCATATAGGAAAGTGTGTAACATTAACCTTTTAATTTTGAGCTGTTGCAAAATTATCATTTTAATATTATATATACCATATATTCAGTACTAGTTATGACTTTTTTCTAAAATAATAATAGAACATGATGCCCAGCGAAAAAGAAAATACTTAATAACTTTCCCAAGTGCTAGTAAAAAACATATTGGTGTACACCTGATCTGAGGGGCAGACATGATTCAGCCTATGAGCCATTAGGAGAGCGAAGCAAAGCTTTTTTAAGCTGGAAGGACACTCATGCTGATTTGGTTCAGACCCTTCATCTTTCATACTGGGAAACAATGCTCACCAGGGCAAGTGTCGCATCATTATGTAATACAGTAAGAAAGATGTCCCACGTCTCCTACTAACAAACCTAGAATCTTTTCTAATTCATAACAGAGGTTTATACTATAAATACAATCATATTCTTGAAAGATCAAATCAAATATCAAGAAAAACAGATCCATGATAATACTTTAGACTTCAAAAAATCCTAAAGCAGTAATTTAATAAAAATATATGTCAACAACTGGGTTCAAGATAATAGAATCAGTGTGGAATCCAGTGCCGTAAACAGTGATGGCAGCAGTTCACTGGTGCAGTAATTCATTTATATGCTTATGTGGTACTCTGTGTATTGGTTGCGTTTTCATCTGTATCACTTAGGCTAAATTTCTTCCATAAAAATTTCTCATTTGATTTCCAAAGAGAAGTTGCTGGCTCTTCTCTCCTTTTGGAGGGTGCTGCTAGAGGTGCTTTTTCACACAGAGTCTCTATTACTGCCAAGTCTGTGAGTTTACTAAGACTCTCCTCATTCTGCTCATTCAAGATGTCCCAGAAATCTTTTGGTCTCTGTTTTGCTTTTTCCATGGGCCCTGAAAGAACTTTCTTTGGCAGTTGTGTGGGACTGTTCCCATGACTTTTAAAAAGGTCATCAAGAATAGAGGTATCACCAAGTAAGCTTATCACAGAAGTATTTTCCAGCACTGGATTTTCTATCTTTTCGTTTTCCAATTTGAGAAGGGGTTCTTTTCTTGAAATGCCCATTCTTGTGAGGTCCTGTTGGTCTTTCATGGTATTTTCTAACCTTCTCTCACGTGTTTCAGACTCACTGTTCAGAGAATGGGATGTCACAGTATCTTCAGATGCTTGGCTGTTTTTCCCACTATCAATCTCTTGAGTAGAACTAACAGGTGATTTCTTAGTTTCTGCATCAATAAAAAACACCTCTTCTCTACAGGAACTATGATTCTGAAACTTACCTGATTTTCTTTGATACGTTTTTAGGCTGCAAACTTGAGAAATTTTATTGGAAGAATCTTTAAATGACAAGGTTTCAGAATCTGACAGCCTTGCTTTTATAAGAGATTCTCTTTTTTCAGATTTCTTCCTGGTGCACTGCTCTCCTTTCTCAAAGGAAGAATTGTTGAATTCTGACACAGAATCCACAAAAAATTCTTTTACCTCTGGATATTGAGAAGCATAAAAGTCTCTTAGCATTTTCTGTCGTTCTTCTGATGTGGCATTGGTTATATGTTTAGCAAATTCGTTTACAGAAGACGAGTTAAAATAAGAGGCCATTTCTTCAAATTGTTTTCTAAAGATTAAATGAACAAAACTAGTGGTTATTTTCATTACATTTTATTTTGAAAGAACTCATCACCAGTAACAGGAAATGTAGAGGCCACAGAAGGTAATCTTGTTCCTTTAGCATATGTCTGCTGAATTCCATAATGAAAATGCATTTTATCCTAGTAGAGTGAGGCCTCTGCCCTTATGCTACTGAGAAAAGTATTTCAGCTCACAAAATCACCAGCTTTGTAAGTTATTTTGATTTATGCTATTATATTAGGTATTTCCTGGGAATTATGGAGGCCCAGCATGCTACTCCTCCTTTGAACCAATTTATGACTGACATGAGGATCATGATTTATAGAACGTGTACTTGAAAATCTGTATTGTATTCAAGTCTCATGAAATGAAATTGTCAAAGAATCTTAATGAAAAGAGCAAATTCTGAAAAATTAAGAAAGACATTTTTTTCCCTTCCCTCTCCTTTTCCCCTTCTTTTACAAATACAACATAGAAATCGCACAAGACTTTTTGATGAACCCAAAGGAAAGTTCTAAACTGATAAACCTAGATTATTTTTTCCCCAGTTGGTATGGACACCTAAGCTAAGGAGTGAGATGCTATTAGAAGAAGTGTGTTGTATTCTCAGTGTAAGATACTAATGAAAGCTGTTGTATGCATGTATGAGGAAATGGGCCTTCAAGAACCTTGGTAAGATAGAGGCAGAAAGATTTGGGACCTGGGCAATGAGCCCTGCTCCTTTCCCTAAATGAGGGTGCCATGGACTAAACTGTGCCCCTCCCTCAAATCATGCGGAAGCCCCCTAACCCAGGACATAACAGTATTTGGAGTTAGAGCCTTCAGGAGGTAAATTAAGGTTAAATGAGGTCATAAGGGTGGGACCCTGATCCAACAGGATTAGTGTCCTTAGAAGAGATGCCAGAGAACCCACACAGTTTCTTTCTCTTCTGCCTCTTACTGTCTGCCATGTAAGGACACAGGGAGATGGTGGCCACCTGCCAGCCAGGAAGAGGGCCCTCACCAGAAACTGAATCAGCTAACTTCTTGTTGTTGGCCATCCAGCCTCCAGAACTGTGGAAATGAATTTCTGTTGTTTAAGCCACCCAGTCTACAGTATTTTGTTATTGCAATCCAAGCAGGCTAAGACAGTGGGTATTGCTTTGCTGATGATGAGTTTGGACCATGAGATAGAACAGCTCAATGTTTATAAATACTCCTTTGAACAAAAGTCAGATAGTGAGTGCAGCAGCACTTGATTAAAAGTCCTAAAGGTTTAGAAATTATATTTTACACCATAGTTCCTTAAAACATTCTTTATTCACTTAACAAATATTTATAGAGCCTGTTATGTGCTAAGCACTATAGCAGGAACTATATAACAGCAAATAAGACTCTGTTTCCTATCTTCAAGGAGTTTACAGTTTACTTGGGCTAGACAAATGCATGAAAATCAAACTAGAATAGAGTGATAAACCCATAATGTAAATTTACCATGAGGTAAATATGGGGCACTACTGGCATTCATAGAAAGGGAACCTAGGTCAGTGATTGGTGGTAGGCAAGGTGGGTAGAAAGGGCATCTCTTCCTGACAAGTCGGTCAGGTAGTGATGAGTGAGGAAGTCTCCCAGGGGGAGAGGGCGCATGTACAGGCTCAGGTCCAAGATGACCTGGTTCACAGAGGGGCAGGAGAAACCGCAAGGAAGAGGCTAAAAATCATAGGGGGTTTGTAGGCCAAATTTAGAAGTTTGAATTTTATCCTATGGACAACAGAGAATCCTTAGCATTAAAAAAATTACTTTTAATGTATGTAAGTAGGAGCTTCAATGCCACTTTTATTTTTGCCACGTAGACCAGGTTACATAGTTTGTGTTTCCTTTGCTTTTAGTGGCAGACCATAAAGCACGCTCACAACTTTCTTTCGTGGCTTCAGATAGGCCTGTGGCTTCTAGTCCTCACTACACTGTCTTGTTAACTTCCTGAAATCCAGATACTATACATGCTTGATCAACAGCCACTTTCATCTCCAACAGAATATTTAGTAACACATATACATGACTCCAAATTTCTGTCCTGGAAATTGCCAATGTTCTTGTTGGAAAGTAACAAGCATGTTCTTAAGAGGTTCCAGTTTTCACTTCACATGAAGTAATGAGATATTATTCTGTCTATTTTTCATCTTCAAATTCATTTTCATGGCCCTTCTATTAAATATTTGTGTTTGTAAAGATTAAGTGATTGGCAAGGTTACAAGCTGATGTCTTTTATTTATCCAAGGCTTGGTGGTGTCTCAGCAACTGCCAAAGTAACTTCACCTCTGCTGTGCTGAAACCACGACCTCACCCGTGACCCTGTGAGCTGTCACCTCTGGGAGGAGAGCTGCTTCTAACCTCATTTTATCTGAGTAGTCTGCAAGTACACTATGCCACATGGTCGCTGCTTACAGGATAAGCTATACTTATCATTCACTTTATTTCTTCCCTCTAACTGGCTTTCCTAATTCTGGGCCTTCAGAATTTTCTCTAAGAATTTAAGGAACTGCAGGGTACAAACAGGGGGCATAAGCCAGCCAGTTTGTGAAGAAAAATTAGTTAACTAGAGTAGACTTCCATAACCCACTTAGGGAAAGGGGGAAAAAAGAAACCAAAGATATGTATCTTTCAGCGAGTGTATCAAAAGCAGTTATGTATCACGGATACAATTCAAAATCCTCTCTCTCTCTGGAGGAAGGGAGGTGGAACACAGCTAAATTCATCTTCTGTCTGCCTAAGCTTCCGGAAGGAGAGTAGGACTGAACACTTCATTCAGATGATCATGTGACTGCAGTGGAGGGAGGTGCAGTCTTGATTCTGATTGACTAGGACAGTTAATGGAAAAGAGGGTGGTAAAATGTACATGGTTGGACAGTTTTACTTCTACATCCCTAATTGGTAACCAAAGCCAATAAGGCACATAGTGATTGAAACACTGGAACATGCCACTAGAACTCAAAGAAGCTGACAAGTCTGTCATCGCTCTGCCCACGGCTCAAGATGCATATGCAGCATGCTGTACAGCATCGTGTCCCTTCCAAAAGCAAACTCCCTGACCACAGCAGGTGCTTTATCAGTCACTTTAACAATGCTGATTGCAACATCTGATCTGGTGCCGGAGCTGAAGGATTTCATCAGGCTGGACAGATCAATTGTTGGAGAGAAAGGCAAAATAAAAATAGCACCATGGTGCATACCTGACTGGAAAAATGGGTAATGTTACCACGAAGTGCAAGGTTGTGAAGGCTGCTTTCTCGCTTATCTATAATGCTGTGTGCAAACCCAGCTGTAACCCGATGCAGCAGATAAACAAGATTCAGTGCCCTACTCTCAGCTGTCAAGCCAGGAGGCACCACAACCTCTGTCGAACTCAACTCAGCATGTGACTTCAATGAAGCCGCAGCATGACTAGCTAGCAAGGGTCTTGACATTAAGATAACACGATTACTCTTTCAACTCGGTGCCGACCCTAACCTTGGGGTCACTGGGTGTGCCTTCATAAGTCAGTTTAAGCTCATCACAACCTTTTCTTAAATGACCTCATATGTTATAATGTGAAGCTTCCTTGAGGAAGGATTCAATCATGCCTCACTGCTCCCTGGTGCAGGTTGTGACACAATGAAATTCATGAGCATTGAAGGACGACTCATTGAGAAACATGGGGAAGAACTCCTTCCATTTCTTAGTCTTCTGACTCAGAGGGCACAAAGAATTAGCACCTGCAAAGTTCCCTAATCTCTGTAAGGTCACAAATGCATGGAAAAGAGAGCTAGATACTTCACTCAGAGACTACCAGTCAACAAAGGAGTCCCCCTCCAAACTTACTGATCATGAGGTTGAAGAGGCAGTTTCAAAACCACCTTTTAAGAAGGCACTGGTGAGCAAAGAAGATGAAAAATGGCTATAAGCAGTGTACAATATATCTAGGGAAGATATTAAAGTTGAACTGACATTGAAGCCCAGAACAGAAGTGTCCTAACATGGCTCTCGGAGGCGTTCAAGAACAGAGAATGCATGCAAACTTAGGGAAAAAAAGGTATGTGGTCAGTCTCCTGGCAAAATATTTGCCCAAAGTGAAAAGGCACAGTCTGCAAAAATCCTTGTTGCCGATCTGTCTGTGGGGAGGTACACTGTGTGGCAGTGTGAAAGGTGTTCACCTTTCTCTGCAACTGCAGAGAGCTGAGAGCCATACTCCAACCAGCCATGCCAGCACTCCAAAGAGCTGCGGGACCAGCTCTTCCCTGGGCAGCTGAGGAACCAGCTGCCTGGGAGTCGCCAAACCCCTGCAGGAAGTACTTTGAACCCAGAGACATTTCCCACTGTCCCCAGATGCCAGCAGGACCAGTCCAACCATGCTTCCCATCCCTGTTCACTTCCATCATCCATTACCACTGGCCTCTCATCTCCTCCTACTGTACATCTTGATATAATCCAATCTCTCACCCTTCCAAGCCATCCTTTCGTGCCCCTGGAACCAAGAGTCCCCCGAGTCTTCTGCTTCTATGCTGAATGGTCCTGTGATCTGATGATATTGCCTCTTCCCATGCGGCCCTTGCAAGGCAAGGCTCTTGCATCTCACAGCTCTCCAACCTCAGGGTTAGTGCTTCTAGACAATGCTGCTTCCAGACCATTCTTTTCTCAGAAAACTTCTTCCCCTCTTTAACATTTATGCCATCCAGCTAAACTGTTCTCTCCTCAATCTTCAGTGACCCCTTCGTTGCTTCCTGCTAGCAGCTAAACTCTCAAGATCCTGGATTAATCTTGCTTCCCACCCTATCTCTTGCCATCATTCTTGATAACATCAATATCCATGTGGATGTCCCACCCAATATCTGGTCCACCACTTTCTTTAGCTCACCTCCAAACTCATCTCAACTCCATGTTAGCCCCCTACTCCCAAGTTTATAAATTGCCATTGTCATTACCATCAACAGCTCAACCTCCATGTCCCTGACTTAGTCATCTAAGGCTCCAGCTCAGCTGCTTGATGATTGCCCACAACAGCAATGCTGGGGGATACGCTGGTAACCTCAAGTCCTCAAATTCACTGACTCTTGTGCTTTTACACTATCCATCAGCCTCCCTTGTCCAGCTTAGGTTTAACTTTATAATCACTCCTTTACAAACATTCTTCAGCTTCCTTGCTTCTCTCTCCCTCCATTCTAACCCCTGGTCAGACCCAGCCATCTCTCTGTTTCTGCAACAGAGCAACTGAAGCTTGCTGAATAAAATGTGCATACTGGACAGATGATCTTCCTGAAATTATTCTCAAATGGGAACTTAACACCACCCAGAAATTCTGGTCCCATTAAGCTTGCTTTCCTACTTTATAAATGATTTGTTTCCTAACTTCTCTCTCCCTAAATCTTTCTCCCTCTGAACTTATAGCTTCAGTTCTCAACTCATTGAGAAAATGTCACATCTGTGCCTGTGTTTGTCCCTTCTCTTTCAATGCCTCTCAAAGGCCAGACCGTGGCCTGTGGTTTGGGTACCGCCCTCCACTGCTTCCAGGCCCTCCCTCTTTCTGTTTTCACCTCTCTGACATGATCTCTTTTTTTCCTACAAGTCTTTTCCCTCAACACACAACAGGTTCTGTTATCTCAACTGTAAGACCCACAATGCCCTCCAGCTGCTGCTACTTTTTACATTCAAACTTACAGCACTGGCCACCTCCCGCCAGGGCCTGTGCACTGCTTCCATCTGAACTCACAGCACCGGCCACCTCCCGCCAGGGCCTGCGCACTGCTTCCCAGGCTGCTCCTGCCAAGGTGCCTGCTGAGTGCTCTGCTGCTGTCTTCAGTGGGCAGTTTCCCACTTCATCTGCTTCTGGTTCTCAGCAGTATTTGACAAACTCCCTCCTTTTAAGACCCTCTCGCTACTCCTGCACTTCAGGACCTGACACTGTGCCTCTTACACCTCCTCCAGAAGTAGCTGCTGCCTCCAGTCTGTGTCCTGGGACTTCTTTCCTCCTCTCTGTGCTCTGTTCCTAGGCTGCTCACATAGTCTCACAGTTCTGAAGACCATTTATAAACTCGATGCTGATGACTCCCAAATTTCAACTTTTAATCCCCAAACCAGGAGTAGCTCATACATACATTGCCTATTGAACCTTTCCACAGAATGTCACATTTAATATGCATAAAAGGGAACTCTTGATTCTTTTCCTCTCTTAACTTCTCTCTGGTTTTCCCCATTCAGTATCTCCACTCTGTTGCTCAAAACAGAAAGAAGTAATCTTGTTCTCTCTCTTTCCTGAACCAGTCCATCACCAAATTGAATTCATCTACTTGGCTCTATCCTCATGGCAACCACTCTGGTGCAAACCCCCATCACCGAGTTCCTTCTCGTCACCCCTTGTTCATTCTACTCTTCCACAGGGAAGCTGGAACCATCTTTTAAAAAGATACATCAGATCGTGCCATTCTTCAACAGTTTTCCACTGCACTTGGAACAAAATCCAAACTCCTTCTGTAGCCTCCAAGGGTTGGCATGCTCCAGCCCCGCCTGCGTCTCTACCCTCCATCTCATGCTACTCTCTGCTTGGTTTATTCTGCACTAAGGCCACCAGTCTTCTCCCACACCTTGACCACACCAAACCTCTTCCCTCCTTGGAGATGCTCCTACTCTGGTTCTTTGCATGGTTATCCTTCAGCTCTTAACTTAAATGCTACCCGTGTAGACAGTCTTCCCTGACTTCCCAAAAGAAAGGTGGTTCCATGTCCCCTCCCCATCCTATTATTCTCTTTCTCTTTTTTCTTATAACACACCATTTTATAATTATTTGTAGGTTTACTTTTTAAAACTTCATGGTTTGATGCCAACCCCATTCCTCTGTACTGGAGGCTCTATGTCTGTCCTTTTTTTTTGAGATGGAGTCTCGCTCTGCTGCCCAGGCTGGAGTGCAGTGGCGCAATCTCGGCTCACTGCAAACTCCGTCTCCTGGGTTCACGCTATTCTCCTGCCTCAGCCTCCCGAGTAGCTGGGACTACAGTGCCCGCCACCACGCCCGGCTAATTTTTTGCATTTTTAGTAGAGACGGGGTTTCACCGTGTTAGCCAGGATGGTCTCGATCTCCTGACCTCGTGATCCACCCGCCTCGGCCTCCCAAAGTGCTGCGATTACAGGCGTGAGCCACTGAACCCGGCCTGTCCTTTTTTTACACTGCATATTCAAGACTCAGCACAATGCCTGGGCATATATTAGGTGCTCAAAATATATTCACTGACTGAATGAATAAAATGCACTTAAGTATTTCATTTCTTTGTATAACATGATTTCCCTTTTTATGGTAATCAATTCAGGGATTAGCCTTCTAACAACATCTAAAACATTTGCAATTTATTTTTGAAATTCAGATTTTTCTGAAATATTCAGATGTCAGTTATGGTTATAATTCAAATATTTACATATTTTACTAATGAGCTACATTTCCTTTGAGAATTATTCTTCAAGTCTAGTGTTGTCAGAGACAATATACCTGCGGATTCCTTTCGGTGTTTCTCCAATTATGAAGGTGGTCTGGTTTGTATGGTAGACTTTTTTCTTCTTCTGGTTTACAGGATTTGAAATGTAAAGAGGAAGTGAAATGCTGCCTTCACTCGGTTGCTGGCCTTTCTTTGTGTGTGGCAATGTATCCGCATCCACTTTTTCTTTGTATGTCTGAAAAAAAGAAAGGAAATAAATGCTATCTCTGAAAAAATAGTTATTGTTGGTCAAATAATGAGAATGTCTTACTTTTTCTCAATACTCTTTATAATGAAGTAAATCATATTCTCCAACTGAAATCAATGTCAGAAGATATTAACCTAGGTCTTTAAGAAGATGACACGGAAAAAATTATTTTTATACCTTTCTTTAAGTTATACAAGTATTGGCAATAATATGTTATTTCCATTGTCAAGACTTGGGCATACTGATACATATATTGATATCTACTATATCAAAGAAGGATAAAAATTAATGATTATATATACTATGGCATAAACATGGGATATCTAAAATTTTCTAATTTAGTAATTGCAAAATTATTAAGCAGTCTTTCAGTTGTCTAATTTCATAATGGATACATGTAAAAAATACCAATCTTTATGTAATAATTAAATAAATAAGAAATCATAAATCTTACATTTCAACCTCTGCTGGGTTGCAAGAATATTTAGTGATTTTGAGATGCTAGCTACAGTTGGGTGAATTATAGATGGAATCATAGTCCTTTTACAGAGACCATGAATTGCCTGCCTAACATAAATTTTACTGACTGTGGGGCAAGAAAAATAAACTTTATGTAGTCCCAGTTTTCCTGACAAGATGATACAGTATGAATAGGTAGAAAGTCCCCATCCTATTCCAAAAAGAGAAATACTAAATACAATTTAACAATAACAACAATAAAATTACATTGGAGCTCAAAAGTAAGAAAGCAGAATGTCTTAGGTGCCCCAAATGAGGAAGTCCCACAGTGGTGAGTGGGAGCTGAAGCTCAGCAGCCCTAGTAGGGTAGGACCTTAAGTTATAGTCTATAGCACCCACGTGGAAACGGGAGATGGAAATGGTTTAACTCCCTGCATTAAACAACAAAGAAACACAAAACAGGAATGAGGAGTCAAATTTGCAAATTAAAGCCAGGAAAGCCAAACCTGGGACACAGGCTAGAAGTAGGCCACTTTCTTACTCTAGATAGAATCACTGGTGACAAACACGAATGCCCAGCCAGTGCCATGTGTGGAATGTGATTTGTACCACCTGGTGGTATGCGAACTCTAAGCTGAAAATTAACATAAACAATTTGTCCAGAACTAGTGAAAACCATAGATCTCAATGAGGGGTGAATAAAAAACATACCACAGGAAGACTGCCATAAGCCAGAGAATGCTTTTGATTCCAATGAAAACAGAAGGAGTTCAGACAAAAATTATGAAGAACATATAAAACCTACCATCATGAAATTGAGCATATGTAACAAATATAAGAACTGAAATCCGAGGAATTACCTAAAATAAAGCAATCTGAAAAAGATATTTATTTATGAATGAATAAACACATAACAGAGTCTCACTTTGTCACCCAGGCTGGAGAGCAGTGGCATGATCACGGCTCACTGCAGTTGATAAACTGGAAAGATAAAATTACTCAGAATGAAGTGCAGAGATTAAAAAAAAATAGGGAAGTTAAGAGACAGAAGACATATCAAAGTTTCTAAAATGCTAGAAGGACAGAATAGAGAAAATGGAAGAGATAATGCCAGAGACCTGTAAAAGAAAGGAATCCTCAAACTGAAAAAGGAGGAAGAATCCCTAGTAGGAAAAATGAAAATAAACCTGTATTTTGTTGTATCACAGATAAAGGGCATACCTTAAAAACTACCAGAGAAAGAGGATAAGACCTCCTACAAAGAAATGCCAAATTAGGCCAGGCGCAGTGGCTCACACTTGTAATCCCAGCACTTTGGGAGGCTGAGGTGGGCAGATTGCTTTAAGCCCAGGATTTCAAGACCAGCTTGGGCAATGTGGCAAAACCTTTTCTCTACAAAAAAAATACAAAAACTAGCTTGGTGTGGTGGCGTGCCCCTGTAGTCCCAGCTACTCTGGAGGCTGAGGTGGGAGGATGGCTTGAGCCCGGGAGGCAGAAGTTGCAATGAGCCAAGATCGTGCCACTGCATTCCAGCCTGGGTGACAGGGCCAGACCTTGTCTCAGGAAAAAAAAAAAAAAAGCCAAACTAACATCAGTCTTCTCATTAACATCACAATCCTATCCACCAAAAGAAAATGGGATATCTTCAACATGCAGAGAAAAAAACAAAACAAAAAAAAACCCTGTCAACCTAGAATTCTATACCCAGTTAAACTATCATGTAAGAACTTTTCAGACATACAAAGCACGAGCCCACAGGCTGAGCTAATTATTCTATCATTTTATAGACACAGGGTCTTGCTATGTTGCCCAGATTGGCATAGGTAACATTGCAAGACCCTGGGCTCAAAAGCAATCCTCCTGCCTCAACCTCCCGAAGTGCTGGGATTATGGAGTGAGCCACTGTGTCTGGTCTTTTTTTTCTTTTTAACAGAAGTTCAATGGGATTGAAGCGGTGATACATTCAATGAATGTGGGCAAGGAATGGCTTTTAATTCCACAAATATTTACTAAGCACCTATTACGTTCCTGCCAATATGCTATGCATTTGAAATGCAAAGATATTTATATATACAAATATTCCCCTACCCTTAAGGGATTTAAAAGTGGCAAGCCATTTTTAAAAATATGATGTGTATCTTTTTTCTTTTTTGTATAAGACATTTACCTCTATAACTTATATTCTGGTTCATTTTATTGAAGCTGACAAAAGCAAATGTATGTTCTTTAGTAACAAACCATTTCTAAGGAAAATTGACATCTTCAAAAGCTACTGTGGTTCAGATGGACAAACACAAAATGCCAGGCGGTCAGGTTGAACCAGGGCTTTATATCAGTAATGTTAAAAGTACTTTCCTTAAAAATATATTTTTAAAAATTGTATCTTGGCCAGGTGCGGTGGCTCACACCTGTAATCCCAGCACTTTGGGAGGCCAAGGTGGGCGGATCACGAGGTCAGGAGATCGAGACCACCCTGGCCAACATGGTGAAACCTCATCTCTACTAAAAATAAAAAAATTGGCTGGGTGTGGTGGTACGTGCTTGTAATCCCAGCTACTCGGGAGGCTGAGACAAGAGAATCACTTGAACCAGGGAGTCGGAGGTTGCAGTGAGCTGAGATCACATCACTGCACTCCAGCCTGGCAACGGAGTGAGACTCTCTCAAAAAAAAAAAAAAAAAAAAAAAAAATTGTATCTTAAAACATTAATAGAAAGAAAAATGTTAATCGTTAAAGTTTGAAAAAGATTTGATGCATTTATTTACTATCACAAAACAAAATGAACACCAAAAGTTCCTAATACAAAGACTCATCATCCTAGATTATACCCCGAAGAAATAATCATTCATTACTATGAGATGAGATGGTATTGCTTACATGAAGGTAAAGGGAGTAAGCAGAAAGGGAAGGAACTGGGTCAACCAAGAAAATTTCATCCTCATATTTTGCAATTTCTGAAGCCATAGAGAAATCATGCCAAGCAATGGCAACTGTCAATTATTTACATGTTTACTCTGGGTCTTGCAATGACCCTGGTAGCACTGCAAAGCTCACATGTATACAGATACATTTTTCTTAAATCGGTTTTATAACTTCTTTAGGAAAATTCAGCTTTTGCAACCATAGCTATTAAACACATGGATCTTTAATTTTTGCCAAACATTCCACATTTTAAAATCTGATTCTTTTAGGCAATAATAAAAGGAAAACTTTTTTTTTTTTTTTGAGACAGAGTCTTGCTCTCTCGCCCAGGCTGGAGTACAGCGGCGTGATCTCGGCTCACTGCAAGCTCCACCTCCTGGGTTCACGCCATTCTCCTGCCTCAGCCTCCTGAGTACCTGGGACTACAGGCGCCCACCACCACGCCCAGCTAATTTTTTTGTATTTTTAGTAGAGAGGCGGTTTCACCGTGTTAGCCAGGATGGTCTCGATCTCCTGACTTTGTGATCCACCTGCCTCAACCTCCCAAAGTGCTGGGATTACAGGCGTGAGCCACCGCGCCCAGCCAGGAAAATCATTCTTATTTAACACCGGCTCAATAGCTATCTTTTATTTTTAAAAATCTATCTAGTTTCATATTTCCATTTTAGCAGGGAACTTTAATACTTTACTGAAACAAGGCTGTGAAACAAAATAGTTACATTAAAAATAGATTTTAGGAATCAATGTGCCATTTAGGCTTATTCTGAATGAAAGCTGTAAAGGTTACATGTATAAACTATGTATGGGTTGGGGGCAGTGTACCAGATTAGTTTCCTATTGCTGCCATAACAGAGTATCACAAAATGAGTGACTTAAAACAACATAAATTCATTATCTTATACTTCTGTAGGTCAGAAGCTTGACATGGGTCTCACTAAGCTAAAGTCAAGATGTTGGCAGGGCTGCATCCCTTTTTGAAGGCTCTGGGATAATGAATTTCTTTGCTTTTCCAGCTCCTGGAGGCTGCCCACAATCCTTGTCTTGTGGTCCCCTTCCAAAGCTAGCAACCCTTCTTCTCTAACTGTTCTTCACAGTCACATCACCCTCTCACCACAGCCAGGAAAGGTGCTCTGCTTTTAATAACTAATGTGATTAGATTGGGCCTATCCAGATAATCCAAGAGCAAAGTGGGTTAATTAACATCCTTAACTGCATACATCCAATCGACCCATCTCAAGGTCAGCTGATTGAACCTTAATTGCATCTACAACCTTAATTCCTTTTCCTGTTTGCTGGGTAATGTAATGTATTCATAGGTTCCAGAAATGAGTTAACAGACATCTTTGAGGGGGGCATTAATTGTTTTACACTGGCAGGGAGAGTGGGGGTCTTAACCTGGGTCCACTGACCCTCCAAAGCTTCTGTAGATGGGTTTCAGGGACTTCAGAAAAGGATATCTATGAATCCCCTGAAGCTGTATTTGCACATTTGAGCATGAACACGTTTTTCAAAAAAAAGAGCCCATGGCTTTAATCATGTTCTTAAAGGTGTATATGGCCAGAAAGAGTTGAAAAACCGCTGTTTTAAGCAGCAGCACCATTGGAATACTTTTCAAATATTCTTGTTTTTTGAAAAACAATATCTATAAACATTTTGGTGCTCGTTAGAAAAGTTGGTTTCACTAAAATAGTAGTCAATCTTTCACAATAAATGGTACAAGATAAATAATGCTGCAGTACAGTTGCTATTGTAGTGACAATTATAACTTATTATAAAACAATGTACAAGGCTAGGATAAAAAGATTCTAGATTACGTGAACTTAACTCAAACTTGTTCACTACCAATTATGTCAAAGCTGTGAAGTCATGACACTGTGGCAACACGAAGAAACAGCAATAGTAATGAAGATTCAAGTAATGAAAGATTCAGTAAAATGATTTGGAATAGGAATTTAGAAGATAATACAGGCATACCTCTGATATACTGCAGATTTGGTTCTGGACCACCAACACAAATTTTTTGGTTTGTCAGTACATATAAAAGTTATGCTTACACTATATTGTAGTCTATTAGGTGTGCATACATTATGCCACTGCTTTATCAACTAAGTTTATGTAACATTCTAAATTCTTTGTTGCTATTTCAACAATGTTCACAGCATCTTCACTAGGATAGAGTCCATCTTAAGAAACCACTCTTTGCTAATCCATAAGAAGCAATTCCTTACCTGTTAAAGTTTTATCATGAGATTGTAGCAGTTCAGTCCCATCTTCAGGCTCCATTTCTAATTCTAGTTCTCTTGCTGCTTCCACCACATCTGCAGTTAGTTCCTCCACTAAAGTCTTGAATCTCTCAAAGTCATCCATGAGGGTTGGAATCAACTTCTTCCAAACTTCTGTTAATGCAGATATTTTGACATGCTCCCATGAATCAAATATGTTTTAAATGGCATCTAAAATGGTGACTCCTTTCCAGAAGGTTAACAACTGACTTTGCCCAAGTCCACCAGAGAAATCGTTATTGATGCCAGTTACAGTCTTATGAAACTTATTTTCTTTTCAAATTTAATTTTTAGAGATGGAGTCTCACCAAATGGACCAGGCTGGCCTTGAACTCCTGGTTTCAAGTGATTCTCCCAGGTCAGCCTCCTGAGTAGCTAGAACTACAAGCATGTGCCACTGTGCCTGGCTCTGTATTTCTTAAATAAGACTTGAAAGCCAAAATTACTCCTTGATCTACGGGCTGCAGAATAAATGCCGTGTTAGTAGGCATGAAAACAACATTCATTTCCTTGTACATTTCTATCTATCTCTTGGGTGACTAGATGCACTGTCAATTAGCAGCAATATTTTGAAAGGAATCTTCTTTTCTGAGTAGCATGTCTCAACAGTGGGCATGAAATATTCAGTAAGCCATGCCATAAACAGATGGGCTGTCATCCAGGCTTTGTTGGTTCATTTATAGAGCACAGGTGGAATAGATTTGGCATAATCCTTAAGGGCCCTAGGATTTTCCAAATGGTAAATTATCACTGGCTTCTACTTAAAGTCCTCAACTGCACTAGTCCCTAATAAGAGCGTCAGCCTGTCCTTTGAAGCCAGGCATTGACTTCTCTTCTCTAGCTATGAAAATCCTAGGTGACATCTTCCAACAGAAGGCTGTTTTGTCTTCATTGAAAATCTATTGTTTTGTGTAGCCACCTTCATCAGTGACCTTAGCTAGGTCTTCTGGATAACTTGCTGCAGCTTCTACATCAGCACTTGCTGCTGCTATGGAGACAGCTTCTTAGCTTAAATGTCATGAACTTCTGTTAGCTTCAAATTTTTTCTTCTATAGCTTTCTCACCTCTCTCAGCTTTCACAGAACTGAAGTGCATTAGCCTTGCTCTGGATTAGGCTGTGGCTTAAGGGAATATTATGACTGGTTTGATCTTTGATCCAGACCACTACAACTTTCTCCATGTCAGAGATAAGGCTGTTTCACTTTCTTATTGTTTGTGTGTTCACTGAAGTAGCACTTTTAATCTCCTTCCAGAACTTTCCTTTGCATTCACAACTTGGCTGTTAGGCACAGGTGCCTAGTTTTCAGCCTATTTTGGCTTTTGACATGCCTTTCTAATGAAGCTTCATCATTTCTAGCTTTTGATGTGAGAGATGTGAGACTCTTCCTTTAAAGTTGAACAATTAAAAGCCATTGTAGGATTATTAATTGGCCTAACTTCAATACTGTTGCATTTCAGGGAATGGGGAGGTCTAAGGAGAGGGATAGAGGGAAAATGGCTGGTTGGTAGAGCAGTCGGAACACACACATTTATTAAGTTTGCCATCTTGAATGTGTGCAGTTGGTGCCCAACAGTTACAACAGGAACATCAAAGATCATGCATGTGATCTGTGGATCACCTTAACAGATACAATAATAATGAAAAACTTCAAAATATTGTCAGAATTAACAAAATGTGACTCAGAGACACAAAGTGAGCACATATTGTTGGAAAAATGGTGTCAACAGCCTTGTGTGAAGCAGGGTGGCCACAAAACTTCAATTTGTAAAAAAGGCATTATCTACAAAGTGCAATCAAATGAAGTACACTAAAACAAGGAATGCCTATGTATTATGATTACAATAAACAAGAAGGTACTTTTGTAGGGAAAACTTTATTCTTCCAGAGTAGACAGAATGAGTCCACCCTAGATCTACTAACCATCCATAATTCTCTATAACTTACTTCTTACTTTTAGGTTTTAGGTTTATACTGGTTAACAGCAGAAAAGTTCCTTATCTTCATTTAGACTGATAGTATGAAACATTCAAATGAACTTTGATAATACTCTTTTTCTTTTGAACCAAAAGTGTATTCTGTGTATTTTAAGGCATTAGATCTAAACCAAGTTGCGTTATTTTCATTGAAATGATATTTATTGAAAGGCTCAACTGAAAAAAGTTAAGATTTTTGATATGAAAGGTTAAGTAAAAACAAAATCAACTCTTAACTTTGCAGATAGCAATCTTTGATGTCAGTATACTTAAAAACATAAGGAAGATTCCTCCTTACCTCACAGACACATGATTAAATTAGCAGTTTTCTATTTACTCAGCTACATATGGAATCTATCTTTACATAGTAGAAGGCTATACTAGAATTGTTCAGAGAATGTTTATGAAATAAGAAACCCTCTATTAATATTCTCCAAGCAAAAAGTAATTTTGGAGGTAAGTTACTAAAGAACAGTAGAGGGCACCTAGGTAGGAATAGCAAAGAAGTTAAAAAAGTTGATAGGGAGGAATCATTCCCACACCCCATACACTGTTAACAAATGAGGCAAAAAAGTTACAATCCAGGAGAGCGAGTTTCAAATGCAATCAAGAATAGCCTCTAGTTCCCATTTCGGCAGGAGAAATATTATCAGTAATCTCTGCATCTTTCTAAATCTCTTTGGGCGAATTCCTGGAGACACAGCTATAGCTGATAATCTGCAGATAATCTGATTTATTCTCCCCTGCTCATCTGTATACTCCAAGGTGCAGAGAAAGCTTGGGAGGATGGTGCACAGGGAAGCAGAACAGCCTGACAGTTGTCCACAGGAGGCTACGAGGAAGTAGTAAAATCTTTTATTAAGCAAGTGTGGAATGGATCTATCTACTGGGCTGGCTTCTCCAGAATATACCTCATGGAGCAAACAAAACAAAGAGCAGTACCTGCTAAACAGCTGCACCAACTGTTCTGTAACCAGATGATTAGGCTTGATAAGTCAGTGAGAAAAATGGAAACAAGGAGGAGATCTTCAAAGCCACTGGAAGGTCCTGATGACTCTGACCCACTGAGAAGCTAGCGTGGAAGGCTTAATTAAAAGTTCTGATTCTAAGGTCAAAAAGGATCCGCCCATCCCAGGATAGCTCTTCGTACACCTTGCTCCTGAGCTTCACAAGACACTCTAAGGTCATCACAGGTGGGCACACCATGTGGCCACAAGCCCTCAAATCCACCTGATCATGCCAACTTTGCCATAAAGCAGACAAAACAACAAAACATTTTGGGATTTTTGCTTAAGTATGAAAATCCTCAATATCATTCAAGGTTTGTGCCTGGAGATAGAAAACGTTACTGTAAATGCAGTTTTCCAATACTCAACAAGAACCTAAGGCAACTATGAGCTATCCCTGAATTGTCTTAACTCACTATCTGGCAGAAAAGCCAGCTGGTCAGAGGATCCACCACAAATATATATTAGAGTCAAATTTTCTGCCTATGTTTAAAAATGATGTTCAAATCTGAAAAAAAAAAACAGCATTTAGATTCAAATCCAAAACCTTTTCTGGGGAGAGAGGGAGATGAAAGTTTTTAACCATGGGTCTGCTTTCTTCCTTGAAGGAGTAATACTTATTATATAATCCAGCTAAACTCTTTTTTCAATAGTGCTTTGCTTTCTGAGTGAGCCACATAAGGACAACTTTATATTGGCTGTCCTGAGCCTGCTTTTTTTTTTTTTTTCAAGAATAATGGAAGTATCTCTTCAAATAAACACATATCAAATTAAATCTGATAGAAGCTGCTTGTGGAAATTCAGCATCACTTACAGGGGTGACTCATTGTCCAAGAAACCCATCTATCTGAAATGATGCGAAGTGGCAGCATTAGCGGGGAGCAGGTGAATGCCATGTGCTACAGGGGACATGTGCTACAGACAGAAACACAGGAACTCCATCTCCCTGGGGTCTGCTGACCTGATGGCTCTGTGGGAAAGGGCCAAGCGAGACCATAGCAATTACCTTCACCAAAGCTTGCAGATGTGCAATGGAAAATTTCGCTAATACCCTCAGTTCTCCATGAGTGTACAGCCCAGGAGTAAATTCCCTTTAATTCCTCCTACAGACAAAGGCTAAAGCAGGATAGAAGCCTTTCCAGATAGCAGTCTGAGCACTGGACTCAGCACCATAGCCCTGGCATCCAGGCCCTACTTTGCCACTTACTCTTTCCATTTGGGGAGATTCTGTACCTTTCTAAGGATCATCTTGGGGATAATGAAAGATTTGGAGACTGGGATCTAGGAGAAGGGAGATTTGGATCTGGGACTCCTACCAGTCTCTTTCGTATTTAAAATTCACAATTCTACTAGTCTTTATAGGATCTCCAGTAAGTACTAATAGATAGGTCCATCACATCTTGTAGCCTTGACCTCAATTTCAAATCTCTGTATGTACTAAGTTTTATTTATATTACTATATTTTCTATAAAGACTACCTGAAGACCTCATATGAAATATTTGTTATATGTGACCCCGTATGAAATAATACCTGTTAATATGTCGTATCACTGGCAACAAAGATCACAGAAGAATGCTGCTGGTGAAAAAAAATTAACCATAGAAAGCCTTTCTTGGCAGGCACCCACTGCTGCCTGTGTTTTCCAGTGGCTAGCTTAGGTTCCTCATGTCCCTCCACCCTGGCCTCCAGCTGGGCCACTTAGGCTGATTTGATTAGAAGGCCACCAAATGGCTCTCCAGTGTCTAGGGAAGAAGATTTCAAACACGTACCACAAATGACACTGAGACATTACAACTAGCTGTGAGATTTGATGTAATTATTTATTATTAATAATAAAGTGCTATAAAGTATGTGAAAGGTTCAGCTTTTTTAGCAAATTAGTTAATTCCCTATAATCACATCATCTTTACTCTCTTCTATTCTGATATGCTTTCGTTGGTTATGCATTACAGAAAGTAACATTTTCACACAGAGAAAGACCAAATGGAAGCATATCCTGCTAGAAGTGAATTTAATGATAAGGCAACTGTTTTCATATGGGTCTAAGACAGCAGTTCTGAAGCTTTTTGGTCTTAGACCCCTTTATACTTCAAAAATTACTGAGAATCTCAAAGAGTTTTTGTGTATGTGGGTTATATCTACTGAAAATTTAAAGTCTTTATCAACTAATTAAAATAACAAAAGCCCATTACATGTTAACATAAGGAACTTTTTAAAACAAAAGTAACTATATTTTCCAAAGCAAAAAACCAAAAAGTGAGAAGCATGGCTGTGTTTTACATTTTTACAAATGTCTTTAATATTTGGCTTAATAAAAGTCAGCTGAATTCTCCTGTTTCTAAAGTCAATCTGCCGTGACACGTTGTTTTGGTTGAAGCTTATGAAGAAAATTGGTCTTATACAGATACGTAGTTAGAAAAGGGAAAAATATTTTAATAGTCTTTTCAGATAATTATGGATTTTCTTTTTTGACATTATACCAAAACTCAAGGTTAATTTCATTAAAAATCTGAAACCTTTCAGTAAAATTTTTATATTGTTAAAATTCATTGGTGTATCTTGAACTTTGGGTAAATCTTTTCCCCATGTGTGATTTTTAATATCATTCACTGGTCATTTAGAAAATACTTATTAATAGAGCTATACAGATCTTCAAAACACGGACACATTTAATTATACCACGTTACAAAATCACTTTTGTTATTATCAGAAAAATAAATATTGGGAAGGTGTCAATGCTATGGTGGTAGATACAAGGTTTTCAGTATTTTAACTTTCACTTGAAAGCTTGAATTTTATCACTGGCAACAAGCACTGTCCATTGTTTTCCTTGAAGTGACATGCTCACTAGGTTCATTTTTTTTGGGGAAGTGCCAAATACCCAAGTCTGAATAACCAGTCTATCAGTCATTCTTTCAAGTACAAATGGTGTTCTATAAAAAAGAGGCTAGTTCAATTTGCAACTCAAACAATTATACAAGTGCTTCATGCATACTTCCCATTTCATCATACAGAATATAAAAAAGATGGGCAGTAAAGGGTTGAGATTTGCTAAAATTAATTTTGCTGCTTTCTCAAAGATATTCATAACAGAAAGCAGTTTCTTTTTCCTGCAAGAAAGTGGTGGTAAAGAATCCATTAACTACTAGTGATATAGAAGAGCTGGGCTCCCATCTAAACCCCACCCTTAAGCTCAGCCTAGATCCGTGGCCCTACGTGGAAACAGCTGACCCCATTTTTCCACCCAAACGTTGCCTTTTTGGCTTGCCCCTTACCCCCATCCTGAGCCCATAAAAAACTTAGCTGGCAGAGCAACACAAGCAGCTGAGTGGCAAGCAGAGAAGCAACTGAGCATCGGAGCCTACGGACAGATGCAGCTAACTTCAGACGGTGCAACCTGGAGAGGGGCCCGGCTGGAGATGGCCAGGCTTCAGGGAAAGATCACCTTCCCATCCCCTTTCCAGCCTCCCTTTCTGCTGAGAGCCGCCCACCGCTCAATAGAGTCTTCCGCATGCATCACCTTTCAAACAGTTCATATGACCTGATTCTTCCTGGACACCAGACAAGAACCCAGGTGCCAAGAGGGCAGGGGCTGCCACTCTGACCCTCCACTGAGCTGACTGGCACTTGGCTGTCCCCGGATGGGAGAGCTTAAAGTGCATTGGTTGTAACACGCTTGGATGCTGCTGCAGGGCCCTCACAGAGCCTGCTCCCACTAGAGAGGAGTGACTGGTTGGTTGCAGCGTTTGTTCGCTCCTGTTCCCATACTTGCTTGCTCGCTTGTACACTCTCTCCTATGAGGAGTGGCCAGCAGCGGGCTGAAACGAGCCACTCCAGTTCCTGTCCGCAAAGGGGGTCAAGGGAGCTATCCTGTCTCACTACTACAATTAAGGGCCATTGCCTGTTCACGCTAATCTGCCAGCAGGCTCCCCAACATGGCTTTTGAATCATTAATGTAAATGTCAACAAGTGAAAAGGTGGACCCCCCCGAGTCTTGGGGCTATCTTAGGGTCCATGGACCACACTTTGAGAACTGCCAGTCTCTAATAAACTGGAATGTCTTCATTCAACACATACTTGATACCTTCATGTTGGCAAATTTGACCATGATAATCAAGAGTGGGCTTCACCCAGCTTTATGTCCACACACGAAATGGTCCCCCACCTGTTGAGTGAAAATAGAATAGTCTTTTTGTCTAGAATAATCATTACATCAACCTGCTCCAGCCTGGCTCCTGGCCTTCTTCACTGTGGAATGGTTAGGTATTTGGCACCTGTCAGAGTATAAAGCCTAACATCTCAGTCTGTTCAGGTCAGTTTAACATTTATTGATTATTGCCCTAAATGAAAGGCCCTTCATGACTTTTTCTTAACCCCCTGTGTGCCTTACTGCTCTCTGTTATCCAATGTAAGTCTGCCTGGTCAGTCCAGTCTTCTTACTAGCTGCCAAACACATTGTCACATTTCTGGCTCCAGATTTCCTCAGAACCTGGCTTCTTGCCCAACACTGTCCTACCTGTACTTGAAGGTACAGCTTTACAAGACTTCCCTTGCATACTCTTTTCTTGCATTATTATGTTGATTTCTCATTTGGCAGCTTTATTATAAAATGGTATGCACCTTGATTTAAGATTTTATGTCATCTCATACAACATACCAAACCAAGTATCCAATAATGCTGCACATAGGCCAAAGATCCTAATTTCATCCATCAAAGAAATATAATTAAATTTAGAGGTTCTCTTTGAATAGGTAGGGCTCCCTGTACTATTTGAAATTACTTTGATTGTTTAGGTCTATTTAACTTTTTAACTAGATCACACTCCTCTAATCCAGAGAGCAACCATGTATTTTTATTGCACTAAGTCCTGAGTCATGCCTGATAGGCTCTCAATAAATGCTTGCCGGATGAATATAAACTTACACAAATATGACTGTGATATTGTGAAATAGATATTTGGTCTTTGTCCCAGTTTTCTGGCAGAAAACCCCTAAAATCCTTGAAATAAAGTGATGTGCTTTTCTATGCTAATGAATTGGCTGGTGGCTGGCAGCCCCCTAGGAGCTTCAGGATGGGGCTGGTCACCTGAAAGACCAACGCAGGGTCAGAGGGTTGGGACTGTCAGCCCCACCCCCCAACCTTCAGGGAGGGAACAGGGGCTGATGGTTAAGCTGATCACCAATGGCTTAACCATCATAACCATTACATAGGTATGATTGATTCAATACCTATGTAATGAAGCCTCCATAAAAACCCAAAGCACTGGATTCTGAGAGCATCTGGATAGCTGAGAAGGTGGACATTCCCAGAGGGCACAGCACTCAGGACTGAGTGTGGAAGCTCTGCACCTCTTCCCCCATACCTCATCCTACGCAGCTCTTCATCTCTATCCTAATAAAATGGTAACCCTAAGTATTTCCTTGAGTTCTGTGAGCTGCTCTGGCAAATTAAACAAGCCCCAGGAGGGGGTTGTGGGAACCCTGATTTATAGCTGGTTGGTTAGAAGAACAAGTAAAACAAACTGGGTCTTGTGACTGACAAGCTGTAGGTAGTCTTGTGGGACTGAGTGTTCAACCTGTTGGATCTGACACTGTACCCAGGCAGATAGTATTGGAATTGAATTGGAGGATACCCAGGCATCTGCTACAGAATTGACTGCTTGCTGGTGTAAGGGAAAATCCCCCACACAGTTGGTCACAGAAGTCTTCTGTGTTGACTGTTGTGGGGTGAGAGCAGAGGAAAAACAGGGTGATTTTTTTTCCCACTAAACAACAAAGAAAATTTAATTTCTGGAGGACATTTGCCTAAAAAGTTTTTTGAACAAGATAAAAAGTTCTTGCTGTTAAGGCATTCAATTATTTCACCTGCAACAAAATAGCCTTACATAGCAAATGAAATAGTGGGATATGGCTTTCCAATCCATTTTGAAGCAGGTAATGTTAGTCATGAGACTTGTTTATAGATTAACTGAAATTTGACTGCGATACTAAGTAATGCAGCTAACAAGATGACTGACGTCTCCAAAATAAAACATCAACTTACCATCTTGCTGTAAAAGCTGTGAGAGCAGATCCTAGTTATATTAAAGGGGTATTATCTTCATCAGATAATTTGCAAAATATCACAAATTCCAGTTCAGACATATTTGTCTTATCTAATGCCAACTCACTACAAAAGAGTTATGCTCATACCAACAAATTAGAATAATTATTCACATTTTCATTTATAGAATCTCTTTGAGAAGGAAAATGTCTCCAGGGTACGTCAGAGACCTTTGCGGCAGCCCCTCCCATCACAGGCCCTGAGGCCCAGGAAGAAAAAATTGTTTCATAGAAAAATGGTAGAGGCTTGGTCTCCTGTGTCCTAGCCACTCTAGCCATGGCTAGAAGAGTCCAAGGTACAGCTTGGGCCACGGCTTCAGAGGGTGCAAGCCCCAAGCCTTGGCAGCTTCCATATGGTGTTGAGCCTACGGGTGCACAGAAGTCAAGAATAGAGGTTTGGGAACCTCCACCTAGATTTTAGAGGATGGATGGAAACCCTTGGATGTCCAGGCAGACATTTGCTGCAGGGGTGGGGCCCTCATGGAGAACCTCTGCTAGGGCACTGCAGAAGGGAAATGTGGGGTTGGAGTCCCCACACAGAGTTCCCAATAGGGCACTGCCTAGTGGAGGTGTGAGAAGACGGCCACCATCCTCCAGGCCCCATAATGGTAGATCCACTGACAGCATGCATTGTGCACCTGGAAAAGCCACAGCCACTCAATGCTAGCCCATGGAAGCAGTCATGAGACAGGCTGTACCCTGCAAAGCCACAGGGGCAGAGCTGCTCAAGACGATGGGAACCCACCTCTTGTATCAGTGTGACCTGGATGTTGAGACCAAGTCCAAGGAGATCATTTTGGAGCTTTAAGATTTGACTGCCCCACTGGATTCTGGACTTGCATGGAGCCTTTAGCACCTTCATTTTGGCCAATTTTCTCCCATTTGGAATGGGTGTATTTATCCAATTCCTGTACGTCCACTGTATCTAGAAAGTAACTAACTTGCTTTTGATTTTACAGGCTCATAGGCAGAAAGGACTTGCCTTGTCTCAAATGAGACTTTGGACTGTGGACATCTGAATTAATGCTGAAATGAGTTAAGACTTTGGAGGACTGTTGGGAAGGCATGATTGGTTTTGAAATGTGAGGACATGAGATTTGGGAGGGGCCAGGGGCACAATGATATGGTTTGGCTCTGTGTCTCCACCCAAATCTCATCTTGAATTGTAGCTCCCATAATTCTCCCGCGTTGTGGGAAGGACCCGGTGGGAGATAATTGAATCACAGGGGCAGTTTCTCTCATACTGTTCTCGTGGTAGTGAATAAGTCTCATGAGATGTGATGGTTTAATAAGGGGTTGCTCCTTTCTCTTGGCTCTCATTTTTCTTTTTGTCTGCTGCCATGTAAGGTATGACTTTCACCTTCCGCCATGATTGAGGCCTCCTCAGCCATGTGGAACTGTGAGTCCATTAAACCTTTTTCTTTATAAATTACCCAGTCGTCTCTGGTATGTCTTTAACAGTAATGTGAAAATGGACTAATACACCCGACAAAAGGAGACAGATAAGACTGGGCATGGTGGCTCATGCCTGTAATCTCAGCACTTTGGGAGGCCAAGGTGGGTGGATCACCTGAGGTCGGGAGTTTGAGACCAGCCTCAGCAACATGGCAAAACCCCGTCTCTACTAAAAATACAAAAATTAGCCAGCTGTGGTGATGTGTGCTTGTAGTCCCAGCTACTCAGGAGGCTGAGGCAGGAGAATCACTTGAACTCGGGAGGCAGAGGTTGCAGTGAGCAGAGACTATATCACTGCACACTGGCCTGGGTGACAGCAAGACTCTGTCTCAAAAAAAAAAAAGGAGACAGATATATGAAGACAATCATACCTCCCTGTCCTCAGAATACATCTGTGTGAGGAAGTGAGTTCTTGAGTTGCAGTAGTCATCTGGCAACATGAAACAAAAGACCTAGGGACTAAAAGTTGCAGTAGTCATCTGGCAACATGAAACAAAAGACCTAGGGACTAAAAGTTAATTTACTAAAGATAGTGGGGCAGAAAAGGAAAGAGCCTGAATCCCTATGGTGTCATGGGGCTGTCACACCTGAAAATGCCTCCTTCCAGACCTGCTGTTATTTGAATTAGTTTAGTGACTTACTATATAGCCCAATTTTTGATGGTTATTCTATTGCCTGCACTCAAAAGCATCTTGTACATATGCATATAGTATTGTATAATACAATGAGATAATGGCTATAGCAGATAAACACACACAAGTAAAGAGAAAGATGAGGAAAAATTTACACTGCTTTGGAGAAGAGTTGGGGGAGAGCTGTCACAGATGGTACAAGGGGTAGGAGTTCAATCAGCAGACACAGATGACAAGGAATTTTAAACAAGGAACCATAGAAGCAAAGGCTTGGAAGGCCTAAGCATGTTTGGAGAATAGTTCACAAACTGAAGGCTGTCTAAGAAGAGCCTGTTTGTTCATCTTTGTATCCCTGGTGTTTAGTACATAACAGAATATAAACAGAATCTGCTCTCACAGCTTTTTACTATGTTGTTGGTACATACTCTGTGGTCGGTATGTACCAAGATTATTGGTACATAATTCATGTTAATAATCTTGATTACGTGAGTGTCTTGGAATGAGATTAGAAAAGCATGCTAGGGCCAAATTGAGACAGGGCTCGTATGCTACCGAAAGGACACAGTAAAACACTTGACAGAGCTTTGGAAGATACAAAGTGACTCTGGAAGCCACACAATGACTCTCTAGATTTATTATTGCTATACGAGGATGCATGGGTTGCAGGAATATCTTGCTGACACCATTCTTCATGTTCTCTCTTCTTGAGTGGATTTCCTATACAAGCATTATGGCCAACAGATGACAAATAATGACGATGAAGAACACCAGCATTTATGCTGCTCAAAGGTGACTCGTAACTTTACATTAGCTGCCAGCCAGTATACTCACTTTAACATTAACTTGTGGTGCAAAGAGTTGGGGAGACTTAACTTGTGAAAATGGTTGTAGGGACTGGCCTCATGCAGTACTTCCATGCGGGAATTATCACAAACATTTTCTAAACTCCCACTCTGTGCTGCCCATGGCTAAGTGGTAGTGTTTACAGGAGTATATGAGAGTGTCCCATGGTCCTGATTCTTAAGTAGCTTGTAACATACATGAGGAAAAAACGAATCCACATGAGGTAAGTAACAACAGTGACAGGTATACCACATCTACAGTGATGACTGGCATAGAGAATGGGCACTAAAGGAACCTGAAACTGAGTGATCCCTGAAGACTGAGGCTTTGTGGAAAAAACGGAACTTGAATTGGGTCTAATTGGAGTGGAACATCAGATAGGAGTTGATATGGCTGGAGGTGTAGGATAAGTTAATCCATCCAACACCATGATTGCCAGGCAAACCTGAAAACACTTCTCACTGAGAGAAAGAGATCATTCCCCTGACTGATTAACTATGTTCGTAATCTGGTTAATCAATGAACAATGAACAATGTCATCTCCAGATAATTTCCAGAGAAACTATGAAAGTTGTTCATGGAATAAATCATCTTTAAAATTCTTAGAACATAAAGGTGGGGTTCACTGTACCCTGACAAAAACTGAAAACCTGACTTTATCCCAGAAGTATTTATTCATAAAGTATTAATTATATGTAAGATTATGTTAGGTTATCAAAGATGAATCAGAAGTATCTTACTATTTCAAAATTCAGAGTTTATTAGAAAAGAGAGATATGTATATAACCATAATAAAAAATTTGAAAGTCATACTTTAGAATAAGCACAGGACACAGAAAGTACTACTGGCTGATGCAGAAAGAGTGTAAGAGGAAGGCTTCTTATTTCCAGCTGAGGGAAGAACTAGGGCAGACTCTGTGGAAAAGAGGACGCATTTGAGGTAGATCTTGAATGGGAGAGAGATGTGGAGATTTGGGGGATCAGAAATATAAGGCTGAAGGTTATTCCAGGTAGAAAAAAAGCTTAAGGAGAAAAAACTAAAAACTACATAGCTATTGTAGTTTACACATGTATGTATTACATATATATACATATAATATATATTTATACATATATAACATGTATATAATATACATTACATAACATATATAACATGTATATTATATATACATTATCTATCCATATACATGTTAGAGATGTACATATTTGTATGTGTTATATATAACATATATACATTATATATGTTATATGTATTATATATATGTTTTATATATACATATGTATATATATCTTAAAGGAAGGATACATTCAATCCATGTGAGGTTTTTGTGTAACTGCTAAAGTGAAGGTAATTCTTCACAGACAAGTTATCTTGAAAAATTAAAAGACTGGTTTGTCATATTGGAAAAGTAAAATTGAAATCGCCAGAACAAAGTAGACACCAAAGGAATTGAGAGAAAAGCACAAGAAAACACGAAAGGGTCAAAGACCACAGGGATGTAAGCCTCCTGCCATTGTTGAGCCCTGGGGCCTGTAGGTAGTTACTTATCCTTTTATTTTTAAAATTTAGGAAAATGAGATGTTTGGGTTAAACAGTCTTCAAGAATCCTTCAAATTCTAAAATACTGTAATTCCTTTAACTCGTAATTTTGCTTTATTCACCTATAAAAATTCAGAATTCCTAAGACAGAGGTAGGATTTTCAGATGACAAGGCAATATGTGTTTCCACTAGGTGGCCATGTCCAATTGATGGTTTTCAGAGAGGGATAAAATAGAATTTGAAAAGGGCTGTTAAGTGGGTAACATTCTTTAATTCACTAGGTAGAGTCAGTCAGAGTTGAATGAGGCCTCTATTCCTAAATTTTTATAACATTACCTTGCATTATTTGAAGAAATACTATTTTTTAACTATTTAGATCTTGTGACTATTCTCAACAGAGAAACTGTTCAAAGAAGACTTATAGCTATTTTCTATACAATTGGAACAGTGACCAGCTACGAGAAGAGTTGGAATCAAACTACTTCCTAACAAGCAAAGATCATTTCTGTCACTCCCAGTCCATTTTTAAATTAGCTTATAATTCCTTTCAAAAACATTTTTCTCTATAGCATTTTTCATTAGAAATCAGCCACAGTTCAAGGCAGGTACTTCACATAAAATTAAAGGACTGGACTAGATTTTTTTTAAGGTAGTCTAAAATATTCTATTATGAGTACTATTAGCAACAAAAATAATAGCAGGCTATTGCAGAGACTTATTTACGCATAACCCCTATTGGTAAGCAATAATCATAATTACAATAATAAAAATGTACTTTTTTTAGTAATTTCAATGCCTTTCTTGCAAGGTGTTGAATATGTTTTGCACACATTAGCTCATCAGTTACATTAGTCCATGAATCCTGGTATCATCACTGTGCGGAAAGATGCCACAGCTTCTCGTAGCCTCCAGCTAGCAGGGGTATAGGTCTCTATGTTTATAGTTTAAAAACTGGATTCTCCTTCCTCTAAGTAGCAGGTATTTTCTACTCAAATGACATATTATCTTCTGAATCAGAATGCTATCTACAATCAATCCTAGTTCTAGGCGTAGAAACACAAAAGCCTTTTTCGTGTCAATACCAGTCACATAATTTCATATATACATACACATATTTTAAAATCTTGATTCCTACTAAAATTATTTTAAAGGATAACTTTCTGATACAAATGCCATAAAATTAATGTCTAGCTACAAAAAGAAAAATGATAAGACGATGAAATATCCCACCCAGTAAGAGTTACATGCTGAAACCATAAACCTTGCTTACTGGACTACTTTGTAAACCAGCCATTTGTGAACAATTACTTTAAAGCATCATGCCATTCATTATCCTGAAAAACAGGATAATGGAATGCTCTATCTCCCCAAAGTCTGCTCACTGTAAACAGTCCATCCCTCCTTGCTGACTCCAAAAGCTGTATAAACATACTGCAATCAAACCCACCGTAGCTCACAGAAATCCTTTCTTTAAGTAATCTACAGAATGCCAATCTAATACAAATAGAAGAAAGAGAAGTTCTTACTAACACAATATTTTGTATTTACAGTATTCTGAACAGTGCTTAAACCTGCACTGGTTATATAAAAGACACTTCCCCACGCTACCTCCCACCCCAGGCTGACAGCATGCTTAGTTCTCCCATTTACACCACACTGCAATAACATAAAGAGGGGCTTACTATTAATCCAGGTTTTACTACAAAGCGACCCGTTATTTCTCTGTCAAACACTCGCAAGAGTGCCAAGTGTCTGTCATCCAATTCAAGGGATTAAGTCTTCTTTTATAGTCTGATACTTGTACCAATTTATAAAAATACAGATATAGTTTCTTAGAGTTGGTCACAGTCTATATTTTGGCTTGGATTCAGGCAGCAGAGGTTGACTATGACAGCTGGCAGGAAACTGAGGGGAGAATACATCCTCCCCCTTCAGTCACCACATCTCAGTTGCCATAGTGATTAATCCTTAATTGAAGGCTGTCTTTGTACATTTCTTTTCAGCAAATTTTATGTAAACTTAAGTTGAAAACGTGCAGTTGACTGAGAAAAGCACGTATCACATCACAAACAGGTACAGTTCAGCTCCATGACATACTTTCATATAGTAAAAGAACAGATGAACTCTAATAAAGGTATCAGTTCCTTCAAATGCTTAAAACATTTCTTTTTGGCCTGAGCTTAAACCTAAGTCAGACAGGTTTTCTCTTCTGTTATCAGACATCTCGTCTTGTTAAAATGAGCTGTTTTCAGAAATGGTTCTAAAATATCAAAATACAATTTTAGGCAAAATGTGTTCTTATTTTGCATATTACTCTACACAATTTGTACTATCAAATAACAATGGTATAATTCAAAATTTATGTTAGGAGAGACAGGACATCTATAAAATATGTTCTATAAAGTTAATTTATAAAATTATAAACTGTAAGAAACCAAAGGAAACACTGAAAACAGTACATTTTACTCCTTTTTAAGATACATGGTTGAATTTGAAGAGTAGATTCAGTTTTTCTCATTTTGGTTATCAATAATTACTGTACATCAAATAATTACTGTATATGAAAAACTCTGAAAGACCACAGGATCTTATCTAGGATTATGGTGTTTATTACTTCTCTTTTACAAGTTTTCAATTTAGTATATTCCTTTGCAATCTAGTTAAAGGTTCTAATTCAGACTCTATGGTATTCTTTAGAAACTGAAATACTGGTATACTGTGGCAACTGTTATTTGTGAACTGATTTCATAAAACAAACAGGATTTATTTTCTTACTGAGACAACACGTCTGCAACTGGCTACAGACACACATGCATGCACACAATCTTTCCAAACACAAGTAAAGTTCTTTAATAAAACTGTGATGACAGACATGAAGCACTCAGAGGAATTACCAGGAACCGAAAAGATTCTAGATTGAGTCCCAGATGAAAGATACTGTAATATCGGTGGGAGGTCTGAGGTTTTTTGGAGACTTCAGGATCAAGAAGTTTGCATGTATTTTCTAACACTATGACTGAGTCTCTTTTGTTCTTGCTTCATTTCCCTTTCCCTTTGTTTATTCTCTTTTTTTCTCATAACTTTTTAATTTTTTTCAAAACTGCAAATTCACTATTGCCACCCACTGCCACACCAGCTGCAAAATCTCTGAGTAACATAAATCTCTCTAGCCAAAGATGATGAGTGTGTTTCAATGATTTCCTCATTAAAGGTGCTGAAGTAATATTGACGCGATATGATGAAATCAGTGATTGGGAACACTTTTTTCTCAGAAATTCTGTGAGACAGCTTTGAAATGTTAGAATGAAATTTTGCTGTATCAATTACTGACTGAAGTCAGCCACTGAAACGAGTTTCTGCAGACTGTGTTTGGGCTGCTAGCAATGGTGCCATGGGAATGGACCTCCCATTTAGTGGCTTTAAAACTTCACCACAATGTAGTCATTCAACAGCTAATTTCTTTATCTTCTCTGAAAAGGGTTTATATTAAGTTGGTGTATGTGTGATGAGGGAGATAGATGGCCTCGAAGGGTATATTATAACCCCCAGGGAGTAGATATTCCAATTTGTTTCCTAGCAAGAGATGCCCCTCCCTCTGAAAATCACTGTGAAGAGTCAAGGTTTCTAATGAGATTGTGTTGTCCACCTCAAAAATATTTGGACTGAAAGAGCTCACAGGCCAACTGTGTTTCCAGCATTTTCGTTTTTATAACTTTGCTTAAGAAACAGGTTGCTTCTCAGGTCAATTGTTGCAGAAATTATATGCTTGTAAATTTCTTCTCTGATAAATATTTAGATAAGCTAATGACCAGTATATCCAGTTATTTCATTATTGCCAAATTATCTGACCTTTCACATTAAAATTTGTTTGTATGGAGAAGGACATGGTTTTAAAAAAGGGCAGTTTAAAAAAAAAACCTAATAAAAAATTAGCTACCTGTTCAAAAGATTCTGATATACTCTTTATCCTAACAAAGCAAGTTTCTGGAAAACCCAACATAATTCTGCCTGCCTTTTTCAGATGGCACATACAAGGCAGTCAAACTGTAGAAATGCTGTTTAAAGTGTTGGTTGAGAGATGGTACATTCCTGGATCAAATGAGAAGATGAGTATAAAAAGCATATTTGGGTCATGAAAGAATGCTTTCACGAGTTGTAGTTTGGCACTGGGCCTATGGATTACATTGAAAAATGCTAGAAAGGATAGCTTTTCAAAGTCTGTTATTAGATTTATTCTAGGGATATTATAAGACAACTGACTGTTCACTATATCGTTCTGTGGTCCCCAAAAAACCCCAAGTGACACATTTCCTTCAAAGTGAGTGCTAGGAAAAGCTTTGCTTCTCCTAGAACCAGTGTTATTTTTTTCTTTTTCCTTAAGGGCAAACATTTCACTCAGCCTTTCTCAGCAGGGTGTTATGGCATTTTGGGCAGAACAATTCTTTGCATATGGGAGTGCCTCCCCATTGGCTCCCTCAACCCAGTCCCCTGTCCAGGATAGCCATTTGGAATCCCTGGCTTCCAGACATTAATGCCAGCTAGGCATTCAGTCATTGTGACCACCCAAACTGCCCACACACATTTCCACATGCACTAGCTGAGATATCACTACATAGACAGCTTACCTCCTTTGTTTTTCTACCAGAAAAGTCAATAAAATTAGCCATTTTAATATAATATCTGGGTAGAACATATTATGTTCTATGCATTTGCATTCTAACTTTCTCCCTGTCTTAAACTTTCAGTTTAATTTATATTTTCTCTGGTTCTAAATTTCATTTTGTACTCTGGTTTTATTGTTAAGGTAATTTAATTCCTTTGTCAAACCAGTGAGGTATGAATAAATTAATTCCCTTGATAGTTCAGAGGAATTCTACCCTCACCTTCATTCTTAAAAGTATAATAGCACTAAGTTGAAATAAAATATTGGTATTATATACAGTATGCATTCTGAACTCTTGCCCATAAAGTGATAGTAAAATTACTCCTGAGGCACTTAGCTCTTAGAAAATAATAAAGAATAATAAGCCAAACACAAGAAAATATTTTTTAAAAACCTTTGATGAAAGCGACTACATATAAACAAAAATATCACAACAGCAATTTTAAGTGGGAAGAGCCCATAGGAAGTATTTATGACTTTTAACAGTATAAAAATCCTTTTGCTAAAAATATAAATTCTATATGAAATGAGTTTTCTGTGTGGGTCTTCATTTTAGGTGAAAAATTGTGGAGCAAACTAATCACACACTTTCCTTTTTCCATTATGAGCAGAAATGGTTTTGGTTCTGATTGAACTACATGATTCCCTCAGATTCCTTTTCATTTTGGGAGTACTGGCCAATTTTTATTGAGGGAAACTATTAAGCAACTCAACATGATTAGGTATTTGGGTACAAATTTGTTGTTTAATCTAAAACATCTTCAATGACTACAGTTCCCAAATGGTGTTCTGATTTTTACACTTATTTGTATGTCACTTACAGTTTTTGTTGCTACTTTTGAGGGAGTACTTAGGGAAGATTCTATTGAGTAACTTCTGTGAAAAATAAGGTAACTAAAGATGATACTACCCTATATTTTTCTTACCTTAGAACTGCAAACAGCTATGTTAGCAGGCAGCTGAGAAAACTGCTTCAACTCAAATACGTCATGTGCTGCCCATCGGCTCATGTGATTTTCAGCTTTGCTCGATCCAATCACATTCTGGTTTGAGTGAATATAAGCCACTTCCTGAACGCCATCTAGGAGGTAATTTATGTTTATTAATTGATATATCAAGTATAAAGCAATATGGTTCCATAAAAACACATTATTCTTATTTTTAATACTCAAGAGAAACATCAACATCACAATATTCTTTAGGAAAAATATTGAAAAGAGAGTTCAAATATGTTAGTCTAGGTTACCTTGGAAATGACTTTTCCTTCTCATCAATGTGAGATGAGAACTACTGATAGGTAACAATCTTTAAACCTGAAATGGAGGTTTTGGCCAAAAGAAAAGTCAGGGTTGAGGAGGGTCCTCTCTATGAATGTTTTGTTAATTTAAAAAAAAAAAAAAAAGTTCACTAATTTAAAGAATGAAACTAACCTTATCTGTTCCTTTAAACATGTACTTGATTACAGTGATGGAATGAGAGCATGGGGTTTATGACCAGGGAGTTTCGTTTGATTGGCTTTGCTCAGTTTTACTGTTTGGATTTTGTCTTTTTTGTACATATGCCCAGAGAATGTCAAGATGAGAGCTTTTTAGGAAATGAAAAAAATTAACTCATGGCTTTTATCTGAAAGAGGTTTAAAAAATGGCTACAATTTTTATTGCTTTGCTTCTAGGCACCTATAATTCACTTTTGAATTGTGATCATAAAAGAGAAAGCTAGAAGCGAGGCCTGTAAAAGCTCCCTCCAACAGCTCTGGCAATGAACCTCAGGTATAACCTTCAACACTTGTGCTGTTTTAGTCCCGAACCTCTTCAATCAGAAATTGCCAATCATGCAAACACAAGACGTCGTTAAATAATATGATGAGACAGTAACTAGCATAACACTCTCCTTAATTTCAGAATACCAGGTACTATATATGACACATAGTTTCAAAACCTTCACGGCAGAAAATTTACTCAGATGTTTCTTAATTTTGATGACACGTTATCCATTATTCAAAACAGCATTAGTTCCAAACTAACTACTGACACCTTTTGCACAGTAAAAACAAACAAAAAACTGAGCTGATTATTCAAAAAAGTTTATGCAATAATTCCTCAAACCTAAAATCTAACTGTAGCCCACCAACCAAAGGATAATTCAGTACTTATTTACAATGACACCAAGATATAAATCATAATTAACTCTTAAATGAGAATGGTAATAGCCACAAAGAAAGCCTCATTTGTACATAATCAAACACAACAATTAAGATTTCTATAGCAAAATGTCCTTGCTTATATCTCAGCTTCCTTCATATAATTTTTGGGGAATAAGTCAGACACTTGTGAAGTCAATGCTAACTCTTAAAATCACCATACAGATTCTGGGCAGAGGGTGGTAACAGCAGAAGCAGGAGAATCTTTGAACCTGTACACAAAAACAGACAACAACTAGACAGCAAAACCAAAAGTCCGTGGACATTTACAACAAAATTAGATAACAAGATACCCTCATGACACCTAAAGTACAAGCAGGTGGGGAAAATCTCCACTAGCTATGAACTCTGCATGGTTTCAGTATCTGTGTGAAAGAAGGAAACAACAAGGTGCCTGACAGACCTAAGAACAGGAGACCCCAGAACTGCCAACAGGTATTCACCGGAAAGCACAAGGGGCCAGCTGGAGAACAGCAGCTGAATCCAGGAAGGTTTCCTGCTCTTCAATGCTGAGAGGGTGCAGGGGGGACACAGTAAGAAGGCCTGGAGGGGCTGGAGCAGGCCAACCACTAGAATTCCCCAAACTGACCCACCAGGGCTCCCACCCAGGTCAGGGCCCAATAAAGAGGAAAAACTGCTGGGAGAGAATCAAAATAAGTAGGATAGGAAGAACAAGGATGAGGGCAACAAAAGACCTAGAGCAAAGCAAGGGAGAGAGAGCGAGAGGAAAGCCCAACACAGTGCAGCACTCTACATGGAAATAACATATGGATCTCTGTGAAGTGAGAAAAGATTTCCTAAGCTCTGCTTCATTTGTAAAATTCAGGGGAAATAATTTCATATAAAAATGACCAAGGGAAAAGCAGCAGGGTCAAATCTCAAAAAAATTATTGTGAGAAAAAAGAGAACACGCAGAGTAATATCCCTTCAATGAAAATGTGCTAGAAAGATGTGCTCACAAAACAGAAAAAGACATGAATCAACAACGTAAATCAGAATTAGAGGAACTCAGAAATGAGTGATAAGAACTTAGGAAAGACTTAGAAATTTTTTTTTTTAATTTCAAAAATGAAGACTAAACTAGAAGGAACATAAGTGGGAATAAACACAACAGATAAGCCTTAAGAGAACCAAAACAACATTTTAAAAAAGCAAAACGAAATGAACAGATAAAGATTTGAGAGAATGTGACAAAAACTGAAGATAGGCAAAGAAGACTGAACATCTGAAAAGAAGTCCCTGAAGAAGAAAGCCAAACCAAAGGAATAGAACAAGTAACTAAAAACACTAGTACAAGCGAGTCTTTCCCAAAATAAAATTCGAGTGAAAACAACCCTGTGTATATCAGAATATGGACCCAGGATAACCAACATGAAGACACAAGCTAGTAAAATTATTGGACAACAATGAAAAGAAAAAAATCCCCTGGGCATCCAGGGAGAGGAAAAAAAAAAGAACATATAATGCCACACTTTATGCCAGAAGAAAACAAAGCTACATATTTAAGACGCTCAAGAAGACAATGTGAGCCAAGTATTTTACATCCAGCAAAACTGACTTTTAGGTATAAGGGCACAAAACTGTTATTGCAAGAATCTCAGGGAATATTATTCTCATGAACACTTCTTGAGCAATCTACTAGACAGTAAGATTCAGACAACCAGAACGATGAGAGGAACACTGACATTAAGGACTGATGGGGAGCATGAAATGTGTAGTTACCTGTGGACCAACAGTAAGTGAAGTCTAAGAGGGGAGCAGTATATAATGCAATGCCTGTATCTTTGACAATGAAGACATAGTATATCCGTTTTAAAAATGGAAGAAAAGGGAGAGCAGAGGCAAAAACAGATAAACCCTAAATGTTGCCAGCAATCAAATGGTGGTAGTACTGCTATTTTATTCTTTGTGTAATATGGGATAAAGCAAATTAGCAACCATGGGGCATTAGAAGTAAATTATTCCCTATATGCTTGAGAACCAGAATTATCAATATTGTAGAAATGGTATTCACATATAATAAAGAGGCTAAATAAGAGCTCTATACTCTCAAATTAAGTATCAATACAAATATGGAAGTCTAACCTCAAGGTATTTTATCATCACATATATGTGTACATACATATATAAAAATATATATCACAAATATATGTATACATACACATATATGTGTATAAATATAAATACACACACACACACACACACACACACACACACACACAATCTGGCCACTGAAAGGGCCCAAAAATAACCAAGTCAACAGCAGCAATGATCATTACTAGCACCAGACTGTGGTCTTGAAACACACTTTCTCTCTAAAAGAAACCAAGACTTCTTGGAATAATGACTGATTGTAGGTCTGGGACAGAACATGTATGAGATGTTCCTGGAACATCTTATAAGACTAGACTACAAGGAAGCTTCCAAAACGACTAGCAGCATGCCAAAAGGCTTCAGGAACCAAAATATTCATGTCAGAGATGCCCCTCTATTCACAGATAGGACAATGGAGCCTTAATAATATTATTAATTGCAATAAATTGAGACCCACTAAATGTGTTTGAATCAATTACTAAGAAAAGAATGAGTCATCCTTATGGCATATAGACACATTTAGTTTTTATTATACTAAAAACTGGTAAATAAAGCAATTAGTATTTTTCCTGTCTCTCCCATATGAACTGTGCCACTGGGTAAGAAATAATGAAGGGAAGTAGTGAAGTACCTCTTTACAAAAGAATTCTAAATAAATGAAACTGAAATTCAGAGAAATAGAAAATATTTTGCTAATCTGAATGAATAAATAAGTATAGGTATTAAGTATCAATGGCTGCTAGGATCATGAAGAGAGAGAATAAACATTTTGTGCCTACTATAGTCTTGTTAAACACTAACTTTTATCTTGCCAAAGGAACTGAACCTGAGTCTGATCCAGTCTCAGGAACCAACTGCTCTTTTGCAGGTAATACAGAAGACAGAAGAACATGTTTAACTGCATGGAGAGGATACAATTAGCAAAATGCAAACTGAGGGAAACTCTGTAAGAGATGGTCCAGGTACTTCCATAGTTACCCTGTAAGGCAATGAAAGGGATGAGGATTCCTGTAGATTAAAAAAGACTATATAATATTTTTACAAAATGGATGAGACTGAACCATAATATCCAGTGATATGGTTTGGCTGTGTCCCCACTCAAATCTCATCTTGAATTGTAGCTCCCACAATCCCCATGTGTCATGGGAGGGACCTGGTGGGAGGTAACTGAATCATGGGGGCAAGTCTTTCCCATGCTGTTCTCGTGATAGTGAATAAGTCTCATGAGATCTGATGGTGTTATAAAGAGGAGTTCCCCTCTACAAGCTCTCTCTCTTTTCCTGCCACCATCCATGTAAGACATGACTTGCTCCTCATTGCCTTCCGCCATGATTGTGAGGCCTCCCTAGCCACGTGGAACTGTGAATCCATTAAACCCCTTTTTCTTCAGTCTCAAGTATGTCTTTATCAGCAGCGTGAAAACAGATTAATTCACCTAGGGATGCACATTTGGTGATAAAACCATATAAAGGTAAATAAGTAATTACTATAGAAGCTAGAATAATTGGTATTTATGGGGGCAGAGGAGCTGTGATTTAGATGGGCACACGCAGGGGGTCCCGGGGTAGATGGCAACATTCTCTATCTTGACCTATATGTGGTCTCCCATTTATCCTGCTACCCAACCCTTCCTTATTTGTGCCTCAATGCAGCATCTTGATTGTAGGGCTGTTTTACAAGTTAATTCAAAGCGTCTCACAGAACTATTCGATAAAACAAATATACTTTTTAAAGTTTTGAGAATGTGTCTTTAGTTACCTAAAAATTTATCCATTGATTCATACGACTGCTCTTGATTGACAACTTTCTCATTTGAACATTTCATTGGTTTTCTTGGAATAAAAGTGCTATTTTTCTTATTATGGCTAGGCAATTTTGAAGAAAAACTGGTTCTGTCTCTTATAGTTCTTGATCTGTGGCTCTGTTTAGAGAAACTGAAGTGGCTGACGGATAAACTCTCATCTGAGGATGAATAATCATCAATAAACTGAGAGTTATGATCCTCATTTGCTGCATACACTTGGTTTGTTTTGTTCATTGTTTTGGGAGAATTGTGAAGTTCTTTTTTGGTTTCTTTTATTCTCTTAAACCTCAATGAACTAGCTCTCTTTCTTACTCTTGACTTGAAAGAAATTTCAATGTCATCAGATTCATCACTGATATCACTGGTGCCTTTTCTTTTCACAATAGATTTCAGGGTTGTGTTCTCAGGACTTAACTTTTTTGAAATTATTCCATTTCTTTTGTCATCAGTGTTTCGATCATTATCATTATTTCTTGTTTTTACAGAGTGTTCTGTTTCAGAATCCTCAGATCCCTCCAAGGGTGGCTTAAACCTTATACTATTGTCGGGGAATCTCTCAGTTGTGTATTGTGCAGGACAGATGACATCACCATCTTCTGATTCTGTGACATTCTGTAAAATGCAATGTTTATCTGTATTTTTAATTTTTTTCTCATCAGACTTGGAAGAAATATTCTGTTCTAAAATCTTCTCACTTTTATAAAAAACATGCTTTTCTTTTGGATTTAGGATGTTATCTAATTTCTGATGTTTTGAAGTACCAAGAGAGTCCTGATTTTTCTCACAACCAGCATCTTTGGCTTCTGTTGAAAGGCATGTGGGCTGCTCATCAGAACTTTCATCATCAGAGGCAGTATTTCCATCACTATCCTCAACTGCTTTACATTTTGTTTCAAGCAATTTCGAGAAACCACACTGGAGTAAGGTAAGCTGTCCTGGAGAGCTGGAAGCTTTACTTGAATCGGGTGCTTTGTTTTTGGCAGTCTTTACTCCTGTGGCTCCCACTGGCTCTTCATCACTGAAGTCGCTGCAGAGATCACATGCTTCCTTTGCCAGTGGCTCTGCAGCTTGTTCTGGACCTCTGCATTCCTGACAGTCAGGCTCTCTAGGCTATAGAAGAAACAATGACAAAAACATCAGAAAACCTCAAGATATAATATGGAATCAACTGAAAAGTACTCAACTTTGGGCAGGTAATTTAGGTACAAATATATCACTTAATATTTTCTAAAAGTACAACATTTAATAAACAAATGTAAAGGGTTTAATATCATAGTCTAGTAGTCTTTTCTCTTTCCACGTTGAATATTGTTCCAAAATAAAAAAGTTTAAACTAGAGTACCATATAATCAAAGTATTTTGAAGAAAAACACAAAGTGGGGTGTTTGGCTTCTAAGATGCAAGGACACATAATTCTGGCCTCGAAAGTGAAAAGCATACAACTTACTGCTTAAGAATTACTGGAGTTTACTGTCATCTAGCAGATACTTCCAATCATGCTTTAAGAATAAGACAGATTACAGGAGTTAACAAGGTAAAGAATTCACGACTAGAAAACTGTTCTAATTGATTAAAAAGGCCAATAGGATCTTGATCACCAGAAATAAAGAATTTTGAAGTAAAATTTGCTACAAATTTAAATTCAATATGTAACTTTTTCACATTAATCAGAGTTAAATATATCCTAGTTTTCTAAAACTGAGGCTCTACTAGTAAAATATTGCAGAAAGTATCATCTGATAATACTTTTGCCAATATTTGAGATTCATATATTTCTCTAAATTTATAAAAATTTCATCCCCAATTTAAAGTCATTGGACTGGTATAAATTGATAGTTAAGACTCTAAAAACAGACAAGAAAAAACCAGCAACAATAACAAAAAAACCTTCCACACATGTTTTTTACCTTTAAGATGGCCTTATGATGAAATAAAGATTTGGTGGTACATGAGATAACAAGCTACTAAAAAGATCACAAAATTAAGGAATCAAATATCTGCTTTCAGTTAGAGAATAATTTTGATATTTGGGTTCAATAATTTTAAATACACATTGATGGTGATTTTTCCATTTAACTTACCATTTAGTCATAAATTATTTATTTGGGATGGGTTAGTTTTCTAGGTGGTACTGGATTTACAGTTTGGTGTAGTTAAAATTCAGTTTAGCTGTAAATGCCTGAACTGCTCCTGAATTTGTTCTTATAATATGAATGTTAAATCAGCCTTAATTATTAATTTTATCCATAGTCCTCTGGCTTTGTGTCCTTGACTCTTAATTTTTTTTTTTACAGGTCATAAAATTAAGGAAAAAGGAAAAGAAACAAAATTGTCACAGTACATGTTTTCTAGGTGTTGTAGGCTACAGGTTCAAATATTACATACCATTTCTACTTTGTGTGCTGGAGGTCCCTCTTTCAACCATGTTGTGGCTGTCATGACCCCTGCTTCCACTTGGCCTTCTCTCTATGTCAGTAAGAAAGAATGCAAATAGGTATGCAACACAGGGGGTAGCAACAATCAGAAAAACAACAGCAATGCATGCTATTCTTGGAGTTAAGAAAGAAAAATTGCATGCAGCTTGCTTTAGCATTGTTAATGTTATTTTTCAAATTGCTAATTAAGAAACCCATATATAAACGTTTATATAACATTTAAAAAATACTCTTAATTCTTGTGTTAAAGTTTACTTTTACAGACACAGAAAACTAATACTTTCCAGCCAACTTCATTAAAAGTACTAGTGGGGAGAGGGGGAGTGAAGAAATGTGAAATATTTACCCAGTATGATATCCATAACAACCATTCCCATACAATAATTATGGTAACGATATATTAACATTTCAAACACCACAATGTTGAATATTGGGAACTTGATATTCTAGCCTATATTGTTACTATATTTATTGTTCATATTCATTTAAAAATACCCCTTAGGTGTAGGAGACATCAAAATGAAAAGGTCCACCCCAATATGAAACTAAAACAATATTCTAGTTATATAACAGGTTTGCTATCTTTTGGGAAAGTATTTGGACTTTAAAGCTTCTGGTGTATCATTTAGCAGAAGTTCTAATGGCCTAGATTCTAGAATATTAAATTCTCCTCAAAAGGAAATCAATTCTCTTTTTAAGGCTATATTTGTTGATAGAGCAAGGAGAAATAATACTACCATCACTAGAGTTACAAATGCCCAACTTAGGAATACACAGACATACTAATGGCGTGGTTCCAGCCACCTGGTATCCCGGGCAATGAGTGAGAATCTCCCCTATGGAATTCTAGGGAATGATAGTTTCTGAATTGCTGCAAGTCCTTTATTCTCCATGCCTGGAGGCTATTACAGCAATGGGATGGGAAGCCTCATTCCCAGGCTACCATTTATCTCTGTAACAGAAGCTAAATGGCTACAACAGGTGAAAGTGGCAGTACTAGAAATCTTAAAGCTGTTGAAACTCCTTTATTATAGAAAAACGGCCACTCCAGTCTTAAGTTGTTCAGGCCAAACACCTTGGAGCCATCCTTAACTCTTTTTCTCATACCCTGTATCTGACCCATCAGCAAATCCTGTCAATGCCACCTGGATAATATATACAGCATCCAGCCACTTCTCATGCCACCCATCACAATCACCCTGGCTCAAGCCAACATCATCTCTCAGCTGGATTACTGCAGTATGCTCCTAACTGGCTTCTTGCTTCTGTCCTTGTACTTCTATAGTTTAGTTTTCAATAGTAAGTCAAGCTAATATAAATCAGACTATGTCATCTTTCTGTGCAGAACCCTCTAATTGCTTTTTGTCTCATTCAGGTAAAAGTCAAAGTTCCTGCATGGTCTGGCTCTCTGTCATCTCTCTGGCTCCATCTCTTGCTCTCTTGCTGAACCCACTCTAACCACGCTGGCCTCCCTGACATTGGAGATCACATGGGGCATGTTCCTCCCTCAGGACCTCTGCATTTGTTTCTCCTGTCTAAAATACATCTTCCTCTCTCACCTCTTTGAATACTCAAATGCAGCCTTCAGAGTGAGGGCTTCCTTGGCTACCCCATCTAAAACTGCAATGCCTCTTCCTTGACAATTTCTATTTCCCTTCCCTGTTCTATTTTTTATCCTTAGAACCTATCATAATACATTCTATATTTCACTTATTTATTCTGTTAATCATTTGTCTCCCCATATAGAATGCAGACTTCTGGCAGACAGGATCATTTTGTCTATTTTGTTCTTTTACGTATGCAAAGCTCTATGAACAGTACCTGACATTTAGCAGATGCTCAACAAATACTTGTAAAAGGAACTCTCAATATCTATCTTTGAAGAGAAACCATAATATAGATAATGGAAAGTCAATGCAAAACAGAATGAAATTGCCCAGAAATCATAAGATTATAAGTGTAAATATTCAAATTTTTACATCTTAAAACATTTTAAAAGAGATTTTACACAACCTTAAAAATTAAAAATGTCTCACATTAAGTGAAATACTCCTTTTACTTTATGATAGGTACTCCCATTATATGGGGCTAATAATATTTAGAAGCACCTTTTGGCCCAAAGCAGCATGAATCTAACCAACTCTGAATAAGTTTACATTCTAATTGATGACAAATGAGTAATTTTAATTCAAAATTTAACTTAATAATCAAGTGCCAATGATATGCCTAGCAAGAAAAATGTAGGACATGGATGGCCTTGTCACCCCTTATTAATATCAATTAGAAAATAGGTTAATATTCTTAGTGTTCTGGTATATTAAAGAACTTAGAGATATTTTTAAAAAAGAAAATGTAAGACATGGATGGTCCTGTCATTAATAAACACTTCTGAAGGTGAAACAAGATATTCTTAGAATGACCAGTGAACAAGAGAACTTTTTTTTTTTTTTTTTTTTGAGACGGACTCTTGCTTTGTTCCCCAGGCTGGAGTGCAGTGGCATGATAAACGAGAACTTCTTCTGCTTAATAACCTGTCATCCTGATATGTCTTATATAACACTTGTTTAACAAAGAAATAGGTGGTTATTCTGATAAAAACAGATAACTATGTCATATATGACAGAAAACACGATAAATAATGTAATGCTAATATTTTTATAGACAATGACTTTAACATCAATATAGGCATGTCAAGTAGTAATCTGAGATGGAGGTAGCAGCTGGGTTTGGGAGCTGGAGGGCAAACAAAGTTATTGATATGAAAAGGGAAACTGGAAAGAACAAATTCATGAAAGAAACAGCGTATTTAAAAAGCAAGGGGAAAAAAATCCAAAAAGTAGGACTCCAAATGGGCCACTGAATTCAGAATCAAATATAGTTACTATAAAATAGAAACTCAGCAGTATACATCAGAAATTGTATAACAGTAACAATATTTATAGGATTCAAATAATATATACCTTCCTCTCCCCCAGCCATCCATGGTCTACTGCTTAACTTGTTCAGCATACAATTCCTGACATTACGTGGTTATTATGTTAACGTTCTCTTCCACCTCCGGTCAAGATGGTTTAAGTTCCTCAAAGACAGGAACCAATTGCTCCTTGAACTGTCTTTATGGTACTTACTGAATAAATGAAGTACATTAAGATTTTACTACAAAGTCCTGGAAGTCAAGAGAAATATCCTGAAGTTCTCTAAGACTCAGTTTCCTCATCTATACCATGAGGAGGTTGAAAAAGATGATACTCCAGGATTTTATGATACGTATACGAATATCAATTAGAAAATAGGTTAATATCCTTAGTATTCTGGTATACAAAAGAACTTAAAGATTTTTTTAAGAAAGGATATAAAATATTTTGTTTGAAGAATAAGAAACATCTGTATGCTAAGGATGAACACAACAGGGAGAGTTTAACATATTGGTGTGGAATTTTTATTGGGAACAGAAAACAAAAATCTCCATGAGACATGAGAGTACATCTCAGGGAGTATTTGGTAACTTTTAATCAAAACACATTTTATATTTTTGTTTATTTAGGAAAACCTCTTTTTTTAGTTCCTGACTTCAGCAGCTGTTTTCAAAACTATAAACTTCTCTCTGCCTATTTAAAATGGCCTTGGAGTTCATACTACCCAGTATATACATTTGTGTGTGTGCATTATTTGTAATTATGCATGGGAAAATCTTAGTTTAGAGGTACAATAATTCATTTCTTATTCTCTAAAAGTAAAAATTCCAAGGCATTTTTGATAAAGAAAACCGAAAGCTTCTCTGAAAAGGCAACAGCAATTGTATTTCAAATTTCCTGAGGAAGAAAAACTGTATTTAAAATATTATTGAAAAGGTCAGAGAAGAAGTTCACACCTCCAGGATGTCCTTCGTAAGACAAGACCCTTGGGACCTAAATTTGAAGAGGTTATGGATCCCAAAAAGCTCTCCTTGATGCTCTTTAGATCCTTGAACTGCTTCAAAATATCGTTTGGCATTTTCACTTCCAACCACCACACAGTGAAGTTGCTAAAACAGAAAAAACACAAGATATTTTTGAAGTGTTTGCTCCAACAATATGTCAGAATTTCCTGGCATTCCCTGTATATACACAGCTTTAGTTGGAGCAGGCAGAATCTCCTTAGGGAGGAAATTTTGTTTTAATTTCCCTGGCAGATGTTGCCATTATGGTGAAATAATAATAATCTGGCCAGTCTTATTGAAACAGAGATCTTATATTTCCTATTTTATCTGTTTTCTAACAACTGAGTCAAGATTACATCTCTATAGAATATCCACCTGACATAAATGTTTAATAATAAAAGCATACATTTGAATACACTTTTCTCCTTTTAAAACTCTTATTACAATAGCAACTACTAAAACTGGCAGAAGTAATTATCACTGAAGTTAAATTACAATCTAAAGTAATGATATGATAACCACCTTGGTGTCAAACTAATTGTGGCTTGACTACATTGCCTACTCACAGCAAAAACCCTATCACTGTTTTAAGAAACACTGCATCTTTGACATAATTTTGAATACAGAAAGAACACTGACATGGAACATTTAAAAACACCATTTCAGTATCAACATTAATATGCACTATTTGCTGGATATTTTACTAAATGTAACATAAATATGTAAAATTAAAATACAATCTGATTAACCCCATGTATACTTTAAAATTTCTTGAAAGAAACAAAGAATGCACAGAATGGAAAATAACTTCAGCCCATTGATGGAGAAATCAGTAAAAAATGATGCTTAAGGGCCGGGTGCAATGGCTCGTGCCTGTAATTCCAGCACTTTGGGAGGTGGAGGTGGAGGCAGGAGGAACACTTGATTTCAGGAGTCAGAGCCCAACCTGGTCAACGTGGTGAAACCCCTTCTCTACTAAAATACAAAAATTAGCTGGGCATGGTGGTGGGCGCATGTAATCCCAGCTACTTGGGAGGCTGAGGCAGGAGAATTGCTTGAACCTAGTGGAATCTGGAAGCAACCCGAGGTGGCGCCACTGCACTCCAGCCTGGGCGACAGACTCCATCACAAAAAAAAAAAAAAAAAAAAAAAAAGAAATGCTTAACTATTGAGATGATCATCAGAGTTCATTTGCACTGTAATAAGTTACTCTAGGCAACTAAAATTCTTGTTAATAACAGCTGCCATTTACTGAACATTTATTACACGTATAGCATTTATTTCCATACTCTCATTTAATCCTTATAAACTTATATCATCCCAATTTTAGAAATAAAATAACTAAAATTTCTGTATTTTAAAAATAAAGTAACTTAAGTTTAGAGAAATTAAGTGACTTGCTCACAGCTGCCAGCTAAGAAGTGTCATTCCTAGAATTTGAACCTTGGTTTGGCTGAATCTAAAATTTGTACTATTAACTAATTTCTCACTTTCAAGATGCCTCTCTTCAAACAAAACCCTCGGGACCTTCATTTAAAGAAGTTATGGATCAACATACCAACTTGATCAGTTTGATACCAATGAACATGGGCTGTAATCCTGGGAGTACAGAATTACAATAACAATTGATGCAAGTGATAGCCCAGGTACCTACCTATTTTACCCTTGTTACTGAAACTACCTTAAACACTGATATTGTCAGACTGCAGGACCTGTAACTATAATCACCAAGGTAATTTGTAAACCTTAATTTGAGTCTTTATAAGCTTCCTAGCAAAGTTTTATCACAAAATTTACAAAAAGCACACTATTTTTTACTAAAGTGGCTCCAGTAAAAGTGGAAACCAGTTGCCTCCATCTGTAGGCTAACTAAAAATGAAATCATGTTCAAATTCAAGAAGTTAGGGGGAAAATAGTAATTAAAAAACGTAGCTTAGTTTGTAGCTTATGAAAAATCCATACAAGGGAGAAAATGCTTGGATCTCATCATAACAATAGACAAAATAGAGAAAGAAGTGAAAAGAAAAGAACATTTATGATGTTAAGAAGTTCATGGCCGTTCTTCCATCTTTAAGGCCAGCAGTGTGGCATCTTCATTATTTTTCTCTCTGACCCTTTGCTTCCTTACCACGGGTTATTAGGCAGTAGGGTCAGAGAAAGCAGAGATGAAGATGTGCACATCTGACCCTTATAAAACAACCTTGTGATTACATTGGCCCATCTGGGGGTGGTTTGTGGGATTACAATGTGAACATCTTTGGGAGACTATTATTCAGCCTACCACAGTAAAGAAGTGCAAAAAGAATGATGGGAGCAAGTCGAAATGACACAGAAGCCACCCTAATGTGTTCCCATTGGCCAAATATAAGACAATGTGAACATCAAATAAATAGTGATATTCAATGTGTTGTAATCTGTTACTAAAATAGGAAGCCATGAGACCACACAAATTAAATAAATAGAAGGGAAAGCTCTTTTTTAAATGGTAGAGTGCCAAAGAACAACCAAGAAGGATAATGGAAACAGAAAAATCACCACCTGACAACCATTATAGTGGTAGCTGACTCAGGCAGGAATCACAAATGAACACTAAGGGTTATGCGTGCAGGTCTGATGAGGAACTGGCAGTCTCAGAGGATCTCCCCATAAACTACATATCAATTACAAAGAAAAAAATAGTAACTTTGCAGTGGAGAAACTTAGACACAAACTTGACCTGCGATCAAGGTTAACGTGAGCAGTAGTAGGGCAGGTCACCCCCATGTGCCTTCTGACTGATGCAAGGAGAAGAGCACAGTATCATGTCTGTGGTATTCCTGCCAATACTGCTTGGCCTGAGTCTGGACATGAGGAAACATCAAATGGACCTAGACTGAAGGACATCCTACACAAAGGCCTTATTCTTTAAAGCTGTCAAGGTCTTGAAAGACAAAGCCTGGATAATATTCCAGGCTGAAGAAAACTGAAGAGACACAAGTAAATGGAGCCATGATCCTTGATGAAACCTTGGACCAGAAAGGAAAAAGAGAGAGGTGGGGAAACTGAATGGGTCCTATGGATTACAGCATCATGTTTTATCAATGGTAATTTCTTCATGTGAATAACTGCATTTTGGAGAGGAGTGTGGGGGGTGGGGAAAGCGAGTTGTAGAACCGTATATACAACTGAGTGTTTAGAATGCATAAAACTGTTTTTTATGTATATTCAAGTAGCAGTGTACTTCTTTTGGGGAAATACATACCAGAAAATTTAGAGTGTTGGTAGGAGAGTGTTGCTTCTTTGGGGAAATACATAGTGATGAGAAGTCTAACTCTCTCAAATGGCTCAGAAAAAGAATAAAGATAATGGCTGAGACAAAGAGAAAGCAAGTGTGTAAAATGTCAGCAAATAGGGAACTTGAGCGAAGCTAACTGGGGGTTCTTTCTGCTGTTCTTGCAATTCTTCTGCAAACACTTACAAATAAAATTTACACACACACACACACACACACACACACACACACACAGAGAGAGACGAGATGACTTTCTAAATGCCAAACTTTAGATTGCTTAAATGCTCCAAACCTGAAGGAGCACAGCTGCTGTAAAAGTGTTGTTTATATTTTTAAAATGTATAAAATATCTGAATGCATCATCACAACAGATGCAACAAAAGATATCAAAATAAAAGCCCCTCATGAACAACACAGGTCACTCCTTATTAGTCTAACCAGTGCTGTAATGTTTAGGTGTATCCTTCTAGGTATCTTTCAATGAAGTTAAAGCTATTTATACATACAGATGCTCCTTAATTTATGATGGGGCTATATCTAGATAAACCCATTGTAAGTTGAAAACACCATTAGGTCTAAAGTGAGTTTTGGACTTACGATAGGCTTATCTTGATGTGGCCCCATCGTAAGTAGAGGAATATACTTCATACATAAATAGGTATCATTTTAGCACCATCATAAAACTGAAAAACATTAAGTTGAACCATGTCATAAATCAGGGACAGTCTGTCAAACAGAAATAGCTTTATTTCTAAACACACTGAAACACTGTAGATATTGTTCTGTATATTGCTTTTTCGACTCACTTAAAAATATCTTCAGACATCTTGCCACATCAGTACATTTGATCTGACTATAATTTTTTAAATTTTGCTGTCACAAAGTAATATAGGTATCAGAATTTATTCTGTTACTGTCGGACATTTAGGTTGTTTCCTTTGTTTTTTAAACAAATGCATTGCAATGCTAAGTAAAAGCCCTTGTCATCCTTCACTGTGCATATGTGAGAGGATTTCTGTCCGTTAGCTATGGAGACTCTACAATATCTATACCAGTTGTACTCTCAACAGTAGTATATGAGCATCTCTCAAATACCCCAACCAACAATGAACAGCACCAATCTCCCCAACCCCCCACAAAACACCTCAATATGCATTTTTTTAAAAAGCTTTTGCAGAATATACAATGCAAATGGTCTTATTTTATTTTCTATCTCTAGATTATGAGTGTGGTTAAAAAGATCTTTTCACATGTGTTAACCACTTGCATTTTTAATTCAGTGAAATGCCTATTATTCTTTTTATTGGTTTGTAGGTGATACAGTTTGGCTGTGTTCCCACCCAAATCTCATTTTGAATTGCAGCTCCCATAATTCCCATGTGTTGTGGGAGGGACCCAGTGGGAGATAACTGAATCATGTGGGCGGTTTCTCCCCTACTGTTCTCGTGGTAGTGAATAAGTCTCACGAGTTCTGATGGTTTTATAAGGGGAAACCCCTTTCATTTGATTCTCATTCTCTTTGCCTGCCTCCATGTAAGATATGCCTTTTGCCTTCTGCCATGATTGTGAGGCCTCCCCAGCCATGCAGAACTGTGAGTCCATTAAACCTCTTCTTTATAACCAGTCTCTGGTATGTCTTTACCAGCAGCATGAAAACAGACTAATACAGTGGGAGTTCTTTATATTTTGTAGATGCTGCTCTTTTATTACATATATGGCAAACATATGCTCCTAGTCTGTCTTTGAATTTGGTTTGCAGTTCCTTTGTCATACAGAAGTTTCATACAAAAATACAGTCAAATTTACAATACTCTGTATTTGCCTTAGAGGCTGCACTAGTTTCCCAATTCTGCTGTAACAAAGTACTACAAATTGGATGTCTTAAAACAACAGAAATTTATTTTCTCATAGTTGTGCAGGCTAAATCTGAAATCAAGGTGTCCATAGGGCCATGCTCTGTCTGAAGATTTTAGGGAATGCTCCTTCCTTGCCTCTTTCTAGCTTCTGGTAGTTGCTGGTAATCCGTAGCATTCTTTGGCTTATGGTGGCATCACTCCAATCTCTGCCTCCATTGTCACATGGTGTTCTTCCTCTGTGGCTGTCTGTATCCAAATTTCCCCCTTCTTATAAGGTATCAGTCAATGGATTAGGGCCCACTCTCATCCAGTGTGATCTCATCTTAACCTCATCTGCAAAGACCCTACTTACAAATAAGATCACATTCACAGGTACCAGGGGTTAGGACTTCAACCTATCTTTTGAGGGGAAAGGGCCCTATTGACTCAAAACAGATGCTTGGTTAAAGATTTTCATATTTATGTTCATGAGAGATATTCATCTGTGATTTTCTCTTCTGGCAATGTCTTTGTCAAGTTTGGTATCAGGATTCTACCGTTTTTGTGAAGTAAGTTGGAAGTCTTCCCTCTTCTTCTGTTTTCAAAAACAATATTAAGTGTTTGATAGAATTTACCACTGAAGTCATCCGGGCTAGAATCTATCTTTGTGGGAGAGTTCTGAATTAACAACTCAGTTTCAACCAGCCTGGGCAACATAGTAAAACTCTCTCTCTACAAAAATAAAAATAAAAAATTGGCTCAGTGTGGTAGCATGCACCTATAGTTCCAGCTACTTGGGATGCTGAGGTGGGAGGATCATTTGAGCCTCTCACAGTTCTGGGAGCCAGAAATCTGAAATCAGTATCACTAAACTGAAATCAAGGTGTTGGCAGGACCATGACCACACTCCTTCTGGAGGCTTTAGGAAAGAATCTACTTCTTGCCTCTTCCAGCTTGCGGTGGCTGCCACCATTCCTTAGCTTCTGGCACACCACTCCAATCAATGCCTCTGTGGTTACATTGTCTTTTCCTCTTCTGTCTGTGTCAAAATGTCCTCTAGCTTTTTCTTATAAGGACACTTGTGGATAATCCAAGATAATCCCTGAATCTCAAGACCCATAATTTAATCACATCTGCAAAGATCCTTTTTCCATATGAAGTACCATTTACAATTTCCAGGGATTAGAAATTGACATTTTTCAGGGCCAGTATTCAGCCCACTATAGTGCCTTTTTCAAAGTGTTTATTTTGCTAAACTGTTGGGTAATTATTTTTGGCTGGGTTATTCATCTGCCTTTAAATACTTCACGTTTATCTCTGTCTACTGCAGTGCTTATCTGAAATCAAGTGGAGGGTGCAAATAATTAGTCTTCTGGGCAACAGGAGGGACTTTCTTCTGAATATTAGAAACATTTGGAGCTCTGTCTTGCTTCTTTGCTTCCAGTACTTCTACTTATTGTTCTCACTTGAGAGTAGACACCTCTGCTGGCTGTAATTTGGTCCAAATGGGATAAGATTATAAGGGCTAAACTGTCCTGTTACACCATCAGTGATACTCCGAAGAGGGCTCCACAGTTACCCCAAGGCTGCCTTCTTTTTTAGTATCTGCTGACTCTAAGCTTGGAATATCCAGAGACTGCACCTACCTTTTCAGTAGTCTTCTTCTGACTGAGTTTAACTTGGCTTCTTCCTTCAATCTGATCCCAACTTCCTTTTGTCTTTTGGGACTCCTTACAATTTTGGGGCCACCAAGAAAACTCTTCTTGCTTTCTAACATTTTTACAGGTTTTTTTTTTTTTTTAAGAACATAATTTTTGGATTTTTTTTCCCCCAAAGATTGAAGGTCAACCTGGGAGGCTAGAAGGTGTGCTCCATTGGTTTAAATTCCAAACTATCTTTAAACCATATTTAGTGCCTTTTCCTTCCATGATTGCCATCTTATCTTTATTTGTGTCATATAAAGTACTTAAATTACCTCATCTTCTGAAGTGTATTTTATCATATACTATTGTACAATGTATATTTTATAACAAGACATTTCATTAAATGAGTTGGATGAATAGGTAAAAAGGAAATGTATATAGTAATGGACTGAAAAAAATTACTACATAATTGAGGAAAGACTCTTACTTGAACTGTCAGTAGTCTAAGACAGTACTCAAAAGAACAGCTCCTAAGATGAGTAACTTTCCACTTTTTCCCAAGGTTGGTTAAATAGGTTAGAAAAAAATAATTTTCAAGTAGTTGTGCTATACCAAAAAAAAAAAAAAAAAAAGAACTGTTTATTACAGAGCTAAAAGCTTTAAGACAAAACAAAAACTGCTGTGTACGATTCTATTTTTAGAATGAAGAAAACAGTATAAATTTAAGATTGGATCATTCTTAGGTTAACTACCAACACATGTGGCAGATGTTTGCTCTTAAATAGATGCCAACTGAACATATAGGAAGCAATTCAAATGTAATATTTATGATTACACGTGAACCTTATTCCAGATTGTCTCAAGTATCCAGTTGTAAACTAAATAAATATTGTTTGTTTAGAGGCATAAATGTAGTAGTAAATGATATGCCAAGCATATTAAAGAGTTAATGCAATTTTAGACGAATACTAAAAGTACCAGGAAAGTAGTTAGCACACTTAAGTTCTATTCCTATAATTTCATTTACTGGGGCATCTCTGGGGTCCCAGTTTCATCATGTACAGTATGTACCTCTAAGGTAGTGCTCCCTAATCTTCACATGATGGCACATGTAGAAAATGGTAACATATGAATATCTATCTGGTGTAAAAAGAAGAGGTTACTCAAGGCTGGCAGCTAGCTTATATGGTTTTGCTGTGTCCCTACCCAAATTTTATCTTGAATTACAGTTCCCATAATCCCCACATGCTGTGGCAGGGATCCAGTGGGTAAATGAATCATGGGGGCAGTTATACCCATGCTGCTGTTCTCAGGATATTGAGTTCTCAAGAGATCTGATGGTTTTATAAGTGGTTTTTCCCTCTTTGCTCAGCACTTCTCCTTCCTGCCATCCTGTGAAGAAGAGCATGTTTGCTTCCCCTTCCACCATGATGCTAAGTTTCCTGAGGCCTCCCCTGCCATGTGAAACTGTGAGTCAATTAAACCTCTTTCCTTTATAAATTACCCAGTCTTGGGCAGTTCTTTATGGCAGCATGAGAATGAACCAACACACTGGCTTAGGTACTCTTGCTGTCCAGAAAGCTGTGGGACCAACATCTCAGTGCACCTGTAGCCCATTTGTGGTAAACCACTACATCTTGGCCTGTAGTTTGGGGAGCTGTGACCTTGCTACTCAAAATGTGGGCTGCTGATTAGTTTTACTAGGACTCCTGGGAGCTAGTTAAAAATTCCACATCATGGGCTCTAACTCAGACCTACTAAATCAGAATCAGTATTTTGACAAGATCCCTAGGTAATTCGCATGTACACTAAAGTTTAAGAGGTACTGCTCTAGAAAACTTTCAGCTCAAAAATTCAATGAACCAAAGAATCTGTTTCATAAAAGTGTATTCAAGGGTAATTTTTATAATCTTATTAAATTCCACGATATAGTACGATTTAAAACTTACATTTTACACAAATTTGTTCCTAATTTTTGAAAACAGATAAATGTTGACCTCTGAAACAGAAAAAGGGAAACATATTTACCTGCTTGTATATCTGTCGTAAATACATGATTTCCTCCACAGTTCCCAAGGATATCAGCCTAAGCACTTTGACATCTCTACACTGTCCAATCCTATATGCTCTGTAAAAAGATTAAAAAACACAAACAAAAATCAAGTGAAACAACTTTGGGTTGAAGAGGTAACTTGGGGACACAAAAATGGAAAATTATTAAATTTTTAATTAATTTAAAAATAAACATTTTATGTTAAATATGCTCTATTTAGTAATAATTCAAAAATTCATATTCATATAAAAAGCTTATTAAGGAGAAAAATATTACAGAAAACCTAAAAGTATCAACTTCATTTTTGTTATAAACATCACTTTCCACTGTCTAAAAACATTTCCTAAATTCAGGTTTTTCTTTTATAGCAGCTTTAAGCTTACAGACTGTTCCCCAAAGATTTCATTTATATAAAAATCCCCAAAATGCCAACTAATCCATAGTGCAAGAAAGCAGACTAGTGGTTGCTTGGGGATAAGGGGATGGGGAAGAATGGGAGGGGTGGGTCACAAAGGGGCGGAAGGAAAATTCTGGGATGATGGGTATGTTTATTATGTTAATTGTGGTGATGGTTTTACAGGTACATAAGTCAAAACTTATCAATTGTATACTTGAAGTATGTACAGTTTATTGCATGTCAATTATACTTTATTAAAACTGCTAAAAAGTAAAAAAACCACAACTTAGCAAAAAGTAGTTAATCAACTGTAAAGTCTATGGAAGTGCTGGTCTACAGTCCTCATCTGTAGAGATTTCAATTCAGTGGATCTGACTGAATCACTCAGTTTACTGGCATCCAAGGTGTTTCCATACAGACTATAGTGCTAATTAAAATTCTAAACTGATTCATCACAGTGGTTTAACTGTGGGTCTATTCCCCACAGCTTCTCTCATACGGAGGCTTTATAGGATGCTCTGTATGAGCACCCAATGCCTGTTACAGTTGCTGAAGGGAACCGGGGCAAGGCCATACTGCCTATATGCTTGAAAATGTTACAATTTGGGGGAAATTTATCTTTGAACTTGTAAGGTCACCCATATGTTATATTTGATGTTCTCTCTGCCTCCTTTACCTGTCCCTCCTCACAAAGGACTTTTACTCGAGGACATCCTGGATCCTGCAAATCTCACATCTCCAGCAGGAAATGGAGGCTCCTGTGACACAGCACCACCAGGGATAAGGTACTGCATTCTCACTTCCATTCTGCAACCTGGGAGCAGAGGAGATGGGCTCAGCATCCCTTTCTCTCCTACAATGTGTTTGGGTTCTAAAGAAAACCAGAAATGGATCTAAGAAAATGTCCTTTGGATGTATGCTTAAGCCAGTTGTTTGGTGAATGGGAGAGATTCCGTTAGGATGCATATCCTTTAATCTTTACAGACAAAAATTTTAGACACGTGTTACTGTGCACCTATGCTTCATCATTTCTTGATCCATAAAGCAAGGATTTGTAAGTGATGAGTTTTCACCACGTGGAGACAAGTGTTGAGGAACTGTTATACAATAGGTAGGTCATTAGCTTTATTTCTGTTCTTAGTTCCTGCTGTCAGAGTCAGTGGAAGGAGAGGGAGAGGAAAAGGAAAGCCATTTATTCAGTTTTATTGTGAACTAACTTTCAGTGAATACCAAAGCACAGTACACTGTGCTTGGAAGAATACTGGGATAAATAATATGTCTCGATGATCTAATGAAAAAGTACAAAAGACAACAAGTGTCATTAAGATCAAAAAAAAGGGGGGGAAATTTTTCTGTGGTTTTCATTTCGACCAATTTCCTTGACAGCTGTCTGTGGAGAGAGGCTGATTAAAAGTGTAAGCTTTGCAGTAAGACCACATGGATTCAGATCCTGACCCTGCCACTTATTGGCTGTGACCCTGAGCAAGTTACTTAAGTGCACTGTGCCTCAGCTTTCTCATATGTAAAATGGGTATAATAGTGCCTATCACATATGGATATTCTGAGTATTAAATGAGATAATCCATGGAAAGCACCAAGAATGACAGTTCCTACCTTAACATAAACACTCAATAAGTGCAGCCATTATTCCTTTGTCCTTATTCTTCCAAATGTACTTGAATAAAATTGTACACAAAATATTATTATAAATAAACATTGTTATTGGTTAGATGGCCTTTCTGCTTCTTAAGTGTTTCTATGTATTTGACTTTTTCCCTCAGATTAGACTTTTCAAAAGTGTCTCTTTTATTCTTTTCAATGAATTAGTTAAAATTTATATTACGTTCTTATTTTTATCTTAATAATGTAATAATGTGTATAATTCTATTTTCTTTTTTGTTCCTTTTCTAGTTTTCTAAACTATTCTTTTACTTTCGGCCTTTCTTTTTTAATAAATGAATTTAAAAATTGAAATTAGCATCAGAATTTAAATATTGATCCACAGTAATTTCACTGATTTTTTTTTTTGTTTGAGATGGAGTCTCACTCTGTCTCCCAGGCTGGAGTGCAGTGGCTCAAACTAGGCTCACTGCAAGCTCCGCCTCCCGGTTTACACCATTCTCCTGCCTCAGCCTCCCAAGTAGCTGGGACTACAGGTGCCCACCACCACGCTCAGCTCATTTTTTGTATTTTTAGTAGAGATGGGGTTTCACTGTGTTAGCCAGGATGGTCTTGATCTCCTGATCTCATGATCCCCCCACCTCGGCCTCCCAAAGTGCTGGGATTACAGGCGTGAGCCACCGCAACCGGCCTCATTGTTATTTCTAAATAGCAAGTTTTTCTCTCTTGATTTCCTCTTATTGTGGTAAAATATAAAAAACAAAAAATTTAATCATTTTAAACATTTTTAAGTGTACACTTAAGTGGCATTAGGTATATCCACACTATTATGCAACTATAATACCTATATAGCTACAGACACTTTCCAAACTGAAACTCTGTACTCATTAAACAATAACTCCCCATTCCCCAGTCCCCCAGCTACTAGCAACTACCATTCTCTTTTCTGTCTTTGTGAATTTGATGACTCTAGGTACAACATGAAATCATACAATCTTTGTCCTTTTCTGGCAAAAACAGGTATCCATTCTTTGTAGCTGATATTAGAGGAAAAAAAATTCAATCATGACACCACTGAGTATGATGTTAGCTCTGGGTTTTTCATAAATGACCTTATATGTTGAAGTAGTTTCCTTTTTTTTTTTTATTGAGACGGAGTCACTCTGCCGCCCAGGCTGGAGCGCAGTGTTGCAATCTCAGCAAACTGCAACCTCCGTCTCCCGAGCTTAAGTGATTCTCGTGCCTTGGCCACCCAAGCAAGCAGCTGGGACTACAGGCATGCACCACCATGCTGGCTAATTTTTATATTTTTTTTGTAGAGATGGGGTTTCACCATGTTGGTCAGGCGGGCCTTGAACTCCTGACCTCAAGAGGCGCGAGCCAAAGCGCCTGGCTTGTTTCCTTTTATTTTTAATGTGTTGTTTTTGTCATCTTTAAAAAGATGTTGAATTTTGTCAAATGCTTTTTCTGCATCAATGAAATGATTATGTGTCTTTTTACCTTCATTCGTTAATGTGGCATATTACACTGATTGTTGTGGGATGTTGAACTGTTTTTGAATTCCAGGAATAAATCCTACTTTGTGTATCATTCTTTCAATATGCTGCTGAATTCAGTTTGCTGGCATTTTACTGAGTATTTTTGCATTAACATTCATAAGGATTATTGGTCTGTAGTTTTCTTTCTTGTAGAGTCTTTGATTTTGGTATTGGGGTAATGCTGGCTTTATAGAATTAATTGGAATGTGTTTCTTCCTCTTCAGTTTTTTGGAAGCATTTGAGAAGGATTGGTGCAAATTCTTTTTTTTTTTTTAGATGGAGTCTCACTCTGTTGCCAGGCTGGAGTGCAATGGCTTGATCTCGGCTCACTGCAACCTCCAACTCCCTGGTTTAAGCTATTCTCTTGCCTCAGCCTCCCGAGTAGCTGGGATTACAGGCACACGCCACCACGCCCAGCTAATTTTTGTATTTTTAGTAGAGACGGGGTTTCACCGTGTTGGCCAGGATGGTCTCGAACTCCTGAACTCGTGATTCGCCTGCCTCGGCCTCCTAAAATGCTGGATTACAGGTGTGAGCCACCGTGCCCGGCTGGATTGGTGCAAATTCTTTAAATGCTTGGTAGAATTAATCAGCAAAGCCTTAAGGTCCTGGGCTTTACTTTATTGGGAGGTTTTTGTTTACTGATTCAATCTCCTTACATAGTTATGGTTATATTCAGGTTTTCTATGTCTTCATGACATTCTTCCTAGGTTGTGTATTTCTAGCAATTTATCCATTTCACATAGACTATTCAATTTGTTGGTATACAAATGTTCACAGTACTCTCTTGAACTTTTTATTTCTGTAAAATCAGTAGCAATGTCCCCTTTCATTTTTGATGTTAATTATTTGAGTCTTCTTTCTTCTCTCTTAGTCAATCTAGCTAAAGATTTATCCACCATTTTCTTGATCTTTTCAAACAACCAACTCTTGGTTTCATTGATTGCCTCTGTTGTTTTCCTATTCTTTGTTTTACTTATCTCTGTTCTAATATTTGTTATTTCCTTCCTCTGGCTAGCTCTGGGGGTTTTTCTTTTCCTAGCTCCTTAAGGTGGAAAGTTAATTGTTGATTTAGACCTTTATTCTTTTTTATGTAAGCATTTACAGCTATAAATTTCCCTCTTAGCATTACTTTTGCTGCATCCTGTAAGTTGTGGTGTGTGTTTTCATTTGTTTCAAGCTATTTTCTAACTTCCCTTGTGAGTTGTTCTTCAACCCTTCCCTTAAGTGTGTGTTGTTTAACTTCCACATATTTGTGAATTTTTCAATTTTTCTTCCGCTGTTGATTTCTAGTTTCACTGTATTGTGATTGGAAAAAAATGAATGATTTCAATCTTTTAAAATGTATTAAAAACTTGTTTTGTGGCCTAACACATGATTTATCCTGGAGAGTGTTCATTGTGTACTTAAGAAAAATATGTATTCTGCTGTTGTTGGAAGGAAAATTCTATGTATCTCTGTTAGGTCCAATTTGTCTATATTGCTGTTCAAATCCTCTCCTTACTTATTGATCTTCTGTCTGAATGTTTTACCTATTATGAAAGTCGGGTGTTGAAGTCTCCCATTATTATCGCAGAGTTATTTCTCCCTTCAATTCTGTCAATGTTTGCTTCATACACTTTGGGGCTCTATTGTTTGTTGAATTATGTATATAATTGTTAAATCTCCTTGGTGAATCCACTTTTTACCATCAGATAATGTCTTTCTTCTAACAGTTGTTGACTTGAAGTCTATTTTGTCTAACATTAATACAACCACTCCTGTTCTCTTTTGGTTACTATTTGCATGAAATATCTTTTTCCATGCTTTTATTTTCAACCTGTGTATATTCTTGGACCTAAAGTCAGTCTCTTATGGATAGCATATATTTGGACACTGTTTTTTAAATCTGTTCTGCCAATCTACATCTTTTAATTATGGAATTTGATCCATTTACATTTGAAATAATTAAGAATAGGGAAGAACTCATTTGTGCCACTTTATTTATTTTCTATATGTCTTATAACTATTTTGCCCCTAAATTCCTCCATTACTGCCTTCCTTTGTGTTTAATTGATGTTTTTTAGTGACATATTTTTATTCCTTTCTCATTTCCTTTTACATATACTTTAGCTATTTTTGTTGTGGTTACCATAGGGATTACATATAATATCCTAAAGTTATAACAACCTTAAATCAATTGATTTTACATTGATATCAATATACTTGTCAACATAGATTTATAATTATTTTATGCATGTGTCTTTTAAATCCTGTAGAAAATAAAAAAGCAGAGTTATAAGCCAAAATTACGATACTGGTATTTATATTTGTCCATGTACTTACCTTAACTGGAGATCTTTATCTTTTTGTATGACTTTGAGTTACTATCTAGTGTACTTTCATTTCATCTTGAAGGTCTCCCTTTAGGATTGGTTCTTTTTTTTTTTTTTTGAGACGGAGTCTCACTCTGTCTCCCAGGCTGGAGTGCAGTGGCGCAATCTCGGCTCACTGCAAGCTCTGCCTCCCAGGTTCAAGCAATTCTCTGCCTCAGCCTCCTGAGTAGCTGGGATTATAGGCGCCTGCCACCATGCCTGGCTAATTTTTGTATTTTTAGCAGAGACGGGGTTTCACCATCTTTACCAGGCTGGTCTTGAACTCCCGACCTCATGATCCACCCATCTTGGCCTCCCAAAGTGCTGGGATTACAGGCGTGAGCCACTGTACCAGGGATAGGATTCCTTACAGGGCTGGTCTACTGGTAATGAACTCCCTCAAGCTTCTGTCTGTCTGCAAATATCTTAACCCTCATTTTTGAAGGGCACTTTTGCCCTACATAAAATTCTCGGTAAACACTTTTTCTTTGTTTCTCAGTTAACAGTTTGTTTTTTTCCCCCCAATACATTAAATATATCATCCCACTGCCTTCTGGATTGCAAAGTTTCTACTGACAAATCCACTGATAATCTTAATGGAAATTCCTTGTACATGACATGTTGCTTTTCTCTTGCTGCTTTCAAGATGCTCTTTGTGGACAGTCTGATTATAATGTGCCACAGTGTGGATCTCACTGGGTTTATACTATCTAGACTCGGTTGACCTTCTTGTATTTGTATATCCATATTTTCCCTCAAATTTGGAGAGCTTTTCATTATTTCTTAATCTACCCTTTTGTCCTTTTCCCATTCTTCTGAGCCTCCATAACGTACATGTTGGTCCATTTGATAGTGTCCCATATGTTCACTTTCCCTTTTTGTTTTGCTCCTCAGATTAAATAATTTTAAATAACCTATCTTCAAGTTTGCAGATTTTTTCTCCCTATTTTGGTCTGCTGTTGAACTCCTCTAGTGAATTTTTCAATTCCAAAATTGAATTTCATGTCCAGAATTTGTCTCTCTCTTTTTTTTTTTAAATTTCTATCTCTTTGTTGATATTCTCATCTTGCTCACATATCCTTTTCCTCACTAGTTCTTTCTCTGTGTTTTACTTTCACTCTTAGAGTATTTAAGACACTTGTTGTAAAGTCTTTGTCTAGTAGCTCCAATGCCTGTTTTGCTTCAGGGACAGTTAGTTTCTGGAGATTTATTTTGTTACTCTGAATGAACTATATTTTCATTTTCTTTTCTTTTTTTTTTTTTTTTTTTTAATGTCTTGTGGTCTTTTCTTGAAAACTACCATTTGGAAAGACAGCCAACTCCCCAAGTCTTTGCAAACTGGTATGGAAGACCTTCACTAATTAGCAGGGTGTGTCTTGAGCCTTGGGAACAACATGGGGTGAAGGCTAAAAGTCTTCTCAGGTCATTTCTGGGAATACATCCTGCCTGGGTATGCTGCCATCTTGGCTAACTGCAGCCTCCACCTCCCGGGTTCAAATGATTCTCAGCCTCCTGAGTAGCTGGGACCACAGGCGCACGCCACCACACCCGGCTAATTTTAGTAATTTTAGTAGAGACGGGGTTTGACCATGTTGGCCAGGCTGGTCTCAAACTCCTGACCTCAAGTGATCCACCCGCCCTGGCCTCCCAAAATGCTGGGATTACAGGCATGAGCCACTGTGCCTGACCTCCTTAAAGTTTTATCATGAGATTGCAACAATTTAGTCACATCATCAGGCTTTGTTTCTAATTCTAGTTCTCTATTTCCACCACATCTGGAATTACTTCCTCTACTAAAGTTGAACTCCTCAAAGTCATCCATGAGGGTTGGAATCAACTTCTTCCAAACTCCTGTTTGATATTTTGACCTCTTCTCACGAATCACAGATGTTCTTAAATGGTATCTAGAATAGTGAATCCTTTCCAGAAGGTTTTTAATAGACTTTGACCAGATCCATCACAGAAATCACTATATATGACAGCTATAGCCTTACAAAATGTATTTCTTAAATAATAAGAGTTCAAAGTCAAAAGTACAACTTGATCCACGGGCTGCAGAATGGACGTTGTGTTACTGCATAAACAACATTAATCTCCTTTTATATCTCCATCAGAACACTTGGGTGACTAGGGGCATTGTCAGTAAGCAGTAATATTTGGAAAGAAATCTTTTTTCTTCTGAGCAGTAGGTCTCAACAGTGGGATTAAAATATTCAGTAAACCATCCTGTAAAGAGATATGCTGTTATCCAGGCTTTGTTGTTCCATTTTATAAAGCACAGGCAGAGTAGAGTTAGCATAACTTTTAAAGGCCCTAAGATTTTCAGAATGGTAAATGAGCACTGGCTTTAACTTAAAGTCACCAGCTGCATTAATCTCTAACAAGAGAGTCAGCCTATCTTTTGAAGCCAGGTATTGACTCTCCTCTTTAGTGACTACAGTCCTCAATGACATCTTCCAATATAAGGTTGTTTTGTTCTCATTGAAAGTCTGTTGTTTAATGTAGGTACCTTCAACAATGATCTTAGCTAGATCTTCTGGATAACTTGCTGCAGCTTTTCTACATCAACACTTGCTGCTTCATCTTGCACTTTTTTGTTATGGAGGTGGCTGCTTTCCTTAAACATCATGAACCAATCCCTGCAGCTTCAAACTTTTCTTCTGCTACTTCCTTGTGTCTCTCTGCCTTCAAAGAACTGAAGTGTGTTAGAGCTTTGTTCTGGATTAGGCTGTGGTTTAATGGAATGCTGTGGCTGGTTTGATCTTTGATCCAGACCACTAAAATTTTCTTTGTATCAGCAATAAGGCTGTTTGGTGCTCTTGTCATTCATGTGTTCACTGGAGTAGCACTTTTAATTTCCTTCAAGAACTTTTCCTTTGCATTCACAACTTGACCAACTGTTAGCTTTTGGCCCATCTTGGCTTTCAACATGCCGTCCTCACTAAGCTTAATCATTTTTAGCTTTCAATGTAAAGTGAGAGACATGCAACTCTTCCTTTCACTTGACCACTTAAAGGCCATTGCAGAGTTACTAATTGGCCTAATTTAAATACCGTGTCTCAGGGAAGAGGGAGGCCCAAGGGAGGGAACGAGACAGGGGAATGGCCAGTAAGCAGAGCAGTCCAGAACACACACATCTGCCAATTAAGTTCATCTTCTTATAGGGACATGGTTCATGGAGTCCTAAAACAAATGCAATAGTAACTTCAAAGATCAGTGATCACAGATCACCATCACAGATGTGATAATGAAAAAATTTGAAATAATGTGAGAATTACATTCTCACAGAGACACAAATGAGCATATGCCATTGGAAAAATGGTGCTGGAAGACCTGCTTGACTCAAGATCTCTACAAACCTTCAATTTGTAAACACGGCAATTATCTGCGAAGCACAATAAAGTGAAGCGCAATAAAATGAGACATATCTGTATACACAGTTATTAAATTATGGTAGATAACTTTTATTCAAGTAATTTATATACTTATTTAGCCTAGTGGATTTATTATTATTATTTATTTTATTTTATTTTTTTGAGATGGAGTCTTGCTCTGTCACCCAGGCTGGAGTGCAGTGGCCCAATCTCAGCTCACTGCAAGCTCCACCTTCCGGGTTCACACCATTCTCCTGCCTCAGCCTCCCGAGCAGCTGGGACTACAGGCGCCTGCCACCACGCCTGGCTAATTTTTTATATTTTTAGTAGAGATGGGGTTTCACCATGTTAGCCAGGATGGTCTCGATCACCTGACCTCGTGATCTGCCCACGTTGGCCTCCCAAAGTGCTGGGATTACAGGTGTGAGCCACCGCACCTGGCCAATTTATTATCTTTTAAGAGAGGAATATGGAGCTTCCCATTATAGTTGTGGATTTGTCTGTTTCTCATCATATATGAGAGTTTTGGCTTTGTTATGTAGTGACTATTACAACTTCCTAGTGGACTGTGGCCCTCTTTGCTTAATGCCTTTTGTCTTTTATTCTACTAATAATTTGATATTAACGTTGACATCCATTCTTAATTTTTGTTACCATCTCCCTGATTTGATTTTTTTATCTTATTTTCAACTTCCTGTATCTTTTTTATTTACATATATGTTTCATAATAAGCATAAACCTGAGTCTAATTTTTCCTTTCTGCCAGCCCCACTTTTTTCCTTCTTTCTAAAAAGAGTCTCAACATATTCATATTTATGTTTGGATTTAGTTCTGACACTTCATTGGTCATGCTTTCTGAGTTTCCTCCATCTTCCCAACACAACTATGTATTTCCTATCATGTACTAAAATAATTACATTTTCTTGGTACTCTTATTTCTTTTGGAAGTTTTACACCTGTTGCGGGAAGTCAGGGACCCTGAACGGAGGGACTGGCTGAAGCCATGACAGAAGAACATAAATTGTGAAGATTTCATGGACATTTATTAGTTCCCCAAATTAACACTTTTATAATTTCTTACGCCTGTCTTTACTTCAATCTCTGAACATAAACTGTGAAGATTTCATGGACACTTATCACTTCCCCAGTCAGTACCCTTGTCATTTCCTATGCCTGTCTTTACTTTAATCTCTTAATCCCATCATCTTCGTAAGCTGAGGAGGATGAGTGTCGCCTCAGGACCCTGTGATGATTGTGTTAACTGCACAAATTGTTTGTACAGCATGTGTGTTTAAAACAATATGAAATCTGGGCACCTTGAAAAAAGAACAGGATAACAGCAAAGTTCAAGGAACAAGAGAGAGAACCTTAAACTCTGACTGCCGGTGAGCTGGGTGGAACAGAGCCATACTTCTCTTCTTTCAAAAGCAAATGGTAGAAATATCGCTGAATTCTTTTTCTCAGCAAGGAACATCCCTGAGAAAGAGAATGTGTCCCTGAGGGTAGGCCTCTGAAATGGCCGCTTCGGGGGCGGCCATCTTTTATGGTCACTGCTGTAGGGATGAAATAAGCCCCAGTCTCCTGTAGTGCTCCCAGGCTTATTAGGATGAGGAAATTCCCGCCTAACAAATTCTGGTCAAACCAGTTGTCTGCTCTCAAACCCTGTCTCCTGATAAGATGTTATCAAAGACAAAGCATGCCCAAAACTTCATTAGCAATTTTAATTTCGCCCTGGTCCTGTGGTCCTGTGATCTCGCCCTGCCTCCATTTGCCTTGTGATATCTTATTACCTTGTGAAGCATATGATCTCTGTGACCCACACCCTATTCGTACACTCCCTCCCCTTTTGAAAATCGCTAATAAAAACTTGCTGGTTTTGCAGCTCAGGGGGCATCACGGAACCTGCTGACATGTGACGTCTCCCCCGGACAGCCAGCTTTAAAATTTCTCTCTTTTGTACTGTCTCTTTATTTCTCAGACCGGCCGACACTTAGGGAAAATAGAAAAGAACCTCTGTGAAATATTGGGGGTGAATTTTGCCCGATATCTGGCTGAATTTCCCCTGATACACCTAATATCCAGTGTTTTTCAAAGTGGAGTTGAGAACCAGTTGTATCATAATCACCGTGGGTGGCTTTTAAAATTAATTGTGGCAAAACATACAACACATTATTTACCATTTTAACTATTTTTAAGAGTACAGTCCAACAGCATTAAGTAAATTCAGTTTTCCAGCCATCACCACTATCCATTGCTACAACTTTTTTATTATCCTAAACTGAAATTCCATGCCCATTACACAATAATTCCCCATTCCTCCCTATCCTTGTCCCCTAATAAGCACCACTCTACTTTCTACCTCTATGGATTTGACTATTCCAGGTATTTCATATAAGTAGAATCATACAATATTTGTCCTTTCATATCTGGCTTATTTCATGTAGCATAATGTCTTCAAGGTTTGTCTATGTTGTAGCATTTATCAGAATTTCATTTCTTTTTAAGGCTGAATAGTATTCCATTTTATATATAAACCGTATTTTGTTTATCCATTCATCCATCGATGGACACTTGAGTTGCTTCCACATTTTAGCTATTGTGAATATAGGTGCTATGAACATGAGTGTACAAGTATCTCTTCAAGTCTCTGCTTTCAATTCTTTTTGGTATATACCCAAAGTGGAAGTGTAATTGCTGGATCATATGGTAATTTTAATGTTTAATTTTTTGAGGAACCACCATGCTGTTTTCCACAGCAGCTGTGCCACTTGACATTTCCATCAACAATGCACAAGGGTTCTGGGTTCTAATTTCTCCATATCCTCAACTAGGACTTGTTGTTTTCTGCTGTTGCTTTTATTTTTATAATAGTCATCCCAATGTGTGTGAAGTTGTATCTCATTATAGCTCTGATATGCATTTCCCTAATGATTAGTAATGCTGAGCATCTCTTCATGTGCTTAATGGCCACTTATATATCTTGTACACCTTCTTTGGAGAACTGTCCTATTCATTGTTAGATTGGGTTGTTTTTTTTGTTGTTGTTGAGTTTTAGGAGTTCTTTTTATAGTCTAGATATTAATACTTTATCAGACATGTGATTTGCAAATATTTTCTCCCATTCTGTAGACTGCCTTTTTTCTGTTGATAGTGTCCTTTGATCCACAACCTGGGTGTTTTTTAAAATGTAGAATGTTGAGTCCCATTCTACATCTACATAAACAGAACGCCTGCAGGGTGGTTTGAGCATCTGTGTTTCTGAAAATTGTACCAGGTAATTATTATAACTCACTCTTTTAGTTGTTGCCCCTAAATTTTTTGCTAGCATTTAAAAACATTTTTTGGCATACAATTTGAGAACCGACCAGGGTATCCTGGTCCTTTCCTGAGGAAAAAAAACAATTCTAAGACAACTTTACCCACCTCTATCCTTATTCTGACATTTTATCAAAATTATGTAACGTTTTAGTTCTTGTTACTAATTTTTTCATACCATCCCTTCATATTTTGGGGAATTCTTTCTTTATAACTGCATGAAGCCTATCAGCCAAACTCCCAGTAATTTTTTAGACTTAAATTTTAGCCACAAATTGTAAATACAAGTCAAAATAATTTTCTTTCACATACAGCCATATAAATTTTTTCACTTTGACAATTCTGTTGTCATCTAGAATCCTATAATGCTGATGAAATGTATGTTCTTCAAAGTCTGATCTGCTGAATTGAGTCTGATTCTCCTTTCTTTGTTAACAATGTGTCTTTTCCTTTTTGTTGCAGTTTTTATAACTCATTCTCTCCGTTTCTCACTCTAGAACCTTTTAGCCCTTCTCTTTATCTTTGAAACTTAGAAATATTACTAACATGTATGTTTTCTCTCTCTCTCTGTCATTATTCCTACTTCATACTAAATGCCCCTTCAAAATTAATAACAATTTTCTCCAATCATGTCATCAATTATCTCCCGTCCTCCAGTCTCTCTGTTCATTATTTCTGGAATACACAGATGATGATTTCTGGGATTTTTCCTCAATTTCTCTTTACTCATATTTCACATCTATTTGTTACTTGACTTTATGTTTAAAAATATTCATTCCTTTTATCTTCCATATCCTTCTCCATTTTTCCATTAGCCCTCTCCATTTTTTTCAGACCTTCTACTGAGTTACTTTATTTTGGCAATAGTTTTAATTTATAAGAACTAATTTTTTTTTTATGTACTTTTTTCCTTGGCATCCTATTCTTATTTTATTCCCTTCAATGTCTGTTTCTCACCTTTGTCCTTTGCTTTCTTGCAAGGCTAATTTTATTAAAATGTTTCATAATTTTTCATTTCCCAGTCATAATTAAAATGATGACTAGGTGAATCACTGGAAAGCCAGTCTGTGTTTCCATGCAGGTAACACGTGTATTTCCCTTTTTCATGTCCTGGGGAGATCTGGAAGTACTTCAGGCTTGGCTCTGGCTTTATGATCTGGTTCCAACATCCATTCTAGGAAGCTTTCTACAGTCAGATTCCCCATTTATTTATAAAATGTGTAAAATTATTCTTTCAGCTTTAATGAAAGAGTACCTGTTACGGCCAATCTCTCTGTAAAGTAGGGTGTCAGAGGGGAATTTGTATTAGAGTCAGGACATTATCAATTTCCCAGAACGATGCACTCTGTCTACTCCCACATACTGTAGTTGCAACCCCATGTTTAAAATTTTTGTATTCTTTCCTGCAGACTTTGGATTGTAGTATGTCTCTGAGGATACCCTGATCAAAGATTCTACTTGCTTTCTATCTTCCAGGAGTTTCTCAAAACTTCTGATCTACTAGTACAGAACTATACTATTTTCCTGCAGTATCAGGAATTTATTCTTTCTTCTTAAGTCATTTCTGTCATATTAACAGGATTCTGAGATGAATGAAAAATGGCTATTTTTGGACTGTCATTTCGATTGAGAAGGTCAGGATTATATTAAATGTACGTTTTTACCAGCTTCCCCCTTTCTTCTAATCATAGTCATAGTATAAGCAACCTTAAAAGTTCAAGAGTATTTTTAGATTAAAAGTATTTGCAGATCACTTTAAATTTTGTCAGTATTATACCTGTCAATGGCTTGAAGATCATTGGCTGGATTCCAAGTAGGATCAAATAATACAACAACATTGGCACCGACAAAATTGAGGCCTAGTCCACCAGCCCTGGAGGAAAGAGAAAAAAAAAAAAGCACATTAGAACAGCAAAAGCTAATTGTTGTGCTATAACTCAACTGTGCCAGGTTTCTATAGCCAAAACAGTACAATATTGCATTAATTTCATCAAACTAAGGTGGTGATTAAAATACAAATATGCCACAAATTAAATATTTAAGGCACAATTTTATTTCTACCACTCTAGAAAATCCCTAAAAAACTGGTCATTAGAGCCCACGTAAATAGTTTATGCTGGTTTTTACTTTTTTTTGATACTCAAATACTACTTCTGCAAGATTTTCCTAACATAATTTTTAAAAACTGTTAGTACATTCTAGCTAAATAAAGTAATACATACATTTAAAAACTCAATTCAGAAACAGATGCACATCTTATTCTTCCACTAAGTGCAGCTAAAACTCTGGATATTACATGGAAAATAAATGTAAAACTCTGAAAGGTACAGAGAAGACAGGCAGGCTAGGGACTACAAGGCCTAAGGAATGGCATGGCAGTGAGTCATGGCTTTCCTGAAAAAAAGGAATGGCTTTTCCAAAAAAGAAAGCTTCCATGGCTTTTCCAAAAAAGAAAGCCTAGCTGAAGGAGTCCCACATTCAGCAACTGATGGAACTCCTAGAGAGAAAATTGGCAAGGATATAAAAGAACAAACTGACCAACCAACAGGATCTAAATGACATACACAGAACACTCCACCTAGAACAGCACAACACACACACTTTTTTTTCCTGGTTCCTATAGAACATTTACCAAGACAGACCAAATCCTGGGCCATAAAACAAATCTCAACAAATTTAAAAGAACTCAAATTATACTGGTATATACTGAGTATAATGGTATTATACTGAGTATGTTCTCTAACAATAATGGAATCAAACTAGCAATACATTTCAGGAGGACAACAAAATAAATTCCACACACTTGGAAACTAGACAATATACATTTAAATATACATTTAAATAGCTCATGAGTCATACAAAATCTGAAATCCAAAAAAACTGTGAAAAGAAAGTCTAGCTTTATTTTTTGCTCCACAAGCTGGGTTCTTAACATATCCCAAGCTGTTGGAAATATATATATATATCCCAAGAAGAGCCATTTCCCTTTAGCCAAAGAACCAGGAAAGGTATAGCCTTGAAAGGCAGAAAAATGTGAGACAATAACCACTCTACTCCTGCCAAACACCAAGGAACAATCTGTGGCCCCATCCCTACCTTAGTCAGCAAAGGCTGAACGAGGATGCTAGACTTCTACCCTTGCCTGGCTATAATGAGACACTACCACTGATTCTTGCTGGGGTGGTGTCAGAGAAGACTGAGTGAAGAGCTAGAGCTTTCATTTTCTTCCCAATGATAACAGGGTCTCCCTCCATGGTGTCAGGGGACGCCAGGTGGGAGCAGTAGTAAAGCACTTTCCTCTCAGGCTATCAGCAGAGGCCAAAGACGGAACCTAGCTTTCCACCCCTACTTGGCTGGCATGGTGTCAAAGAGGAGGTGTACTAAAATGGATGATTTAAATCACATGCAGAGTCTCATAACACAATACTCAAATTGTCCAAGATACAATGATACAATAAAAAATCACTTATACCAAGAACCAGGAAAATTACAGCCTGAATAAGAAAAGACTGAGATGAATCAGATGTTGGAATCACCTGACAAGAATTTTAACAAAGCCATCATAAAAATGTTTCAACAAGCAATTACAAACATGCTTGAAACAAACAAAAAAATTGAGTCTCAGCAAAAACAAACAAAACAAAAATGGATAAAAAGAGCAAAATAAACATTTTGGAATGGAAAAATAGCTGAAATACAAAACTTGCCAAATGGGCTGAACAGTACAGTGGAAAAGACAAAAGATAGAATCAGTAAGCATGATGAGAACCAGTATCATTCACGAAATGTGAACAACAGAGAGAAACATCAGAAACCATAGAGATCAGAAGAAAGTGGCATTATCTTTCAAGTTGAAAGAAAGGAACTGTCAACCCAGAATTGTATACTCAGTGAAAATATCCTTCAGAAAGGGAAAGGAAATATGACATTCTCAGACTAAGGAAAACTAAGAGCACCTGTTACCAGCAGACTTAACCTAAAAGATTGGTGGCTAGAAAGTTCATAAGGAAAAAAATAGGAGACTAAGGCTTAGAACTAGAACAGAAAGGAAAGAGGAAGATCAGAATAGGTTAAAATAGGGGTGAATATAAATACTACTTTATTTCTCATGAATTTCATAAATCACGTTTCATGGTTAAAGGAAAACTGCAATACAATCTGATATGCTGCTTAAGGCATGTAGAGGAAATACCTAAGACAATAATATCTTGAAAGTGGAGTAGGAAAAGAAGCTTAAATGTAAGTAAAATTTCTATACTTCATTCAAACTGGTAAATCTGTATACCAGTAGACTGTGAGAAGTTACTATGTACAATGTAATACCCAGAGCAACCACCAGGAAGCTACACAAAGCAATATACTAAAAAACACTATACATAAACAAATACAGAATCCTAAAGAAATGTCTAAATAAAAGAAACAGTGGAACTAGAAATAGGAGATAAAAAGATAAAAGTTAAATAAAAAATATCAATAATTACCTTCAATATAATGGCCTAAATATACCATTTAAAATCGTAAGATTGGTAGGGTAGTTTGAAAAAACAATATGCTCTCCACAAAAAACAAAACAAAACACTTTAAATATGATGACATAGCTAGGTTGAGAGTGAAAGGATGACAAAAGATATACCAGGCAATTATTAAAGAAAAAAGCAAGACTGGCTATATTAATATTAGTCCAAGTATATATCAGAGCAAAGAAAGTTAATAGTTAAAAGAGGGACAATGCACAATGACAAAAAGATCAATCTGCCAAAACACCAAACAGCACCAAAACAGCAGAGCTGAAAGATACATGAAGTCAAATTAATTAAGCTGAAAAGAGAAACAGACAAATGCACAATTATAGTTGAGGATTTCAATATCCCACATTCAGCAACTGATAGAACTCCTAGAGAGAAAATTGGCAAGGATATAAAAGAACAAAATGACCAACCAATGACATACACAGAACACTCCACCTAGAACAGCACAACACACACACTTTTTTTTCCTGGTTCCTATAGAATATTCACCAAGATAGACCAAATCCTGGGCCATAAAACAAACCTCAACAAATTTAAAAGACCTGAAACTATACTGGTATATACTGAGTATAATGGTACTATACTGAGTATGTTCTCTAACAATAATGGAATCAAACTAGCAATACATTTCAGGAGGACAACAAAAAAAATTCCAAACACTTGGAAATTAAACAACATACATCTAAATAGCTCATGAGTCAAACAAAACCTGAAATCCAAAAAAACTGTGAAAAAAAAATTACAAGGAGAAATAAATAATAATGTAACACAAATGAAAATACAACATATCAAACTATGTAGGATGCAGCTAAGCAGGGCTTAGGAAAATTTGTAACACTAAATGCTTATATTAGAAAAAAATTAAAGGTCTCAAACCAATAATCTGAGGTCCTCCCCCTAAGAAACTAGAAAAAGAAGCAAAAAAAGCAAGCAGAAGAAAGGAAATAATAAATAAAAAAGCAGAATCAATAAAGCTGAACACAGAAAAATAAGAGAGAAAAATCAGTGAAAAAAAGCTGATTCATTGCTAAACTAGCAATGACAAAGTTAAAAGAGAATACACAAATTACCAATATTAGAAATGAAACAAGGGATATCACTACAGATCCTACAGCTATTAAAAGGATAAATGAGTACTATAAAAAATTTTATGGTCATAAATTCAACAAGTTAGAAGAGAAATAATTCCTCAAAAACCGCAAACCACTGAAGTCAACTAAATGAAACAGACAACCTGAATAGTCCTATAACTATTAAAGAAATTGAGTATGTTATTTTCAAAACTCTTAGGGAAAAAAATAACCCCTCCAGGCCCAGATAATTCCACTGGAGAATTTTACCATTTACAGAAGCATTAACACCAGCTTTATCCAATAAGCACATGAAAAGATGTTTAATATCATTAGACATTAGGTAAATGCAAATTCAAACCACAATGACATGTCTCTACATGCCCATCAGAATGGCTAAAATTAAAAAAATAGTGACAATAACAAACATTAGTGAAAATGCAGAGGAACGTGATCACTCACACACTGCTGTTGGGAATGTAAAACCACATAGCCACTTTGGAAACAGTTTAGCAATTTCTTATAAAACGAAATATGCAACTATCACATAATGCAGCGGTTGCACTATTTAGCATTTATCCCAGAGGAATGAAAACTAATGTTCAAACAAAAATCTGTACACAAATGTTAATAGCTTTATCTGTCATAGCCGAAAACTGGAAACAACACAGATGCCCTTCAACAGGTGAATGTATAAACAAACTGTGGTGTATCCATATCATGAATACTAAGAGCAATAAAAAGAAAAGAACCATTGATACATACAATAACTGGATGAGTTTACAGGGAATTACGCTGAGTGAAAAAAGCCAATCCCAAAAGGTTACATACTTTATGACTCCCTTTACATAACATTCTTGATTATGTTGTTCTAAATTACAGAAATGGAGGACAGATTAGTGGTTTCCAGGGCTCAGGGAGAAAGGGGAGAGAGGAAAGTAGATGTGACTACAAAAGGACAGCATGAGGGATTCTTGTGATGGAAATGTTCTGCTCTTCACTGTATCAACATCAGTATCCTGGTTGTGATAATGTACTACAGTTTTACTAGATATTACATTGGGGGAACTGGGTAAAGAGTGCATGGGATCATTCTGTATTATTTCTTAAAACTACTTGTGAATCTAGAAATATCTCAGAATAAAAAGTTTAATTTAAAAATGTGGCTAACAATAACATCCATATAGCCTTAACACAGAATGGATTCTTAAGTACAGATTATTTCCACCATCACATGGTGATCACAATGCAGGCAGTCAGGGTGCTACCACATGTGCTTCAGGCTTGTCATAGTGAATACAGAGAGAGCCAAGAGTTATACTGCAACAGAATGCCACATGTTCTCTCTCCAAAAGGAAGAGAACAAGATGAAATAACATCAATGCTCACTTTACAATGAGCTACATCTAATACTTCCCTGGACCCAGAGTTCTTTTTCTCCATATATTTCCTGGTGATACCACCCATATACTCACTCATCAAAGCCAAAAGCCATGCTAAGTATCACTATAGACTTCTTCTTCTCCATCACTACTTCCCTTTTCCACTGAAAGCTAACCAGTATCAAGTCCTGTCATATTTAGCTCAGAAATGTTTTTCTCAAGTCCCTTCTCCATTCCTATTACCACTGCCCTTTTCAGAGCTGTTATTAGATTGCACTTGCATGTATTACTTCATTGGTCTTCTAATTGTCCTCCCTTACTTCAGACCTTACATCCATGTCCATTCTCACATTACATAAAAATTATTTTAAGCACAGACTATACAGAACTAAGTGTATTACTCATCTGGAAAATTTTACTTTTGCAGTATAGTACCCCAAATCCTTAACTTAATCCTTACAAGTTAATAAGTATGAAAGCATTGTAGTTCAAATTACAGGGTTTGCTTAGAAAGCTGTTTGTAGCTTAAAACCCATTAATTCCTATTCATCAGAGACCAATAGGCCTCAATGACCAGGCCTAACATCTCTGCAGCTGGTATCACACCCGTCATTCTTGATATCTATACCACAAGTGACCAAAACATTTAAAGCTGCCTTCATACAATTTTCTCTGCTGTCTTATTTGCCTGGCTAACTTTTCCTTGTCCTTCAAGTGTCATTAACAAAGCCTGAACTAAATTGTTCTCCTCTGTGCCTCCTCCTACCCTGCATTCGCCATACTGTATTGCACTATCCTTTTACATGTTTCTGAACAACTCCTGTACCCCTCTACTTTTTGAGTTATAAACTTTAAGAGACCTGTCTCCTCCAGGACCTGTCACAGAGTGGATACTTACACTCTCTTTGTTAAACTGAGCTTCGTTAAAATAACTCATGAGTTCTCCTATGTAGTCATACACCCAAGCTGTTGCCTCCACATATCCTAAGCACTAAACACATAAGTTCTCTAGTCATTTTGGTACCTATGCTATTCTCTGTGCCTAAAATGCCCTTTACCAAATCTGCTTTTCCTTTTCTTTTTAATAAAATCTTATCTCTAAAGAACCAGTTAAAACATCACCATCCTTCTATGGGATTTTCTGATCTATCTATTTCTTAAATGCCTATGATCTTCACACATAAACTCCAGTAAAGCATTTACTGCATTATATTGCTCTTCAAAGGCAAAAGTTCTCTTATTTTTCTTGCTGCACATTAAGGGTTCATGAAGATATTAGTAGTTGAACAAAAAGGTGTGAGATTGAGACAAAATAATGCAGTAAAGGCAGATTTTAACAACAGGCATATAATATGATTCTCATTATTTATTTCAAAAGAGTGGTTTAGAATCTCTTTCTCTTGGGGTACATAACAAAAGAAATGTCCTCATCTTTCTGGGAAAGTTGACAGTGTTTTGGAATACTGTTATGAGAGACAGAAAATGATGTTTCTCCAGATCCTTTCAAAGCTCATGATTCCTGGTGTTGGACTACCTAGAGGTACTTATATCATCTGGAAAATTTTACTTTTGCAGTATAGTACCCCAAATCCTTAACTTAATCCTCACAAGTTAATAAGTATGAATAAAGCACTGTAGTTCAAATTATAGGGTTTGCTTAGAAAGCTGTTTGTAGTCAACTAGTGTATGATTCTGAAAGTCAAAACCAAGAATGAAGTTGTGCCTAGTATTCACGCTACAGAGTCTTTTTGCCACTTAAATGGAAGCCAAAAGTTTTGTCTTCATTTAACTTGACCTGTGGTTAAGGTAACAGTGAAGAGAAGTCACTAAAGACATATTTTTTGGCAGTTTTTATTATTAGTATAAAAATCACGTATTGGTTTTGCTACATTCATTTTTTCTATCAGCATACTACTCATTTCTTTTGGAATAAAATTTCTAAAGGAAACTTTTGGCAAAACTGAATGTATATAATGTTTGTATACTGAATTGAAGATTCCAGCTGCCTATATATTTTAATAGATTTTAAATAACAACAATTGTGATCTTTTCATGTTTTGAACTATCTAATCTACGTATCCTGTATTTAATACTCTGTAAGACAACGATGATAAATTTTTACATTTTTACAAAGAAAAGGCAAAACCAAAATCCAAGAACACAATGATTTTCTTTCTCTTCCTCAACTGTTTTCCTGAGCCCAGCTGTCTTTCAGGCTTTCCTCTGAGGCTTTGCATTGCCATCTTCCCTCATCAGCTGCCTACACTGTATCACAAAACAACTCACACTTAGATAATGCTTTACACTGGATGCTAATCATCCAAGGGAAGAAAAATGATAATAATCTTTTCTCCTACAATTTCTATCAAAAATGCAAATAAATTAACCTTTATTGAGCATCTACTATATATCAGGAACTATGCAAGGTATTTTCATATATGCTAGTTCTTTTGTTCTCAACACTACTTTTTTTTTTTTTTTTTTTGAGACAGAGTCTTGCTCTGTCTTGTCCAGGCTGGAGTGCAGTGGCGCCATCTCAGCTTACTGCGGCCTCCACCTCTTGGGTTCAAACGATTCTCCCGTCTCAGCCTCCTGAATAGCTGGGACTACAGACATGAACCGCTGCACCTGGCTAATTTTGTATTTTTAGTAGAGATGGGGTTTCACCATGTCAGCCAGGCTGGTCTCGAACTCCTGACCTCAGGTGATCCATCCATTTTGGCCTCTCAAAGTGCTGGGATTACAGGTGTGAGCCACCGCACCTGGCCTGTTCTAAAGACTTCTATAAGCAAAATATCCTGATTTTTCAGGCGAGGAAATTGACAATCAGAAAAATTAATTTGTTCAAGGTCTCCTAAGTAGCAAGTGTCTTGATTCAAACCCAAATGTCCTGATTTAAAGTTCAGTGCTCAGTAGAAACTGAATTTTCTCCTTTGGAAAACTGCTTATTAGACATACCATGAAGATGTCATAGAGACTTGACTGAACTCTAAGAAAAGAGTGAGGCGGGATAGGGAGAAAGCATTAGAAAGGATTAAAAAAAAATGGGTAAGTTAGGGGATTGGGTGGAATTTAGATAGCAAAAAAGCAGAAAAGTTAAAGGTTTCTATGTTGAATAAATCTAATCAACTATTCCAGTTACCTTCTTGATGGCAAGGTCAGGCATAACCATGTATGATGCCATCTCAGATGCCATATATGAGCCACAGATAAGATCTCTACTAGTTGAGGTAGCAATCTTCCAAGAGATTCTGAAGTTATAACTTCAGTCCTTGCTGAAGAAGCAAAGCTCCCTTTAAAGAAGAAAAAGGCCCTAGACTCTCTCTCTCTGCAGATGAGATAATTCTCCATTTGATGGTAATATAACTCAGAAATCTAAACTTTAAAACTTGTCACTCTGTTCTTACATGGTCAACAGCAAAGGGTTACTTGTTAAGCAAAAAAAATTTAATATTGCTCTTTTTGAAGTGAGGACTGGTATTTGAGACACCTAATGAGTATGCAGGCTGTTTATTCCTTAGGTCTGCCACATGCTCTTTCGGTATCAAATAAGTGTATCAGAAAGTATACCTTAACTACATCTTAATGTTCTACAAACATGTCTTTGATGAAATAAGTTTTATTATTATGTATTAAGTATTATAAAAGGTCAAACGAAGTATCCATTTGAACAATGCTTCTAAGAAAACCTAAATAAATATAAAGAGATACCATGTTTATGGATAGGGTGGCTTCATACCTTAAAAAGTCCAATTTTCCTCAAACTCATTAATAAATTCATTGATTCTCCAAAAACAAAAAACAAACCCCAGGAAAAATGCCAGATGATCATTCTTTAAATAAACTGAATGAAATGACTATAAAAAGCTAGGGTTTAACACACTGATGTTCTAAAACAAAAGGTAACTCCAAAAACAAAAGAGGTCAGAAAGCAAGAAAAACTTTAGATTAAAAATGTGATGGCCGGGCATGGTGGCTCACACCTGTAATCCCAGCACTTTGGGAGGGCGAGGCAGGTAGATCACGAGGTCAGGAGTTCAAGACCAGCCTGGATAATATTGTGAAATCCTGTCTCTACTAAAAACACAAAAATTAGCTGGGTGTGGTGGAACGGGCCTGTAGTCCCAGCTGCTCGGGAGGTTGAGGCAGGAGAATTGCTTGAAATCTGGGAGGCGGAGGTTGCAGTGAGCCAAGATTGCACCATACAGCCTGGGCCACAGAGTGAGACACCGTCTTAAAAAAAAAAAGTGATCATTTCAAACAAAATAATAAGATCAAAAAATGACATTTCTCAGAACATAGAGCAAAAAGACAAAGTCTGAGAGAAAAGTTCAGAGATTTAAAGAACCAATATAGTTTGAAAGTTTGAAAGTCTGATGACCTGGCATGCAAGAGGGAGGGAGCAGAGAAAAAGGAAGAAAAAAAAAGCCATTGTTAACGAAATAATAAAAAAGCATTTTCCAGAGCTGAAAAAGAACATAAGCCTTCAGAATACAAGCCTACTGTACCCAGCACGAAAAAATGAACGAAGATCCACACTAAGACTCAAATATCACCGTGAGATTTTAGAATAGCGTAGATGAAGAAAAACTCTTACGAGTTCCCAAAAAGGAATGAAAATCAGATTGGCACTGCACATCTATTTAGCCTCACCATCTATCAGAAAACAATGCTGCAAGCCCTTCAAAGATCTAAGAGGAAATGATTTTCAATTTAGAATTATATAGTTGGACAAAGTATCAATTAAGTGAGAGAGCAATAAAAGACATTTTCTGTATTCACAGATGCAGAAAATTTACTTCCTATATATTCTGGCTTAAAAAGTTACCAGAGGATATTTCCTAGGAAAACAAAGGGGCAAGTCAAGAATAAAAACAGCATAGAACCCAGGAAAAAGATCCAATGCAGAAGAGCAGTGAAAGAAAGCTTCAACATGACAGTTCTTTATCAGGCCTAGAAAACAACTGGGTCAGATTGAAACTAAGGAATAAAGGTTTCAGGAGGCAGGTTCAGGATACAGATGACTCAACAGAAGAGAACGTGTGAATGAGAATTAGTAACACTGAGGATTATTATAAACGGCAAAAACAGACTGAGAGGGGGAAAAGACTGAAAAAGTCATGATTGAAATTTGAAGTGAACTGAACAGTGCAAACATAAAACATGGATGAAGTCTTAGGAAAGAGAAGTCATATGAGGTTGATGTTAAGACTAATCTTGAATTGACCAAAAGGTCGTGAACATTCAGAGAAATTATCTTAGCACTACTTGCCCCTGCATTAAAGATGTTTAGTTTATAAAAACATAGTAATGTAAACACTTTTTTGCCTCCAAATTTTAATGCCAACCTATGGACAATAACCGGTTACTGGTACAGGGCTTATTGAAAACATTAATACCCTTGACAAAGTAAAAGTTAAAACAGTTAACATAATATGTATAGGTGACTAAAGTAGAAGGGTGGGTGGGTGTGTGCTAATGCTAATACCACACATTACAAAGACTTAGAAGGCATATGGAAAGTTAATGGACCGAACATCAAAACTTGAATCATTTTCCAGTAAAACATGGCGGCAAACCAAGAAAGAAGAAGACACGGGATCCAGGAAAAAGATCCAAGAGGAAATTCAATGGATCTAATGCAGAAGTACAAAGATTGAAAGTTACAAAAGTAGTTTATAGACAAATAATTTTAAAATAGCAAATATTGTGAGGAAAAAAGGGGGAGAGAGTAGTGAAAGCAGCCTAATCCTCTTTGTTAAGAGAAGTTCCAAGTTATGTAAAGTTGATAAACTAAAAGATAATGAAGACTTTGTACTCTGGCAAGATAATGGCTAAGCCAATGTGAAAACATTTCTGTCGCAATAGATATTAAATATAAACCCTTGCAAAATGATAGAAACAAAACAAAAACTGAGCTTATGTGTCTTTTGCAAAACACAGCTGAAGAATGTATTTATTATATTACGTAAGGTTCCTTATGTAATGACTTATGCAATAAATTACTCAAACTGTCACAGAAAAATAGGAATCCAAAACTTTTTCCCTTGTCTTGTCAGGATGCCCAGCAGAAGCCAAAGCAAAACCACACAAGCGGAAAACTCCTACAACCGGTCTCCAAAGGATTTCCAGAGGAAAAAATCCCATTGAAGATAAACTCAAAAGAAAAAAAAATGACCAAACATGAAGAAACTATCAACCATAAGCAAGAGCCAGAGGAAACAACAAATAGAAGGATCAGCACCACCAAGCACAGGAGTTAATAGAGAAAAAATGCCATCCGAAAAGATGTTTTTTAAAGTATGATTAAAATTAAAAATTCAGTGGATAGGTTAAATAGCAATTTCTGACAGATAGAGGTGAAGGGGTAATTAGGAACTTTATGGAGGATCTCAGTAAATGAGCTGGAAGTGAGCAGAAGAAGGATGAGAGACTACTACTTGTCATTATAGAGTCTATTATTAGAACCGTTGTTTAGTGCATCTATCAATTGGAAACACTTTAAAGTTAGAATGCTTATATGTTTTACGAAATTTAATTGACCACAGTATTCTATGTCATTTAGTGCTCTCTATGTAAGGACGCATGCAAAAAGTTACTTCTTGCATTCATTTATACGAAAATGGGAATCCAAAGCTTTTCCCCATTTGCCTTAGTGGTAGGAATTCAAGAATTATTAAAGTGCTCAACAATGTTAGCTCATTCATAAACATATCTTATTCCTCATTTTAAGTTAATTTCTATTCTGATTTAATTTTTACTTTGTGCATTTTACATATGTTTATCTTTAAAGTCCACTGAAATTCTGAAAGACAGTGGGAGTGAATCTATAAAATTCTTATTACACAGGATGTCAAAAGTTATTGATCTGTTCCTTCCTAAAATGGGATTAATCTTACTTAGGTGTTTATGTTGATTTAAATCTTTTCAGAAGTGTGTATATTCTCTAAAAGGTCTTAAAGGGATATTCATACATAGGGGTTAGAACCAATTTATCTTTCATAAAATCTCTAACTGCAGAGCTGCTCCAGTTGAGATGAGGTAGAGGCAGAGGAGGGAAACATGAGCCCCTAGCCCCAGTGGGCTCTCAAGGGCTCCCTGACACGGTGGGAAAACTGCTGCTACAGTGAGTCTCAGTTATCCAGTTAATAAGAAGTCTGATTATTCTCACCAGGAGACTTGGGTCAAAACACTACCATAGAAAATTCATAGGAGGAAATATCAATTTTTTTATTGTTACCTTTATAAACCCAGACTTCTAAGAGGAATTCAATGTTGATAAAGGAAATGAGAGAAAAGCTTAGCTAAAACTTAAGATATTGAAATTTTGGTCATAATAGTATTTTTGCTGCTTCTAAATAAGCATAGCCATTAAAAATTAATCCAGTAATAGTTTTAAAAATTACACTAAATCTCAAAAACAATTGGATAAAAATCTAGTTATTAAATTTAATTTTCTTACATTGTAGAGACAAGGCAAATGTTAACATCTTGTGTACTGTTGAACTCTTTTACAATCTTGAGTCTTTCCTCTGATTTTGTACTTCCATCAAGTCGTCGGTAATCAAGCCCAGACGCCATACAGTACTGCTGTAGCACATCAAGCAACTAGAGGAGAGGTATGAAGATGGGCAAACATGAATCTTGGTTAAGTAAGTTTCAGACCATTACAAAGTTGAGACTTGTTAAGTATTAATTATTGGTGTTCATAATTTCTTTCTTATAATTTCAAGAGCAATAAATATTTTTCTCACTTCTGACCCATATATTTATTTCCGTTATCCTGCAACATTATGGCTTTAACATTCAGAACTTGTTTTAAAAATCAATCTTTTCATTTTTAAGAAACAAACAATACTACTGGTCAAATCATTTACATAAATGTATGTGTGCTATTTTCTAAGTTCTAAAATATCTGAAATGTCTTAAAGAACATTGTAATTATTAAGAACATCAACAGAAAATAAAAATCTATCTTTCAGTTTGATATTTAGCAACCCTGAAACAATTGAAATTTTAGTGTCTGTTTAAAAACTTCAAGTTGCTTACCTCACTATTTCCTACTGTGTAGATTAGAGAAAATGTGGCTGTAAGGTGTCATGTAGGCACATGCTTTATTCTTTATGCCTCAAAAGCTGGGGCTGGCCAATCAAGGATATACTTTAGATGAACTCACCTTGGTGGAAAAAGAAAAGAGAAGAACTTTATCTCTGTTTTTCCTGCAATGATTTAAAAGCTGCTGAAGGACCTGAAAATGAACCACAGAAAATCAGTGAACCAGTTCCAACCAAAAGTACACTTTATACATATAAACATCACTTGAAAATTTCTTTAAAATTATTTTCATACAATACTAACCTCATTCATTTTTTCTAATTCCTTTCATTTTTTCCAAGTTAGAGAAATAAAGTATTAGCTATTACATCAAATGTTATTCATCATCATATTGTCAATAAGGAGGTAAAGTTCCCAAAGACTTTTATTTCATCTCATCTGGTTTTAACAAAAAGGAAGCATTTTGGATTATGGGATGCATTTAAATGGATTAATTTAATTTCCAAAATACACTTTCTTTATACCTACAATATGTTAAGAAACTAAATTATAGAGCAGCATTCCTTTTAGGAAGTATTTAAATTGTCCCTAGATGGATGTAATGAAATGTGTTCAATTACATCTAGGTTCTAAAAGTCTTGACATTTATTTTCTTAGAATAATCAGTCAGATACACACCTCTTCTCATTTTCTCCCCTTTGTTTCTCTATTTACAGTAAGCTCTGACTTCCAGATTTGATTTTGACCTCAAAATGCCAGTAATCTGCCCCCACACACAGTGCTTTCAGGGAGGAAGCAAATAGTCCAAAGCCTTGTGTATAACAGTCACACTGTTACTTTTATTTCTACATCTGGCAATGACAGCTCCAGAACAATGTGGAAAAGCAATCCACAGAGGGGAAAAAGAAATTTTCTATACAAAGTCTAAATTCTTCTGAAAGATGAAACAAACACTAAAACAACTTATTTAATGATAAACACTTAAGCTTTTAAATAAAAAAATACTCAATATAACACTTACTTAATCAAGAGAAGCTATTGTGCTAACTTTGACCTCTACCTCCCCCCAGTCCCTCAAAAAAAGCTATGGAGTTAAAAAAAACTTCTACTCAGATAACCAAATTTATTTATCAAATGGTAAATTAAAATGTTATGGATCGGGTAAACATTAATATTTGGAGAACATATGAAGTTTTATTTGCATTTAGTTTATTTTTTAATAAAATAATTGATACTGTATGAAGTATGTAATTTGAATTTCACATAAGACTAACTTTTTAAATTGGTAGATATTATTTTTTCTGTTTTACAGAATTGAGTAGAAAATGCACAAAACTCCTCTTTCCCTACTTCCAACCTCCTCCACATTTTCTCTTATTAATATCTGTATTAATAATATTATTAGAAAATATAACATCAAGTATTATTAGTATTGGTATGGTATATTTGTAACAACTGATGAGTGAATATTGATACATTATTATTAGCTAAAGTCCACAATTTTAACATTAGGGTTTATTCATTGTGTTACATAGTTCTATGGGTTTTGACAAATGTATCATGACATGTATCTACCATTACGGTATCATACACAATTGTTTCATTGCCCTAAAAATTCCTTGTGCTTCACCTACTCATCCTTTCCTCCCCCAGAACCCATAGCAACCACTGATCTTTTTACTGTCTCCATAGTTTTGCCTTTTGATATATTATATAGTTGGAATGATACAGTATGTAGCCTTTTCAGATTGGTTTCTTTCACTCAGCAATATGCATCTAAGGTTCTTCCATGTCTTTTGGTAGCTTGATAGCTCATTTCTTTCTATTGCTAAATAGTAGTCCACAGTATGGCTATACCACAGCTTTTTTAATCCATTTACCTACTGAAGGACATCTTAGTTGCTTCCAAGCTTTGGCAATTATGAATAAACTCATAGGTTCTTGTCAGGATGTAAGTTTTTAACTCATTAAAACTCAATAAAATTTAATTCATTTTAACTCATTTGGGTAAATACCAAGGGGCACTATTGCTGGATCATATGGTAAGACTATTTAAGGTAATATTTTTTAGTTAAGAGCTTTGTGAAAAACCACTGAACTGTCTTCCAAAGTGACTATACCATTTTGCATTCCCACCAGCAGCAGATGGAAGTTCTTGTTACTCCACATCCTCACCAGCATTTGGGCTTGACAGTGTTCTGGATTTTGGCTGTTCTAATAGGTATCTAGTGGTATCTCCTTGCTGTTCTAATTTGCAATTCTTTAATGACATATGTTGTTGAGCATCTTTTCATATGCTTATTTGCCATCTCTATTATCTTCTTTGGGGAAGTACCTGTTCAGATCCTTTGCCCATTTTTAAATTGGATTGTTTGCTTTCCTATTGTTGAGCTTTAAGAGTTATCTGTATATTTGTAAACCAGTCCTTTATTGTTTTGCTAATATTTTCTCCCAGTCTGTGGTTTGTTTTTCATTCTTCTTAAGATATTAACATTTTAAACCAAAGATATATTGTATAGAAATCCATTCTCATTATTTGGGGCGGTATCATAACTACTGCAACTTTAAGTGTTTTCAAGTATTTTACAGTAAAAACAAAAACAAGTCACAGGAGAAGTAAATGTTTTTAGACTGGAGATCTTAATTAGGCTAGCTTAAAGAGACTAACTAAATGAACGACTATAAATTAAGATCCCAGAAATTTCCAAAATGACAATGTAATCAACAGATGTTGGAGTCTTAACAATATAGACCCAATGTTTTATCACTCAGTTGTCCTCCACAGAACAAGACAATCCACCTATAAAGGAATCGTATTATTTGGGGGTGTTAACAGCAAGGAACCTTGGATCTTAACTTTCCTCAACTTGGTCAGTCAGGCCTAGAAAGATGAACATGACCCTTGTGTGACTTCAGCAGCACCAAGCTGGATTCCTAGTCTTTTTTTCCACCCTCCACAGTAAGTGGCTCTGCGGCATTTCTCAAGAGAAAGAAAAGTGAAGATTTTCATCAGGTGAATGATTGCAACTTGTGACTAATCCCTTGAATGATAGTTGAGGTCAAAACTCTGACACAAGAGAAAGAGTTGGGGTCATGAGTGTAGCTTTGAGGCTATAAAGATTATAGCAGGCATTCTGTTCAGAGTCCTTGCACCTGCAGGCTGACCTGTGACAAGACAAGCTAAACAAAGATCTTTTATCACCTGAATTCAAAAAGTAAATGCAACTCAATTCTTAGAGTTCTTAAACCCATAGGCAATGATTCTATGATAAGCCTGTAAGTCTGCATTACCAAATCAATATATGACCAGATGATGCTGTCAGTCAAATGATTTAACATAGTCCTAAAAATATATCCCTAGCTTATTACTATCCATCTGTTTGGTTGGTGCTCTCTCCAAAGCAAGTAAATTACCTGCATCATTCACATATAAAAATACTACCCAGCCTCCAGCAACAATTTATGCTTGCCTTTTCCCCCCTAAAAATTAAAATCAAATCAAATCTAATCATTCTCTTAATCAGACACTATTATTCCTAGGGAGATTAACTTTAAAATTATATTTTACAAGTACATATTAATGAATATATAAAAAATATAAAATGCAGAGTTATAAAACTTAATTTCAAGACTGGTAATTTTTTAGTGAAGAGTCACAGGGAATAAAATTTAAATGAGTAGCAATGGCTAATGCAGTTTTCAGAGGAGGCTATAATTTCTGGAAATGTTCTACTGGTTTAAACTGTGGGATAGTAAGTGCTCAGTTCTAAACCGGACTTTTTATATATTTTAATTTAAAAATAATTAAAGTCAATGAAATGGATGACAAAAATAGATTTGCTACCTTAGGAAATATCATTAGATTTGAATTATTTGTTGTGATAATAAATCACATGATATCATCATTAATATAAACACTTATTTTTTAAAAACAAGTTTTTAATGCAATAGTCTTTATGTATGTATGTATATTCCTACCTTCTATTTTATTTCATTGATTTTAGAGGTCCCAAGCAAACTAAACCATGATGAACTTATCTAGATCAATTGCTAAAATATTTCTATAATAAAAAAAAACAAAAACTGCTTTGAATTACTTCCTTTTTATTCTTTTTATGTCAAAAAGAACTTACCTTTTAAAAATTATAACAAAGTTGAGTTTTTTTCTGTAAAAATCTGTTAATCTACAAATAAAGATTCTTGATAGACACTAAGGGGTTAAACAAATTCTGTTGTTGCAAGGAGGCAGGAAGCTGTCAGCATTTCATGCTGCTGCCACAGGCAATGCCCAAGGCCTGGGTCAAGGTTGGAGAACTTAGCCTTACTTTTCCCACCCTTCCCTCGGTAACACATTACCAAGAGCAGCACAGCTACGGGTCAATTTTCCTGTGTATGACAAATGACTATTTGCAATTTTACGATCTAGTTCTGCAAGTAAAAACAACATGCAGAAAATTCTAGACATACAGACCTTGCCCATCTTAAACTCTTCAAGAAATTCCTTTCTCTAATTCCAAGCTATGCCTTTCCTTACCCCGCTGTTTTGCATTAGCTTTTATATTTCTGGAGGTTATTTCCTTAAACATTTGAAGACAAGCTATTATCTATGTGGTAACAGCACACGCATTTTAAGAGGGCATAAGTCTAATACATCAATAAGGAAAATTTGAAGTATATTTGAAGCAACTACTACAGAGGACCTACCGAGTGCACACATCTGTATTCGGGGTTCATAGTGACCTAGTAAATGCTGATACAACTGCACCACTTGTCCATAGCCACCATCTCTTCTGAATGACTGAGCACCTGTTCTGATTAGTTGGCGTCTCTGTCATACCACTGAATATTTTGTGTATCATGTCTGTATGCAACCTGAAAGAGGGTCATTTACCTTCATTTTTCCACTGTATTTAGGGTCAGAAAGTGTTTCAAAGGCTGCATCTTTGCTTTTCTGCACAAAATCTGGGAATCTGGAAAATACTTGATCACATATCCTTTTGATAAGTGTTTCCTTGAAGGGAAAAGGCAGAAGAAAAGATATTTCCACTTAACACATTCAAACCCGTATAAATTGAAATAATTTATGAAAAAAATTCTTTTTAGAAAGAATGTATTACTTTGAAGATTTTTGCTTCCCTAAGTCAGACTAAGAATTCAAAAACTCTTAAAGTTATATGTTAAACATATGGCGTTGAATTCTTAATGATGTGGTTATTAACTTGATCATTACTTTTCAAAGATTTTTTAAGATTTCCAAAACAAGGTGCTAAATACTCCCAAAAAGAGTAAAGAGTACTATCAAAGAAAAATAACAAATTCTTACGAGATTTCAAAATTACATTAAATGGCATCAACTATAACAGAAAAAAATATAAAATCATTACAAAAACATCTTTTCATTTATGTGTGCTCTAGAATAAAAGGAAACAACCAAAGTAAACTTTGAAATTTCTGATTTTTGCCAGTTTGGTAAACAGCCCTAATATTTAATATACAAATTATTATAAATCCTCATTTTACCCAGTAGATTAAATACCATTACAGACATCATTAGAGGAATAGAACTGACCCATCAAATATGTTATTTAGTAATTATACCAAAGAATGTTTTGAAAAATAAAGATATGAACATTATTAAAGGCATAAAAAATAGTTATTTTAAATTAAGCTTAAATTTGTTCACTTTGATTAAAAACTTAAGTGCATATACTCCTTGATATCTACATTTAAAAATAAGCAAATCAGTTTCCTCTTAAATTTCATCCACAAAAACTTTATTTAATAACTATTTTAAAACTTTATAAAATATTCACAACAATAGCATCACAAAGAAATGTAAAATGCCAACCAAACCTGTTGTTTGGAAGTACTAGCAGCTTGCAGTAGCGCGACATGGTTAGCTATCTTCTGAAGAACTGTAAGGTAACTGAGATACAAGGTTTTCACTGTTTCACCATGAGAATTGGTCTGTAACCAGAAAAATATAGAAAATAAAAAGGACCAACATAGCTATGCACCTGCTTACATCATAAAATGTATCACTTATAGTAGCATTTATTATCGGTTACTTTGGCACAATAAATTCCAAGAAAATGATGGTCAACTATTGCACAAAATATCCACAAATAGCTAATGTGGAATCATACTTTTGGTAAATCATAATACAATTATATTTTTCATAAAGGGAGAAAATCCTTATTACAGAAAGTATTTATCCTCATGACACACAGTGATGGAAATGTTGCTGTTACGAGGTGCCTGGTAATGAAATCTAAGTGCAGTGGCAGTGCTATGCAGACCCCTTCTCATTTATGCTCCAAGGCTCCTAGGAAACTGGGCTATTACAAAAAAGGGAAGTAGTTAAAAACAGCAAAATAAATGAGACCAAATAAATATCAAACCAGATAAATATTCACTTAGGGTTCCTCTATGTACACAGATATGTGACATAATTTAATAAAACAGAGGTGAAACATAAACAGGAAATAAAAACAGAAGGTTAAAAAAAGTACAAATAAATTTTGTTTCTTACAAAAAAACACTTTGATACTCAGTTTCTATTAAATTGACACTATATCTAATATCAGAATAGTATTTTAAGCCTCCTATACAAGAGTATGTTCGTTTACTATTAGTGGATAATGAGAAACTTCTTGAAAATGAAATGAAATTTCAAAATGAAAGGATACATCCCAAAAAAAGCTAAAATGGAGGATATCAAAATTAAGCTTACTTTCTGAAATTAACTTTTTGAAAATATATTTGAATATTGTATTTTATATGTGATTACTATTTGATATTGTAAAATATTTTTGAAAACTATTTTTAAGACATAGCTTTAAAGAACTGTCTGAGGAAAAGGTATTTTATCATCCGCTACTTTCTTTTACACTAGAAGAGAGTACTATGTAATCAAAGGCATGATTATAAAATATATTGAAATGCTTGCCTTATAACAACAATTTCTCCTTTTTCGGCCACTCCTACAGGTACAAGGCTCAGAAGACTGAAGTATCAAAGTCACGTCCTCTGTTTCTAACACTGTTTGATAGACAGCTTTCTGGAAATCTGTCAAAGAACAATACACCATCTGCCAAGATAAAATACAAGGTAGTTATTAGTATTTTGTTTATAGCAATAATAAAAATCATAATCTACATCTGATTTCACAGATTATAACAGTGAAAATCGGCCGGGCGCAGTGGCTCACGCCTGTAAGCCCAATACTTTGGGAAGCCGAGGAGGGCGGATCACAAGGTCAAGAGATAAAGACCATCCTGGCCAACATGGTGAAACCTCATCTCTACTAAAAATACAAAAATTAGCTGGGCGTGGTGCCACGCGCCTGTAGTCCCAGCTACTCGGGAGGCTGAGGCAGGAGAATAGCTTGAACCCAGGAGTCAGAGGTTGCAGTGAGCTGAGATCACCCCACTGCACTCCAGCCTGGGCGACAGAGCGAGACTGTCTCAAAAAAAATAGTGAAAATTGCTATAAACTAATAAACTAATTTTTCCCTCTGTTTACATCATTATGATGATTTCTCCTGACTGTCTTATATTCTTTGCTCTCCACCCCACCCTGGATAATATAAAGTATAATTTCATTTTCAAATAAACCTCACAGAATTTTTTTAATTAAAAGAAATCATAATATGAACAAATACATGATGTTCCTTACACAGTTGACTCTTGAACATGGATGGCGCTAGGGTGCTAACTCCCCACACAGTCAAAAGTCCATGTATAACTTCTGACTCCCCAAAAACATAACTACTAATAGCCTACTGTTGACTGGAAGCCTTAACAACAGCATAGCATAAATAGTCGAGAAACACTACTTTGTATATCTATTATATATTATATTCTTACGATAAAACTAGAAAAAAAGAAAATGTTATTAAGAAAATCACAAAAAAGTGAAAATATCTTTATTGTTCATTAAGTGGAAGTAGATCATAAAGGGCTTCATATTGAGTAGGCTGAGGAGAACAAGGAAGAGGAGAGGTTGGTCTTGTTTTCTCATGGGTGGCAGAAATGAAGAGGTGAAAGAAGTAAAAAGGAAGTCAAGGGAGGCAGGAGAGGTAGGCACACTCGGTGTAACTTTACAGAAACATGTCATAATTTCTGTCTGACATTTCTGCTTTTCATTTCTCTAAAAAATGTTTCTATATGGTGCCAGTCCTTCTTCCACCATTTGCTTTAGTTTCAGTGCCCATATCATAGAAGGGTCCATGTCATAAAGAAGTCAAAAGCAGTCTCAAATAATCAGAACCCCTCTGCCACATTATTTAATGTCAATTTGTTTTCTGGCACTGCTTTTTCTATGTCTTGTTTCTCACTGTCTGGCACTGGTTTGAAAGCAATTATGTGCATCAAGTCATCTTCGATTAATTCCTCTGGTGTGGTAGCTCTTGAATTTCTCCAAGATCCGTCTCTTGAAACCCTTCACCTTTTTTGCCTCTCATGATTTATTTGACTGGCTCTGTTGTAAATCCTGTGAAGTCATGCACAACATCTGGACACAGTTTTCTCCAGCAGGAATTTACTATTCCAGGAATGATGACTTTCATGGCTTTTTCTGTAACAACGATGGTGTCTTCAAATGGTGTAATCCTTCCAGACATTCATGATGTTCTATCAGGGTTCTTTTCCACAGCATTGACAATCCTTTCCATAGAGAACCAGGTGTAATGAGCCTTAAAGGTCCTTATGACCCTCTGATCTAGAAGCTGAATTAGACATGTTGTGTTTGGGGGCAAGTGGACCACTTTGACGCCTTTGGTGTTGAACTCATGGGGTTCTGGGTGGCCACAAGGATTATCCAATATCAAAAGCACTTTAAAAGTTCTTTTAAAGAACTTAAAGTGGCAAGGCACTTCCTGACTTTAGGACAAAGCAGTGACATTTTTTTATTTGTAAAATAGAAATATATAAATATTTGTAAATATTTATATGCTTATATCACTACAACAGATTATTGGCAATAAATAGGCAAAGGTGCATACAAGCAAATACAGTAATGTCTCTATAAAACAATGCTAATTTTTTTTTTTCCTAAATGCCCTGTTTATTTTGTAAACAGGCTCAGAAATGTAGACACACGCCGGGCGTGATGGCTCACGCCTGTAATCCAAGCACTTTGGGAGGTGGGCAGATCACGAGGTCAGGAGTTCAAGACCAGCCTGACCAAGATGGTGAAATCCCGTCTCTCAATACAAAAATTAACCGGGCATGGTGGCATGTGCCTGTAGTCCCAGCTACTCGGGAGGCTGAGGCAGAATAATCGCTTGAACCCAGGGAGGCAGAGCTTGCAGTGAGCCAAGATCATGCCACTGCACTCCAGCCTGGGTGACAGAGTGAGACTCCGTCTTAAAAAAAAAAAATGGATACAATTTACAGGTTGAGAAATCTCTGTGTAGTTGTTACTTCACAACAGCAGGAATGATGATGGCTTCTGAGCATATTAACCTACCATTTTTCTGTTTTTAAAAAACACAATGAGAATGGATTCCAAATGGCTTATTTCTCTAACTGATGGTCACATTTTTCTGCTCTAGTCTTTAAGAACAAGTGGAGCCTTCACTTGAGCCACCACCTCTTTGGATCTTAGGCCTAAACAATCCCAAGAGTAGACGCGAAGCCAGTCCTAGGCCCCCCCCGACTTGTAAAAATCAGGCCGTCCTTTTCCACACAATTCTCAGAGTAGCTGTAATGACTTCCATTCATCATTTTGTCTTTAGCAAGTAGGTATGTTGTAACTTTACTTCCAAAACCTATTTCGTGAGCCAACAGACCTGCAGGACCTGCATAAATGGTAGCTATGAGGCCCTTCTCGTTTTCTTGTTCCTTCAGTATCTCTCTCAAGGCAGCAGACTCAAATAAAATCTGTGCGCCCAGATTACCTCCTGTTAGAAACATCGTGTCATTTGGTCCCTCTTTTTTGCATCTTCAAGACTGACATCAGGACAAATAACATCACAGCTACACTGTACTGGGTCTTTTCCAGCCAGACCTGCAATGGTGACCTTAATCTCACCTTGTCTCATCATGTCTACAGGGCTGACTGCCTCCATTTCCTCTGCTCCTTTAGCCAGGACGACCACAACTCTTTTGGAAGCTATTTTTATCTTTTATTTTTTAAAGACCCAAACCAGACTGAAGAAGGATGCATGGCAGCACACATCCAGCCTGCCCCCTCCCAATGCTAGATTTTTAAAGAATGTTTATATAAAATATTTAGTACAGCCTGACCCCAACCTTAAATATAAAAGTACATATAAGAAAAAAAGACAATATAGAAGATGGTGGTCAATGATTGAAGTACGAAGGTATCTTGAGTTATTTATTATTATTAAACATAGTACCAATTACTCAATATTTCTTATGTGTCATGCATTTCAGAGTAACCATGTGAGGCAGGCGCTATTATCATCACTACCATTTAACAGAGGAAGAAATCCAGGTTCCAGGGCCTCACAAATTGCTCCAAGTCACAAAACTCTAAGCAGAGGAGCTCCAAGTCACAAATACTCTAATCAAATAGTATTTGATTTCAGAGCCCAAGCTCTAAACCTCTATGAACAATTCTTTTCTTACACTTTTGTATTGTTCCTACTAGACAGATAGCTAAATCACATATATGAAAGTTGCATAAAACATTTTTAAAAGTGAGAGTTCATGAAGTATCTCAATTTAGTAACAATATTTGCCTTAGATAAATATCAAAAGTCAGATGTATCTATTTCCCCAACTTGCATATCAATATCATACTTTCCTTCCAAATCTATCTTTTTAAAGAAACAATCAAGAGGATACACTAAAATAGAGGGCATTTCATAGGATTGCCCTTATTTGGGACAACATTAATTAGGTTTAGTTCCATAGTAATCTATAGAACCTTTATTCCATCGCCCAAGCTAGAAGAAACACAAGATTAAGAACTATAAAAGAAGACTACTATTTTTTTTTAAAATCCTCTTGAAGTCCACTCCTCATATTTTCTCAAACAATTTAACAATGTAGTTTTCCTACAAATTCTAAAAGTTAGGTTAGTTGTGTAACTGCAAATAGCATTCTACAAGAAACAAACCTATATATTTTTTAAAAAGCTCTTAACCACTTTGGTCCTACAGCTAGAATTAAGGTACCAAAGAATACACTGTGAGGTGGATAGTACACAGTATAGGAAGGACAAAGTGTGAACAGAAAACACACTGCAGAGGGAAGCTCTTCCTTCTTTACTGGGGAAAAACTGCATCAAAAGTTTTGATGAGGCCAGGCACAGTGGCTCACGCCTGTAATTCCAGTACTTTGGGAGACCGAGGCAGGTGGATCACTTGAGGTCAGGAGCTCGAAACCAGCCTAGACAACATGGCGAAACCCTGTCCCTACTAAAAATACAAAAAAATTAGCCAGGCGTGGTGATGCACATATGTAATCCCAGTTATTTGGGAGGCTGAGGCTGGAGAACCGCTTGAACTCGGGAGGCGGAGGTTGCAGTGAGCCAAGATCGTGCCACTGCACTCCAGCGTAGGTGACAGAGCCAGACTCTGTTTCCAAAAAAAAAAAAAAAAAAAAGGTTTTGATGAGAAATGAGTTTAATGTATACTAATAATAAACCTGTTAGCTAACAGGTTAATAAAGTCAGTAAGGAAAACAACTGAGCTCAATCAATGGTTTCTGAAATCCTGCGCGTAACAATTTTTTTCCATACAGAATAAAAGGCAAAAAACTGTATTTACAAAATACCACAAGAGACAGACTTTTTCTTAAAAAGGAAAAAAAATATATGACCACAAATTAATAATATACACAAATGCGGTTCTTACCCGGTCTTCCTTCTTAGGCAACTGATCCTTGATAAGAGTCTTGGTGCGCCTGAGAAACCAGCCAGACATCTTTTTGGCAAGTCTTTGCATGGCCTTTCGGCCAGTGGCTAGTTCTCTCTTTGTTGCCGTGTGTCTCTGACCATGCTCTACTGGGTCAGAAAACTGCTTCTTGAAGTAGGTCCTGCTCCCTAAAAGGCCTGGCACAGCCCTTTGTAAAGACAATAAGAAAAATGTAAGGGCTTTATTATCTAAAAACACTAACTTCTTGCTGCTAAGAGATATACTACATTACTTGATTATCAATGGTAACAAAAACAAAAGCCAAGAAAACAGAATGTTCTTTCTTTACGACAGTTTCAGGTTCTAACTATAATATGAAGATGAAACTGGCAGTGAACACGTATATTTACTTCAGGGACCAAGAGTAATATATATAAAGATAGGTTTTCATGGGACTCTCTACTCTGTATACCACATCTGGGATCAAACACATCTAAAACCAGACAAATGACTGTTTCGTTTGTTTGGAAACTAATGATTAGCAGACAAGACAGTATTCAGCTGAAGAACTATTAAACAATTTTTAAAAAGTGTTTTCCCTCACCAGTCCATAACACACCACAGTTCCTTCATGTTGTTCTGAAGGATGGTTCCAGTGAGGCCAATGCGGACATTACATTTCAAAGCTTTCATAACTTCTGTTACTCTAGCTTTTGGATTCTTGATTCTATGAGCTTCATCTACAATGACAGCTGACCACTGCAAACTATAAAGTAAGAAAAAAGAAGGGTGAGGTTGAGAAAACTTCCTTTCTTAGTCCTTACAATTTTAGACAGTAGCTTTCTCTATCAAAGTTTTGGAATTATTTTTTCCTTTTTACTCTTTGATGACTGCATTGGATTCTTACCCACTTAGTTAAATGGTCACAGCCTTGGACAGTCGACAAAAATAAAATGCGCAGAAAAGAAAGGGTACAGACATTCTTTAATGATGGTAAAAAAAAAATTTCATTTAAACATCACTGAAATGACAATAAAGGAATTTTTTAAAGTAACAAACCAGAAAAACAAATATAAAAGAAATAAAACTTGCAATGTTTTATTGCAATATTTTTCTGAATGAAAAATATCAATATAAACTCATGATTTTTAAAAGCTATATTCCATAGCTCTGTCCATAAGAAAGTTTAGAGTTGATTGTTACCCCAGTAGCAGTGAGCACCCATAGTGGTCTCTTCACTGAAAGAGACCATTTTGCCTCACGGAAAAATAGAGAAACAGCTGATTTCAGGCATATGTTGTGGGAAACACTGAACAGCCGAAAAGCACAAATGTATCTAAAGACAAATGCGAATATGTCCAAAGAATAGAGACACCAGCCTAATTGGAATATTTGAGCATTGTTATGAATATTGACTACAACTGAAAATACTGAATATAAAGAAAAATCCAGGAGTTCTATGAAAAAAATGAATTTAGACACTTCACACCACACGTGAAAATTAACTAAAAACAGATCACAGACCTAAATATGAACTCAAACTTTTAAAAAATGGGAAAAAAAATTTGTGACACTGGATTAGGCACATATTTCTTAGATATGACACAAAACTTATAGTCAATTAAAAATAGCATGGTAAGTTGGACTTCATCAAATTTAAAAACTTTTGCTCTTCCAATGACAACATTAAGAAAATAAAAAGACATGCTACAGACTAGGCAAAAATATTTGCAAATCATAATCTGATACAGGACTTGTATACAGAATATATAAAGAATTATTACAACTCAGTCAGGCACAGTGGCTCATGCTTGTAATCCCAGCATTTTGGGAGGCTGAGGCTGGTGGATCACGAGGTCAGAAGATCAAGACCATCCTGGCCAACATGGTGAAATCTCGTCTCTACTAAAAATACAAAAATTAGCTGGGCATGGTAGCGTGTGCCTGTAGTCCCAGCTACTCAGGAGGCTGAGGCAGGAAAATCACTTGAACCAGGGAGTCAGAGCTTGCAGTGAGCCCAGATTGCGCCACTGCACTCTAGCCTGGTGATACAGCAAGACTCCGTCTCAAAAAAAAAAAATTATTATAACTCAACAAAATTTAAAACAACCCAATTAAAACATGAGCAAAAGATTCTAATAGACACCAAATGTCTATTTGAAGATATAGATGTCAAATAAGCACATTAAAAAATTCTCAGCATCATTAGTTATTAGAGAACTGCAAATTAAAACATGAAATACCACAACACACCCACTAGAATGGCTATGATAAAAATGATTAACAATATCAAGTGTTGGTAAGGATGTGGAGAAACTAGAATCTTCATACACTGCTTTTGGAAAAGCACAGTGACTGTTCTAAAACAGTTGGCAGTTTCTTAAAAAGTTAAACATATACTTAGCATAAGACCTCACAATTCCATTCCTAGGTATCTATCCAAGAAAAATGAAAACTTAGGTGCAAAGACTTGTATGTGAATGTTCACAGCAGCAAATCTGTATAGCCATAAACTGGAAACAATTAAACGTCCATCAGCTGGTGAATGGAAAAAATACAGGATAGCTGTATAATAGTATCATTCAGCAATAAAAAGGAACAAACTACTGAAATGTGCCACAATATGGATGAACTTCAAAAACATTATGTTAAGTGAAAGAAGCCAGACACCAAAGACTTTATATTGAATGGCTCCATTTATATGAAACGCCCAATTAAGGCAAATCTATAGAAAGAGAAAGCAGATCAGTAGTTGCCAGGGACTGGAGATGGGAGAAGGGACTGACTATAGACAAATAACTTTCTGAGATGATGGAAATGTTCTACAACTAGACTGTGGTAATAGCACAACTTTTAAAATTTACAAAAAATCATTCTAACTTACAAGGGTACATTTTATGTCAAATATACTTCAATAATCCTCAAGTCCATAGCAATATTCAGACAAAGAAAGAAAGAGAGAAAGCAAGCAAGCAAGCAAGCCAGCAAGCGAAGGGGGTAAGAAACTTTGCCACCACTGTAGATGACCATTATGCTAACTTCTTACTCCAAAAATTGGTCATTAAAGCAAAAGAATCAAGCATTCACCTTGCTTTTTTAAAGTCAAAATTGTGGTTAATTCCTAATTAATGGAGAAAGCTTTCCTTTACAGGAGAATACCGGTAATTAATGTGTAGAAAAGAAATAATAAAATCAGAAAAATATTTTGTCAAACCTAATAAAGTAACTGATTCAGACAAGAACAATTTGTATGTGGTAATACTACTAAGTAAAAGGATTGAGGGATACCAGAATATTTAAATGGTGGCGAAGTATCACTCCACAGATTATTTGATCATTATAAAGGGAGAAACATATCTTTACAATGGAGAGATCTGATGATGGTAACCTTCTTAACCTGTGGGACAAACTTGGTATCACTGACAGTCAAACAACCTGATATTAGGTACTTCCTGAAGTGATGCAATATGAAGTCCACAGCATCATTTATGAAGCATTCTTGCCAAAAATGTTTAATCTGAATCTATTTAAGCCTTTGGGCCAAAACCACTTTACTAAAATACAGATGACAGATGAATATATCTTGAGAAAGTAATCAGACAAATCTAATATGTGAGATATCCTAAAACAACGAACTGGCCTGGTCCTCTCAAAAAGTCATATAATTAAAAAATACAAGTCGGAAAAATTATGTAGATTAGAAGAATAAACAGACTTAACCAAATTCATCACCTGAACCTTTATTGAATCCTGCTTTATAAACATTAGATATTAAAGATGTTTTGAGAATAACTGAGGAAATTTTAATTGCTATTAATATTCTTGTGTGTGACAATGATAATGTGGTATGACAAGAAGTATCACTAGTTTTAGGAAATCCATGCTAAAATACTTAGGGATAAGAATGTCACGTTTTATGCAACTTGCTGAAATGACACATTACCATCACCATACACAAAGACATAGACATAGACACACATATTTACATACATTAACATATTTTGCCAACATTTGAATATATATACATACATACACACACACACACAACTGTTGGAATCTAGATGCTCATGTACTGTTATTTTAACTTTTCTATACATTTCATCATTTTCCTAATATAAAGCTGAAGAAAGCTAGAAGCCTCAAGAACAAAGACAGGAGAAAAATAGCAAAAATTCTAGAAGCTGAAAAGAACATGGACAAGATGGCTGACAAAAGCAGAGACTACAGTGTCCTATGCCAATAGTGGAAAAAGCCAAGAAGCAATCTAATTTGTACTATTTACACATTCTTGAAAAGTTAAGAATTGGTGGCTCCAGATGCCTCTGGAAATTGGAGTCATGTAAATGCTCAATAGTCTGTTGAAGAATCCTCCCACTGCACAAAGTAGCTGGGCCAGGTCATCCTAAAGTGGGCAAGAGAAGGGCAAAAATCCTAATTTTCCTTAAGAAGAAATCAATAGATGATGCTGAAAACTAAAGGAAAATTGAAAAGTTGCAGCATAAACATGTTCTTTAGCAATAAGGAAGTAAAGACTATGAAGATCAGTAAGAGTTGAGATAAAGGTAATTGGGGGACAGTGAACTGCAGTTTTTCACTAAAAGCCTTTTATCATGTTTGGCTCTTTAAATCATACACATACTTAACTTTGATAAAAACTGAAATGAAGTAAAAAATATAACAGCGGTAAGAAAAAAACTATGGCTCACTCACGTTACATAGCACGTTCATCCCCTCCGCAGAGTATCTGTGATAAACGCACAGAGCACTATCCTCACAAAAACAACTTAATATTTGCTCAGGTAAAATATTAATTATTTTAAATATTTGCCAAACACAAACAAAATAAAGGCATTTGAACAAATAAATACAACTAAATAAATATAAAATCATAAACATTCCTCTAACCTTATAAATATGATTTATAGTTACATAATTCTACTTCAGAATTCTTGTTTAATATTTATAACAATATTTATAACAATCAGAAAAAACAGTCACCTAAAAAACATTTATGTGGCAACTCTTATGTGCTAAAAGTACTGAGATACAGAAATTAAAGATAAAAATCTCCTACACCAAAGAGCTTACAGTCTAAGGGGACAGACAGGTAAGAAATAATTAAAATGACTGATGCTATGATAGAAGAATTTATTACATTTATCTAATTGCAAAACATATTTTGGGGTGGTACAGTATATTGGTTAAAAACCTAAGGTCTGGCCAGGCATGGTGACTCCCACCTGTAATCCCAGCACTTTGGGAGGCTGAGGTGGGAGCATCACTTGAGTCCAAAAGTTTGAGATCAGCCTGGGCAACACAGGGAGACTCTGTCTCTACAAAAAATAAAAACATTTTCCAGGCATGGTGGCGCATGCCTGTAGTCCTAGTTACTTGGAAGGCTGAGGTGGGAGACTGAGGGTACAGTGAGCTGTGATAGCACCACTGCACTCCAGCCTGGGCAACAGAGCAAGACTCTGTCTCAAAAACAAAACAAAACCAAACCTGAGGTCTGGCGTTAGATGGTCAAGGTTCAGTCCTCATGTCTGCCACTGACTTAGTTGTGAAGGCCTAGAAAAATTATTTAACCTCTCTATGCCTCAGATTAGTCTTCTGTCAGGATCCATGAAATAGTAACAGGCTAATTTATTAGCTTATAAGTTTGATTTATAAAATTAAATCCCAGACCTGACAAAAATGGTAGCTCTATATCCAATTTTACCAATAATTATATTCAAAGTGAATGGTCTAAATACCCAAATAAGAGGCAAAGATTACCCGAATGGATGAAAAAGCAGTATTTGGAGACTCACTCCAAATATTAAGAACAGATATACTGCAATAAAAACATGAAAAGCTATTCACATGCAGTAAGCATAAGACAGCAGCATTATTCATACAGTCAAAAACTGGAAACAATTCAAATGTCCATCAACTGGTGAATGGACAAAATATGGGATAGCTATATAATAGTACCATCGGCAATAAAAAGCAACAAACTACTGAAATACACCACAATATGGCTATGCTCATATCAGATAAAACATCAAGATAAGAGATATTATTAGAAATAAATAGGTATATTTTTTCAAGATAAAAGGATCAATTCATCAGGAAAAAATAACAATCACAAATGCATGTGCACCTCATAAAGAGCTTCAAAATACTAAATTAAACGCTGACAGAAGTGAAAGGAGAAATAAACATATCTACAATTACAACTGAAGATTTCAACTCTCCTCTCAGATACTGTAAGCCAACTGAAAAGGAAATCAGCAAAGATAGAAAACACCTGAGCAACATCTTAACCAATCTAGTCTTACTGATATTTATAAACACTACACCCAATAACTGTAGAATAAACATTGTTTTCCAAGTGCACATGGATCAAAAAAATGCAAATTACACTACAAGATACTACTACACACCTACTAAAATAACTAAAACAAAAAGACTGACAATACCAAATGTTGCTGAGAATATGAAGCAACTGAACTCTCACACATTGCTAGCTGGAGTAAAACCACTGTGGAAAATGGTTTGGCAGTTTCTTCTAAAGCTAAACCTACAGTTAACCATATAATACAGAAATTCTACTCCAAGAGAAACGAAAACATATGTCCAAAAAAGGCTTACTACATACAAATATCCCTTGAAGTTTTATCTATGATAATCCCAAACTGGAAAAACCCAAAAATCCATCCTCAAATGGATGGGTAACAAAATGTGCACATTGATGAAATGGAATACAATGCAACATTAAGAAAGAACAATCACTGATACACTCAACGTGAATGAATCTCAAAAAACATGCTGAACAAAAGATGCGACACACACAAAAGGGTGCTTCCTGTATAATACCATTGACATGCTCCGTAATAGCTTAAACTCACCTATAAGTGGCAGAAATTAAAATCAGTAGTTGCCCAAGGTGAGGGTTGAGGAAAAGCCACTGTAAGGAGGTAAGAGAAAAGTCCTGGGATGATAAAAATAGTTTTTACCTTGTTTGGGATAGTGATTGCACTCATTTGTCAAAACTAGGAGTCAGTATACTACTGCCCATGGCCAAATCCAGCCCGTGGCCACTTTTGTATGGTCAGCAAGCTAAGAGTAGTTTTTACATTTTAAAGCGTCATAAAAATAAAAAAGAAGAATATGCAACCGAGACTTATGTGGCCCAAAAGCCTAAAATATTTACTATCTGGCCCTTCACAGAAAAAGTTTACCAATCCCTGATCAAGATTCATCAAATTGTATTCCTGAAATGGCATAATTATTCTATACAAATTAACTCTCATTAAAGTTGATTTTAATACAACTCTCCAGCTGGGCTTGAGGGACTAGTCTTCACAAAGACTGATTTAATTCATCCTCCGTCATTTTCCAGATGGGCCAATTTACCCAAAGCCACATAGCTAATTAGTGATTTTTTTACTCTCTTTTTTGTGTGCTTATAAAATTTGAGACAACTATCAATTGTTCATCATTTTTATCCTATGCTAAATCATTTTAATGTTGATGTGAAAGTATCACCTTAAAAAAATTACCTAATTTTCTAAACTTCGGTTGACTTTGGGGGAATATCATTAACTCCTTCATTAGCAGTAGTTCAGATTGAGTATAACTATAATGTCTAAACATTTTAAAGACTTACTAGATAACTGTTTCTAACGCCACGCTTTAATCTTCACCTAAAAGGTATAAATTGTATCCCTGTAGAGAGAAATCTAGGCTACAAGCAGATGGAAACTAATGATTTTACCAAGGCCCAGCCTACTGCTGGAACAACTATGAAGAGTTCAGACCTCACTACCATGGTCCCATGACCACACTACTATAAAAGCCTTGTGTTGGTTTGCTTGGGCTACCAAAATAAAATACCACACACTGGATGGCTTAAAACAACCAAAGTTTATTTCCTCACAATCCTGGAAGCTCGAATTTCAAGAGCAAGGTGTCAGCAAATTTGGTTTCTCCTGAGGCCTCTCCCCTTGGCTTGCAGATGACTGCCTTCTTGCTGTGTCTTCACAAGTCCCTTCCTCTGTGGTGTGTGTGTGTCCTTGGTGTCTCTTTCTCTTCCTATAAGGATACCAGTGATACTGGATCCAGGCCCCACCCAATCAGCCTCGGTTTTAGTCACCTCTTTAAAACTTAATCAGAGACCTGTCTCTAAACACAGTTACATTCTGAGGTGCTGGGGTTGAGACCTGAACATTTAAATTGTGTAAGGGGGGTTGAGGAGAAGCGACACAATTCAGCACATAATAAGCCTCTTAATTGGTCTTTCTCCATTCAGCTTGGCTCTCCTCTATCTGCACACACAGCAGCTAAGGTATTTACAAAGTGCAAATCTGATCATTTTTATCCTATCGGTAATCTGCTGACAACACTGTAGGGGGCACTCTATTGCTCTCAGGATAAAGACCAAAATCCTCAAAGTACCTTCCAATACTCTCTATAATCTTTTCCCTGCTTATCTCACTGGTGTGATCTCTTGGTCACTTCTCTCTCACACTCTATGCTACAGTGGTTCTCTGTGTGTGTGTGTGTGTGTGTGTGTGTGTGTGTGTGTGTGATCTCTTGGTCACTTCTCTCTCACACTCCATGCTACAGTGGTTGTGTGTGTGTGTGTGTGTGTGTGTGTGTGTGATCTCTTGGTCACTTCTCTCTCACACTCCATGCTACAGTGGTTGTGTGTGTGTGTGTGTGTGTGTGTGTGTGTGAGATCTCTTGGTCACTTCTCTCTCACACTCCATGCTACAGTGGTTGTGTGTGTGTGTGTGTGTGTGTGTGTGTGTGATCTCTTGGTCACTTCTCTCTCACACTCCATGCTACAGTGGTTCTGTGTGTGTGTGTGTGTGTGTGTGTGTGTGTGTGATCTCTTGGTCACTTCTCTCTCACACTCCATGCTACAGTGGTTCTGTGTGTGTGTGTGTGTGTGTGTGTGTGTGTGTGTGATCTCTTGGTCACTTCTCTCTCACACTCCATGCTACAGTGGTTCTGTGTGTGTGTGTGTGTGTGTGTGTGTGTGTGTGTGTGTGAGAGAGATCTCTTGGTCACTTCTCTCTCACACTCTATGCTACAGTGGTTCTGTGTGTGTGTGTGTGTGTGTGTGTGTGTGTGTGATCTCTTGGTCACTTCTCTCTCACTCTCCATGCTACAGTGGTTCTGTGTGTGTGTGTGTGTGTGTGTGTGTGTGTGTGTGTGTGTGTGTGATCTCTTGGTCACTTCTCTCTCACTCTCCATGCTACAGTGGTTCTGTGTGTGTGTGTGTGTGTGTGTGTGTGTGTGTGTGTGTGTGTGTGTGATCTCTTGGTCACTTCTCTCTCACACTCTATGCTACAGTGGTTCTGTGTGTGTGTGTGTGTGTGTGTGTGTGTGTGTGTGTGTGTGTGTGATCTCTTGGTCACTTCTCTCTCACTCTCCATGCTACAGTGGTTCTGTGTGTGTGTGTGTGTGTGTGTGTGTGTGTGTGTGTGTGATCTCTTGGTCACTTCTCTCTCACACTCCATGCTACAGTGGTTCTGTGTGTGTGTGTGTGTGTGTGTGTGTGTGAGATCTCTTGGTCACTTCTCTCTCACACTCTATGCTACAGTGGTTCTGTGTGTGTGTGTGTGTGTGTGTGTGTGTGTGTGTGATCTCTTGGTCACTTCTCTCTCACTCTCCATGCTACAGTGGTTCTGTGTGTGTGTGTGTGTGTGTGTGTGTGTGTGTGTGTGTGTGTGTGTGTGATCTCTTGGTCACTTCTCTCTCACACTCTATGCTACAGTGGTTCTGTGTGTGTGTGTGTGTGTGTGTGTGTGTGTGTGTGTGTGTGTGTGTGTGTAGTTTTTGCCCCTCTATATTCACAACAGACTCCCATAATTGAAATAATTCATGAAAATTACTGACCTAGCTCAGAGGCAGTGTCTGCATAAAAGGCTGTACCTGAGATTTACAACAAGTCTTAGCATTCTTTAACAATCAATGTTTGAACAAGTATCCTGTATTCAATGTAAGAAATAGAATAAGAAATTCTAGAAAACCTGATGCAGGTTTTTCCTTCTCATAAGTTATTATAGTTCATAAGTTATTATGAACTAAATATTTCAATAATTCTAAAATGAAATTAAATCAAGCAAAGGAATAATCATTATTCCTTTTTAAAAAATCACAATATAGGCTGGGCATGGTGGCTCACACCTGTAATCCTAGCACTTTGGGAGGCTGAGGTGGGTGGATTGCCTGAGCTCAGGAGTTCGAGACCAGCCTGGGCAACGTGGCGAAACTCCGTCTCTACTAAAAACACAAAAGCAAGACTCTGTCTCAAAAAAAAAAAAAAAAAAAAAACTTAATATAAAGGGATGTAAACAGACTATTAATACAACCATTCTTATTATTCCCATTACCTGTTAAGTTCATCCAGGCATAAGCGCAGTGTTTCATAAGTTGTTAGGGCAATTTCACATTTCCTCTGCTTTACACGAATTAATTCATTATCTTTTCTGTTTCCATGTAAAACAGTGACTCTGAAATATCCCCAGGTGTCCAATTCATCTTTCCAGTTGTAGAGGACAGAAAGAGGAGCAACTATTAAGAACATCTAAAACAAGAATAAAAAAATTTTGCTGTTTTTTAAAAACTGAAAAAGAATCCCAAAGTGAAATCCACAATATCAATATCAATAGTCCTCTTCCTTAATTTTGACATCTAGTTAGTAACAATAAATACAACTGAGTGATTAGCTATATCTGGACATTGAAGATTCTCAAAAAATACTTTGCTGTTTAATTAGCTTTTTATCAGGACAAGACGGGCACTTAACCTTGCTCAAAGAAACACGTTTTTTATTTCCCCCTACCAAAAAGGCATTGAGAAATGAGAGAGAAGTAACTTTCCAAAAGAGAGAAAAGAATAAAATCTGGATCCCAGTAATAGCTTCAAAGGCCAAGTGGGTAATGTACATACACAAGCAGGCCACGTGTTCTTGAAATATAGTCTCCTGGAGCTCTCTTTCCTTTTGCATTTTCCTAGTCCATTTCCTCTCCCCCTCTCTCAGATACTCTCAGTTAAAGAACTGGAAAATTCACTGCAAAACTGAAGCAATCAGAAGAAAACTTCCTGGATGAACTTCTCTCAGTATCGTACCAATAACCTATCTATATTCATTTCCATATATTTTGCCCTCCCACCTGTGGCCATGGGTACACTGCTCATGTTCTTCTCCAAAAATAACCCCTCATACAGTGGCTCCCACTCCTTCTTGCCAACCTAAAGTCAATGCTGCAGAAACTGCCCCCAATCTCCTCTACCTGATTAACTTTTCCATTTTAATGAACCACATCACCTATGGACAAGCATGTTAGAATATTTCCCAGGGTTAAAAAATCCGAAAAACAAAAATTTTAAAAAATCTCTTTTCCTTAACCCAACATCTATTACCTCATTACTCTACTCTCCCTATAGCAAAGATCCTCAAGAGTTATCAATGCTTAACTCTCCTGTTTTCTCTTGAAACTCAGGTAAATCGGACTTGTGCCCTAATAATGCCTACCAAATCAGTCCCTCTGAGGATTACCAACGTATCTCTCTGGTTATTCCTCACATTCATGTACTACATTCATGTAATACAGGAAAACCTTTCCTGTACTAACCCAGAATCCTGCTGTCATCAATCATTTTAACTTTTTAATGTTTTTATTTCTCCCTGTTACCACTATTCCTATCCTGTTAAGTTTAATAGGGTTACCAGTACGATTATTTTCTAAAGTTTTATACTTGATCTACTTGATAGAGATAAACCAATTAAACATACTGAAAAAATTCAGCTTAACCAAGAAATAATACAATACTGCTCTAAATTCTGCTCTGTTTTCTGTGAAACATTTAATCTAGGCCATTTGTCAACTCTAAAAAGTCAAATTTGTGACTGTGTTTTGGAAAGAGAAAGAAGAAAAAGAAAGAAAATCAACATGCTGAATGTGACAGTTCCTTTTTCCCAAGCCATCATCAAGCATATGTAAGTCCTTCTTATACTTGATTCATCTCAAGTATGTCCATCCTTTGGGCGAAGGTTAATCCTACGATTTCCATTTTTGACTTTCAAATATGAAAGTAGGCCTCCAAGTACTAAGTCCAATTACAGTGTCTCCCTTTGATTTTTCTGTATATTATGAGATGACAATGCTAGGTGCAAATTGCATCTGAGCACTCTTAGTAGTTTTCCACTTGAGAGGCCATTCATCAAAGGTGTCAATGAATCTAAAGAGTCCAGGCATCAGCCCTAAGATTCCAGAAGATGTTTAAAAATTAAGGTGGCAACATATTTCTTGATATTTCTTATAAACATTGGTCTTAAAAATTATGAAAGGTGAAATAATGGTTCAAAAATTCCTTTTGGTAGTGAAAGATGTCAGAGAACTGAGTTATGCTATTATGCAGAGTCCAGGGAAAGTACATAAGAACTTAGCATTTCCTACAATCCAATAAATAATATTTCATTTAATAAGTCTTTTTTAAGCAAATGATGCCAAAATAATAAAATGGAAAGCAGTGTCCAACTGCTAAGTCACTACACACAAAGCAACTCTGGGAGCTATTCCTCTAATCCAAGTACTAACCAGGTCTGACCCTGCTTAGCTTCCAAGATCAGACGAGATGTGGTGTGTTCAGAGTGGTATTGCTGTAGACATGGGGGAAGGGTGATAATTCTTATTCTGAAGCTAAAATACAATTTTATAAAATTGAATATAAAATTAACACAAATAAAATTAAAATTCATTTGCTTACACATTATTAAAATTAACAGAAGCTAGGTTAAATAGTGCAACTAGAGAATACTGAATTATTTATATCTTTCAACAAATCTTGCTCAATTATTAAGGAGTTTTCTATCAAATCTGATTCCTCAGGAACCACAGCATAGAATGATGTAGTGTGGACTGTGATGAGATACTCAAAGATTAATGTGTGATAATTTTTGTGGCAGAAGTAGTAATAGTATTAATAATAACATAACAATTATTGAGCACTTACTGTGTGCCAAGGCCTTTAGAAGTAGTTTACAGAAATTAATTCAGGGACTTTACCCAGAAATACAGATGAGGAAACTGAGGTACAGAGATATTAAGTAACACACTCAAGGTCATACTGCTATTAAGTAGCAAAGTAAGTATTTGAACCCAGGTCTGCCTAATTCTATAACTCTTAACTACCATGACATATCCTGTTAGCACCTTCAATCAAAAAGTCTATGTCCTTGAGATGTGTAACTTTATTTACCTTAACTTCAGTACTTCATATAGTACCTAGAAAATAGAAGGTGTTCAATTGATGAATGAATACATGAAACTATACATGTCAATGCTAAGTTAGGAATAATAATATGTTCAGAGGACAGTGACAGATTACAGTAGAGTTGAAACAAAGGTTCCACATGGAAAGAAGTATGATATCAAAATGAAAAATAAATTATACCTTTACATAAAAATTACAGAACATAAAATTGAAATCTTTGCTAGAAAACTCAAAGGTCTAAAACAAGTCTTGTATTTATCGCCACAACCTTAACTCTCTCAAAAATACCTAATTAATTTACACCCTACTGTGTGTACAGCTGATCATTTTTTCCTTCAGTATGCTGCAGTTATTTCATATATAGAAATTTCAGTTTAGAATCCACTGTAGTCAGGGGCTTTTCCAAGTCCTTTGTATAAAAACAGCCTAATTTTTGATAGAATATCAAGTTTTGGCATTAAATAATTACCTATGTTGGGTATTTTTAAGAGAGTTAAGATTGTAGAGATAAATACAAAAACTTTTTTTTAGTACTTTTTGAGTTTTCTAGCAAAGATTCCAATTTTACGTTCTGTAACTTTTCTGTAAAGGTATAATTTTTCATTTTGATATCACACTTCTTCCCATGTGGAACCTTTGTTTCAACTCTACTGTCACTGTCCTCTGAACATACATTATTAGTCCTAACTTAGCACTGACATGCATGGTTTCAATTATTAATTCATTCATCAATTGAACACCTTCTATTTTCTAAGTACTATATGAAGTACTAAACTTTGGCATTATGCCAAAACTTGATAGTCTAGCAAAACAGAAAGTTACAAACCAGATCAATAAATATCAACTCTTGCAATTAAAAAGAAGTAAATAAGAAATATAAGAATGGAAATGATAAGCAAAGTTAACTATAAATTCAACACAATATCAACTAATATATCAATAGGTTTTGAGGAGAAATTTGAGAAAATTTATTTTTCATAAGTTGAGAAAACTTGAGGAGTAACTACCAAATAATAAATTACATTATAAAGCTAAAATAACTAAAACTGTTTAGCACTGGAAGAGAAATGAACAAATAATTAGGGCAGAATAATACGTCTAGAAACAGAAATGAGTTTAATTTTACACCAAAGTGGCCCTTCAAATCACTGTGGAAAAGCGGGCTTATTCAACAAATGACATTAAGATAACTGGCTAAACAACTGAGGAAAATAAAATTGGATTACTAGACACCTACAGCAAAATAAATTCTAGCTGAAACAAAGATATAAAGGTATAAAATAAAATCACACATATTATAAAAGAACCATGAGTGAATGTATTCATAAATTTAGAGTACAAAAGCCTTTTCTAGGCAAACATAAAACCCAGAAACTATACAGACCAATACATGTAACTACATAAACATTTTTAAAAAATCAATAAATAATTCAAAGCCAACTCTACATGAGGAAGAAATATTTTCAAAATATATAATGAACAAAAAATGAGATTCCAGGATATATCATTAAGGACTATTAATCAAGGACTATGATTAAAAACTAGAATTAGATTTAAAAATAGCTTTTAAACACCTGAAATGCTACAGCTTCACTCATTAAGAAATGTAAATCAAAGCAAGACAAAAATTTTAAATCTCTCAGGTAGTCATAAATTTATGTTTGCTAATACCTAGCGCAAATGAAAAGGTGGAAACAGACATTCCTATACACCACTCATGGGTATATGGGGTAATTTAACTCCAGTTATCAAAAAGTAATCCGTTGAATCCAGCTCTACCTGCTATCCAATTCCAGTACTAAGAATTTATCCTACAGTTATTATTGCAAAAGTTGTGCATAAGGATGCTCACGGTAGCATCATGTGCAACGTAATCCTCTTGGTACATATGAAGAACTAAAAAAATAGTGTATAGTAAATAAAATAATTATAAAATATTTTTGTTAAATTGTCATTGAAATTGCTTCCGATGCTGGTATTGTGATTGCTACAAAAATCCTCCTCTTTTGCATTAATTATGAATTTTACTTAGAATCTCTAAAGCTTCATCACGCAAGATAGTAATATTTTATAATAAATTTATTATGATTCATAAAAATTGAATTTCAATCAAAACTTAGCCTACATCTAGAGAACCATTCCAAAAATCAATGTTTAAAATGTAGAGCTTGTGTCTTTTCCTTTAAGAATTTATTCTTGGCACAAAACATTCATGCATTCTTAGATGATTTATTCACACCGAAAAGTTTTTAAATGTATATGAGATGTATCGTATCACACACACATACCTTAGACCCACCACTCCTTAATTTGTAACACTCAGTTCATTAAAGGGCTTTCTTCAACAAGCTTCAACATTAATTTTTCAGAATTCAATTGTAATTCTGGCATTAGCATAATAAATACAAAATAACTGATTTCTTCTCCATTTCATAAACTGTCTTTTTAAAACATACATTGTTTTAAATGAACCAATACAAATTTATCTTTTGAAACTTTCCAAGTTATAATTTTTGTTTGTGTTTACTTCTGGGAAATACAGTAGAATGTCACTGGTGATGCCATTAAAAACTCTAAGTTCCAGTTCAAATGACTAACTCAACACGTTTGTGTTGATGCCAATGAAACAAAAGAACAAACATAATAAATCCGTAAGAGTGGCAGAATGCCTGGAAGGGCAGTACCAGCAGGTCAGAACAGTGCAGGAGCAGATGAGAACTGGCACACCTGAAGAACTGAGCAATCTGCCCTACACCTCTGAAAGCGAAAACTCCCCCTGCCCTCCCCCACTAAAAAATTTACTTTTCCTAGAAGGAACCTAAAAACAACGACAAGCAAAACAAACCTCAACAAAACAGCTAAGGTAGTTGGAAAGACTGAGTCAAGAAAAATAATGGCCAAGTAATTTTAAGAAGGAAAAGTTACATCAGTCATCAAAGAAACTGATTCTAGCATCAGTATGCAACTTTCCCTGCATAAAGCACTGTATATGTATTTTCTAAAGCAAAACTTATTTGGAAGAATTCTATGGTGAGTGTTAGGGCTCATGGAAATTTCTGAATTTTATCAATTAAAAAAGTCCTTAATACTTCCAAACAATTAAAAAAAAAATCCTTTCCAAGGAAAAAAGTCGGGTTGACATTGAACTCTCATCTGCAATATGGAGTGACAGAAGATGTTTTGTCATTATAAAAGAAAATTTTGAACTTAAAATTCCATAGGCAGATAAGCCTATGGATAATCAAGTGTGAGAGCAATATACAAACACATAAAATTTACTGAAGAATTTTTTTTTTTTTCTGAGACAGAGTCCCACTCTGTCACCCAAGCTGGAGTGCAGTGGCACAATCATGGCCACTGCAGCCTCAACCTCCTGAGCTCAAGTGATCCTCCTACCTCAGACTCCTGAGTAGCTGGGACTACAGGCACAAACCACCACACCTGGCCTCTGAAGAATTAACTGAAGACGTTAAGCAAAAGTTGGTATGAACAAAAAGAAAAATAAACTGAAAGTCGTAACAAGAAAATTTAACATTTTTCTTTCCAGATCCAACTACTCAGACAAAAAGAAAATAACACTATTAAACATTTTAACAATGCAATTAACAAACATGATTAAATAGAAATCTATAAAACCATGTGACCATAATTACAAAGAATGCACAATATAAGCAACATTTTAAAACAACAGAGACTACACAATGCACAACATCAAAGCATAAAACTGATCCATGGATGTAATCACAAAGAAAAAAATATCAAGGCTGTTTATCTGATGCAACAAAACTAGAAATTGTCAAAAAGGGTTCAGCCCTCCCATCATCCTGAGCCCCAACAATAGCTGTTCACTTGGAAATTTTAAAATTTCTCTTTTAAATAGTACTTGGGTAAAAGAGAATAAAAATTAGGGCCACAGATACTTTAGAAAAGACTAATGAAAAAACTACATATTAAAAACTATAGAACACAGACAAAGGAGTACTGAAAGGAACTTTTTTTTTTTGAGACAGGGTCTTCTCTGTTGCCCAGACTGGAGTGCACTGGCATGATCACGGCTCACTACAGCCTAGAACTCCTGGGCTCATGCGATTCTCTCACCTCAGCCTCCCCAGTAGCTGAGACCATAGACACACACTACCACACCTGGCTAATTGTTTTATTTTTTTATTTTCTGTAAAGACAGGGTCTTCTTATGGTGCTCAGGTGGGTCTCAAACTCTGGGCGATCCTCCCGCGTCAGCCTCCCAAAGTGCTGGGATTACAGATGTGAGCAACCATGCCTGGCCCAAAGGAACACTTATAGCTTTAAGGTAATTTATTAGAATACAAAAAGACTGAAAATAAATAAATTAAGAAATCAACTGAATAAGGTAAATACCAACGTACATTGTAGCAAGGAATTTACAGTTCCTCCATATCTGTGGGTTTCATATCAGTGGATTTCAACAAATTGAAATACTAAAAAATTCCATCTGCACTAAACATGTACACAGACCTTGTCATTATTTCCTAAACAATACAATATAAAAGCTATTTATGTAGACTTTACATTGCACTAAGTAAACTACAGATGATTTAAAGTATATGGGAGGATAACAGGTTATATGCAAATACACTATTTTATATCAAGGACTTGAGAATCCACACATTTTGGTACCCAAGAGAGGTCCTGGAACCAATCCCACACGGATACCAAGGGACAACTGTATATGTGTGTGTGTGTGTGTGTGTGTGTGTGTGTGTGTGTGTGAGATATGATACATCGCATATGCATACATACACACACACATACATATATATATAAAGAGAAAGAAAAAGGAAAGAAAGGAAAGAAAGAAGGAGAGGAACTGGAGTCAACTGAGGTAACTATTATAAGCATATTTTACCACATTATCAAATGAGTATCTTTGTTAACTTTCTTTTCTTTCATTCTTGTTCTTTTTTGAGACAGGGGTCTCACTTTATTGCCCTGGCTGGAGTGCAGTGGTGCAAACATGGCTCACTGCAGCCTCAACCTCCCCAGGCTCAGGTGATCCTCCCACTTCAGCCTCCGAAGTACCTGGGACTACTGGCACACACCACCACACTTGACTAATTTTCTGTATTTTTCGTAAGGAAGAGGTTTGACATGTTGCCGAAGCTGGTCTTTAACTCCTGAGCTTGAGCAATTCTCCTTCCTTGGCCCCCCAAAGTACTGGGATTACAGGCATGAATCACTGCGCCTGGCCCGTTCTTGTTCTATAATATTTTAAATATCTTTAAATATTTTAATATATTTAAAATATTACTTTTCTCTCTTTTGTTCTCTCTTCTATCTGCTGTCACAGTGGCATAAAAGAGATATATATAGGCTCTGTAGTGACATTCAGAATCAGGGAACACTGAATCCAGAGCTAAAAACAGTACTTGAGCTACTGAATACTTAAAATACATTAAGAACCATTATTCTCTTCAGGATCACATTGAATCTGATACTCAGGATGCATTTATTCCATTGAAAAATTAAGAGAATTTAAAATGATAGCAATTATAATATCTTAAGCCAGTAGTTCTGAAAAGTTTGCATTGAAATGGTCTTTATGATAGACAAGAGTAAACTTGGACTTCTCAGCAATCTTGTATATAAGACTTGTATAAAAGAGTCTGTTTTAAAACTTGCGGTAAGTAGTTCATTACCAAATATAATAAAAGATTTCATAAAATCACTTCATTTTTATTCTTATCTGGTTTCCTGGAGGCTGAGGATAATATTTTTTAAAAGACATGTAAGTATAATTTTTTTTTATATTTCATTGCTTTATTAGAAATCTTTTTTGTAAAGAATCACATATAACATATGTATAAACATACATTTATGAAGGAGAAAACTGAAGTATGGATATGAATAGCATTCACAGTCATATGGGCAGAGAGAGAAATAAGCACAGACCTACCTAGTCTTTCTGATTCCAACTTTCCTGTATTGGTAGAACTTATTTCATATTTTTTGGATGCAATTAGCTAGGCAACTTGAAATAAGTCAATGATGCACTTTTTTGTTACCAATATCTGTAACTATCGCCTTTTCATTCTCACATAAATAAAAAACAATATAATGAAGGTTTCAATTAACTTTACATATACATTCTGTTAGTTTAACAAATCAACCTAAGTAAATCACGTAAATCCAGCCAACCAACAGATTAAAACCCCAAAGCAAAACCAAGCTGAAATTTTGTTTTGCCATTATGACAGTCAATCAAATTTAACTTGGGAATAAAATTGGTAATCTTTCAAAAATTAGGCCTATAAAACAAATATTTTAATAACATCTTTACATTCTTAGGTTTTAAAATTTATACTAACACATTTTAATGTGTGATATTTAAATATTTCTATATGCTTTTGTAATACCAGCATCATGAGTAGGATACACATTGTCTAGAGATTTTACCTTTTTTGCTGTAGAACAAAGGGGTTCCTTTTTCATACTTCTTAGTAAAAACTCTGGCATGTTATTTTCAATATCCTCACGAGTTCCCTTTTTATGCAAAACTGCAGCCAGAAATGAAATAACCTGGGGAAAAAAGACTTTTTCAATCACTGTGTATAATGTATCATGACGTACAAAATTTCACTGCTTACATGACTATTCAATTAGTGACAAAGTAGGTACAAAGAGATTCGTTGGGGGAAAATAAAACATGAAATATTAGTACTGATTTTCTTTATTTGTAATAACAAACTTTTTCACCCTTGTAAACAAACAAAAATCCTCACATTACCATCTTTTCATAACTTCTACCTACCCAATGAATTATTTCTTAATTCCATTACTTGAGACACTACCTTCTTATTTGTTTCTAACCATGGAAACTATCTTTTCGTATCCTCTATTAGAATAAACTGTATACATTCTTGTTTCCATATAGAAAATAAACTCCTTAAGGGGGATAATATTTGGCCCATAAATTTGTATACTTCTATTTATCTAATAAATATAGGTGAAATGGCAAAATGTTATTTTAAGACAGACTAATTCATTAAGGTATACAACATTTTGAATAACAGCTTATCTCCAAAAATCAAGTGAGAAAAACAGACAGAAAAAAGGAACCATAACCTCATATAACAAATTAGAGCAAGAAATACTGAATTGATTCGACTTTGATTCAAATGTTAGCTCTGATTGCTTGGCTGCTCTGTGAACTTGGGCAAGGGAGTTAACCTCTCTGAATAATATCTGTAAAAATGGCAAAAAATAATTTTGGCAAGGTTGTTTTAAAGATTGGGAAGAAAGGTATATGAGGTATCCATATGGAAGAAAATAACTGATCATTACCTTACAAAAATAAATGAGAAGAAAAACTATATAAAACAAAAAACTATGCGAGAATTAGAAAAATTATAGAAAAAAGTATACTTAACAAGGGTGTGGATACCTATAATCTGAATCCTAAATGATAGAAGAAAAGAAATGATACAGAAGTATCTGAAGAAATAAAAGCTGAAAACTTAACTGATTTTAAAAATCAAGCCACAGATTCAAGATCTTCTTCTAAGAACCAGAACCAAAACCAAAACAAAATGAAAACCAAAAACTAACAAAAAACCACAAGCAGGTGCTTCACTGAAACAACCTGAGACAGCAAAATGTTTGTTAAAAGCAGCCAGAAGAAACAACAACAGATCACCTACAAAAAAGCAACAACTGGTCTAGCCACGGTGGCTCACCCATGTAATCCCAGCACTTTGGGAGGCCAAGGCGGGTGGATCATTTTAGCCCGGGAATTCGAGACCAGCCTGGGCAACATGGCAAAACCCCATCTCTACAAAAATTAGAAAAATTAGCTGGGCACAGGGTGGCTCATGCCTGTATCACTAGCTACCTGGAAAGCTGAAGTAGGAGGATTGCTTGAGCCTAGGAGAATGAGGCTGCAGTGTGCCGTGATTGCACCACTGCACTCCAGCCTGGGCCACACAGCAAGACCCTGTCTCAAAATAAATAAATAAATAAAATATACTAAAAAACACAAATAGACAAGTAGCTGACCTTGCAGGAAAAAGAATGGAAGATAGTATACAACAGAATATTTTCAAAGTGATAATAAAAGCAACCTATATTTTTATACCTACAGATGATATTCAAGAATGAAGGGTAAAGATTTTCAGACAACCAAAAAGTGAGCCAAGTCATCACCAAAAAAGCCACACTAAAGAAACTAACTAAAGAATGTTTTCAGGTACAACGAAAATGACTTTAGTTAGAAGATGGGTGACACAGGGAAAAATTAAGAGCAACAAAAATGGTAAATATATACAAAATATATATGTATATTGATTGACATTATGAAACAATAAAAAAGTTTGGTTGAAATCAAGTAACAGGTTAAAAGCTATGACAGCCTGTAATCCCAGCACTTTGGGAGGCCAAGGCAGGTGGATCACGAGGTCAGGAGATCAAGATCATCCTGGCTAACACAGTGAAACCCCGTCTCTACTGAAAATACAAAAAATTAGCCGGGCACAGTGGCGGGCACCTGTAGTCCCAGTTACTCGGGAGGCTGAGGCAGGAGAATGGCGTGAACCTGGGAGGTGGAGTTTGCAGTGAGCCGAGATCACGCCACTACACTCCAGCCTGGGTGATAGAGCAAGACTCTGTCTCAAAAAAAAAAAAAAAGCTATGACAACAAATGTATATGAGCCAGAAGGAGCACAAGTGTAGTTATAATATTCTGAGGTCACTATGCTGTAGGGAGGAAATTAAGTACTAATTTATGTTAGATTATGATAAATCAATGGTATCTGTTGTTATCTCTAGGGTAACCATTAATAGAAGAATAAAAGAATGTGTACCTAATAAAAGGGGATAATAAAGTAATAGGAAACAATCTATCCAAAAGGACACAAAAAAAGTGGGAAAAACATGACATGGAATAAATAAAAAGCAAACAGTAAAATACTAAGTTTAAATCCAAATATATTAGAAAGCACATTATATGGAAATGGACTAAACTGTCTAAACAAAAGATGACTGTCCAAATAAAATATATTTCCTTGCCATTTACAAGAAAAACTTCTTAAAAAAAGGGATAAAAATTCTAATTAGAAAATAAAAATGACAGACCATGTAAACAAAAATCAAAGAAAACTGATATAGCTATATTCATATCAGATAAAGATGCTGAGGCAAAAAAGCATTATGAAATTAAAGAGGCACACTTTAACTTAATATTGATAATAAAATTAGTTCACTTGGAAATTTTAAGAAGTCTAAATTTATCAATAAAGAAAAATTTATTGAAATAAAAGTAGACAAATCCACACGCACAATGGTAGATTTTAAAATAACTCAGCAAGAACAAACAAAATAATCAGTAAAGATACAGAAGACTTTAATAACATGATTGTCAACCTTCACCTAATGAATATTTGCTAGAACACTGCACACTACTGCAAAGCAGTTTCATTTTAAGTACTCACGAAATATTTACCAAAGTTGACATATGGGGCCTGGTGCAGTGGCTCACACCTGTAATCCCAGCATTTTGGGAGGCCAAGGCAGGCGGATCACCTGAGTTCAGGAGTTCGAAACCAGCCTGGCTAACATGGTGAAATCCCGTTTCTACTAAAAACATAAAAAATTAGCTGGGCACGGTGGCGTGTGCCTGTAATCCCAGCTACTCGGAAGGCTGAGGCAGGAGAATCATTTGAACCCAGGAGGCGGAGGTTGCAGTGAGCCAAGATTGCGCCATTGCACTCTAGCTTGGGCAATTACTCCGTCTCAAAAAAAAAAAAAAAAAGGTTGACATATGCTAGGCCACAGAAGTCTCAAAACATTTCAGTAGACAGAAACCATACAGAATATGTTCTTTGATCACAATACAAGAAACTAGAAATAACAAAAATATAAGCAGAAAATCTCCAAATGTTTGGACAGTAAGGAACAGAGTTCAAACAACTCACAATATAAATTATAAAATATTTGAATTAAATAATGAGTAACAATACATGTTGAATTTGTAGAGTATGGCTAAAGCTGTACCTTAGGGACTTAAATGAATATTACAGACAGTCCCCAACTTATGATAGCTCAACTTGCAATTTTTCAATTTACAATGGTGTAAAAATAATACACATTCAGTAGAACTGTAAATCAAGTACCCATACAATCATTGTTTTTCTCTTTTAGCAAAATACTCAATAAACTATATGAGATTCAACACTTTAGTATGAAACAGGCATTGTGTTAGATGATTCTGCCCAACTATATGCTAATGTAAGTGTTCTGAGCATGTTTAAGGTAGGATAGGCTAAGCCATAACATTCAGTAGGTTAGGTGTATTAAATGTGTTTTCAACTTACAATATTTTCAACTTACAATGGGTTTATGGGGACATAACCCCACTGTAAGTCAAGGAGCATCTATATTAGGAAAGAAGAGGGACTATTAATCAGTTATCAAAGAATCTATCTCAAAAACTTACGAAAATAACAGAAAATTTAACACAGAAAAGCAGAAATTACCAAAGCATACAATGAAAATGATCAACAATGCCAAATGATCATCCTTTGAAAGAATTTTTTCAATAAACCCCTGGCAAAATTGATGAAGAAAAAATAGAAGAGAAAAGGCAAACAAAAAATATGTATAACCCATAATAATGCTTTGCCAATAAATGTAAAAATTTAGAGGAAATGTAGAAATAGAACTTATCAAAAACCAACACAACAAAAGGAAATTTAAATACTCATAAAACCATGAAATAAACCTGAATATGTAATTATAAACCTTCCACAAAGGAAGTTAAGGGCCAGAAAGTTTCACCAACAAATTCTACCTAATGCTTAAGAAAAATGTAATGCCAATCTGTAACAGACCCTTTCAGGGTTTAGAAAAAGGGGAAAATATTCTCACTTCGTTTTACGAGTTCAGCGTAACTTTGATAAGAAAACCTGACAAGAACATTATAATACAGGAAATTTACAAGCCAATTTCTCTTACTCATATAGAAGCCAAACTCTTAAACAAAATATTAGCACACAGAACACAGAAATTTAAAAAAGGAAATAATATATACCAAAACCAAACTGGGTATATTCTGCAAATATAAGTTTGGTTTAACCTTTGAAATTTAGGTATTAGGTAGCTGTCAGCTAAGTATCTTAGGCATTACACTTAGCATTCCTAACGCTTAGATTCCTTAAAATGAGAATAGAATGACCTATTTACAAGAAATATATTTTATCTGAAGCAGTACATTATTAGGTACATTGCAAAAAGTTGAGAATGCATATTTTATCATTAGAGCAACCACTAAAAATAAAAAGCAAAGAAGTATAGATAAAAAGTCAATAGAAAAATTAAAATAAAATTCTAAAAAATATCGTATCAACCCAAAAGGCAAATCAGACTGTTTCTGAATGAACAGAAATGTTATATACAAATCCATACATAAGAATTACATTAAATGTAAATGAACTAAATATTCCAATTAAATATCAGAGATTGTCAGAATGAATAAAAGAGCTTGTCTACCAGGGACATTTCATAGTAAAAAAATGGTCAATTCATCAGGAAGATATAACAACCATAAAGGTTTGTGACCCTAATAATGGAGCTTCAAAATATATGAAGGTAAAACTAGCAGATTAAAAGAAATAGACACATCTGGCTGGGCGCAGTGGTTCACACCTATAATCCCAGCACTTTGGGAGGTCTAGGTGGGTGGATCACTTGAGGTCAGGAGTCTGAGACCAGCCTGGCCAACAGGGTGAAACCCTGTTTCTACTAAAAATACAAAAATTAGCCGGGTGTGGTGGCACACACCTATAATCCCAGCTACTTGGGAGGCTGAGGCATGAGAATCACTTGAACTAGGAGGCAGAGGTTGCAGTGAGCCGAGATCACCACCACGCTCCAGCCTGGGTGAGGGAGCAGGACCTTGCCTCAAAAAAAAAAAAAAAAAAAAAAAAATTTATACACTTCACCCAGAAACTTGACTTTTAGGAATCTATCCTACAGAGAAATACTCTTAGAATTCTATCCTACAGATATTCACTATTTGCTATTTCCTAAAATAGGCAACAACCCAAAAATCCTTCTCCCTAGGTCCCTAGAGGAATGGTAAAGTAAGTTACAGAACATATAATCTATAGTATGCAGTAATTTATTAATTAATGAATGGGGACAATCCTTATGTACCAACATAAAAAGATCTCCAAGACCCATGTTTAAGTGAAAAAAAACAAGGAGTAGAATAACATATAGAAATAATAGTCCTATTTTTTAAATTTATTTACACATACATTAAAATTATAACTTGTTCAAATAAAAAAACAGATTGGACTTCATAAAACTTAACTTTCGTGAATCAAAGTAAAATAACAAGAAAATAAAAAGACAACTACAGAATGGGAGAAAATATTTGCAAATCATATATCTGATGAGGGATTAGTATCCAAAATAACATAAAAATTCTTACAACTCAACAATAAAGACAATGAAATTAAAAAACAGGCAAAAGACTTAAATATATATTTCTTTCTCTAAAGATATACAAAGGGCCAAAAAAGCACATGAAAAGATGTTCAACATCATTGGCCAATACAGAAATGCAAATCAAAACTGTAATGAAATACAACTTAACACACAGTAGGATGGTTATAATGAAGAAAACCAAAAAATAACAAGTGTTGGCAATGATGCGGAGGCATAGGGAACCTGGACAATTGTTGGTAGGAATGTAAAATGTTTTAGCCATTGTGGAAAATAGTATTGCAGTTCCTCGAAAAAAAAAAAAAAAAAAAGACTGAATTACCATAAAACCCAGTAATTCCAATTCTAGGAATACACACAAGAGAAATGTTTGTACACAAATGTTCACAGAAGCATTATTCATAATAACTAAAAGTGGAAACAACCCAGAAACTAGAAAGAGGTGGGAGTTGCACAACATTCTGAATGCATTAAATGCACTCAATTAATCATTTTAAATAATGAATTAATGTTGTGTGGACTTATCCTCAATTTAAAAATTACAGCTTGCATTTTTATAAGAACGCGTTTGAGTATTACAGTGTAATCAGAATTATTTTTATTCTAGAAAAAAGTTAAAAAGTATGTATGTAAAGTGTCAAGTCAGTAAATATCAATGATTCAATAAACAGGAGCTTTTTTTTGAGACAGAGTTAGCGACACTCTTGTTGCTGCCCATGCTGGAGTGCAATGGTGCGATCTTGACTCACCGCAACCTCCGCCTCCCAGGTGCAAGTGATTCTCCTGCCTCAGCCTCCTGAGTTAGCTGGGATTACAGGCATGTGCCACCATGCCCAGCTAATTTTGTATTTTTAGTAGAGACAGGGTTTCTCCATGTTGGTCAGGCTGGTCTTGAACTCCCGACCACTGGTGATCTGCCCACCTCAGCCTCCCAAAGTGCTGGGATTACAGGCAAACAGTAGCTATTTTTAATCCCAGCACTTTGGAAGGCAGAAGTGGGCAAGCTCAGGAGTTTAAGGCCAGCCTGGGTAGCATGGTGAAATCCCACCTCTACAAAAAATACAAAAATTACCCAGGCCTGGTAGTGCGCATCTGTAGTCTCAGCTACTCGGGAGGCTGAGGTGGGGAGGATCACTTGAGCCCAGGAGGTCAAGGCTGCAGTGAGCCAACACTGCACCACTGCACTCCAGCCTGGGCAAAAGAGTGAGACACTGTCTCAAAAAACAAAAACACATTAGCTATTTTTCTGGCATCATTCCTTAAGGTAGAAGGCTTTGTTTCTTGCATATGATCTTGTATACAATAAACAAAGTAGCTTTTGCAAATTATGTTGTCTAAAATATTATAAAAAAATGAAAAATAGGATGGTTGAAACTTGTCCTAAGTTTTAAAATATTCTAACAAAATTTGCATGTCAATTTGCAGGACTTATCACAAAGACTTTGGTGTCTGACCAACCAGTTTCATACTAGCTATGTGACATTGGGCAATTTACATAACCTTTCTATAAATTTTAATATTTTCACCAATTAAATAGAGGCAAGAATATCTAATTAACATGAATGTTTAATGGAAAATGTTTGTCATAGAGCCTGGCAAATATAGACAATATAAGTTATAACCATAGAAAAATAATGTTATCCAATTCAACTTAAAATTCACTAACATTCAATAAAAATATATTTATTACCTAATAAATACCAACATGCTGGAATAGTCTAGATGAAAGGCTATTTCTAAATGCTAGAATAGTCTAGATGAAAGGCTATTTCTATCATTCAGTAGTGTGAAATCAAGCTGATTTGGGGTGGCAGGGAAGAGGTAGTTAGGAGATGTGCTGAAGGAGCATGGTTGAGAAAAAAGTGGACAGATGAACAGAAAATAAACAGTTACTAAAGAATCCAGTGAGAGATTAATGTGCGCAAACTGGCTGATGTAGAACATAAATTAAAAGAAAGAGAAAGGATACTCCACAAATAACTGAGTTTAGGCATTGGACAATTTAAATATTGTTAACACCACCTAAGTAAAAGATCTTTGATGCATGTTTACAATTTTCATTTATTAAATATTTTTAAAGTTATGTTTTCTATTTAAAAATACATCACCTAATACTAGAATTTACTGAATTCCTTGATGGTGTAAATAAGCATAACATTTTGGGTTCTGACTACCTTTTGGAATATAACTTAACACTGATCACAGAAAATTTATAATTAAAAGTATAGGTAATTGGCATATTGACTGGAAAGGGGCATGAAAAAACTTTTTAGGGTAATGGAATTGTCCTATATTTTGATTAGCATATTAGTTACACAGACATAGACATTTGTCAAAGCTCATTAAGTAGTATACCTGAGATCTGTGCATTTTACAGTTTAATTAAGTGTACCTTAATTAAAGAATTAAAGATACACACATGTACACACACACACACACATATATTGATAGATATACTCTTTTTAATTTTAGGCAACTGGTCCTCAAAGGCTACTGAAAAGACAAAAGAGATACCTATTAGATACCATAACAATTTAAATGAGGTAATATAAGATCTAATCCACTGATTTGCTTTTAACTCACCTACAGATTGTTTCATTACCGGTAAATTATATTGCTAATTGTGCAAATTCATAATTCAATTTGCTCATCTATCCAAGGTGATATACTATCTTAATTCTAACTTCATTTGTCAAATTCTCTAAAACAAAGATATGTGAAATGTATCTTGTGTTTAAGAATCTCAGATCTTTGGAAGATATTTCATAGGTGGCAGCTAAATTTATAAACTCTAAGTATAGATTAGCTTTACTTAATTCACTAAATCCACTAATGATTTGTAAAAATCTTTGTATCTCATTTAAATCATCTACACTACCTCTTAACACTACTCATCCACCCACCCCACAAAAACTTAAGTTGAAATAGTAATAAACTTTAGTTGAGAATACAAACTAACTGGAGAAGCTAGCTAAAACCACTAACAAACTCTTAGCTATATATTAATTATATTAATTAAAATATACTAATAGGTATTATGGTAATGCTAGCAGTAAAGTGTCAATACACAAAAGACAGTTAGGGAAGGGAGGATGTGAAGAACAGCACAGGTGGATTTTATGGACCAGGACTATAAATGGCACTCATCACTTCTACCCTTATTTCTGCTGGCGGAACCCAGTCACAAGCTCCACTGACGTGCAAGGAGATTTGGGAAATGCAGTCTCTGTCAGCTAGCCCAAACTCTTAAGAAGGCAAAGGAAATATGTATTTTGGGTGGAGATCTAGCCATCTTACCACACTATAGTGGTCCAGTAGAGGTCTATCAAAATATTAATTCACAGAAGACTAAAGACAAATTTACAATGAAGGTTTACAAAACTTATCTGCAAAGAAAAAGCCAGAACATGTTTTATTGTAGAATAGTTCTAAAATTGCTTATAGACGAAAAGAACAAAAACAAATATTTAAATCAGTCACCTCTAGAATAGTGAAAGGCCAAAAATTGCATTTCAGAAATAAAATATCACTCTGGGAAAGCTTTCTGTTTTTACATGCATTCCTTTCTAAACTCTCTCAAGCCAACAGTTTTATAAGTCATCTTTCCTCACAGAGTCAGCTCATGACATACTGAGTAAATCTGAGGCTGGGAAAAAGGGCAACAAACCTTCCCTTAGACCAGAACAGAGGATGGCATAGCAAAAATGGTCTATTTCTTATAGGACAAAAAGAAAAAAATGTCTACTACCTTATTTTTCAACTCCCTGGGAGATACAAAGGTACAGAGAGAGTGGTTCAGAACCACACTTCAAAAGTATGATTTTTGCTCGCTTTGAAAAAAAAAAAAAAAACACAAAGTGCTGTTTTGAAATGGGGTCTAGCTCACTTATCTTTACAAAGCTCTCCCCTAAAATCAGAACTACATGCCAAAACAAGAAATACAATTTTCTCTGTGAAATACCAGTACATTTCTGTTTCTGCTTAAAAGGGCTCAGGGATCTGGGGGCTAATTAACCTTCCACACTGGATATTATAGCATTTTCTCAATGAATGAAAATAAAGACAATATTATTTTTCTCTTTATTACTATATTCCTGAGTGAATAACATGACTTGAGATCCCAAGAACCTTCATATTTTAGTGTAGTTTTGAATCTACTTAAGATCTTATTATCCAAAAAAGGTACTGAAAATAACCTAAGAAACCTTTAACTATCAGCAATCCCATTTCTCTCGAGTGAGGTTTACTATACATCTTTTTAATACGACAGCCTTCAGTAATGACATTTTCAATAATGTAATATCTAATAATATAGAAACAAAAATTCAAAGAATGTCTTCATGCTTTGCAAAATTCTATCTCTGCTACTCAAAAAGTACTCTTACCTTCTTTGCATAGCAGATGAGAAAATAAATATGGTAAGACATATTACTGCATCTGCTTAATAGTAGTCCTTAAGACTTTGCTGTCTGTAAAAGCTAATTACCACACTACGATTAAAAACTAAATTATTTTGATTCAATGAATTTGAGCTCTTCTCTTGTGATAAACCTTTCAAATACTATATTAGAGCTATGCTTTCAGTAAAAAAATAAAATTCATTAAAACTCAATTCAAAACTCAAAGTTTGGTGGGTTTCCAAAAGCAAAGTATGAAAACACCAATTTCCCTGTGGAGTCTTCTTTGACATCCCCAAACAGGCTTGTTTCTCCCCTCCAACCCACTTACCAGACTAGATGATGACTCTTGGCCTCATTTCCTTCTATTACTCTTTTGTGAACTGTGTAAGGTAGGTGTATTAGTCAGGGTTCTCTAGAGGGACAGAACTAATGGAATAGAGATATATGGGGAGTTTATTAAGTATTATCTCACATGATCACGAAGTGCCACAATAGCATGTCTGCAGGCTGAGGAGCAAGGAGAGCCAGTCCGAGTTCCAAAACTGAAGAACTTGAGTCCGACGTTCAAGGACAGAAAGCATCCAGCATGGGAGAAAGATGCAGGCTGGGAGGCTAGGCCAGTCTCTCTTTTCACATTTTTCTGCCTGCTTACATTCTAGCCACGCTGGCAGCTGATAAGACTGTGCCCACCAGATTAAGGATGGGTCTGTCTTTCCCAGCCCACTGACTCAAATATTAATCTCTTTTGGCATCACCCTCACAGACACACACTAGATCAATACTTTGTATCCTTCAATCCAATCAAGTTGACACTCAGTAGTAACCATCACAGTAGGTATCATATGCATTTATATTCATATTGGCTCTTCAGTGCCAATCACAGTGCCTGACCCAGAGTGAGTACTTATTAAATGTCAACCAATTGAACAAATGGTTAAAAGTTGAGTAAAAGGCTTTTAATTAACTGTATTATTAAGTCAAAAGAAGAAGGCAGTATATGATAGAAGAGGAAAAAAATAAGAGCTCTAGAATAAAATGAAAATTATTACTTCTGTGCCTGACCCTAGATAGCGAAGTCATTCCTGTGCCTGTTTTACGTACTAAGTTAAAAAGCTGAACAAAATTATCTCTAATATCATTTCCATTTGTAAAAGTATTTTTTTAAACAATGAAATGATCATCATCCTATGTATAAATATTCACACAGAGGCCAGGCACAGTAGTTCCTGCCTGTAATCCCAGCACTTTGAGAGGTCAAGGCAGGCGGATCAGTTGAGCTCAAGAGTTCAAGACCAGCCTGGGCAACTCGGGAAAAGCCCATCTCTTCCAAAAATACAAAAAATTAGCTGGGCGTGGTGGTGAGCAACTATGGTCCCAGCTACTTGGGAGGCTGAGGTGGGAGGATCACTTGGGCCCCGGAGGCAGAGGTTGCAGTGAGCCGAGATCTCGCTACTGCACTCCACCCTGAATGACAGAGTGAGACCCCCATCTCAAAAAAACAAAAAAAGAACAAAAAAAAAGATACACATAGACTAAACATCCCTTAACCAATGTTCACTGAACTCACCAGATTAATCAAAGTTTTCTATCCCTTCTGAAAAACATACCGTCTGAGCAAAGGCTCTCAAACTTTAGTGGGCCTCGGAATTACCTGAAGCATCTGTTAAAACACAGATTGCCATCCTCTCCTACTCCCCACGAGTTCACAATTCAGTATGTCTGCAGTGAGACCCTGGAATTTACAATCCTAACAAGTTCCCAGGTGACACTAATGCTGCTGACCCAAAGATCCACTTTAGAGAACCACTACTCCATGGTAAGCACCCACTCACCTCTTTTCCTATCACTGAGTTGTCTGATTATCAAAGGTCAGGTTCCCAAACCTGTATACTCCAGTTGAAATTGTTTATTGTACTTAAACTAGCTAATTATCACATAAATGTACAAAAGGGATTCATTTTCAAGTTACCTGTTGAATTAGATGTGAAAATTCTGTGAAATATTGGGAGATAGTCATAAAAATCTTGAATTTTGTATTCAAATTTCCTCAAGTATCTTTTTCAGTCCCACTAAAACCAAAAATAGTAGGTGATGAACTGCATGGTGTTGAACATACCAAGTGCACAATGGACATGAGGAAATCTGGGAGTGATAGATATGTTCATCGTCTTGGCTGTGATGATCTTTTCTTGGATATGTGTATGTGGGATAAAATGTATTAATGTCTGCTACTTTAAAATGCAACAAAAGATGGATGGATATTACAAAACCATGTATAATGAAATATTAACAGAATCTAAGTGGTAAGAATATGGCTTTTCATTGTACCATTCTTTTAACTCTTCTATATTTTAGAAAAATGTCAGAAGATATTTGGGAAAAATTAGTCCATAATCTTCGACAAAAAAAAATCTGCAATCTGCTTATAAGATAGTAGTTATTATGTGACTCCATTTTTTGCATATGTATGTTTGTGTGTGTGTTTACAGAAGTATACGTATGTATGTGGGCATATCATTACGTATGTTGCATATTCATCTGTGCCCTCTTCACCAGATCTCTCCTTCCAATTCACTTTAAAAATACTCAAGTCTTTCCTACCCCCAAACAATACAAAACAAACAAAAAAGAAACCCCCTTAAATTCTCATCTCTCTCTTCAGCTACTACTAGATCACTTTTACTCCCTTTCAAAGCCATATTTCTTAAAGAGGTAAATATATGTTCTATGTCCATGTCTTCACCTACTCCATTATGGCTTGTGTCTGAAAGCTCCAGCAAAATGGCTCTTGCTCAGCATACCAATGATTTCTATGTCACTAGAACAAATGGACATTTTTCAATTCTCGTCCCCTGTAGAATGTAAAATATTAAACTCACCTACTTTTAAATTTGAAATGAGGGAAGGAAACTTTATTTGGTATGTAAAACAAGCTTTAAAAAGACTTCAATTTCATATCATGGCCAAATGAGAATATAAAAAGGGGGAAACTAAAGGGATGAAATCAAGAAACAGGAAAAAAAAAAAGAAGAAAAGAAGATAAAACTATAGCTCAAACAGTAAATGTCAATGGTCTATTTTCATTATCAATTAATTTTACCACATTCTGAAATTTTAGTTAACACAGTAATCATTCACATTTCTTCAACTAGCTTAGTTATATCTATAGAAGCTTTATCTATCTATAGAAGCTCTACCTTAAATGGGTCTTTCAAACCACCTATCTATGTAGAAATTATTCCCTGAGTTACAACAACAATAACCAGAGAACTAGGTCCCCAAGCATCAGACAAATCCAGCTGAGTATCAAAATTAGCACAGAAACCATTTCAGACGGTACTCCCTCAAAGACTTGCACAGCACACTAACAGCATGTACCAGAACATCTCCAAGTCCTTCAATGATTACAGTGTATCAGGTAATAGAAAATTCTGCAGTAAAATCAGTTCCTTTAAAAATAATCCTATGAACTGTAAAATAAAGTAAATTTCTTTGTAACATGGGCCTCAGAGATGAAAGACAGCCTTCAAATTTGAGACTAAAAGGTGCACAAGAATTTGAATTCTAATTGTATTTAAGTTGCAGGATGGCGGTTCCCAAACGATCACTTTTTGTATGTAGTACCCTCACGTTTCTTCTTTTTTTGTGTGTGAGACAGAGTCTCACTCTGTTGCCAGGCTGGAGTGCAGTGGCACAATCTCGGTTTACTGCAACCTCTGCCTCCCAGGTTCAAGAGATTCTCCTGCCTTGGCCTCCCAAGTAGCTGGGACTACAGGCGTGGGCCACCATGCCCAGCTAATTTTTGTATATTTAGTAGAGATGGGGTTTCACCATGTTGGCCAGGATGGTCTCGATCTCTTGACCTCGTGATCCGCCCGCCTCGGCCTCCCAAAGTGCTGAGATTACAGGCGTGAACCACCAAACCCAGCCTCATGTTTATTTTGAAGTTGAACATGCACTGGCTAATCAAAGAATTGTGGTAACAAACATTCTACCACAGGCAAAAACAGTAAAAGTATATGTGAAAACAGTTACAGCAGGGATTTAATTAATTTATTAATTTTCCTCTAGTACTCATCTGTAATCTTGGTCACAGATAGCGTTACTGAAACACCACAGGTTCAGTCTAAGACCTGCTACTCACCATACAGTCAGCCAATCACAGAGACAACACGTATTGCCAAGGAAAAATACTTTAATCAGGCACTGTAGCCAAGGATCAGTCTCAAATCCATCTCCCTGATTAAAATTAGGAGTTTTTACAGCAGGGAAGAAATGTAACAATGTATGGGAAAACAGGAACTTGGGAGGGCTAAGGAAGTAATCTGATGAATGACAGGCCTGGTGTCTCACTGTCTGAATTCTATGATCTGGTGAGTTTCAGTTCTTTGATACTTTTTGAGAGGCCTGGGGGTACTTTCCTGAGGAAGGAACTCAGATAAAACAAATACAAGTTTAAAGCTTTAGGACCAGAAGGGTCAATTTCTATGTTTATCCAAAAACAAGCAAACAAACAAACAAACAAAACTGTCCGTGGGACTGTTGGGTCAGTTTCAGCGGTGGTTTCTTGAAGCCTCCTTTCTTTATTCTTGCTGTCTATCCTCCACCTACAGGCCGGCGTGCTAAATGATTGTTTGTGGAATAAATGAAGAAGGCAAATTCATTTATTCCGCAAACAATCATTTAGCACGTCCAGTGTGCAGGTCTAAACTATCTGCACTGCCTAGGCTTGAAGGAACATAGAGTATGGTTAATGGTAATATGATTATTGAAAGACTTTATTTTAGCCTAGGTTTTCACACCAGACCTTTACACACAGTAGCATTATTTGGCTTTTTTTTATTTTTCCTTATTCCATCATTGCTGTCTGAAATTTGGCTATTTATAAATGTTAAATTTAGTTTTCCACTTACCTTTGAGTTCCAATAACTAATGGAGGTAATATGAAGAAGAAAATAAGTTAAACTCAATTATAAGAAAGGAAGCAGAATAACTTAATCACAAACTAGGCACACACTCCTGAAAATCTAAAGTGATTGTTTAGTATAAAATCTAGATTCAAAACTCTATTCTTCTTGGATCACAAACCTCTTTGAAAATCTAAGGAAAGCTAAAGACCCTGTAGCAGGCAGCTTCTGACAGGACTCCCAATAATACCCACCTCTTCATATTCCCAGTTCTGTTTAATCTCCTTCCCTTGAGTTCTGGCTGGACTTAGCAACTTGCTTCTAATGAGGAGAATATGACAAAAGTGAGGGGATGTCTCTTGTGTTATTACATCACCAAAGACCATAACTTCTGTTTTACTAGTGCTGTCTCTTGCCCTCCCTTTATGAAGCAAGCTACCTTGTGTGAGATGCCCCATGAAGAGGGCCATGTGTCAAGGAAGCAAAGGAGGCCTCCAGCCAACAGCTCATAAGAAACTGAGGCCAAGAACCCACAAGGAACTGAATCCTGCCAACAAACAGGTGGGCTAGGAAGTGAATCTTCCCCAGTCACCTTGAGATGACTGCAGCCCTGTGAGAGGCAAAGCTAGAGGACCAGGCTAGGCGGCAGCTGGATTCCCAACCCACAGAAACTGTGAGACAATACATGAATATTGTTTTAAGCTGCTAAATTTGGCATAATTTGTTATACAGAAACAGATTAACTACAACAAATCCCCTCTTTAGGAAAGTATGTATGTGTACAAATTCTAGTACACATTTTAGGGAATTTTGAAGTCTCTCTAAAGTTCACAAACAGAACTGCTAGTGACCCACGGATTCCAGATTAAGAAACTTCTAACATGATAAACTTCAAACAATATGCACAAAAGGCCTATAGGAACAATTTAACCATGCTATGTGGCATAACAAATGTTACAATGCTTTCCTTCCATAAAGTATTAAGAAAGTTAAATAACTTCAAATATATTGATATCTTAGTACCAGTATTACCAAAGGTAAAATCAAACCAAGTGGTACCAAAACATTATTTTGGAATAAAATATTTCATAGGTACTGAAGAATGATAAAATAACTGAGACATTGTCCTCAACTTTGAGGACTTCACTATCTAGTTAGTGAGACAAACACAAACATACACAGGAACAACAAAATAACTATCATAACAGCAGTACAAATAAAGATTTACATATAGTATCCACTCATGTACACAGTAAAGTGACTTGACCGTTATAACACAATTAAAATAAATACCTGTACTGTTTTTCCAAGTCCCATGTCATCACCCAGAATGCACCCTCCTCCATGGATGTAGTGTTCATAAAGAAACCGGGTTCCTTCTCTTTGGTAGTTTCTCAAATACCTATTGATGGTATAAGGAATAGAGTCTCCATCGTCAGATAATTTAAAAGCAACAGAAGATGATGGAAATTTTCGGTTTGGGAAATAAGGTTTTTCCAAATCTTCATCATCAAATATAAGATTCCTAGGGCAATCTTTAACAAATTTTACTTCTTGAAGCTGTTTAAGAGGTATTTTCCTTTCTTGAAAATCTGAATATAAGACGACTGCAAATGACTTGCCATTTTCATCCACTGTGATAGATTTTATACTTGCTTCACAAAGTTTTCCATTATCTGGGGCAGGGGCAAGACATCTTTCTCCTGGATGCCATATGTCTGCAAGAATAAAGAAAATAAAGTTTCCAAAGCTAGCTTATAAAGTAACACCTCATTTTTCCACAGCTGTGAGAAACAATATATACCTCACATAAATGCCTTTTCCCAAAAACTGGAACAAGATAAATTATAACATGTATAGATATTTTTCTAAAATAGATTTTCAGATATTCTCCTATAATAAACAGAATAAAGGGTACATACTTTATTTCCAGTGGTTCTTACCCTGGCTGTGTGTCATCATCTCCCCTGGAGTTTATTAAAAATATACATTCTTAGACACCACCTCTAGTGATTCTTATTCAGTGGATAGGGGTCACGGGCATCTGGTTTTATTGTTTTGTTTGGTTGTTATTGTTCAATTCAAAAGATCATTCTGACACACAGCCAGGGTTGAGCACCACTGACTAAAATATTCTTGCTGACTCATGAACATATATATATACATATATTTCATGATATGGTAGAGTAATCGTGAATAGGACTTGGTAATGAGTAAACTAAAATCCTCTGGACAGCAATGCTTTGTGGTTCATCTGTCTGCTTTTTTACAGTTATTCCATTGCCTTTCTCTAGAAACAGCTGTTCCTTTTCACTGCAATATTGCTGCCTCTAAACCTTTACTTTAACCACTGCTTGTATACAGCTAACCATGGGAACCTCCAATTCAACTACAGTAATGTCACAGCTTTTTCTCTTCTGGGTTTTGAATATTTATTTTAAGAGATGAATTCTAAGATCTCTTTCTGCTAAGATCCTATTATTCTTTAAAGACTATTACCTCTCTCTTTATGAACTTATTCTATGACTAACCGTACAGCTATCTATTTTATTTTCTCAGAAAATATACCACTATGAATGAGGAGGGAGTCCACAGAGTATACTATTGGTACAATTAAAAAGTATCAAATAAAGAAAACTAAGTAAAAATAATTTTCCAAATGGAATTTCTTATGGCAAGAATCCAAAAATAATTCTATGGCTACAAATATAAGAACACTAGGAATTATTTTTCTTATACATTTCTCACTGAGATCAGATAACCACTGGCAGTTTCCTAGGGTCTTCCTGATGACCTCCAGTTAGATATTTATAACATTTAAGATTACAACATGACATGTTTATACTATCTAAAGCAAGAATAGCTCATTATATTCCTCATCCATCAGTTGTTCCTCAAAAGTAAAGCCACTAACTTTGATGAGGTTATTTTACCATAACAATAATGAGTACAGAGGGAAAAACCTTCTCTTCCACTCTACTCCCTGGACCCAAACTGTTGACAACTGTTACACCATTCTGAAAGAGTGCTTTAATGTCAAACTAAAGCCTCGATCCACTGTACAAGTAAAACAACATATAGGTCAATGGGCCCAATTTTCATAACAGTACTATTTGCACCTTAAAACCTAAAGCAACCCTTACAGCAATTCTTAACACATTACTTATATTTCCCATTATGTGTTTGCCTACCCTATCATTTTTTAAGACTTATTTTATTATCCATTATTCAACATATGTGATTTAAGCACAAATTATTCACCAAATATTATACCACACAATGGCTATAAAATGAAGAAAACTAATGTCAAAAATGATGGTGACTAATAGTCTTCCCGCATTTCATTAACTGGCATCATCATCTAACCAACTTTTCAAGGTAGAAAACCATTAGCCCTTAAACCTCATCTAATATTACTCCTTTACATCCAATCCATCAGAATGTCCTGGTTCTACTTCAAAAATGAATCACTTTCCTCCATGCCATCATCTCTCTAAAGCAAAGAGTGGAAAACATTTTCTGTAGAGTCAGTTATTAGCTATTTGTTACTTTAGATTTTGTAGGCCATACAGTCTCTTGCCCTTGTAATGCAAAAGCAACCAGACAATACATAAACAAATGGGCACAGTTGTGTTCCAATAAAACTTTATTTACAAAAAGAAGTGTCAGACCAGTTTCAGCCCACAGGCAGTAGTTTGCAGACCTCTGTCTTAAAGCATGCCACCATCAACTTTCCCTAAATTATGCCTAACCAGTCTCTCTGCTCCCAGTCCACCTATTTAGAGTAGGGTACCCATTTTTCTCTATCTCATCATTTTATTGCCTCTGTAGCACTTATCATAACATTTAATTATCATGTCCACTTGTTTTTGTCTTTTTCTTCCAGTAGAAAGTAATTTCCTTTCCAAAAAAAGTTTGTACTGTTATAAATTTTATCCCCAGGACCAACACAGAGTCACACAGCAGACATTCAATGAACATGCGAATTTATTACACATTCTTTTTTTTTTAGACAAGAGTGTCTCTGTCGCCCAGTCTGGGGTGTCATGGCACAATTATAGCTCACTGTAAACTCCAACTCCTGAGCTCAGCCATCCTCCCGCCTCAGCCTCCTGAGTAGCTGGGACTACAGGTGTGCACCACCATGCCTGGCTAAATTTTTTATTTTTGGTAGAGACAGGGTCTCGCTTATGTTGTCCAGGCTGGCCTCAAACTATCCTCCCGCCTCAGCTTCCCCGAAGTACTGGGATTACAGGTGTGGGCCACTGCGCCTGGCCTATTACAAATTATTAATCTCACAAATCCTTGATATCTTGCGAGAAAACTAAAAAGTATACAAACATATACATAACTGTAAAAAGTGCATTAGAAGAAGAGTGCTATGAGAAGGGAGTATTGAGAAATGTAATTTAAAAGGGAAAGGGGTCTAAGAACTGTATCTCAGATAAGCGTACAGCATGTGCAAAAAAAAAAAAAAAAAAAAGCCTTAAGGGAATCACACAACTTATTGGAGTATTTTGGGTTTGAGTTTGGATAATTTCTAGGACGAAATAAATTCAGTTAAGTTTGAGTTAGAAATGGAATCTTTCAGTATCCAAACTACGGAACAACTGCTTAAATTGTGAAGACTTCCTGTTGGATTTAACAGGGAAATGGGTTAAGTCTCTAATTTAATGAGTCGAAATCATTTCTTTTGGTTTAAACTAATTACCAACTCAACTCATTCTGGTGATAAGGGTCTCTCTCTCCCTCTTTCACTCCAATGGCCTCCTCAAGCATTCCTCAAGCGTGTTCCCACCTCGGGGCCCTGGAGCTTTCTGCTCCTTCCACCAATTTCCCTAAATACCAGAGTGACTAGATTTATCAAAAGAAATGAGCGTCCCAGTCACAATATCCACTCGGCAGCTTCATCTATTTTTAGCTGCCAGTCTCCTATAGGTATTTATATGTTTGGTCCCTGAATTACAGCGTCATCAATTCCTAGACCTCAGAATTCAGGCTTGTAACTTGCCCTCTCTGAACTTTAGCTCTGAATTCATCTATTTAATGAGATCGATATCTTCCTCAAAGGAAAGCAAGTAAACAATCAGCATATTGCTGGACTCAGGCAAATCACTCAATACCTGGTAGTTTTTGTTATACGGCACAATTATTAATGAAAACTACTCATTTGGGTGCCAGAAGGCATCCCAGATGACTTGTGGTAGATAATCACACCTTCTTTAAACCTCCTATTTAAGGCAGAATATAATGCCCTGACTCAACAGGCAATAAAACTCAATTGAACTAAATATCTCAACCTTCATTTATCTACTTACAACAAACTTCTGCCATTCACTAACAACTAGAGCCTACAAGAATAAAGAATGAAAATAACGTTTACTGAGTGCTTAATATGCGCCAGACGCGGGGTCACATAAATGCTTTGCGTATTCCCCATGTCATTTAATAATCGCAAGAACCTAGTAATGAACCCAGTTTTACAGATGAGGAGCCTGCCCAAAGTTGCTCAGCAAGTAACTGTCAGAGGCAGCACTAGATCCCAGGGGCTGACTCCCAAGTCCAGGTTCTCAACACTGAATCGGAGATTTGGTCCCAGCCCTGGAGGGGTTCACAATCTGCAGCTGTCACTGAAGAGGATCTACAGGGCAAAACCCCAACCCGAAGGGCACCGGCACGAACTGGTCCAACGCGACGCAGTAGACAGGCCTCTGGGTAAGGGGCGAGCGCGGAGCTGGTACCTTTGCCTGCGGTTTCCGCGCGGGGCTGTGGAGCCGACGGATCCATCCGGCCAGTGGGAGGGGCCGAGCCCGGCTGCACGTAACACCCGGAAGACGGCGGAGGACAACGAGGTGGCTGGCAGGCGGGCCAATGGCGGCCAACGCCACTTCCGGCCGCCCTCCGAGCATCGCTCTCCGGCAACGCGAAGCCACAGGATGGAGGAGGGGGATCCCAGCAAAGGTAGTGACTAAGGGGACCCAAAGAGAACGGGAGGGCGACGTCTCGAGCGGCGGCAGAGCCAGGGGACGCTGTATGAGGCTGGCAAAGCGGTGTTCACCTAGTTCTCTCGGGCTCCGCCGCCGCCGGAGGGAGGACAGGAGGCCGGCAAGGCGAACCCCAAATCTTCCTAGGCTCTGACCTCCGTCTCCTAAACCCCGCAACTTCCAACCCGGTCTTGGAAAATCCCGCGAGAACGAGCTCCCGAATTGTCATTGGGATCTCGCGAGAACGAAATCTTCCTTTCTGTGGGCGGAGCAATCTTCCCGATGTCTCTCCCCTTGGAGGCCTGTAGCAGGAAGGGCCGCGGGAGTTGCGAGTGTCGCGAGGTTTGAGGTCTCTCGGTGGGCTGGGCGCTGTGCGAAGCTAGAAATAACTAGGGGGCTTGAGAATGCGGTGGCTGTAAAGGGCAGCTGAGGCGGTGGAGGCCTGGCAGAGGGCGTCTCCGCGGTCGCGGCTTCTGGCTTCTCTGTGGAGCTTGGTTCTTCCGTGGTGGTGCAGCACCCCAGGAACTTCAGGAACCAGTCCTTCCTTGGAGAGCTCCCCGGGACACCCACGGGGGCCAAGTGAAACTAGCGCGTTTTCTTGGATCCTACACTTTATAGTGAATCATAAATACTTTAAATACAAAGCCAACAACATTTGCTGCAAATAAACGTAAAAATACTGTTAAAGTGTGAAGTGTTTTCCTCCGTACCATCTGACGTTTCTGGCGGTTCGTTGAACGCGGGAGAACGCTGAGCCGTCTGCGCTGAGCCCGGGAGCATCTTAAGGGCAGCGCCGCCCACGCGCGAGGTGAATGAAGGACACGGCCTCTGACACTCCCAGGCAGCACAGATAGACGGATGCGTAAGTGGCTCCCGCGCATGTTAAAATTTGTATACTGTAAGGTATTTCATGGATTGAGTGAAATACCTGACGGGGCCTGTATCCGTTCCCTATTGCCACAATAACCAATAAGCACAAACTTTGTAGCTTGAAACAGCACAAATGTATCATCTGACAGACAATGCATTTATTATCTCGCGGTTCTGTAGGTCAGAAGTACTACCTGGGTGTCACTCGGGCTGCACCCCTTTCTGGTGACTCCACAGGACAATCCTTAGCTTGCCTTTGCCAGCTTCTGTCCACATTCCTTGGCTTCGGTCCCTTCCTCCATCTTCAAAGCCAGTGATGTGCCATCTCTCTGAACCTTCCATCCTCAAGTCTACTGCTGATTGCAGCTGGAAAAGATTCTGAGGGCTCACCTGAGTAATCCAGGATCATCTTCCCATTTCCAGGTGTCTGCCCTTGATCACATCAGCAGAATCCTTTTGCCATGTAAGCTAATATATTCACGAATTCCGGAGATTAGGAGATAAACATCTTTGGGGGATCATTATTCTGCCTGCAGTAGTGTCTTAAGAAAACAATATGGCTGTTTGCAAATAGATCTCAATTCTATGGCAGATACTAAAAACTAGTAGTATGTGCTCATAAAATGCTTCATTTAAAATATCACTTGTTTGCTTACCAGCAGGTAATAACTTTAAGCCTAAGTGAAACATCTAACTCAGCCGTCTATGTGTGAGTTGTTGGCCAGATCACTTCTCCGTGTTTTATTGTCCTCACCCATCACCATTACAGTGAAGCTAATAATAGTAAACTACCTAAAAATGGTAATTGTAAAAAATTAGATAATTAAGTAAAACTCGTAAAACAGTGGCTGGTCATAGTAAGGAATATATGTGTTGTTATTACTATTATTATCAGTGGAATGCATCCACTTGAAAGTTGCATTCTACATAGCCATTATGTCAGTTTAATATTTTGGCTAATAGGCCGGGCGCGGTGGCTCATGCCTGTAATCCCAGCACTCTGGGAGGCCAAGGTGGGTGGATCACGAGGTCAAGAGATCGAGACTATCCTGGCCAACATGGTGAAACCCCGTCTCTAATAAAAATACAAAAATTAGCTGGGCGTGGTGGCACATGCCTGTAGTCCCAGCTACTCGGGAGGCTGAGGCAGGAGAATCGCTTGAACCCAGGAGGTAGAGGTTGCAGTGAGCCGAGTTTGCGCCACCGCACTCCAATCTGGCAACACAGCGAAAAACACTACTAATTATAATTGTAATTCTTGATTCTAACATACACCCTGATATTGGAAATCTTAAAATCTAGAAAAATCTGCTGCTTGTTATTGATGGATTATATCTCTTTTCACATTGTCTCTAAAATCAAAATGGCAAATTGAAATTTTAATCAAGCTTCTTTTTTTTCCCTACAACTACCAGGGAAGAAGTTTGATTTTTTTTCCCCTTTCTGAAATGACTAGTTGTGTAATTTTGTCTTATTTTTCCAGAGGTCCATTGAGTTAAGATGTAGCTCTTGACAGACTGACCTCTAAATAGAAGTGATAAGCAAATTCAGAAATAAATTTTGATTTAAATGGAAGGTATCATCTGGTTGAAGGAATACCCTTGTGACTAACAAAAGAGGAGGATACCTTATTTTCTGAGTGTTTATTATTTAACCTCACTGCTGTGCTTACAGTGTATACTGAAGCAGAAATAATCATGACATGAAAATATGTCCTAGTGAACTAGTTGCCTCATAAAGTTAGACATCCTCAAATATTCCTTCCCCCAGTAGCTTTTGTCTTTGCATTGACATCCTTGTCTAGGTGCTGATATTGTGAACATCTAACACTATCAGTCCAGTCACTTCAAAGTTAAACTGATATCTTCTAAAATATTAAGGAATTCCTGTAGTTAATATGTGTGATGTTGGATAAATCACATGAATGAACTGAATCATACAAAACTTTTGGCAAAGGAGGATCTAGCAAAAATTAAGCCAATTAAAACTACAAAAGAGAAAAAAATAACACATGGTGATAACACAGGCATTTCAAAAGAGGCTCATGGAAGGATGATTAAACCCACCAATAATTTGCCAAAAAATAGTCTCTCTTTATCTTCACACTGCAGAAGTCAAATATATATCTGTATGTGGTTGACAGATCTCCAGAATTGTGAGTTAATCTAGCAAAAAGGCTCCAGAAAAAAATAGATATGAAACTCTAAGACAACACAAGAAATTAAGTCTTTTGAGTTTTAGTTAGATGATTTTAGGTTGCAGCATTTCTCCCTTCATAGATCGTTCCAGCCAATGGAAAAAAAAGAAGGAAGCAAAGATGAGTGAAGGCAAGAGAAAGGAGATAAGATAGACCTGTCCTTCCTTGCCACAAATAACCTAAATCTTAAAGTTTAAAACTCAACGTTGCACAACAATGTGAACATACTTAACACTGTTAAACCGTACACTTAAAAATGGTTAAGAAGGTACATTTTATATAATATGTTCTTTCTTATCACCATTTAAAAAGCAAAACACAACAAAAAAGCTCCGGCCAAAGAAAGGAAAATTTGAGGCTTGAATGAAGTATAGTGAAAGATATATAGAGTCAGTGTTAGAAGTATGTCATGGTCCCATATAATGAATATCAATCCACCTTGAATATTCACCAACTCAATTTTTACTTCATAGACTCAATAAATAGACTCAAATAATAGAACATTTAATACCTCATGTCAGATAAGTATTAAAATCCTGCAACAAAACACCAAGAAATACTGGTTGAAACATGTTTATAAAAACTCTCAAAATATAAAAGCAAATGCTTATACACTGTTGATGGGAATGTAAATTAGTACAACCTCTATGGAAAACAGTATGGAGATTTCTCAAAGAACTAAAAATAGAATTACCATTTGATGCAGGAATCCCACTACTGAGTACCCAAAGGAAAATAAATCATTATATTGAAAAGACACCCACACTTGTATGTTACCACAGTAAAGTTCACAATAACAACGTCATGGACGCGATCTAAGTGTCTTATCAAGAGATGACTGGATAAAGCAAATGTGGTGTATAAACACCATGGAATATATTGCAGCCATAAAAAAAGAGAATAAATCCATGTCTTTTGCAGCAACATGGATGGAGCTGGAGGCCATTATCCTAAGTGAAATGACTCAGAAACAGAAAATCAAATACCACGTGTTCTCACTTAAAAGTGGGAGCTAACTAATAGGTACATAGGGACATGCAGAAGGAAATAATAGACACAGAGGACTCCAAAAGTGGGTAGGATGAGAGAGAGGTGGGGGTTGAAAAATTATCTGTTGGGAACAATGTTCACTCTTGAGTGATGGGTACACTAGAAGTGCAAACCTCACCATTATGCAATGTACCCATGTAACAAACCTGTACTGTACCCTCTGAATCTATAAAAATTTAAAAAATAAAAAAAATCTCAAAATGCATAGCTGAGCTTTCAAGAAGTATGTGGAATACTCATAGATCAAAAATAAGGAACTGAAAACTAGTTTATTCAGATGGCACTTACACCACTCCTTTCCTGGACACATTTGTCTGGCTCAGTTACAAAAAGGTCTGAATTTCAACAGGCTTGTGGGAGCAGAAGACATGGTCTTAAGCTCCCACAAGGTCCCACATTGAAACTGAGCCTCCCATTTGAAATCAAAAAGCTTGAAAGGTAACATCCTTAGTGAAATGGTGAGCTAGAAGAAAAAAGTCTGGACAGCAGAAAAGAAGGAGGATGAAAAGGGATTTGTCTGCCTTGGCATGGGATTTTTGAAGGGGTATTGTTAATTCCCTCTGAAATTTTGAAACCACAGCTATGCCTTCAAATTTAGGATTTGAATGTATACAATCTGCATTACCTAAGAAACTCCAAGCCAAGATAATAGCATAATGTAGTGCCTGGTTAATTGCATCTAGGTTGCTAGAAAGAAGCATGCACATCCTGGCCTGGCCCTTGTTCCTTGTTTTTGTCTCTTTTTCCAAATCATCCCTAAAGAAGTTGGAAGCAGCTTAGAAAGTAGAAGAGGAAGGTGAGGCATAAATCATATAAAAGAAGCAATCAACCCCTACATTTTCCCCTGCCAACCACTTGCCTGTACCAAGTGTGAGCTCTGAAAGGGGAAGTCTTTAAGGTTAAACAAGTGTTGAAGTGTTAATTTTTTTATTACATGGACTTTACCAAACTGACTTTTTGTTTGTCTCTTTTTAGTGGCTAGAAGTGACCCCAGGATTTTTTTATTATCAAGAGAGACTAGAAGAATCATGAGACTTTTCCTAGTTGCCTTTCAAGAATATGAAGAAAAAAATGGTTCTCAAAGTGGGTTTGAATGAGTATTGTTCCAAAAAATGAACTTATATTCATATTTTATCCTCTGAGTCCTGCTGTTTCAACATCCATTAGAACTGAATAATAATACTACATATCAAAGTTTGTGGGAAATTGCTAAAGTGTAAAAAATGCTTATATTGAAAAAGAAGAAAAGCTGAAAATTAATTGTCTGTGCTTCCAACTTAACTTTAAAAAAGGACAACAAGCTAATCCTAAAGAAACTAGAATAAAAGGAAAAAATAAAAAACAGAAGTTAAAGAGTAATTTTAAAAAACACAATAGAGATGATCGACAAAGCCAAAAGTTGATTCTTTGAAAAGATTAATGAAGTAGGCAAACCACTGGTGAAATGAATCAAGAAAAATAGAGAAAAGGCTCAAACATTAGGAATGGAAAATAGGGCAATGCTAAAGAGAATTCAAAGATCAGAAAAATATGGGAGTATATTAAAAATGATTTCATGCCCAAGTGTTCAAATCTATATTGCCTTTAAAAATATATTAAAAAGGGACCGGACACCATGGCTCTTGCCTGTAATCCCAGCACTTTGGAAGGCTGAGGTGGGCAAACCACAAGGTCAAGAGATCAAGACCATCCTGGCTAACACAGTGAAACCCTGTCTCTACTAAAAATACAAAAAATTAGCTGGGCGTGGTGGCACACGCTTATAGTCCCAGCTACTCAGGAGGCTGAGGCAGAAGAATCGCTTGAACCCGTGAGGCAGAAGTTGCAGTGAGCCGAGATGGCCCCACTGGACTCCAGCCTGGGCAACAGAGCGAGACTCCACCTCAAAAAAAAAAAAAAATCAAAAAGGAAAAGCAGCACTGAAGAAATCTATAACCGTTGGAGAAGCTTGAATCAGTAGTTGATAGTGTCCCTCCAAGAAAAGACCAGATACAAGTGACTGTACAGGAAAGTTCTGCCAAATGTCAAAGGGAATAGATAAATATCACATAAACTCTTCCAGAGAATACAAGAAAAGGAACACTCCCCAACTTATTTTATAAACTTGGTTAAATCTTGATGGCAAAATTTAATAAGGACACTATGATAAATGAAATTATAAGCAAATTTTACTTACAGTTATATGCAAAAATTCTAAACAAAATACTGGACAACTGAATCTAATTTTGAATAATACTAGCAAGAATAATAATAATAATAATAATAATAATAATAATAATAATGCATCATGACCAAGTTGGGTTTACCTCAAGAATGCAAATATAGTTTAAAACTGGAAAATCTAGTAGTGAAATTTACCACACTAAGAAATAAAGAAGAAAAATTATGTCATCTCAACAGATTGAAAAATTTTCTAAAATCCAACCAAATATTAGCAAAAAAGCAATAAAGGAAAATTCCTTAACTTCATAAAGAGTATCTATTCGAAACCTGCAGCAAGCATGATAGTTAATGATGAAATGTTGGACACTGTCTTTTTAAAACCATAAACACAATGATATCTGTTATCACTACTTCTACTCATCATTGATCTTAACCATTTCAATAATAAAAGATACTATATATAAATTATAGATATTGAGAAGGAAGACTCAAAACTACTACTATTCACAAACAATATTATTATTCACATAAAAAGCAGGAGAATATGCAAATAAATCTTTAGAATAAGATAATTCAATATGGTTTGAGGATACAAGTGCAATTTATAAAAATCAACTGTATTTCTATACACTAGCTACACAAGTTAGAATATAATTTTTAAAATGTATTTTTACAGTAGCAACCAATAATATATAAGAGTAGCTAATAATTATCTAAAAATGTGTGCAAGTTGCTTATAGAAGCAATAATAAAACCATATTGTAAACCTACATAAAGGAGAGATATACCATGTTCATGGTATACAAAAATATAGATGTCAATTTTTCCAAAATTATTCATAGTGCAATTCCTTGCCAAATTACTGGCAGGTTTTTTTCCCCTGGACCTTGACAAGAGGATTGTAAAATTTATATGAAAGTGTAAAGTGCCAAGAATGATCAAGGCAATTTTGATAAAATATCAAAAAGGAACGGAGGAATAAATGGTGATAGAACCTTTTTTTCCACAGAGAAGGGAAATAGGGTTGAACTTCTTATCCTATACACAAAATTAAATTCCAAGTAAATTAAAAACAAAATGTAAAATGCAAAACTTTTAGAAAACTTTAAAATTAGAAAAAATGTAAAAACCAATCCAACAAGTTATTTTTACACATTCAAATTTTCCAGTCATCCCAGCACAGCTGTCAAATATCAAATGAGTGGTAAAGTACTAGAATGATTAAAGAAGTGGTATAATTATACCACTTGTAGGACTACTTACAAAGCAGCTGCCTTCCTAGACATGCTTTTATTCTAACTCTTTAAGTGAATAGGATTGTATTATATTGTTTACATGTCAAAATTTGCATGTCAATGATGCATATATGGTTATGTTCGGAGCATTCCTTTTGGCATTCTTTTATTTTTTAATGTAAGATTTTAATTTAATGACAAATGCAAAAAATATAAACATGAAACATGAAATTTATGTCATATATGATTAACTTCTCATAAAAATAATCAGCATAAAACACTAGCATGTCCATATAAGAACATGCTACTCAGCTTTGTTAGCCTTAAATAAACAAAGGTAGGATGTTTAAAATGTAAATGTAAATCAATAGATTAGTATTGCTTTAATAAATACAACAAATGCAGACTTAATTAAAATAAAATTTAAAATGCTAAAACTAATTATTGAAAGTTAAATTATAAATTGAATAAGATTTCACATAAAATATTGACAAATAATACTCGGACTTAATCCTTATCATCCTTCCCTCATACATATCCAGAAATGTTGTAGCATAGAGAGCTGGCTGATATAAGTTCCACAGAAAGACTTTTTCCCATCTAGAAAAATACAAAATTGTATTTTTCCAATGAATAAGCTCCAAAAATCAATTACATATTCATAATAGAATCTACCTCCTCCACCCTGTAAAGATTCTAAAGTAATATGAATTACATTTGTAGGACATCAAGATAATCCCTCCCAAAATGTAGATTTACAATATTGTGTAAATCTTTATGGAAACATTACATATTTGAATCATGGTGAAATCATAGGGTGAAAATTTTTTTCTATTCTTACCATGGACTCCACTAGTGAGTGGTCTTCAGATTACATGACCTATAGGCTCCATTTCAACTCTAAAATTCTATATGATTTCTGCTGAAGATAACTTTTATCTCAGTTATTTTAGAATGCATCACCTCATCTTTGGCAACTTTCCTTGAATTGAATTTTGATTGCTTAAATTCTTCAAGCAAGGCAGACTTTTTCAAAAGAGAAGCTATATAGACATGGTTTAAATTTTTTAGGTTCAAATTTTAAACCATGTCTATATACTTTGTAAAGATGATTGCCAAAGTTTTACTTTTCAAAAATGTTCCCAAAGTAATTGACAGCTTAGGTACCATGAAACAAGGGTGAAGAGAATTCTGTGGCCATTACAAGATATGCAGACTTGAATAGTTGATTCTGAATGCAAATGTAATATTATACTTCATTTATAAGGATCATTTTTATCACATTGCCCTAAATTGGAATGCAATGGCATGATCTGGGAATTGACAGTGTTTGGTTAAAAAGAAATTAACTTGAGGAATTAATTAAGACAGGGAAACATAAAAAGCATGTGAAAGGTAAGTGAGTTTATTTTTAAACTGGATACTATTTTTTTTAATATAAAGCAACTCTTTCAGGGGAACTGCTCTCTCCAATTTATGCACAGATTATTTGACAGACTGGTTGAAATATCCCACACCACTTTTGCACAGTGGAAATGCAAAACCCAAATAATTCATATTTTCAAGACTGTTAACACCTTCTCAAATTTCTATAATTCATTCAATTTCTGTAGAAAAACATAAGCTTTATTTTTCTTACTATTAATTATTTATATAGTTCAGTTTCACAAATAGGTTCTCAATATCTAAAAGCCTGCAATAATTTCACTGTCGAAAACATTTTCTTAAAGTATTTATGCATTTACTAGTGTTGTCACAATAAGGCCTCGTATGGCTGTGAATTGTCCTTGGGCTTTTGATATTCACCACCAGGAGAGGATCTCTTTTCTTTTTCTATCAACCTTTTTAATACTTTTCTTTCTTTTTTTTTTGAGACGGAGTCTTGATCTGTCTGGAGTGCAATTGTGCGGGCACGATCTCGCCTCACTTCAAGCTCTGCCTCCTGGGTTCAAGTGATTCTCCTGCCTCAGCCTCCCGAGTAGCTGGGATTACAGGCACCCGCCACCACGCCTGGCTAATTTTTTGTATTTTTAGTAGAGACAGGGTTTCACCATGTTAGCCAGGATGGTCTCGATCTCCTGACCTTGTGATCCCCCCGCCTCAGCCTCCCAAAGTGCTGGGATTACAGGCATGAGCCACCGAGCCGGCTGTATTACTTTTCTTAAAGAAAGACTATGTCAGTTCCTAAGTCTACGGCACCTTGAAAATTTACATGCCTGTTAAAGGTGGACATTTGTACTGTATTTTTAGATGATAGTTAAGAAAAGGAGATGATGGGGGTAGTTCACACATGGTCAAATATCATTAGAAAATAATAATTCCACTAAGCAAAATAAGCCTAAGACCATAACAAAGATGAATTAAACGAAGAAAGTCCGCATTCTGTCTTCCACTTTTGTTTGTGTTTTAACTTAGCATTCATTGATAAAAGAGGATATTCTTGAAGGAAAAAAGTTAAAATTACCACTTTTTTCTGCTTTTAAGTATTTTAATTATTGTGGTACGTATCACTAGTCTAAAGGAATAAAGTATAAATTTCTTGTCATCTATATTATTCCTTCAAAAACATGGTTTTTCCAAGTTGGTCACGGTTTAGTAGGGAAGAAAGGGTTGTAAACCAAGTACAGTGTGATGCTATACAGTGACTCATACTGTATAAATACATAATGATGCATTTTTGACCAAGACTAGTATCTTTTAGATTTCAGATATGAGTGTATAAGCCAATGGTAATTTGCATGGTTCTTTTCCTATGTATTTTTTTTTAATATTTCTTATAACCTGTAGACCACTTACTGAAACTCAGTTTAGTGTTAAATTCTATTAGATGTCTTTTTCTTATTTGTCTGCTGTAAAAAAAATCTCTAGTTATTGAGACAAATTACAAAAGAAATAATATATTTTAGAAAATCTTAGAAAAGTTGCCAGTCACCTGGGTGATGATTCAGTTATTCATTCATTCAACAAATATTTGTTTAGTACATCTGCCATATACTAAGAACACCGCTAGGCACTGAAGATACAGCTATGAAACAGAAAAACATAGTTCCTACCCTCATAAAACCCAAAGTCATCAATGTCTCCAAAAATTTTGGCTAAAACATGGAGAGTACACAAATTCTTACATAGTTAAATAGTACAGCTATTATTGGAATCACTTTCATACTTAGACACATTATATAGTAAAATTTAAGAATATCAAAGGCAAATTTCTAAAAGTTTTCAGAAGAAACATACCTTACAAATGAACAGGTAACATATTCATATTAGACACTTCAAAAACTTCTGCAAAAATGACAACTGAGTTGGCCGGGCACAGTGGCTCACGCCTGTAATCCCAGCACTTTGGGAGGATGAGGCAGATGGATCACGAAGTCAGGAGTTCGAGACCAGCCTGGCCAACATGGTGAAAACCCACCTCTACTAAATATATAAAAATTAGCTGGGCATGGTGGCACGCACCTGTAATCCCAGCACTTTGAGAGGCCGAGATGGGCAGATCACAAAGTCAGGAGTTCAAGACCAGCCTGGCCAACGTGGTGAAAGCCCACCTCTACTAAATATACAAAAATTAGCCGGGCGTGGTGGCACATGCCTGTAATCCCAGCTACTCGGAGGCTGAGGCAGGAGAATCACTTGACCCCAGGAGGCAGAAGTTGCAGTGAGCTGAGTTTGCACCACTGCCCTCCAGCCTGGGTGACAGAGTGAGACTCCATCTCAAAAAAACAAAACAAAACAAAAAACTAAGTTATAGTTTTTTTTTGTTTTTTGTTTTCTTGAGACGGAGTCTCGCTCTGTCACCAGGCTAGAGTGCAGTGGTGCAATCGGCTCACTGCAACCCTGTCTCCCGAGGTCAAGCAATTCTCCTGCCTCAGCCTCCCAATAGCTGGGACTACAGGCGTGCACCACCATGCCCAGCTAAGTTTTGTATTTTTAGTAGAGAGGGGGTTACACCATGTTGGCCCAGATGGTCTCAATCTCTTGACCTTGTGATCCACCTGCTTTGGCCTCCCAAAGTGCTCGGATTACCGGTGTTAACTACTATGCCCGGCCTGAGTTATACTTTTTTAGTATTGGAGAAAAAAATCTTTGAAGCTAGACTCTTGCACTCATCCGGATTGGCATTTAAATATGAAAAGTGCAATAGAAATAATCTCAGCCATATAAAACCTCAGAAAGGTTGCCACACAAAGACCCTATTGAAAATATTGGCTACAATAATAGTAGGAGACTTTAATACCACACTCTCAATGGCAAATATTACAAGTAGACAGACAATAAATAAATAACACAAACAACACTGTAGACAAATTGGACTAACAGACATATAGAGAATACTATGCCCAACAACAGCAGAATATATATTTTTCTTAACTGCACAGGGAGCATTCTCCAGGGTAGACCATATGTTAGGTCACAAAACAAGCCTGAATAAATTTTAAAGGATTGAAATCATACTGTGTATCTTTCCCAATCAAAATGGAATGAAACTAGAAATCAACAGCAGAAGAAAAAAAGAAAAATTCACAAATTGTGGAAAGTAAACAACACACTCTTAAACATCTAAAAGGTCAAAGAAGAAATCACAGGGGAAATTAGAAAATATCTTGAGACAAATGAAAATAAAAACAACATACTAAAACTTACAGGATGCAGTGAATGTAGTGAGAAGAAGGAAAATTATAGCTGTAAATGCTTACATTAAAAAAGAAGAAAGGTCTCAAATCAGTGCTCTAACTTTCTACCTTATGGAACTAGAAAAACAAGTACAAACTAAACTCAAGCCTAGCAAAGGGAAAAAATAACAAAGATTAGAATAGACATGGAGAATAGAAAAATAATAGAGAAAATCTGCAAAACTGAGAGTTGGTTCTTTTAAAAGCTCAAGAAAATTGACAAACTTTTAGCTAGATTGACTAAAAAAAGAGAGATGACTCAAGTGATTGAAATAAAAATAAAAAATTGCTGATTTTATAGAAATAAAAAGAATTATGACAGTATCATGAACAATTGTACACCAACAAATTAGATAACCTAGATGAAACTGACAAATTCCTAGAAACACACAACCTACCAAAACTAAAAGAAATATAAAATCTGAGTAGACCTTTTTAATGAGTAAGGCAATTGAATTAATAATCAACAACCTTCTAACAAAGAAAAGCCTTGGAGCAGGTGTCTTCACTGGTGAATTCTACCAAACATTCAAAGAAAGATTAATGCCAATCCTTCTCAAACTCTTCCAAAAAAATAAAGAGGAGTGAGCAGTTCTTATCTAAGTCTGTAAGTCCAGCATTACTTGATATCAAAGCCAGAGAAATATGCTACCAGAAAAGAAAACTAATATCCCTTAAGATTACTAAGGCAAAATACTCAACAAAATACTAGCAAGCCAAATTCAAGAGTATATTAAAAGGATTACACACCACGGCCAGGTGGGATTTATTACCGGAATACAAGGATGGTTCAATACACAAAAATCAATGTAATGCACCACATTAACAAGTAAAGGAAATAAAAACACATAATCATCTCAATTGATACAGAGAAAGCATTTGACATAGTTCAATACCCTTTCATGATTAGAAAAAAAAAAACTCAACAAACTAGGACTAGAAGGAAATTACCACAACATAATAAAAGCCATATATGAACAACCCACAGCTCAAACATCATACTCAATGGTGAAAGACTGAAAGCTTTTCCTCTAAGATCAGGAATAAGGCAAGGATGCTGATTTGCGACTTCTATTCAACATAGTACTAGAATTCATAGTCAGTGCAGTTAAGTAAGAAAGAAAAATTAAAGGCATCGCAATTGGAAAAGAAGGAGTAACATTGTCTCTGTTCACAAATGACATCATTTACATATAATGTAGAAAACCCTAAGGATTTTACACAAACAAATCCGTTAGAGCTAATAAACTGATTTGGGAAAGTTGCAAAATCACAAAATCAACATGCAAAAATCATTGCTTTTCTAAACATTAGCAATGAATAAACCAAAAAGGAAATTAAGAAAATATTTCAACTTACAATAGCATCTCCTCCAGCCAAAAACAACAAAAACCACTTAGGAATTAATACAACTAAGGAGTTGAAAGACTTGTACAGTAAAAACTACAAAATACTGCTGAAAGATATTAAAGAAGACACAAATAAATGAGGGAAAAAAGCAGTGTTCATGAATTGGAAGACTCGATATTGTTGAGATGTCACTGCTACCCAAAGCATTCCACAGATTCAATGCAATCCCTATTGATATTCCAATGCTTTTTCGTAGCAATAAAAAATCCATTCTGAAAATCATACAGAATCTCAAGAGACTTCATATAGCTAACTCAGTCTTGGAAAATAACAAAGTTGAAGGTCATACACTTTCTTATTTCAAAGCTACAGTAATCAAAATAGTGTGATACTGAAAGACAGAAAGACAGACATAGAGCAATGTTGTTGCTATTGTAATAGCAACATTATCACAATAGCCAAAAGTGGAAGCAACTCAAGGGTCCACCGATAGATGAATGCAGACAAAATATGGTATATACATACAATGAAATATTATTCAGCCTTTAAAAAGAATGAAATTCTGGTACATACTACAACATGGATGAAACTTTAAGACATTATGTTAAGTGAAATAAGCCCCAGTCAAAAAGGACAACTTAGGGATAACTTACTAGAAGAATAAATTAGAATATAAATCTCAAAGCAGCAGAAATCATTTTTGTTTACTTGGAAGAACACAAGATGAACTAGGAAGAGGAAGAGGAAGCCACATAGTAAAAGGAAATATAAAATGAAAAAATAAATCCTGATATAACAGTAATTATAGTAAATGGCACTCATATTGGATTACAAAACAAAGCGCTAAGTATAAGACATTCTTACACTTTAAAACAAAAAGACATAGAAAGGTAGAAATTAAAAGCACTAAAAACATATGCAAAAGAAATATAAACAATAAAAAAGGCCAGAGTACCAATCTTGATCTTAAATCTATCAAAAGACTTCAAGCCAAAAATATCTTCTAAAGGCAAAGAGTAGCATTACACATAGATATTATAACAGGTCAAGAAGGGAAAACAAATCAAGAAGTTCAGCAAAGTTGCTGGATACAAGATCAGTTTTAAAAAGTCAATAACATTTCTCTGCAGCAGCAATGACCATCTAGAAAACATAATTAGGAAATAAGCTGCTGTACACAGCAGTAAAAACAACTATAACATGTCAGTAAACTTGAAAGAATGTGAAAGACCTCCATGGTTAAAGTTTTAAAAACCTATTACGAGACGTGAAGTTCTAAATAAATGGAGAAATAGCTCATCTTTACAGATAAGATCATTTAACATTCTAAAAGTATCCACACCCCCCACTGACAAATGATTCATAAATCTATAGCATGCCAATTGAAACTGTAGCTAGATGTTTTTAAGGACTTTACTTATTTTAAAATATATATAGAAGAATGAAGATCCACAAATAGTTAAATCAATTTTGAAAAATAAGACTAAAGGGCAGGAATTTGTTCTGCCAAAACTTAAGATTAAAACAAAGCTATAGTAATTTTTTAAAAAAACACAAACAATAGTATGGTACTGGTGTAAAAACGTAAATGAAGAAATGGAACAGAATGGAGATCTCAGATGGAAGTCTTAGATACGATAAACATGACACCACAAATCCTTGGGGAAAGAAAAACCTGTTTATGGTAATGGGAAAATAAGTTTACCATATTGAGAAAAAACAGATTTATATCTCATACCATATACATATATATACATATGCATATAGAGGGGTGTGTGTGTATATATGTGTTTGAAAATATATATGTATGTATGTGTATATGTACTAAACATCTAAATATGAATAGCAAAACTATAAAGCTACAGAAGAAACTATAGGTTATGACACTGATATGGGAAAGAACTCTTAAGCAAGTTACCAAAAGCACAAACAAAACATAAGGAATTGTTAATTTGACTTCATCAGAATTGTTCAGTGAAGGACCCCACAGCCAAACTGAAACCAATGTGCTAACTAGTATTTAAACTGATAAGAACAGTTACTACACTTGATCTTAGCCAAAAGGCCTAACTTATATTTAGGATGTACAAGAAAACATATGCAAATCATTCAATAATAAAGAGTCAGGAAAACTAATTGAAAAATAGACAAAGAATATATATAGGCAATTTGCAGAAGCGGAAACCTAAATGGCTAAAGGGTATAATGAAGAATGCTCAAATGTATTAAAAATCAGTTAAGAGTGATTTAAACAAATTCAAAAACTACAACTAGATATCCATGAGATAAACAAGCATTAGAAAATCAGATAAGGCCAAGTATTTGCAAGGATGTGGGAAAATAATAACCTAAGTGAACTACTAGTGAGAGTAGACTGGTACAGCTAGTCAAATTCAGTACTTAGTCAATTTCAACATGCATACACCTTATTACCCAGCCAGCCCTTACCTGGGTATATATATTGTAAAGAAGTTTTCACACATAAGAGTCATGTATTATCTGTTTGTGGCTTCCAGTGATTAGCGGAAATCTTAGTGTTCATTCCTGGAGGAAGGGGTGAGTAAAATGTGCAGACTGTATAATATTGAGTATTCTTTGGCAGCTTGAAGTAACAAACCAAGTGTCAACAGAGCAATATGAATAGATCTTAAAAACACAGCGCTTTGGGAGGCCGAGGCGGGTGAATCACCTGAGGTCAGGAGTTTGAGACCAGCCTGGCCAACGTGGTGAAACCCCATCTCTACTAAAAATACGAAAATTAGCCAGGCGTGGTGGTGGGTGCCTATAATCCCAGCTACTAGGAGGCTTAGGCAGGAGAATTGCTTGAACCCAGGAGGCGGAGGTTGCAGTGAGCGAAGATCGCACCATTGCACTCCAGCCTGGGCGACAAGAGCAAAACCCTGTCTCAACAAAACAAAACAAAAAACAAAACAAAACAAAACCACAGCGCTGAGTAAAAAAATAAGAAGTAGAACAAAGTCTAATAAGATACAGTAGACTATATTATTATATTTTGCAAGAGTATGTATACACGTGTTAGACTTCAAACTCATTAGAGCAGTTGTCTATGGAAAGAGAGGGGAATGGGAGAGGGAATGGTAACAGAGAATGAGATGAAAAAGGAATAAATATCTAAATTAAGTGTTTTGCTTCAACTGTAATGATCAGGTGATATAAACTGAGGAATATGATTAGTTCAACTCTGGCACTGAGGTCATTTTAAAATATTGATAAGATATAATATCTGTATTTGATGAATGTGCAGTGTAAATGAGGAAGATGACACAAGATTTACTTTATAGTAAAAACATGCTGAGTAATATAAGTCAAGTAAATGTAGGTGTGATCAGAGATTAGTGTAATCAGAAAGAAGGCACTCTGGAAGAGATAAGCTTTTAGCTGGCATTGAAGAATAGTTATATTTAGATGTGTCAGTTAGATAAAATATTATTCTACACAAGGTAAACTTTGAGAAAAGTCAGAAAATGGAAAAAGTTCATGTCAAGTGTGAAAAACCAGTGATTAAGTTTTGCTGGAGTATTTGCTGCCTGAAGGGGATTGGTGAGAGAAAGGGTTCCTGGAAGATTTTAAAGGTGAGGCTAGAGAGTCCAATTATTCCAAGGCAGTAGAGATCCAATGAAGACTTTATAGCAGGAGAGTGACATCCCAAGGACACAGGGGTCATTGCTGATGCTCCCAAAGTGCCTGCTGATCTGAGCTGCCAAGGCCATTTTATTAGTATCAATGACTTCAGGGACTCATCTAGAGTTCTCACATTTCCTTGTACTTCCATTTGACTGAAGAATAAAGGACTTAGAAAATTGGAGCCCTTAGAAACAGTGAAAATAAGTCTGGGAAAATCCCTGGAGCCTAAAATTAAGCTCTGCCTGTTCTTGGTTTCTTGTTGCTCTCTGGCAACTTCATTAAGTTTCTGTTCCTCTTTCCACTCCAACATATTGCAGCCCTTTGATGCCTTTAGATTAGCAAGTTCAACACTTTTTTTGGACTGTAGGTATGAAGACCCAGTTTTGAGCTAGGCTGACATTGGACAAGCTGGAAGGCCAGCAGTTCCTGCATCAGGTCAGTGCAGGGAAGTAGGTATTAAAGAGCTGAGCCAGAGCCCTGGGTGCCAGGGCTGGGAAGAAGGCTGGTCTGGCAATCTCAGAATGGCCTGGTATTGATAGGTGAGAGCAAACACTCATGATCATGGAGGTCTAACTTGAAGTTGACAGGTTGTCGTGACCTACAGACTTAATCTCATTGTTCTTTAAACTTAGTTTGAATATTTAGAAAGCAACAGATTGAAAAAAGTTCCACTTAGTTATCTTGCCTTCTCTTGTCACTCAGGTGAGAATGTGAATGCAACTGGACTCTTTTTCTTCTCACCCAGTTCCTACACGTAAAGATTCCTTTACCAGGAACAGCCCTTAAGTCTTTGATGTCAGTTGTTTAATTCTCTGGAAACTGACCTCTGTTCCCCATATCCTTCTTGCTTAAGACAAACAGGGAGTTTGTCTCCCTGCAGCTGAAATTCTGGCAGCCAATAGGGGACTCAGCCTCACCCCAGTCTCTAGAATCAAACCAGGTATTAATAGGAGGGATTAAGTTGCTGTGACTCAACACTTAGGTACTCTAGCAGCAAAGATGCTTGATGTTGTCCAGCCCTGATCTTGGGCCCCAGTTTTCACAACAGGCTTCTATCTTGCTCCTAATCTGCTCTTTACACAGCTGCAAAAGCCCCTGCCTTGGCAATGTTCCTGGTAACAAGATCCCTCTGGGGAATGGCTCAGCCTTGGTCTTCCACTCCTCCTCCCCCCATCACTTCTGCTGCCCCTCATATACTGAAGCCTTGCCCTTGAACACTGTCTTCATGATATTTACACGTTGTGCTCAGTATGGTGCTTGGGTCACAGATGATTAGTAAGGACATGAACTATGTTCATCATTCCTAGGGGGAAGGGGAAGGGCCAGGGTCCACTAAAAGGTTGTCATTCATTGCTGATGTCCTAGAAACTGCAAACTGCCAATTTGAGTTTAGGAAACACCTATTATTCTACCTTGATTGTATCTAAAAATGGGGTGAGAAGTAAAGTGCTTTAGTGAACTCCACCCTCAGGAATAAATGCAGAGGGCAACACCCCAGTGAAGTGTGGTGGTCTGCAAGGTATATTTCAGACGTCTGCCATTCCATGTCCTAGGAATGTACCTCTACCCTGCCCTTGGAATAGGAAAGTAGTCCTTGTATTCAAGCCAAATTGATATTAGGAGATCCACATATGATCTTATCAGGGACACTACAGTCTGTACTCTCTTTCTCTGCTGCCTTTCAGGGAACATATTCCAGACCTAGAACACTGATGACTATTCAGGAAAGGTATGGAAGAGTGGGCACAAGGTGGGACCCTGACTATTTTCTGGAGTCACCACCAGCTGGGACCCAGTTCTGCTGACTGTTGTAGTCCTGTTGTAACAATTGCTTTCATGTTTGCTAAAATAAATAAATATCAATGTGTTTAACCAGTAATGATAACCACTTTGCTTTTTGGCAAATCCTAAAGAGATAAAACTAATTCATATAATTTAGCAGGGAGAGAAAAAGGCACACACAAAAGTCTCATCCTCCTAGATCCATTTACTATCTTGAAAGGGACAAGTAACAGATAACTTGATAATTATGGAAGGATTCTATAACCTTACTCACTTCTACCAGATTGGTTACTTCATTATCCTATTTCTTTTCAGAGATCAGGAATAAGATCCTTAAATTTTTTAGGTTTCTGTGCTTATCTACAGATGTAGAAGAAAATGCAAAATGAGGGAGATTATGCAGTGGTATGAAACAAAATCCGAAGGGATAGAAAGGATGGCTGAGTTGCTGGAGAAGAAAGAAAGCTGAGTTCCTGGGGCCTGCTTTGAAGATGAAAGGAAGGCACCAGGAGATAAACTGGGCCTGAGATAGGTCTTGTGAGGCTTTGCAGTTAAAAAACCTGCAGATGGTTTTTGGATGGGATCAAATATCAGAAAGGCAGATAAGCCACAAACCCAAATTAGGTTCCAGTTAAGTTATTGCTCTCAGATACAATACTCAATACCATCCTTGGCATTTTGTTTCACATGCAAGCTTTTTCCTATCATTCTTTCAATAAACATTTACTAAATGTCTATTCTGCAGCAGGCACAGCTGTAGGTAAATTAGCCAGAAATCAGTTGATTGAAAACCAGTCCTCTATAAGTCAACTTAGCAAAGCATCAATTTGCCTAAAAACAATTTGCTAAATTTACCCAGTTTATCACAAGTATATTTTTAAGGACTATTCTTCTTGAATATTCTTCTTAAATGTAGTATTCATGGGAATATTTTTAGGACTGTTCAAGTTGTAGCAAGTGAGGACGTAGGTGGTCTAGGGTTTTTCAGACATTTTTCCTAGTCTAGTTTTTTTGCTAAGTATTAGTTAAGGGTTTGTCTCTAGGTTTGTTGTATTTGCTGTTCCTTCAGTCTGGACTGCCCTTCCCCAGATATTTTCATGTTCGCTTTCCAAATTGCCTGTCATTTTGTCAGACGTATCACTGGATCCAGCTAAAAGGTGAATTTTGAAAACACTAAAATGTTTCCCTAAAGCAAATATTGTACAGAAATAGTCAAATCAGTCACAAATAAAAATTCAGCTTTCATTTTATCTTAAGAAGAATTTAAAGGATCAACTTACCAATAGTAATCAATTTGTAATTAGTTTAATTTACAATCACTCTGAAACCCTCAAACATCACTTTTTCAGATATAGCTTGGATTAATTAAAAATTTCACACTTGTCTAAAGACTATTCTATTTCATGTTACTCACTGCACATTCTAGAATTAGCATACAGATTTCTCTCACACTTGGTACACTAAAAAATTTAGTTATTTTTATAAATTGCATGAATTTCTAGGTTTTTCTAAAATACAATATTACCCTAGAAGTAGATAACCAGATGTTTAAAGTTTCAGACTTTAACTCCCTATTAGTAGAAAAGAATATATTTAATTAAAAATCTCCAAAGAGATAATCCTAAGGAAAAAAAGACAGCATATTGGCAGGAAAAGAGTAATTTTGAGTGTAGTACACCACATTCTAAATGAAAAATTTTGGATGACTTACAAGAATCCAGAGAGATTGAATCTGAATGGTGTGATTCAGCTGGTAAATATGTGCTATGCATTTACTAAGAAGTCATAAAGTACAGAAGAGAGGTCTCACTTAGAGGCACTTATATTTTATAAAATCAGAAAGACTTTAGTTTATTGAATAAGGTCAAGTCTTATTTACATGCAACGATAGAAAAGCCAACATAAGTGGCTATAACTAGGATCAAATATTTAAGATGCAACTAAAGGACTTCAACTTACAGTTTACGACAAATACACAGGAGATGAACCAGCTATAGGACACTATGAAGAAATAAACATATTTGAGACATGATACAAAATAACGGTCCTGGATGCTTTAAAAATTCAATGCCAAAGAAAAGAAGATGTGTTGGGGCATGAGGGTGCTACTGAGAACACTGTTGCGTTAAAAGAGATTAAAAGAAATACAGAAACAAAATGCAATATATAAACCTGGATTTAAAACAAACCCCAGCCATTCAACACATTGCTTAAATATATATCTGAGGAACAAATGAGAAAATTTGTACATGATCTGGGTATAAGATAATATTATAATAATTGCTAATTTTCTTGGATGTATTAATAGTATTGTGATCATGTAGTGGAATGCCCTGTTTTTGGGAGATGACCCTGAAATATTTAGGGAAGAATATCATGAAGTCTGTTGTTTATTTTGATATAGGTTCAGCAAACAACATACACACACAAGTGCACACACCCACTTATCTGGCAAAATGTCAACAATTGTTGAATCTAAATGGTAGGTGTCTAAGTGATATGAGTGTTCATTCTATTTTTCTTCTGAATTTTCTATATGTTAGAAAATGTTCATAATAAAACATTGGAAAAAATAAAAATTATTAAAGTTTTTGTAGTAAAAGACAGGTCCTTTTAGAATGTTGAAAAAAGGATCTTGGGGAATTATCTTTATTAAAGAAACAGAGCTAAACTTAAGAATAAGATAGCACTGTTTATAAAGAATGCCATTAGCCTATTCCTAAATAAAATGCCAGGCAAACAATGATAATTATTCATAAGACATAGGCAATTGGCCTTACAATACCAATTATCTGTGTTTCTAACTATCCTGCATCCTCTCAGGGTAAATAAGGATGTTAATAGCTTACAGCACTATACCACTGTAAGCTCATAGAGGTCAGTATATTATAAATTATTTTCAATGTTATAGGCATCCAACCTTTACACAAATGTCAGAAAGGAGGCAGATGAAATTCTGACTTAGTATAAAATCTAACAATCTTTGTAAGCAGAATGGTTGAATAAATATTTTTCCATTTAGCTAACATAGCACATGAATTAGTTGAATTTACCTGAGTAAGTGTGGAGCTCACTGAGATTGTGTCTTGGCATCGCTGTAATATTGCAGTAAGTGCAAAATGCTTCCCAAAGGATGCTGCTTTTTCACAGCCCAGGCTGGAGAAACCAACTTAGTAGCAAATTGGTCTACCTGTTAAGCAAGAAAATGAAACATGGAGCAGAAGAAATGTCTGTCAGTGTTATAGACTAGAGTTCCTGTAACAGCCAACCCCTTCTCAAGGTCCTAGATGATCCCAGTGGGCTTCAAAACCCATGGGATGTGCAGAGTGCCTCAGGGCAGTTAGGACGAGAAGACCTGGCATGCATGGCAGTCTAACAGGAAAGAGTTTAGCTTTCTATTTACCTGCAACTGAATATAGATTTCCACCTTGCATGCAAAAGCCCGCTTTTCAGTCAGCTGCATTCAGAAATCTGATGCTGGATAACAGCTTCTTAGAAAGAATGTTCTTATTTTTTTGAAAATCTGAAATACAAGAAAAGTATTATTCTTGGGCACCAAATAAAGAGCTGGTAAAAATCCTTATTGCCACAGAAAGTCATCATCTTCTGACACTGTGAGAGGTAGAACTTGGAGGCAGCAAACACTCTGCAATAATACATCAACATTCAGATCTCTTTGAAAGAAAGTTTCCCGTTATAGACTTGGCTAATTGTTATACTCTAGGTGAAGACCACCTGGAGGAAAACGTCTACACAGCAACTCATTTCTTCTACTAGAAGATGTCAAAAGTAGAAGCTGCTTAGTCATAGCAAGATTGCTGTCACCAGTGAACATGTCAACTGAGTCATACAAGGAACGTCTAAAATGGACTTCTCAGAAGTTGAAAATGTTGCTTCTCTTGATTAGTAGTGCAGGAAGGGGAGAAATAGGTATTCCTTGATTAACGGGCAAACACACCATTTCCCAGAGACTCAGACAGTTGGAGAAACCCATGAATGAATAAGTCAGAGAGGAAAAAAAATAGTGCCGATATAAACAAGAACCGTTTATTTTCTCCTTGTTTCCATGAAGAAAGCCTTTTTGTTTGCAGATCCTCACTACTGCAGCAACCCAGAGAATAGAGGAAATTATGCCAATAACTAAAGCAAAACTTGAAGATTTCTTTAAAGTACCTAATTATGGTTTTAAAAAATTCTCCATCTCGATTTGCTGGAAGTTGAGACTCAGGTCTTTTGCAAGCTTGTGAAGTGAAAGAAATTTCTAACAACCTTCCCTGGACCAAACCATTCTCTCCAATCTCTGTCCCTTCCTGTCTTTTCATTGCTGGTCATGCGTCCTTTGTGTACATTCAGGCTCATGATTCTCTGATTCTCTGCCAGAACATACCTCTTATCTCAAGGGCCTGCTAAATGGCTTGATACCCTGGCCAGTAAACAATTTGAAACCCTCCATTTGTATTTCATGGCAACGTTACTTATGGACAATTGGGATTTCAGTTTAAAAAATAAAGCATATTTTTAAAGTGAATTCTATTTTGTGATGTGGCTGTTGATTTTGTTTTAAAATTAGAGATGAGGACCAGGCTGAAAGACAAGCTGAGGGAAAGACTATGCCGTGCAGCAAAGTGCACAAAACTTAAGTGTATACGGCTTGGTGAATTTTTGGATGTGAATCCACCTGTGTAACCACCATCCGGAGCAAAATATTGAACATTTTAAGCATCCCAGAAGATTTTATCATGCTTCCTCCTAGCCCTAACCTCCTTCCGCCTAAAGGTAATCATGATCCTGATTTCTATCACCAGGGATTCATTTCACCTGTTCTTAAACTTTATGTGAATGGAACAATACAAGATGTACTCTCTTGTGTCTTTTATGTGTGTGAGATACACTCATGTTGTTACATGCAACTGTGGATTTGTTCTTTTTCGTTGCTATGGAGTATTCCATTATATGCAAATGTTTCCGTTTCCATTCTGTTGCTTTGGTTGTTACAAAATATGTCGTTTCATGGGCATGTGCACTTTAAAAAAACAGACTTTATAGGTCGGGTGCGGTGGCTCTTGCCTGTAATTCCAACACTTTGGGAGGCTGAGGCGGGCGGATCACGAGGTCAGGAGATTGACATCATCCTGGCTAACATGGTGAAAACCCATCTGTACTAAAAATACAAAAAATTAGCTGGGCGTGGTGGTGGGCGCCTGTTGTCGCAGCTACTCGGGAGGCTGAGGCAGGAGAATGGCGTGAACCCGGAAGGCAGAGGTTGCAGTGAGCCGAGATTGTACCACTGCACTCTAGCCTGGGCAACAGAGCGAGACTCAGTCTCAAAAAAAAAAAAAAAAAAAAAAAAAAAGACTTTATAGAGCAGTTATAGGTTCACAGCAAAATTAATCAGAAAGTACAGAGTTTCTATCAACTCCCTGGCTCCACAAACATACAGCCTCCACCACTATCAACATCCCCGTACAGAGTACTATATTTGTTATGATCGATAAACCTTTATTGACACATTGTTATCACCCAAATTGACCGCTTTCATTATGAAATGCCCCTCCAAAATCCCTAACAACTCCTGTGCTCTGAACTCTTCTCTTTCTGAAGTTAATATCATTATTCCTGCTTTCTTTCTATTAGTGTTGGCACAGTATATCTTTCTCCATCCATTTACTTTTAATATATGTGTCTTTATATTTAACGTAGGTTTCTTGTAGAGAACATATAGCTGGGTCTTGTTTTTTGATGTACTCTGACAATCTGTCTTCTAGTTGGTACATTTAACCATTGACATTTAAAGTAATTATTGATATAGTTGGATTAATATCTACCATATTTATTACTGTTTTCTATCAATTGCCTTTGTTTTTTGTTTTTATTTTTAAATTCCATTCCTTTTCTGCCTTTGGAGGTCATAATTTCATAATTGATAATTTTAGATTATTCCATTTTCTCTCCTTTCTTAAGATACTTTTTTTGTTGCTTTTTTAAGTAGTTGCCTTAGAGTTTGCAATATACATTTACAACTAATCTAAGTCACCTTTCAAATAATGCTATATCCCTTCATAGGTAGTACAAGTACTTTACAACAAAAAAAACTTATTCCTCCCTCCTGTCCCTTGTATCATTGTTGTCGTTCATTTCACTTGTCCATAAGCACATACACATATATGTATTCATATACATATATGTAAGCATGCACAATCAAATGCATTATTGCCACTATTATTTTGAAGAAACTGTTTTCTATTAGATCAATTAAGAATAATTGTTTAAATTTTCTAAATGTTTAAAATTTTTTAAATGTTTAAAATTTTCCTTCACTTATTCCTTCTCCAATACTTTTCTTTCTACAGATCCCAGTTTCTGACCTGTAGCATGGTCCCTCTCTCTGAAGAACTTTCTGTAATATTTCTTGCGAAGTGAGTCTGTTGGCAATAAATTCACTCAATTTTTGTTTGTCTGAGGAAGTCTGTATTTCTTCTTCACTTTTGAAGAATAGTTTTGCAGAGTAGAGAGCTCTAGGTTGGTGGCTATTTTTTTTTTTTTTTTTCTTGAGACGGAGTCTTGCTCTGTTGCCCAGGCTGGAGTGCAGTGGCGCGATCTCGGCTCACTGCAATCTCCACCTCCCGGGTTCACGCCATTCTCCTACCTCAGCCTCCCGAGTAGCTGGGACTACGGGCGTCCGCCACCACCACGCCCAGCTAATTTTTTGTATTTTTAGTAGAGACGGGGTTTCACCGTGCTAACCAGGATGGTGTCGATCTCCTGACCTCATGATCCGCCCGCCTCAGCCTCCCAAAGTGTTGGGATTACAGGCGTGAGCCACCGCGCCCAGCCTGTTGGTGGCTATTTTTTCTCAACACATCAAATATTTCACTCTATTCTCTTCTTGCTCACATAGTTTCTGAGGAGATTATGACATAATTCTTATCCTTGTTCCTCTATAGATAAGGTATTTTTCCTCCTCTGGCTTCTTTCAAATTTTTTTTTTAATCTTTCATTGCTGCAGTTTGAATATGATATAGCTAGGTGCGGTTTTTTGGCATTAATCCTGCTTGGTGTTCTCTGAGCTTTCTGGATCTCTGCTTTGGTATCTGACATTAATTTAGGGAAATTCTCAGTCATTATTGCCACCACTATTTCTTCTGTACCTTTCTCTCTTTCTTGTTTCCATTATGCTAATGTTACACACAGTTCTTAGATATTCTGGGGTTTTGTTTGGTTTTTGTTTTTGTCATTTTCCTATGACTTCTCAATTTTGAAAGTTTCTACTGACAAATCCTCAAGACCAGAAATTCTTTCGTCATCTATCCAGGATGATGGGCTCATGAGTAATGAGTCCATCAAAAGTATTCGTTTCTGTTACAGTGTTTCTGATTTGTAGTATTTTTATTATTTCCTAGAATTCCTATCTTTCTGCTTACATCACACATCGATTCTTGCATCCTATTGACTTTTTTCATTGGAGCCCTTAGCATGTTTATCATAGTTGTTTTGAATTTCCAGTCTGATAACTCTAACATTCCTGCCATACCTGAATTGATTTGGATGCTTATTCTGTCTCTTCAAAGTGTAATTCTTGCCTTTTAGTATGCCTTGTAATTTTCTGTTAGCCAGACCCACCAAAGCTCCTGGATTCTCATGTGCATAGACACTTAGGAGCCCAGCCAGGTCTCCTGACAGTTCTGAGTGTGGCCAGGTCTCATGGTGAGTACAGTCCCATCTCCAGTGGAGGCTCTGCTATGCTTAAGTACATCACAGGCACAATTAGAGAATTTCAAGTTTTAATTCTATGGAGTTTTATTGAACAGAAAATATCAGAGATAGGAATTGAATACTTTTTGTCATGGCTAAAATTTTTTTTTCTAAAAGCCAGTCAGAATTTGCAGTTCACAAAGACCCCCAAACCAAAATTTAATATTGAGTGACTGTCATCAACTCCTGACATTGAGGGCTGGTTATTATGAAGCCACAGCTTGATAAAGGCCTTTTGATAATAGAAGCTGTCTTCTACCTTTGTTAAGGGAAAAGGGTCCTGATCCAGACCCCAAGAGAGAGTTCTTGGATTTTGTGCAAGAAAGAATTCCAGGCGAATCCATAGAGTAAAGTGAAAGCAAGTTTATTAAGAAAGTAAAGGAATACAAGAATAACTACTCCACAGGCAGAGCAGCCCCAAGGGCTGCTGGTTGCTCATTTTTATGGTTATTCCTTGATGATATGCTAAACAAGGGGTGGATTATGCATGGTTCCCCTCTTTTAGACCATATAGGGTAACTTTCTGACGTTGCCATGGCATTTTATAAACCATCACGGAGCTGGAGCTGGTGATGTGACGGGATTTTTGGGGTGTTGCTTTTCTGGCTGGAAACCTCCATGCCGGCAGGGCCTTTGCCCGAGTTCTTGTCCTGGATCCAGGAAGAGTGAGGTGTGCAGAAAAGTGGAAGATGAACGATCTGAAGAGGAGCTTTACTGAGTGTTGCAACAGCTCAGAGGAATCCCACAGTGGGTAGCTCCTCTCTGTATGCAGGTTGTCTAGTGGAGTGTTCAGCTCTCGGCAGAGAGGAGGCCCTGGAGAGGGTGGCTCCTCTGTGCAGACAGGTCGTTTGGACATCACTGCAGGTCTTTGAAGCTCTCAGCAGAGAGGATAGCTCCTCTCTGCCAGCAGGTTGTCTTGTCAGCAAAGAGGGTAATTCCTCTCTGCAACTGGTCATCCGGTGGCCTCTCCATCCTTTGTTCTGCTCTGGCTGAGCTGGGGGCTTTTATGGCCTTCAGAGGGGAGGAAGTACATGCTAATTGGTTGGTGGGTGGCCACAGGAGGCCTGGAAGAGGCATCATGAGTCCCCGCTCTGGTCCTTGGGACTGACTGGCAGCCAGGCCCCCAGCCTACAGGCCCTCCGTGGCCTGAAGGAGGGGCCTTACTGGGGACCACCCACTTCCGCCCACGAATCTGTCTGCCTTCCACTGCCGTTCATGGTCCTAGGGCTCGGCCTCAATCCCACTCTGAGATCAGAGCAGGCACCGGGAGAGGAGAGAGGCCAGGCACTGGTAGCAGGCACCCGCAAGCCTGCAGGGATGGGGGTGGGGAGTGGGGGTAGAGGGGCATGTGTTGGCGGGGAGTGTGGGCCTTCCCAGGTCCCCAGAGGATGCGGGCTGCAGAGGTGCCCAGGTCCTGCACCTAGGAGGGCTGCTACAGCTGCACCCAGCTTCTTTATTGCAACCTGTTTTATCAGCAAGGTCTTTATGACCTGTGTCTTGTGCCGACCTCCTAATCTTACCCTGTGACTTAGAATGCCTTAACCTCCTTGGAATGCAGCCCAGTAGGTCTCAGCCTCGTTTTACACAGCTCCTATTCAAGATGGAGTTGCTCTGGTTCAAACGCCTCTGACATCTTTGTGCTAATAAAAATACATATCTTTGGCTGGGTGCAGTGGCTCACGCCTGTAATCCCAGCACTTTGGGAGGCTGGGGAGTGTGGATCACGAGGTCAGGAGATCGAGACCAGCCTGGCCAACATGGTGAAATGCCGTTTCTACTAAAAATAAAAAAATTAGCTGGGCATGGTGGCATGCGCCTGTAGTCCCAGCTACTCGGGAGGCTGAGGCAGGAGAATCGCTTGAACCAGGAAGGCTGAGGTTGCAGTGAGCCGAGATAGCGCCACTGCACTCCAGCCTGGCGACAAAGCAAGACTCCATCTCAAAAACAAAAAAATTAAAAATTTAGTTTCAAACCCATAATAATTAGTGGATCTTCTATCTTTAATAAAGCTGGAACAAAACCTACAAAAATCAATCATTATGCATCTTTGAACTATATTGAACTGTAGAAAATTATTTTTTGAATATTGAAATCAGATCTTAAGAATTTCAGCTGGTCTTTTTCAGCATTACAATAAATTCTAGCACAGGTTTCCCAAAGTGAGTTCTAAAACAGACGTTCTCAAACAATAACATGTACCTAGGGATCTTGTCAGAAAGCGTATTTTAATTCATTAGGTCTGGGGTAGGGCCTGAGATTCTGCATTTTAACAAGCTCTGAGGAAACACTGATGATGCTGATCCACTATTACAGATTGAGTAGCAAAGGTTGGTGACCCCGATGAGCCCCCATTATTATGAAAATACAGCCGGGAATGGTTGGGTGTGTGTTGCAACAGGAAAAACAATGTCTGTGTTAAATGATACTAGTTCAATTTTAAGTCCTGCCGCTTGCTAGCTGTGTAATCTTGAACAAATTCATGCAATGATTCTGAGCTTCAGTTTTCTTATCTAGTAAATGTGTGTATTACTTGCCTTACTAGCTCAAAATATAATGGAGTTTCTTCTAACTTAAAAGTTAGATTCTAAGTAAATGTATAAAGCAGAAATATATGTATGTTTATGGTATATGTATAAGTACATGCTTGGAAGTACCTTTAAATCTTCCATTAAGTATATGATTTTAATAAATCCAACGCAGATAGGTAGAGACTTCGCATTATTACCTAGACAGTAATCTGTTCCTGGACAGTTGGCATCATGGTTTGTTGGAACATTTTGCCATCCTGGTGAGGTTCAAATTCCCTTCCATCACCAAGAAGGGGTGGAAAGGACAGTAATTATCCAAATCCCCTAAGGATTGTCCTCTGATTCTCAAAGACATTGAGCAATTTCAAATTAACTTTCAAATCTGTTTGTATAAACTGTATCCCTTTTCAGAAAGAACAATCTACCACATTCACTTATAAACAGAAACTTAAATTGCAACAGATGTTTCCCTTTTTGAAAAGGTTCTTGAATTCATTGACAGACCTTTGGCTAAACTGATGAATTAATTTGTTCGGGCCAGATTTCATAAATCCTCTAATAATTCTTCCCTTTACACATATTGACTTGATTTTTCAGATCCACAGCATGTGGTTTAAATGTTTTAACCATTACTGCTTTAATCAACTAACATTTATTTCAAGGTTGGATGATGACTGACCATTGAAAGATACAGCTAACTAATAAATAAAGTCCAATTTGTCAGTTAAGTAAACCTGGGTATCTAAATAATAAGTAGAAATCAGTCTGTGTCACTGAATTTTGAAATGTTTGGCAGCTTTAATGTAACTCTTTCTCTCCCAGGACTTTGTGGAAGATAAATTTCTGGGTATTGCTACAAAGCTTGGGCATATGCATGTAGATGCCATGCTTAGATGTAGCTAATTGAGCTTGGCTATACACAAGCCAGCTTTTAACTATACAAGTAGATTTGTTTATGGTGTGTTAGACTCTTTTTAAAATTAATACATGAAAGCTAAGTACCAATTTAGCGTGGTTCAAATCAGGTTTTAATACAAAATTGAGCTGAGCTTTCCAATTTTATTTTTATTAACTCACAGGACTAAACTTGAGGTGAACCTTGCTTACCATAAACAAGTTTAAACTCAAGTTTGGTAAAAAAAAATTTCAAAGAGTATATATAAAGCTTTTTAAGAGTATCTGTTAGAAAACTTTATTTCTAGAGTCCGTTGAGCTGAATTTCATCAGTGTTCTTTGGTGGTTAATTATCACAGGGCCATGAGAGAAACTCAGGGGATCACTTACTGGTTATACCAAGAATGGATTAAGTTGGTTGTTTTCCTTTTTGATATGAGCACTGTCAGAGTCTAGGATTCCCATTAGAATATTGAAGTGAGAGTGGTGATAATTTCAAGATAAAATGCCTTCTGTGCATTGGGAACACCATTTGATTATGACCCTCTCAAACTTAGACTGGCTAAGTATAAGATAAAGGATAAAACACATGCAAAACAGCATCAGAATTACCTGGATGCTAGTTAAAACACAGACTGAGACAAGGGTGCCAAAATCATTCAATGGAGAAAGGTCAGTCTTTTCAACAAATGGTGGTGAGAAAACTAGATATCCATATGCAAAAGAATGAAGTTGGACTTTTAACCTTATATCATATATAAAAATTAACTTAAAACGAATCAAGAACCTAAATGTAAGAGCATAAACTCTAAAACTCTTAGAGGAAGACATGGGGGAAATCTTCATGACATTGGACTTGGCAGTAATTCCTTGGATATATCACCAGAAGCACAGGCAAAAAAAGAAAAAATAGGTAAGTTGGACTTCATCAAAATTAAAAACTTTTGCCTGTCACCACAGCGTGGTGGCTCACACCTGTGATACCAGCATTTTGGGAGGCCAAGGCGGGTGGATCACCTGAGGTCAGGAGTTTCAGACCAGCCTGGCCAACATGGTGGAACCCCATCTCTACTAAAAATACAAAAAATTAGCCAGGCGTGGTGGCAGGTGCCTGTAATCCCAGCTACTTGGGAGGCTGAGGCAGGAGAATCGCTTAAACCTGGGAGGCAGAGGTTGCAGTGAGCCGAGATCAGGCCATTGCACTCCAGCCTGGGCGACAGAGCAAGCCTCTGTCTCAAAAAAAAAAAAAAAAAAAAAAAGAAAAGTTACTATAAAGACAGTGAAAAAATAACTCACAAAATGGGAAAAAAATTGCAGATCATCTATCTGATAAGAGATTAATATCCAAAAATATATGAAGAACTCCTACAACTCAACAGAAAAAGACAAACAATCCAATTCAAAAATGGGGTAACTTGGCCGGGTATGGTGGCTCACAGCTGTAATCCCAGTGCTTTGGGAAGCTGAGGCCGTTGGATCACTTGAGCTCAGGAGTTTGAGACCAGCCTGGCCAATATAGTGAAACCCCAGCTCTACTAAAAATACAAAATTAGCCAGTTATGGTGGCCCGTGCCTGTAGTGTCAGCTACTCTGGAGGCTGAGGCAGGAGAATTGCTTGAACCTTGGAGGTGGAGGTTGCAGTGAGCCAAGATGGCACCATTGTACTCCAGACTGGGTGACACAGCGAGACTCCATCTCAAAAAAAAAAAAAAAAAAGATGACTAACAGATATTTCTTCAAAGAATATATACAAATGACCAAGAAACATAGGAAAAGAGGCTCAATATCATTAGGAAAGTGCAAATCAAAACCACAATAGGAGTAACTTCACATCCATTAGGATGGCTGCTATCAAAAAAGTAGAAAACAGCAAATGTTGGCAAGGATGTGGAGACATTGGAACACTTGTGTCTTGCTGGTAGGAATGTGAAATGGTGCTGCTACTGTGGAAAGCAGATTGGCAGCTCCTCAAAAAGCTAACAGAGAATTATCCTGTGATCCATCAATCCCCATTCTCAGTTTATACTCAAAAGAATTGAAAGCAGGGACTCAAAGAGATGTTTGTACAATGTTTATAGCAGCATAATTCATGATAGCCAAAAGGTTGAAACAACTCCAATGGCCATCAACAGATCAATGGCTAAACAAAATATGGTATATACATACAATGGAATATTATTCAGCCTCGAAAAAGAGTGAAATTTGGATACATGTTTCAACCTAGATGAGCCTGAAAAACATTATACTAAGTGAAAAAAAACAGATACAAAAAGACAAATATTGTATGATTCCACTTATGTGAGGTACCTAGAACAAACAGACAAATTCACAAAAACAAAAAGTAGAATAGAGGTTACCAGGGACTAAGGATGGGGTTGGGGGAATGGGAAGCTATTGCTGAATGGGTATAGAGTTTCTGTTTGCGATGATAAAAAAGCTCTGGAAATGAGTAGCCGTGATGGTTGCGCAATATCATGAATATATGTAAAACCACTATATTGTACACTTACAAGTGGTTCAAAGGGTAAATTTTATATTATGTATATTTTACCACAATGAACACACATACACACACAAACAGAGAGAGAGAGAGAGAGAGAGATTGCTGGGTCCTATTCCCAGAGTTTCTGACTCTATAGGTCTGGGCTGGAGCCAGTTCTTTTTTCTTTCTTTCTTTTTTTTTTTTTTTTTTAGATGGAGTCTTGCTCTGTCACCAGGCTGGAGGGCAGTGGCGCCATCTCAGCTCACTGCAAGCTCTGCCTCCCGGGTTCAAGCGATTCTCTTGCCTCAGCCTCCTGAGTAGCTGGGACTACAGGCGTGCACTGGGACTACAGGCGTGCACCACCAAGCCCAGCTAATTTTTGTATTTTAGTAGAGACAGGGTTTCACCTTGTTGGCCAGGATGGTCTCGATCTCTTGACCTCGTGATCCACCCACCTCGGCCTCCCAAAGTGCTGGGATTACAGGCATGAGCCACCACGCCCAACCCAAGAATTTACATTTCTAACAAGTTCCCAGGTAATGCTTATGCTGCTGGCCTAGAAACCACACTTGAAGAAACCGCTCCTTTAGAAAATAGTTCTTGTCTCCCAAGAGGAGAAGGAATGTGAAAGAGGATTTTAAAGAAAGCTTCCAAACTGTGGCCAACTCTGATAGAAGGTCATAGACACTTGAAACTCAGTGCTGAAGAGGATGCTGTAGTCATGCCCAGGCTCAATGGGAAAGAGCTCCAGGATGAGGGGGGCTTGCATACCATGGGACGGGGAGGAATTGACAACACAGATCCACATATTTATCATCCACAAGGTTGGCTGGTCTTAATCTTGTGCTTGTTGTATCCATTTTATAATACAATCACATTCGTACACTTGACTTTAATTTACATCACAGAGTTATATGTCTTTGATGCAAGACTTCAGCAAAATGGCCCAGCCAGGGTGTTAGGGTTTTCTGGCACTCTACCCAGGGAAGAGGAGAGGATTGGAATGAAGAGAGGGAGGCACAAGGGAGAAAGCTGACATATGGAATCAAGTTGGAGAAAATAGTGGGAAATAGAAAAGTGTGTGCAAAGATTTATTGTGAATTCCTAAGTACTCAATTAAAAGCAGACCAAAACTTGAGAATTGGGTTGAAGGCTAAGGACTGTGAGTGGGGAAAGGGTGGACAATGCATTTTCAGGGACCAGCCCCATCACTGGCTCAGGGTCTCCTAGGCACGGCTCTTCTCAGGCAAGCTGTGCTGGAAGCCTGGATTACATCTGGAATTCAAGAACTCTCCCTGTTTCAAATACAGCCTAGAGAACACAGGTGGTCCACAGGCTGCATTTTTGCCACCCACAACTTTGGGCCATATTTAGAGGAGCCAGTGAAAGAATCAATCTGCTGAGTCAGAATAAAATTCAACAAGCTCTTATCCAAATGGGCACTCATACATGTTGCTATATTAAAGATGCAAGTGGTCCCATTAGTAATAAACTCTTCAGACACAAAAGGCATTTGTGTCACAAATTCTGTACAAGTTATAAATAGAGGGAAAAGCATCTGGTAATGTGAAGTCAAGAGTCCTGTGTTTTGACTCTAGCTCAAGTGCAGACCAAAAACATAGGTGTTCACCTCTCAGTTCAGTTCAGTTTAACAATATTTCTCAAGGATCTATCTGTGAGGCACTTGGATGCATGGTCTATAAATAAGACCAAGTCCCTTTCTTGAAAGTGCTTAAAATCTAATGAAGGGGAGGGAGATAAATACACAAATCAATGCATTCAAGACAGGGTATTGAAGATGTTATGAGAGTAATACAAGTAAAACATTGACCAAGTTAAAAAGGACAAAACAAAACAGCAAGTAAGGTGTTAACTCCTCCATATTCCATTAGAATACTCTTAGCATGCCCAGTTCCTGACACAAAAGTAGGCATTTGATAAATGGCTCTTTGAGTGAATTAAATGAGCATTATCTCTTCCCAGACCTAAACAGCCCACCAATGACCTAGTTTACAATTTATGCACTGTTAATTTGCCTAATTAGACCCAATATCTACTTCTGTGCCACAAAATCATATGATTAGAGCATTAACAGTCATAAAACGCTTTATAGACCTGGGCTTCTCCAATCGAGGACATTACAATCTACTAAATAAAGAATAACTTGAAGAGGGATTTAAATAGAGGAGGGTATTGAGAAAGCCATAAATTTAGTAAAAGAGAAGTTAAAATTGGTACGTGGGGTTCATAGCGTTAAAGGAAATGATTTACCTCTGAAACTCATGTTTGTTTCTACCAGATGAGCAGGAAGAGATTCTGAAGAGGAAAAGATGATTAGAAGTAGGAATAACTAGCTTGGGCAAAATGGAAAGACCTCCATCTCTTTAAAAAAAAAAAATGGCTAGGTGTGGTGCTGCACACCTGTAGTCCCAGCTACTCAGGAGTCTGAGGCTGTGGTGAGCTATGCTCATGCCACTGTACTCCAGCCTGGGTGACAGAATGAGACCTTGTCTCAAAAAAAAGAAAGAAAAAAAAAAGAAAGAAAAATTATGTATGAATCAATCAGCCAAGTTTCTCTTAGCATCCAATTCATATCATGTATCATACTTGGCACACTGACCCATTTTTGTAGGAGTCCAAGACAGAATGTTCCTGTGAATTGAAATTCTTTCATTTTGCACACTGGAGGGTCATTCCTGCATATTAGGCTTCATGAGCTTGGCAAAATGGAGCCCATGTTGCAAAGGAAAAGCAAAAGGAGTTGAGCTGCTTGGAATTTCTTGGCAGTGGAAAATCTTTTCAAAAACAAGCATCTTCAAGGCAGTGTTCTCAAAGTTACGAGATTCTACATATATTTTAGCAACATGCTTTTAAAGGAAAAGCCCAAGACTGATGATTTCTGTTCTACTGAAGAACACAATATATAGTTATGGTTCTTAATCTTACTGTGCAAAATTAATCTCACATTAAGCAGACATGAGAACAGGGCCAGTGAAACTGATGCAGCAAAGAATAGTGAATAGGAGGAAATCAAGCGTTTGATAGAACGTTGTGATATAATGTTGCAATGCAAGATTTCTTTATCTACTTCACAGTTTTTAAAATAATAAAATTACAATTCCTTTCACTCCTCTGTATAAGGTATCTGTGTTTAATGCATGACTATTTGACAAATAAGTAAACGCCTAAGCAACTAACATGCTAATATCACAGTTTACCATATAATTTATCAGGTAACAATAGGCATTCCTTCAGCCACTGACCAGGTGTTCATACCTAAGAAAATTGCCTAGTTTCTCTGAGCTTTCATTTCTGTCTTAGTTTGTGTTTCCCTTGTGGCACACCCTGAAGTAAGGCCCTTATTTAGGAGGCATGCTGGAGGCAGTTTGTCCTGGCTGAGAAGAGCTGACAGTGCTGTCCTTCCCAGATTCAGGGATGTCCCATTGAGAGCTTGAAACAGGCCATGGTGGGAGCATAGACACCATGGAGACCAGCAGCTGCTTCACACAGGGGCTGTTTCTATTCCACTTGTTTTCCTCAGTATTTTGAGCACTGCTTTACTAGCGTGCCGCTGGTATGGGAAAATCAGCAGAGGAGTGGAGGAGTAAGACAAGGAAGGGAAAGCCTCCAGTTAGGGGACATTTTAAAGCCTGCTATCCCTAAAATTAAGCTAGAGATTACTTCTGTGAAGAAACTCTGAGAAATGTTATAGGACACATTGCAAATTTCACCTGCCTGAGGATAGAGGGAGCTGGGGTATTTATACACCAACTGCAATCTCATTGTAAAGACTGCTGGGGTGGAACAGTTGATTCCTCTGGCATATCTGCCTCCAGTGAGTGGGAGGAGTGGCCTTGCCCATCCTCAGCAAAGAGATGCAGCTCCCATCAGCCATCAAGTGGCAGGCCAGCACTGAAGTGATAGAACCCAGCAGTATGGGTGGGGCACCAAAACAGCATCTGCTACAATTGCTTTGCCCATAGATTTTAAAAAGTCAACCATCTCACATTAGCTTAATGGGAATATCCTAATGTAAAAAGTAGATGTAATTGTATTCTTTTATAGAAAGTGAGAAAGACAAGAGAAAGATAAGATGTTTAGTGTATCATCATAATCATCATAAAAATGACAATGATTGACAATAACCCATCCATCTAGAAAATAAGAGGAACAAAATTTAAAAAATCCCTAACAGAAAGCCTAGTTAATGTTGTTCATGAATAGGATGTCAGCACTGGGGACCAGCAGTTTGCGAGGCCATAGAGTATACATTTTGGGGCATAGGTAAAGACTCCCACCTAAAATGACCTCCTCCTCTGGACCATTCTGACCCCTAACATTTGCCACTTTGGTTCCTTCACTGAGTGTGGCACATAAAAGGCCCTTGGTGTTGATGAAAGAGGTCACTTTGAAATAATACACGAACCCACAAGCTTTACCGAGAGCCTCGCCATGATGGTTTTGTCAGAATGCTGGGTGCTAAGGAAATGGACAACAGGAAATTTTTATAGTGGAAGAAGATTGGAAACTATTCAGAGCGTGGAATCTTGGGTGAGGATGACTGATAGAAATAGAGGCCAATGACTTAGCCGGGGCCATATGATGTGCAGCCTTATAGACTGGATAGAATTTAATTTGGATTTTATTTTCTTAGATGTGACATGATCTGACTTACACCTTCAAAGGATCACTTTGGCTCCTGCAAAGAAAATATAAAGGGATCAGGAATGGAGTGGGAGACCAGTGGGAGTATTGCAGGAATCCAGGCAAGGGCTCTCGGGGTGGAGACAGTGAGACAGGATAGGGTTCAGACCCTGCTGTGAAAGTAGCTAGATGGGATTTGCTGAGGGATAGAATATGGGGTGTGAAAGGAGAAGAGAAATTAAAGATGATGCCGAGGGTTTTGGCAAAGACACTGGTTGAAAGTGCTAAACTTGCTGAAATGGAAAGAGACTGGGATTTGGGGAAGGATAGGTTAAGGGTGGCAGGAAATTAGTTCCGTTTTAAATATGGGAATTAGGCCTGGTAATAGAGATGTCCAATAGGCAGTGAGGAGTGGCCCACATTTTCCTCAAAGAGCTCAAGAGTTTTGCATCTGTTCTGGTGTCTCAGAGTCCAGTACTTTAGAATATGCAAGAGATAACTTTGCCTAGAATTTGCAGGACAAGTTTTTTTTTTTGTTTTTTTGGTTTTGTTTTTTTGAGATGGGGCCTTGCTCTTGTTGCCCAGGCTGGAGTGCAATGGTGCGATCTTGGCTTACTGCAACCTCCGCCTCCCGGGTTCAAGTGATTCTCTTGCCTCAGCCTCCAGAGTAGCTGGAATGACAGGCACTTGCCACCATGCCCCGCTAATTTTTGTATTTTTAGTAGAGACGGGGTTTCACTATGTTGGCTAGGCTGGTCTCGAACTCCTGACCTCAAGCGATCCATCCGCCTCAGCCTCCTAAAGTGCTGGGATTACAGGCGTGAGCCACTGCACCGATCCAGGACTTTTTTTTTTTTTTTTTTTTTTGAAACAGAGTCTCTCTCTCTATTGCCCACACTGGAGTGCAGTGTCACTATCTCGGATCACTGCAACCTCTGCCTCCCGGGTTCAAGGGATTCTCATGCTTCAGCTTCCCAAGTAGCTAGGATTACAGGCGTGCACCACCATGCCTGGCTAATTTTTGTATTTTTAGTAGAGATGGGGT